>NC_044189.1:11761292-12361292 GCF_900880675.1 Sparus aurata | reverse complement strand
GCTGAATTATCACACCACTTTCACATGACTGCACTGTCATATCACATGCTTCCTGTTGACACCAGAAAAAGTTCATGTTTGAGCTGATAGCCGATGATTGTAAAATAATCTAGCGGCAGCTAAAATTGAGTCATTATTGAGATGGAGAATACATTTTTAGGATGGAGGATACATTGATATTGTAATTTTTCTTTCTGCAGTGGAAGAACTTTTCTTGATTTAGATGGTGTCATAACAATGCTTGAAACGTAAAGTTGAATGTTGTGTGCATGATTAGAATACATGAAATACTACATAACTGATGTATTTTTATGAATCCTGTGTTGCCTGATTGTCTTGTCACAACCACAAGTAATTACATGGTGTGAGACTGAGATCGATGATGTTGTAGAATAAAGAAATGCTGGCTGCAATTCTCGTCTCTATCTTATGCTGTGACAGTAACCGCCTCAAATGTGGCTAACTCTGCCTCAGAAATGGTTTTGAAACATAATCCAAATAAATACCGGGCACCTCAAACATTCTACATCAGCAAGATAAGAGGTCATATCACTGGAAGTCATCAAAGACACAATTTTCAGCTGGTGTAGGCTCATTGTGTGCATCTTGGTGTGTTTAAAAAAAAAAGGATCTAATTTAGCTATTATTAATTAAATATACACTAAATACAGCCTATTTTTTAATACTGTATACTATGATGTATTTCCATCTACGATATTTTGTGAACTTTACAAAATATAAAATACATTCTGTATTTTTAAAACCTGATTAAATTGCAGAACTTCTTTGATATTTATCGAGAATTTGTTCCACAGAGTTATAATAGCACGATCCCTCTTTTTTTTCAGTCTGGACATGTATGTACATAAGACACAACTATGACAAATACAACATATTCAGTGCAGAAATGAAACAAATAAAGAAACATAATTTTAAAAAGGCTGATTTAGTCACCTTAGAACTTTAATTCAGGCTTTTTTCGGGACTACTATTTCAGCCGGTGGGGTCCTTTGACGGCACACAACACGAAAACGCCAGTTAGCGTTTAGCTTTTGGCTAGCAGGCATGCAGCGGTTATATGAGCGGGGACAGAGGAATGATTAGATGGTGGAAGGGTCTAAGCTAAGACTGGAGTGAACTTTTTATGTGTCTTGTCTGAATAAAAGTGTTGAAGGTGTTTTCCGTTGTTGAGTGAAGATGTGGAGCTCCGGCCGCCGTGTCCTTCAGGATCTGCTCAGCAAGCCTGCTGTCAGGAGCTTCTCTCTGACTCCTGCTCAGGTCAGCGTCTCCACAAAATAACACAACTATCTGCACATAGCTCAATAACATTTAGATGATAGTTTGTGAATTTAAAAATAATAAATAAAAATACTTGTGTGAATTAACGTCATTCAGTAAAACACCTCAATGGCTACAGGCTGTTTTTTTTTTGGCTGTAGCAAAAGTGCTTATGAGAAACATGACCTCTGAACTTATGTTCATTTATGTTCATGTTTACACAATTATTTGTAATAAGATGTGTATTCATGTTATTCATCTAGTCTATCACATGTCCTACATTAATCAAAACAATCCACTATTTCCACAAATTTTCCTAGAATTTAATAGTTTGTCTATAAAATACGTTTTCCTTTGAATATGTGTAACCCTAATTAATCACATACCAAGCATCATTGTTGATTAATTTCCTGCTTATAAACTCATCCATTCATCCTTTGAAATTCTTGTGTTTTTATACATTTTTGCAGTATTGGTATCCTTTGTGTTTAGACAATCCTGGGGAACTTGTTGACACCCTGCATTGGATCTAAAGACTCACTGATACTAATAGACCTTACTGTCAGCATATTGTCAGTGTCAAGATGTTAGTTTTAAATGGGCATGATTTAATTTTGGAGAAGACATTCACCCGCAGAATTTGAATATTTACAATATACATGGGGTAGAAAAAAAAACAACTCGTATAGTTATTTTTTTCCACAGCTGAATAAACAAGCTGTTCTCAGAAGAAAATCAGGTACCCAGAACACTGTTGTGAAGAGACTACTGTTCACTGATAGCAGACACAAACTTTTGGTGTTTCCACAGAGCACAGTCGTGGTGGAGCGCTGGTATCAGGTGCCCTTGTCGAAAAAAGGCAGTCCGCCGAGGCTTCACCCTCGTAGACACAGAATCTACAAGTTGGTTGAAGACACCAAACATGTTCCCAAGGAGAAGATGGAGCTCATCCTGACGCAGACTGTACCCAGTGAGTCACTACGACACTGCTCTCTTAACAGATCACATAAACCTCAGACTTGTGTGTTGTCACTGGAATAAAAAAAAAAAGAATATATACAGTATATATATGAAATTACTTGTTTTTGTTTTGACAGAGCTCGGTGGACGAGGAGACACTGTGTTTGTGAAAAAGTCTGTTGGCAGAAACAAGCTGCTGCTTCAAGGCCTCGCTGTGTATCCATCACCGGAGAACAAACAGATGTTTGCCGAGGAGTTAAGAGTACGTATCGTAATTTCATATTGTCATTAATATCTCTCTGCATGTCAGATAAAAATGTAGAGCTATTGATCACTGTCATCTTGTCCACCAACAGCTTTTACGTGAAGGTAAACCAGAGGAACGGGTCCAAACACGTACTGGACAATTGGTAAGTTCATCAGCTGAAGAGATCAAGAACCATTTAATTTTTCTACTTCTGTATTCTGTACAACTTACAGCTATCAAGAGATAAAAAAGAAACAACAGGCTGTTCTCGGTGTTCAAACAAATGTTTCCTCATGTTTTTTGTTTTTTTTACAGACAGTGCAGTTCCTTAAAAACTCCAAATTGACAATAAACAAAATGCCTTCAGAAGAATTCCAGGTCACTAAAGAGGTCGTCCAGAGACAGTTTCTCAAGAGGGTACGTCTGTCATTCTCCTCTCACATTATTGGCGAAAACACTGGAAAAAGCTTCTGATGAACAAAAGTGTAGTAAAGTTATTGACTTGAATAAAATGCGTCCTCAGCTCGGAGTTGTTGTTCCGCCTCATGCATTGAGTGTCCCATTTGAGTCCGTCAAGGAGTTGGGTGACTACTGGTGTGAAGTTACGGTAAGAAATGTTCATTATTCATGCATCACATCCACAGTTAAATTGAGTTTATTTGCATCCTTTTTTAGGAATTTGTTCAAATTGATTCAGAAGTACAAGCCAAAATGTTTTTTTTTATATATATATAGTAAACACATTTTTGCAAGATGAAGTAGCAAACATTTTGTGAGAGTTACCTTGAACCTGTTATTGAAATGGAGAGCACCTCTTTATCTCAGTCCCACACACCAAACAACAATTTGAAGAACACTCACTGAACAAAATCTATTGAAGTAATGTTATTCTACCAAACCTCATCAGCTTATTCTTCACATTTTCATCTCCCAGGTTAATGGAATAGACACAGTCCGCATCTCTGTGTCAGTGGTGCCATTCGAAGACCCGTCAGCAAGCCATCAGCAGCAGTTGAAAGCAAAAGCGCAGGAGCAGGCAGCCACAGGTGTTTCAGAACCGGCTGATGTTGATGTTTCTGCAGTAAAGGCGGTGTCTGGTGCTGCAGTGGAGGCGGTGTCTGGTGCTGCAGTGGAGGCCGCTTCTGTCACAGTGGAGGCGGTGTCTGACGCTGCAGTGGAGGCCGCTTCTGTCACAGTGGAGGCGGTGTCTGGTGCTGCAGTGGAGGCCGCTTCTGGTGCTGCAGTGGAGGCCGCTTCTGTCACAGTGGAGGTGGTGTCTGACGCTGCAGTGGAGGCCGCTTCTGTCACAGTGGAGGCGGTGTCTGGTGCTGCAGTGGAGGCCGCTTCTGTCACAGTGGAGGCGGTGTCTGGTGCTGCAGTGGAGGCCGCTTCTGTCACAGTGGAGGTGGTGTCTGACGCTGCAGTGGAGGCGGTGTCTGACGCTGCAGTGGAGGCGGTGTCTGACGCTGCAGTGGAGGCGGTGTCTGACGCTGCAGTGGAGGCCGCTTCTGACACAGTGGAGGCGGTGTCTGACACAGTGGAGGCTGTTTCCGACGCTGCAGTGGAGGCGGTGTCCGACGCTGCAGTGGAGGCGGTGTCCGACGCTGCAGTGAAGGCTGTTTCCGACGCTGCAGTGGAAGCTGAAGCTGGTAAAGACTCTGTGAGTCAAGTTAGTGAAGCCTCAGCCTCAGAAGGAGCTTCTGCTGCTAAAGAAACTGCAGCGAGTCCACATTCAAGTGAAGACACAACAGCACCACCAAGTGACAACCCCAAGAAAGATTAAAGAATTGAGAAGTCCATAGAGCTGAAATAGATATTGTATTCCAGTAATACACATTATACATGCAGGAAAAAAACAGTTGTCTGTGTGATTATTGAAATGTCTCTGTTCAGTTCCTCCTCGTGTGTGGATGTGTCTTTAAGAAAAGAATCAAGTTATGTGTGTTAATATTACAACTGAGTTTTAATTCTACTGGACACTGAACGGTGTTGTTGAATGAAATATTGTGGGAATTCATAGACTTACAAAAATTCTTGTAGGAGACTGCCCAAGGAACTTTTTAAAAGTTTTCATCAAAAGACAATTCAGGTGTTTTACTGGGAAATGCTACATAGATAAACTGATGTTTGCATCACTTTGATACCAAAAACCAACCAGTTACACTCAACGGTATGGAGCCAGGATAGGAAAAGATTTATTCATCAATTTTAACTGTACAACACGCATAACAAAAGTATTGGGTAAACAAAATCTTTTTTCCCCAGCAATGTCATCAAACAAGTTCTTTAGTGAATCTGGAGTGTCAGTGCCTGATACAGCTGTATGTTTGCTGATATCTCCGGAGTAATATGAAAATCTGATTTATTTTAAAGAAACTTTCATTTTCATTCACCTAGACAGACTAGTAACTGTACACATGATGAGGATAAAGAAAAAGAAGCATTCAGTTCGAGCTCTATAATTTATATTCCTGTCATTAAGACGTGAGTGAGGATATGCATTCATTCTGTCGACTGCTTGGTTCCAGTCTTTGGTATGTACCCTAATAACGGAGTATGGGAGGCAATCAATATCCCTGGACTGCTAGTGTGTTTCTGCCAAATATCAGATGAAGTTCTGAGGCAGATCAGGTTGTGCATGTGTTGGTGCGGTAATGGTAGACGGCTAGAGTCGCCACCACGCCGTCAAATAATTTATAAATGCAGTTTAACGCAAAAAATCTCATGTTATTGAAATGTCGAAGCGACCTGGCTCATGAGTTCACATTTATGCTTGGAAAACTAAAAAGATTTCAGAGCATGGACCACCCATTGCTTTGTTGCAGGATGGGAAAGACTGCTGCAAGATCGATCTTAACAGATTTTATAAAAGAGAGCACTAATCTGCAATATTCTCCAAAACTGGAGAGATTGGCAGCACTAGTATTCCTTGTTTGCTTTAACGGCAGGATTTCCTACAGAATTAAAGTCACACCCTCCTCTTAACCAACTTAAATAAAACAAATTCGCATGAATGCATTCACCGGTTATGGTATATTTGAGATACTAAATGCCTTTCCTTATTATCAATCAAGATATTATATCTTGTTATATAAACAAACATCAATGGGACAATGGAAAGAAGAGAATCTTAAGCATGCATGCTGGATGTGGCCAGGTAAAACCGAGGTAAAATTCATGTTGAATTCAGAAGGCTCTCTGGCCTGATAGCAGCTAAAGATCCAGTTGAAATAGATTTATACATTTGGTTCTCTGGCAAATCTTGAGAACACCAAAATTTAGCTTTCAATGCAAGAAAATGTTTTAAAAATTAATAAAAACAAAGGCTGAAAAAGAAAAACTAGGGTTAGAATAATAGCAACGCAGCCATGGGCAAATCATTGAGTCATTATGAGTGACTGCAGCACATGTCCAACAACATCACCTTTATTTTTCATTACCCAGTTGTTGATTCATTCTCACAGCTTTGTAATGACTCCAGTCAACGTATGATTGCCAGAGAACCAAACTCTGTACGTAGAATCTAAGAATGAGTCATATATGAGTGTTCACTGGAACTGAACAGGAGGCAAACACGTTGAAAAGGAAAACATTTCTGCTCAACTTGCCACTTTCGGGTCACATTAGATTACATAATCTCTCCGACTGACTGGCTGCCTTAAAAACACTGTTACACTGTAATGTAGGTATAGAGCTTCTATTTACTGTGACTGGGTTTTCGGTACAGTGACACCTTATGAAAACAGTCGACCAAAGGAACTACTGAAGAATAACAATTCAACACAAATACAGGAAGGAGGGCAGGAGGGAAAAATCTGTATCACGGTGCATATAGTTTCTTCCCAAACACAGGTTTTCCGTTTGTGTAGGGAAGTCTGGAGAGCTCTAGTCTACTTGCTGCTGCAGGGTCTCCACGTGCCTCCAAAAGTCCACAGTATGACATTTAGAAACCATATTTGGCCTGGGTCTGCCGGCGGGTTAGCTTGTTTTCTGCCCAGTTGTTCTTTAGCTCCAACTCGCGTTCCTTTGCCTGTGAAAGAAGAAAGTCGAGTAAGACTAAATCTCACACAGAAGATGCCTTTTGAAAAATCAGACATTGATTTGAAGACCAACTCTTGTGAGTGATTTAAACCGATTTCAAATTAAGGAAAGAGGAAGCCTCCTACAAGTGCTACAATTTTCAAATTAAAGCAGTGTGGAATCTGTACCAAGAATGCATGTCTTATAATGGGAAACAGACAAAGTTCAACAAGACACTGGTACCAAAGTCTTTTAGCCAACAACCTGGAGCTCAATGTGTGCAGACATGTCACACTGGGGGCGCAGATTCTTGCTATGTCCGAAAGGAAAACCCTCCTGACTCCCATCCTGCTCTACATCACATTCAAATCCAACTGAGCAATACTCTTAATTGAAAACTAGATCCCTACCCCTTAAATTTCAGACTGTTTTGGAGTTAAAATAAGGAGTGCACTGACTTTAAGGGAGATATTCTCCATCGATCAGGAGAAATAGCAGAAGAAAACAGAAACTGGGTTATTGAATGATCTTATTCAATTTAAATAAAGCTAGATGATGACACTGGGTGACTTGCTGATGACACAGTTTAGAAAAACGTGGGCACAGTTCAGAAAAAATAAAAACATTTTAGTTGTAAAATATATACAACACATGCTACACAGAATAAGAAAACATTAGGTATGGTCCTTTAGAATGCCTGATATAAATCTCTGCAAACATCCATGATTGTATGATTTGTGATTAAGCGGCGCTCACCTGGTGAATGAGATATGTTATCTGATGCTTGCGTCGCTGCTGTCCTGTAGGCTGCTCTCCTTTTTTCTGCAGAAATGAAAAAGTAGACAGTACATTAAGTGAAATGTGTCGCTGCAATGCAAAACTTCTCACAAGCAATCTGTTCTGATGCTTTTTATCTTTGTGAAATCATTCTTATAACAAGTCTGTAGGTAACAAGCCCATCTGCATTTTTGAGTTAGAAACCTCAAGAGTCAAATTACTGAAGCCAATTCCTCCCTTGTGTTTGTTAGTTAGAGGGACAACAATCCTGTCTGTTGAATCAGGCCATGACATATTTTGAGATGTCACCACATCAAACATCTCTTAGCTGGAGGGCTGTAGGTGTTCTCAGTCCCAAACGGTGTAAATCATTAGCGAGCAAAAAGCACAAAACTGAGCAGAACCCTGAACATAAACCTAAGCACAACCTGACACGCAACCCTTGTCAGTTGTGGGCCTCCAATGCAAGACGACACAGCGATGTAGTCGGGTCACCTTGCTGAAGGACTGACGCGTCTGCTTCTCTTCCGTCATGCTTTTGGTCATCCACTGCTGGTTGCCGCTCAGCTGGTCGTCCCCCTTGATCTCCAGAAACTTCACCTCCTCTTTGCCCCTGTTCCGTTTCCCTTGCAGTCGCATGAACTGAAGCACAAGAAGAAAATGATTGTATCAGTTAAAGGAAGGAAACTATTACTGAACTTAGATAGTGATCAAAGGATGATAAAAAAGAGCTGCAGAAATAAAGAATTATATCACACAAAAGAAAAAAGCAGTACTCATCTTACCGCTTCATCATCAAACATGGTAGAGTGGCCAGGCTCTTCAGCCTCTGCCAGGCTGGAGTTAGGATCCTGGAAGTATGGCTCATTATAATATCCCTGTCCGAGGAGAAAATGTTTAGGATGTTACTTAAATTCGTGCTCATTTTTTTGCTGTTTTTTATCTCTTCAAAGTCGATTGTATATAGACGGTATAAAGAGGGATCTGGTTTTCTCTCAACTACCTTCACTCAAGCACGTGGCTTACTTGGGCCTTTTGTGCACAGGAGACTAGCGGATATTGCAGATGGTTAATGTTTATGTTGGGGAAAACAAAATGTCGCTGCTCTCATAGGCTATAAAGACTAGTATGTGGCTCTGTAGCTTCTAGCTATGTTTCTGGTTGTATTATTTATGATTGTCTAGGTACTTTTCTTCTGTCACATTGGCATCTACACTGTAAACAGTATCTGTAGTCGGCTTCCTGATGGTTTCCATGATCATACTCTGATCTGATGAGCTGACTTTTAATAAGATTATCCAGCACTTGCAAGAGGACTGCATTTTGATCTTAATTGGCCTGAACTTTTTTCTAAATACTCCAGTTAATCTCATCAGTCATGTGAATTCAGTTATAGTCCATGATTTGTGAATCTAAAAGCCATTTGAATGACATGTATATTTAGATTATATTAGTCGTGATTACCGGAGGGAGAGCTTCTGGTCCTGCCATCGGCTGTTCATACTGAGGACATTGACCTCCCCATGCACCAGCTCCCTCATGGCTCCCCCCAAAGTCGAGGGGGGCGTCGGACTGCCCGGGCTCATCTGCAGGCGAAAAGGGAAGAAGCTCTGCAGGGGCTCCTGGCTCGGGGTCTAAACTAGGGAGGATTTCGGGGAGAGGCTGGGAGCTCTCGCCCAGAGAAAAGTAGTTCTGGGGGGTTATGTCTTCCTCGTTATCCTGGTCGTCTGTGGCTATTTGTCGAGCCAGCTGCAGGGCGGCCGACTTTGCTGCAGCTTTGATGGCAGAAGGTGATGCACTAGAACCAAGCAGACCCTGAGCAGGCGTCCCAGGCTTGGGTCCTTTGGGTTCTTGGCGCTTGGTGAGTGTGTGAGGAATCAGGGGTCTGTCGAGCTCCTTCACTGTCAGGTTTTTGGGTTTTGGGAGAAGGGAGGAGAGGCCTGAACCTGCACCCTGGAAGAGGACAAAATATGGATAGAAGGGGAGTGTGAGGTCAGGGAATGGAAGGGATGGTATCATATATTCTGTGCAAGTGGTCCCCTCCATTTGAAAGCATTTTTAGTCTTAATGAGGGACAGAAATGTTGGACAGCAGGAGGTAAAATCTCAGCTGGCATGGGTACCGTAGGTGTGTACATGCAAAACAATGTTGATGCTGGTTAAATCCAGTGTTTATTGTCACAAATAAGCTGGATATCACTTGTTCACAACTCCATAATGTGATTTCAAAAAGGTCACACATGACAGCTGAATCATTCTTGTATTATCGGGGAGATTAGGTAACATTTTATGGTCATCTGCTCCAAGATGAGAGTCCTGTTTCAGTGTAATGTGAGTGTAATCAAACCATCTTGAATAAAACATACTCGGGCATTTCAGAGAATTAAGTTGCACACAGTGAGACACTTTACCTGAGACTGTTTCTTCTGTGCTGGTTCATCATCATCAGAGTCCGACTATGGACAAGAAATACACCACTATGAGTTACAGCCTGGTCACATACCAGAGGGGGCCACAATATAAATGAGCAAACAGCTGATCAGACTCAGTACTCACATCCCGTCTCTGGATCTGTGGTACAGAGATCCTGACAGGTTCTGATCGCTTCCTCGGCTTAGGTAGACTAGAAAATAAGCCTCCTTTAGATGGCTGAGGATCTAGGTCATCGTTTGACGTGCTGCCCCCTGATGAAGGGTTCACTTGGGTCTCCTTGCTTGGTCTATAGTTTCCTCCTGCCGATGCTGGCTTTTTGGGAGCAGGCAGGAGCGAGAAGAGCCCTCCTGCGTTGACTCTTCTTTGCGCTGCGGCAGAAGTCGAGGTTTCCTCTGAGTCACTATCATCGCTGCTACCATAGGCGACTAAAGACATGTTTGCTGATGTTTTCAAATATTATTAACCGACAGTAACTCGTGGACATGGATAACTGCTTCCCCTTGACTAGGTCTCAAGAAACCGCGCTTTCCGAGGAGCCGACTTCAATTGAAGGTAGGGTAATCTTGGATCAATACACCCACACAGATAATGAAATAACTCCCTGTTAGCTATACTGTCATGAATCACCCCACAGGTTAAAATAGGGCCTCACAGTGAGCTCATTAAATGAAAAGACTATCACAACTTCACGCTGCTAGCTAATGTTAGCTAGGCCGCCGCAGCAAACGATGTTAGCTGACTGACCCTTACTGGCTTCGTCGAATATAATTCGTCTCAGAACTGTTATCACACATAATACAACATCAGCTGAAGCAGCAGCTGTGTTTCACGCCATAAAAGCTGAGCTTTTTTTAGTCCCTAGACTCCATCAAAACATTCACCTCCATCATTCGATTGGAAAAAACGTCAACTGCGCATCTTTCTGCGCAGCGCTTTCTTCTTCTTCTGTTTGTTTTCAGTCGGTAAACAATTTCAGAACTTGAACGCCCCCAGCGGTCAGAGTGTGAACAAACACCTGATAAAAAAATACCTTCCTTCTGAAATGTTTGGTAATCAGAGTCTCTGCTGCACTGAATTTGTGGGTTTTACATGCAACAATTAAACGTTTACTCATTAAGGGTATATTATAAACTGATTCCATCATGTTTGGAGTCACTTATTTACATATGGCTGCATTTACGCCAACAAAACCATGAACAACATAAAATAAGATTGAAATTTATTAATCCTGATGAATTTTTTTGTTGGAGAGAATGCTCAAAAATACAGTAGCATAAGAACAAAATGCAAAAATACAACAGACTAATGATAAAAGAAGTGTAAGAGTAAGAACAGTACAAATACACTTAGATTCAACAGGAAAAAACAAGTTGACCACAATAGAAACTGAATAAAAAAGTCTAGTATATACAATGATCTTTAGAAGTTAAAAATATATATCTTGCACATATCGAAAATGTTGCACCTGATACTGTAAAAATACCAAAATGATAAAAGACATTAGCATTTGTAGACTAGACTAGACTTTAATGTCAGAACATGAAATCCACAGAAAAGATAATGAAACAGTTAAATCTGCAGCGTAGAAACTTTTGCCTCTCTCTTCTGGCAGTGAGAGTAATTACACAAACACTATCAACACGCTCATGACACCATGGCTCCACCATACTTAGAAATTAGAATTACAGTTTGAAAAAATTACAACATTTTTTACAAAATGTTCTCAGTGTGGTGAGGACTGAGTTTGGGAAACTCCTGACTTCTTAAACGACTGGCTACAGCCCTGTGAGTGATCATCCCCAATCTCTGCAACTGGAATAGCAATTCAAAAGTATTGTGGATTAAACATGAAGGTTCAAAGCTTGATTAAACTGTAATTTCTTCAGAAAATAAACAGAGAAATAATCGATTGTCTTACTCAGTGCTTTGTTTTAAGAGAATTACAGCCTCTTTTCACCCTATTCCTATCATTGTCCACCTATGTTTGTCATAAAAATCCAGGTATATTACCAAAAGCATGTTGTTGTCATGCTTCTGAGGACCCTTTGTCCTTGGGCTGTCTCTTAAAGCTTGGGCCTGCTACAGCGTACTCTAATGTTTTCAGACCAAGTGCAAACAGTTTGGGCAAGGCCTTTTCCTGTTTCAACATGACAATGCCCTTGTACACAAGTAATCCCTTGACAGGCCTGCACAGAGCCCTCATCGCTGCATCAAACACCTTTGGAATGAACTGGACCACAGACTGCGAGCCATGCACCACAAAAATCTTGTCATAAAAGTCACAGGAGATGAGGCTGTCCACTGTATGCAGCATATTAATGACCAGTTTTGGATTCAAGTATCCAAAAGTCACATATGGGTCTGACGTGTAGTTTCCACATATACTTTTGGACAATTTTGAGTCAACGAAAATATGGATAGTGATTCATATGAATTGTAATGATAACATTACTTATTAATGGAGTGAGACTTTAGTCTGATGGGCATCTGTTGCTTGAGGCACAGTTGTGTTGAATTTCCTTCAACAATATTACCAGTTTGAGCACTGAGCCCAAAATTACAGATGTGTTAAATAAACGTCAGCCCTGAGCTAACGGGGCAAAAGTACAAAGACCACATCAGATTGCACAGATTCTCTTACCAAACATTTGAAATTAATCTCAAATTCTATGTTCCACAAGTTTATTTGTTTTGATATATTTGTTGTAAATATTACATCCAGCTTTGGGAAATAATTATTTTACATTTTGGTGTTCACTATTGCACACATTTATGTATATATATATAAAAGCCAAGTTGGATTACCAGTAGGGAAGATAAAATCACTCTATGAGTTGATCGTGATACATTTTCATCTCAAGCTAATCATAAATCGGGATAATCTTTAATATCCTAGCATGAGGCCCAGTTACGCACTTTGAGTTGTGTCTGAACTGTGCTGTACAAATACACTTGCCTTGCCTTGACATTAAGAAAAAAATGTGCATTCAACTACATGTGACAGCTATATAGGCTGGTTTTATCTAAATGAACATATATGCCAAGCGCTACACTATAACTATAGTATAGATAATATTGACTAATACTGCAGTACGCAGTAGTTGATGGTGATTAATAGTATAAATAAATGCCACAAACAACATTAGTATTGCACCCGATATTGCTCGGAAATTGAAAGACTACTGGTGATTGGTGAATAGAAAAACTAAGCAGTTAACAGTCTAAGCAGTATAAATAAATGCTACTTAAATTCTACAAACAACAGCTATATCCTCAATATCAAACAATCAAATTGTCCTGCAAATGTCCAAGTCATTGATTAATGTAGTGCTGTGCACCTGCAGTACGAGAGGTTGGCCAGCACAGGCGCCACCGAGCAGCTTCATCAGGTACTGGGGGCGCGTCTGCAGAGTGGGAAGCGGGTTTCAATTTCAAACCCAAACCGTCCGAGGGACGAGCCAGCAGCTTGTCGGATAACGTCAAATCCTACTACTTACCGCGTTTTTGGAATTGGCAACACAATTCACAGACGAAGCAGACCAGTGTCGTTTTCTTCGGCCGTGCTCACAGCTCACAGAATCCGCGGAAACAAAGTCGCCCGCCGCGTCTTCGCTCCAGTTTTTCCGCGCCTGGTTCATGTGGATGACAAACCGACGCTTGGCTTGTTTGCTGCAGGTGTTGACCAATCCGACCACTGCATCACATTAAAACTACTTCTTTGTTGGAATTACACGTATATCTGACATAGCAAGCCATTTCTGCAAGAAGCATGCCGCGGTCCAACAGGCAAAAGGAATACAAACCTGGAGACCTTGTGTTTGCCAAAATGAAGGGGTATCCTCACTGGCCTGCGAGGGTAAGCACCCGACGTTAAACCTCTCGTAGGTTAGGTGTTCATTTCAGTCCGTCTGACTGCCTGTCACTTGTTTACCAGCGAGGCCTAACAGTAGTTAGCGCTAGCTACCATGAGTTAGCGCAGCTGGGTCAGCCTTAAGCTAACGTTGCCAAGCATCCGCACACAGCTAACTAGCCGACTGGAGGCAGTTGCAAATGTCTTTCGGGTGATTCATCGAGCAGACGGACACCTCAGTGCCCCGCTTGGCTTGCTAAATATTGAACATTGTTGCTAGCTGCTCTTTGCCACCAACGCAGCTTTTCATCCTCTCCCAAGGGGCCCGTTAGCCTAATGTTAACTTGGTAAAAGCTGTTTAAAAATAGCATTTGGCTAACAGCACGTCGGCTAATTAAAAAATAACGGATCTGTCACACAACAACGTGACGGGGTTTTTTCAGTAGCAAACATTAGCTGAACGTTAAGTCAGGTTATCTAAGGTTATAAACACGAAGCCACGTGGTGACTTAGTTAAGTTACATGTTTAATAAGTTTTTAAGTTTTCTTTACTCGTATTAACTGTTGCTTTACAGACGACACATGCCTGCTGTTGTAGCCACATGCTTCGGTGCTTTGTAAACATCCCTGTCTATCCCACACTTGTTGCGACAAGCAGCTAACAGTGTTTCTGCTCGTAACGTTTAATTACTTCCATTACGTTAAAATCTGGCTTTAAAGACCATAACGTAATGTCTGCCCGGTCCATAAACACAGTGGCCTCACTTTGCCGTCAGTGTTTCCTAATCTTTCAGCTGGAGGGAGAATGTGAACCTATAGGTCAACACTGGGTTATGTTTCCCTCGTTAACTGAGCCTTCCTTGAAGCTTTATGAAAAATGTTTTACATTTACAACATGAGAGAAAATGGGTGTGAAAATAACTGAACCACTTTGGCACTTTACATAGCATCAAAGTAAACTGACATGGAAAAATGTGTAAACCCAACAACATGATATGCACTCACCACAACTGGCCTGTACAGTTGAAAAGGAAACTTGGTTTCTGTTTTTGGTTTGGCAACCATTCATACAATTACATGATCAAACATATACCCTCCACCCATTAAAGCTCTCTTTTATTATTTTATTATTTTGGCTGCCTCTAAATACAACCTATTGAATCTCACAAAACGGTTATGTCAGTGTCAATATTGATCTCTTCCCTCCTTTTCTCAGTCTTATCAGCCATGTCCCATGTCAGCAGGCCACAGGCCCTGCCCCACCTATCCTGACACAGTGGCCCTATCTGGGAATGCCAAAAGGCCTGTCTGCCAGAGGCAAACGGACACTCTGCTCGGCCATCATAACAGTGCTTTCCTGTGCCTTGGTGTCTTGCTGTGCTATTTTTTTTCTTTCTCAAAACATAAATAAATATTGGCAGGGTGTTGGAGGCTGTCAGGATGAAAGATGAGATGAGAAGTGAAGCAAAAAGTGGCGTGACCGCTGTTCTCAACGGGTTCATTAGGAGTTCAAATTGGAGTGTATTTTATAGTAGCTTACATCAGGCTGAGCAATACATTCAGAATAGCTCTCAATTAGCAATGATGTTTACTCGATTATGTTGTATGACTGCTCTGTCCTATAAGCTTAATTTGGTATTAGTCATTGATAAGGTTCTAGGTCATTTATCAAGAAAGGAAACCAATAATTTCTGATTCAAGCGTCTCAAACTTGAGATGCTGCTGTTCTCCTGTCTTTTATCATTGTAAATGAAATATTGTTCTCTCTGACAGTGTTGAAATGAGAAATTGGAAGGGCATTTTAGATTTTATTTATAGACTAAACAATTGATTGACCATTTTCAAATCAATAATAATGATTAAGTCTTTTTTTATGCATAGTTGCATGCTGATTTTTGACATGTTGAAAGTGGTCTTATTAAGAAAACAAAAACATTCAATTGCTATAAATACATGTTCCTGCTCTGAATGTTTAGTTTTTTAACTTCAATACAAATGACCTCAGTTAAATTGATCTTGTGCTCTAGTGTTTGTCACTTTATAACAGAATTGCTCTCCTACTTTGGGCTTAGTTTATATATTTAACAAATAAAATTAACTTTCAGATTCCTCAGCATTCTTCATAAGACATTGTGGTCTCAATTCACAGATTGACGAATTACCCGAAGGAGCCGTGAAGTCCCCTTCAAACAAGTACCAGGTGTTCTTTTTTGGAACACATGAGACGTGAGTAATACGTGTTGTCGTTGTAAGTATTTTTACTAAATAATGGCAGTAATTGGAGCAAAACATCCTAAGTGAACTGATTGCTGCCAATTTTGAAATACAAGTTACTGATGTGCACAGTACATTTATAAAAGGAAAATGCTTTTATTGCAACTAGAGCCCAAACAATTCTTGTCCCATGTTTGGGACTGATGCCAATACTGAAATGCATCAAATGCCCCACATGTGATTATCAGACACTTGTGACAAAGATATGTAACAGAAGCAGGACATCTTGGAGTTTAACTATAAACCTTTTAATCCAGAATGGTATTAGTGCAGGGAAACGGTTAACATGAAAAATGTTAAAACGGACACTGCTACCTGTGAGTCACAACACTATCTGAGCCAGTCACAAACTAAGTTGATGACATTTTGTCAATGGATGAAGACAACTTGGAAAACTCACTGAATTATGTTAATGTCTCTTATGATTGACCACCACAGGGCGTTCCTGGGGCCCAAGGATTTGTTCCCGTACGATGAGCATAAGGAAAAATTTGGAAAACCAAATAAGAGGAAAGGATTTGCAGAGGGTCTCTGGGAGATCGAGAACAACCCCACTGTCACGCATGAAGGCTATGAGGTGTGTTCATTTAGTAGTGGCCAGGTCTGTGCTGTTTTGTTTCTGTGCTCCCCTGAGGAAAGCAAGAACAGATTTTGCAGGTGTATGATGTGTCTTGTTTCTGTTTCTCAGTTGCTTTTCCACAGACAACACAATTAATCGTGATTAAATAAATGAATAGATGACATTCCAAATGCTGGAAGAATGCAATAAAGCTACCCTGGGTTTTATTAATTCAAGACAGCATTGAGACCTTGAAGAGTGCACTGTGTGGGTCCAAGTCAAAATATTTGCATTTCTGCATTCAGTCATCGAAGAAGGACAATGCGTCAGAAGGAGCAGGGGATACCGGTGGCTCGGAAAAGGCAGACGCCGAGGGCAGCAGTGACGAGGATGAGGGGGCCTTGGTCATTGACGAGAAGAACGAGAGGGGCGGGACTAAACGAAAAGCAGAGGAGTCCACAGAGGTGAGTTTTACTTGTCAAGTCTTGTAGAAAAAGAAAAAAGTAGAGGGCTTCAGTCACACTCTCTCACACCTGTCAAACGTTTTATAAGGCGTCTCCCAAGCGGCCGAAGGATACGGAGGCAGAAGGTGACTCTAAAGTAGACGGTGACAAGTCGAACGCAGAAGCAAAGCTCAATGATGTGGCTGGACCCAAGCCAACTGCTCCCTCCTCACAGAGCGAGTCGAAAGCAGAGGCCCAGGAAAACGCTCCAGCAGGAGGCCAGCTAACAGCAGATAAGGTGAGACATGCAAGGACTGCGAAACCTGCAAAACGCACTATAATATGCTGTGTAAGAAAATGTATGCTTATTGATGTGATTATTTGTTCAGTAATGATGTGTTTAATTGCTCTCTACTGTTCTCCTTGCAGCCTGTGACAGACAGCGCTTAACAGCAACTCACCTAAGAAAACCGATTTGTTGACGCTTTTCTCTGGAATTCAAGCATCAACACGATTACCTGCAGGATGCCAGATTTCAGCTGTTTAATTAAAAAGGAGAATTTTAAAAAAAACGTGTTTGTATTGAGAGACAAACAAATCCTCATTTGCCATTTTTGGGATATCATATATCCCAGAATACAAAAAAAGAAAAAAAAAAAGTTTGCTAATCTGATTTCAAAACAATTGAAATGAGCACTTTAAGGCTCATTTATGGGATTTAGGTGTGTATATATTTTTTATTTCTAAGTGCAATTACATAATTACAAAGACTGCTAGGTGTCAAAAACATTTTTTCAGTTTGGAGGGAATAAACACTGAATATATAGTAAATAAAAAAAAAAACATTTAAACCATAAAAAAAGATAAATGCTCTCATTTGATGGTTTTAAATCTTAGATATTGTACAGGAATAAGAACAAATTTTTCACCCATGCTCTCAGCTTTCGTTCACAAATCAAACATTTTACTTACATTTGTTTCACCTAGCTTCTCAGCTTCATCTTAAATCATATATTCGCTCATTGGATACATGATAAGTTGCACTTTCAGATTTCTTTTCCTGCCCCATTAATCATTGTCTAGTTCACTGTATGACGTTTTTATGCAACACAGGTTTTGTTGCTTAGGTGTAGTGTTATGCTTCATAGCAAGTGACCAAATTTTGTGATTAATGTCTCCAGGTTGAATATGTAATGCCCATTTGAGAAGAGCTATTTTAGGATGAAAACGACTCACTTTGTTAAACCCCTCTGTAACCTTTTATGATGATTGTGCATTGTGGAAAGCAGAAAGACATTCCTGAATGTTGTTCAGTCACAGCTCGGTCGGGTTCAAGGTGGAGCTGTGGCGTTTGTGGAGGGAAATTATCTGGCAAACTCTTGATGGATTTCATCGACTCAACTCTCAATTTCATGTTATAAGTTCATGTTAAGCTCACATCAATTCTGCCATTGCTTGATACTGGAGATGTCATTGTGAATTGCACTCAGTGATTGGTTGTACCAAATATGTTTCTTTTTTCAGCTCTGATTTTGTTGAACGCCAACATAAGATCAGCACAAAAATTAAATTAGAGGAGTGACCCATTTGTAACACTTTTCCAACCCTCTTAACTGGAATACGAGTCTGTTTCACTTCAGTTGTCTTATTATTTTGGCCGTGAAACAATATTTTGATGTTTTGAAGATGTGTTTAATTTCAATATTTGTTTAGACATGTTCCAAATGTGGTGTAGTTATTTTTCCACTATTCAAGTTTTTACAAATGTTAGACCTGCTCACCTTGTTACTTGGATCTTATAGCTTCAGTGTTCTTCCTGTATTTGGCAACATCAAGTTCAAAGTTAACGATGAACTGAAGGGAAATCTCAGCTTCTAACAATGATTGCTGTGTCTAAGATGGTTTGCACCGACCTTCACCATTGATTTCAAACTATAAAATGCTCAGTTGCCCACTCAAATCTGGAGTTGGTTTCCAAGGGTATAATTTGGCGTTGAAGTGTAATTCTTGGTTTAGCTTTCTCTGTTACTTTCAGAAGCTGTCATTCATCTTAATCTGCTGCTTAGTTTACTGTTGTAGTTGCCATTTAATAAACATGTCGATTGCAAAGAAAACCTTGTTTTTGTCATGTTCACATTCAGTAAAACCTCCTTGTTTATTGTCGGTAATCCACTTCCTCAGTCTTGAGAGCATCTGAAAACAATCCAGTGTTAGTCACTGTTTTCATTTTAACCAACAGGATTTTCTACAATTATTGTTTTTCGAGTCATAAAGTACCTCCAAAACCAGATATTGTGCAGAATACCGTGCTCACAAGTGAAGTTTCAAGCAGGGGGAAGTCTACTTTTTTATTTTTCAGCCCAGCCAGACCTAATTAATCATTTCACATCTCATTTTTCACTCTAACAAATGTATGAAACTAACGGTGGCACCTTTGTGTTTGTGTGTGTGTGTGTGTGTGTGTGTAAGCACTTGTCACAAATAATTTGCTCCCCTGAGAGCCTGGCGGCACAGTTGGGGGCTTTAGGTCGCTATAGCTGAACTAGTTTTGCTGTTGTGTAACAAGTCCTGACAGCTTTGAATTTGTCATGGGGTTTGGTTGAGTATGAGTTTTTTAAATATGATGTTAGAGACTGTGAGGTGCTGGAGTAAATGTTGTTCAAAGCATTGATTTGTAAATGTACTCTGTCGCAGCTGGTTCACAAGATTAATGACTGCTTACATGTACAATTGCAGGTTTTCTCCTGTCTTGTGGCGTATAGATGCTATAAATATCTCTCAGCCTTGTCACAGTAACACCACAGTCCTGTAATAACTCACTGTATCTGCCTTCGTGGTTGCACCCAACATCAAATCGGGGCCTATTGCAGCAACCAACCAAACCAGATTTTACAGATGGATTAACTGAGTTTTGTGAATAAACATCCTAAATTCAAACAGGATATGGCAGTTAAAATGCACATGAAAATCTGACCATGTGAGAAAACACATTTCCATTTCATTTCATTAACATTAACATTTATCACTGTCAACACAATTTACACTTCTGAAAAGACACTCAATACAATTGCAACATATTAACAGGATTAGAAAAAAAAGAAAAGAAAATGCATTTCTGTTGCAGTTAAGAGTTTCACATGATAAAGCTTTAGTGAAAAATGAGCTGAAACAATTTTTTAAAATGATATATGTTAAAGATTTTTCCGCTTGAGGCGATCTGTGACTGATCTTTGATTTTTTTATCTTTGATTTTAAGGTTCAAGGTGATTTATTTGTCATTAAAAGCGAGTAACTCCTGTATGCAATGCAAACATGGAGTATAATGTCATGAACATAAATACCTAATTTTGTAGCGCCTGTTTTTACACGTGTATCTTCAAATATCCCTGTTTATCCCTAATAATGTCTGACTTTAAACACACTGAAGTGCACAGGGTGTCAACAGTGAAGGTCATCTTTGCGTTTGCTTGAATCCTGCCTACAAATCCACCCCCTCATCTCTGCTGTCCAACTGATGCATTATTTGGCCACTGCGCATGCGTGCAGTCAGGTCTCACCCTCCTGTCCTCCAGGGGGCGCTGTCGGCTGGTGCGAGCGTCGGTATCAGTGCTGCTGCATGTGACTTTGACATCAACAGAGGGTAAGATATTCCTGCATGTTATGTCAGTATCTCGTTTATGTTAAAATATCGCTTTTTATTTGACAAAATATGTAGGAGTCCTAGTGTGTTTGGAAACATAGCTAATGGCGTACGTTTAGCCGATGTAACGCAGCGTTAATGATGACTTTCCCCGAATGCTAACGCTAGCATAGCTTGTGTTAAGACAGCAGCCCTGTCAAGAGACCGGGCACCTTTTGAGCTCAGTTACAAGCCTTGATTTGTTTTGCCCCTGTAGCACAATGAGGCTGACCACTCTCCTGTCGATGGCAGCCAGGGTTGTTGTGCCCAAAGATTTCCGCTACGGCACCAACAGACCATGGACGCCTGCTGCTAAGAGGCTGAACCCTCCGGGGAAGAAGAGGAGAAAGGTGTTCGTGGAGCCTTTAGCAGCAGAGGACTGGTCTGTTTTCAGAGGGGACACGGTGAGTAACTCATAACTCTCCCATGTCGTGTAGATCTTTGAATACTTACCATTAAAGTGATGTAGACAGACGGGAAATCAAGTGAAATCACTGCATGACTTGGCTTTATTGAATGTTTAAGGTGTGTGAAAATCCCTTCTTTAAGATTGTATCCTTCTAGTTTATAGCACTTAAAGCTCTTCTGATAGGTACAATATTAATGTGGTAATACTATAAACTCAGAAAAAAATGTGTCTTCCATAACTGAATAAACAAGCTTTTCTCGGAGGAAATAAGGCCCATGACCACTGTTTGATGCTAGAAAAGTAGCAGGGTCCGCCACATAGTATAACTTTAAATGTGCTGTCCTTTTAAGGTTAGTTTATTTAATTGTTAATCAGGTATCAATAGATTCATTTTTCTTCCGATACCAATTATTAATCATCAAGGAGACTGTGCAAAATTAAAATTTTTAATATTTCCATTTCTGCTGCTTTTTAAAATCCTTTTTAAATATTTGATAACTTGACTTACAGTTTCAGATTATTTTGTGCTCTGAGGCTATTACTTTGTGATGCGTAACTAATCATTTAGTGTTATGAGCCGACACTGAGTGAGACCATAGATTAGTGACTACAGACCATATTAATTCATTTTATTGGCAATCAGACACTTAGAAAACTACAGATAATCATTGTAGGAAAAATGCTGAATATCAGTGCTGGAAATGAATCTCTCCCTAATGCTAATGCCATAAAAGATGCTACATGTTTGCCATAAGGCATGAATATGACTCCATGAGAATCTGGTGGATAGGGCTGCAGAATGTCTTTGGCCAAATCTGGCTAAACAAAGTTGTTTTTATGAAAAAAGTGAACGTGTTTGCACATATGTTTCTTTTCTTTTGTTTCTTAGGTTGAGGTCCTTGCAGGGAAGGACAAAGGAAAGCAAGGGAAAGTGGTCCAAGTCTTCAGACACCGGAACTGGGTCATGCTAGAGGGAATGAACATAGTAAGGAAGTGATATATTTCTCAGAGAAAACTGAATCGCAGTGTTAGATTTAGCTTACGGGCTATTGAGTTCTTCTTCTAAGAACATTAGAGGCAGCGTCACCTGTCATCAATATTTAGTCTGTTTTCTGTTTATTACTTCATTATACACCTTAACAGACTTCTGACATGAAGAGATGACATTGCTAATATTTCAACATTTGAACAAACAGTAAAGTTAACAGTTACATTGATTTTGTAAAACACCATGCATTTATTTTTTAGCTCCACCAGATGGAGCCAGTGTCTGGGGCCAGTCTGCTGCTGCTGACAAAGCACACTATATAAAGCCATTTGGCCACCACCTTTTGTTTTATGTTGGATGACTGTGAACAAAGGTCTTTTTGTCTTAGCATCACAGGTACATTGGAAAATCTGAGGATTACCGTGGGACCTACATCGCCAGTGAGGCTCCGATCCAGCTCCACGACGTCACCCTGATTGACCCCTCAGACAGGTACAGTAAACCTGGCTACACTGCAACATTACATAAATGCTACTTCAGAATAGTTTTTAAAAAAAACAATCCTGTGTTATTTACAGTAGATAAAAGAAAATGTGTACATATTTATCATCCAGGAAGCCCACTGAAGTTGAGTGGAAATTCACAGAGGAGGGCGAGAGAGTCAGAGTGTCTCTCAGAACAGGTCGAATTATCCCGAAACCTGTCTTGGAGCGAAGGGATGGCATCGTACCATCACAGTGGAAAGGTGAGAGTGTCTATGAGTGTTTTGATTGGAGGGGGATTCTTTTCAGTAACCAGTTTATTCCACGTCTAGCTCAGTCAGCACTTAAAACTGGCTGAAATTAATTTTTCCAGCCTTACTGGCTTGAACACTAAAAATATGTCGCTGAGTGATGCAGTTTGATTGTTTTAAACACATGTCTTTCTAAACTAGAGGACACATGGGAAGTCCAATGTTTAACAACCCTCTGACGTAATTGTACTCCTGCTGTATGCTTAAAACAAACTTGTTTGTACGACGTGTCGTCTGACCACATTTGAAGGTGTTTACGGGGTTCTCAAACATCACACTAACAGAGAGGGGCAAGATTGGACTGGTTCTCAAAGATATTCGGTGTGTTGAACTCAGTTGTACATACAAAAAGTGAAGAATGAAGAGCAAATGAATGAAGGATAAATTAAAGTCCTGCATTTCTTGCTCATTTCCACGCATTGTCTAATGATTGCATGAAGTATGCATTAATGTGGAGCTGCTATCTTTGGAAAGGTTAAAAATGTGTCTGGGGCTGGGGAATTTTCAGACCAGCCACCTTTCATTCTTTATTTTTCCGCCCTCTGCAGACTTGAAATTCCAAAATAGATTTCAGAGTTATTCGGTCTGATTGTTTTACAGTGGAACAAAGGTCTCTTTGTGAAGTAGAAGCCACATGGAGAACAGCTTTCCAATTTACTTGTGCTCCCTGTTAATTCTTGTTTTTTTGTTTTGTTTTTGTTTGTTTTTTGTCTTTATTTTGACACTTTGATAATGTTTCCAAAAGATGTGGACTCACCCAAAGCCCGTGGTTCAATAATATTTTGACTAAAGCTGCGAAAAGCGATTCTGCAGAAAGATTTGATTGTTGAGCCTCATTCTAGGTTGATAAATACCCAAATACCTACTCTGTATTTGATGACCTAGGAAGGAGATTCAACAATCAACTTTCATACAGATTGTACCTTTTTAATTGTTCAACCACTAAATTATCTAATGAAAAAAATAAAATAAACAAAAAACTAAAAGATAACATTTTTGCCCTCACAGATGGCCCCAAAGACACCAGTCCAGAAGACACTCTAGAAAAGACCTATGTACCGTCTCTGAAAACCCTGGAGGAGGAAGTCATGGAGAAAATGGGCATTCAGGAGAACAGGAGGCACCAAAGGTCCTACTGGTACTGACCAGAGATAACAGAGACACTGAGGCCCTGTTGTGTTAGCAGCTGTCACATGGCCTTTGGAGACACCATGGAGGCGCCATATGGATGATATGAGTAAGGCGTATGGACTGTAAATTGCATACATGTTATCAAGGAAATGATGACTGTGTGAAGGTGAAGCAGATGTTCTGATAACCTGCAAATGTTCCCTGAATGTGTACAGTTTCAATCATTCTCTATTTGAAATGCTATCAGAGTTTGTTTTATGTTCTTTTCTTTCTAAGTGTGAATAAATGGAACACGTTAACTGATATAATGACTTTTATTTTGCTTTTTACCTGAGTTAACTGCATGTTTCAGTAGCAGAACTTGATATTCGTATACAACAATGCCATTTAACCACAAGCTATGATACGAAAGTGCAAGACTTTTTGTCATTTAAATGTCTCTTGGCCTCTAGTAGTTTACAAAAGAGCAACAGAGGCAGTTTAATTTACTAAACATATACTTTAAAAATGCTTTTATCAATATTTTTATATTAACAATGGGTCAGATGACATGGGTTCCTTGCCGTGAAGAACACCCTGAGAATTATTACATGACTTTAAAGTTCACTTCAGCTCTCAACTAGTTGTTTTACCCTCTTTTAGCTCATTGTTTTGTCTGACTTCTTACTGCACTTTAAAACATTAGTTGGCCAAACACGACTCCTAATGAATGATAATTCCCCATGAGAAAAAATCATTGCCGGTTAAGATTTCCAAAACTTAGGTTTTTGGCTTTAGTTTATACACATAAACATACAGTCATGATTTTTTTCCCAAACTAGGCAAACAGTTGAAACATGTTCACTGAGCACTAATGAAACATTAGTCAGTAAAGTTAGATAAGAAAAACTGTGAAAACAAAAGAAGTAAGCTTGTATTATGAGAACAGCAGTGGCTGCTCGTTCACAGAAAACAGAAGCTTCTGCCCCAGTGAGGATAAATCACTAACATTTAATGTTAGTATAATGCTGTACAGTCTGCATGATTGGAAAATTATTCTTGGTATTGGCAGAGTTAACAATGGTAATGGTTGCAGCCTGTTTGGATTATTCATAAGGCTGAAAATAGTCATATTATTTTACAGAAGCCCAGACATCAGACAAATGAGTCCCTCTTTCCAAAGAGTCTGGGAAACAGTGAGGAGAAGGAAACGGCTCGGGAGGAGACTACACAGACTGGATAGTTTCAACAAAGTTTGCACTCACCTCATTTGACTTTATATATACTGGCTCTGCATGTTGCTCCTGTGGTGTATGACGGTGTTGGCATCAGGTTTCAAATATGACCTCAGCCTTGAGTTGATGACTAAGTAGGTTTGTCTGCATGATATAAATGAGTTAAGGTTCACAGCAAAATCAAGTTAAAAGTTGCAGATAGACACTTTTTAAAATCTGAAACATACAATTAGTTTTTTTTTGTTTAAATGTTTAATACGTTCTTTATCAAAGAGTTAAATCTACTGGTTCAATTTTGCTTAGATGGGTTCATACATCTCTAATGATTGATTCTTTTTAGCCAGTTAATTCTCCCAAAGTCAATCCCAGTAGTAACAAAAGCAAAGAGTGTCGTATTCCAATCATTTAGAAAGAAAACGCATGTCTTTCATACACATCCCACAAGGTAAGTAGTTTTGGGTGAATTTAAGCTTAAAGGACAAGTTCACCAAAAATGAAAATTCAGTCGTTATCTAGTCATCCTCATGTCGATAGAACGGTCAAGTTTCGTAGTCACAAAACATTTCTTGAGCTTCACGGAAAAACAGTGCCGCAGCATCCTCCTGAACAAGTGAATAGAAACATAAAATGTCTTCAAACAGCCCGACTGGTGAAATTCAAGTGTCCAGAAGCCCCAAGGTCCAAGAGTGAATACAAAAATATATATTTTCACCTTTTTTTTTAAACTTCACTGTAGCTTCTAAGATAAAAGAGTTAACGTGCATCATGACTGAACGGTTTAATTGTTGGGTGGATTCAACCTTTAAATAGAAGAACGTTCCAGGAGGCTTAAAGGACCTATATGTACTATTTGTTTTGGGCTAGTGGCCGACCCGTCCATCCCAAAGCGCCAGTTATTTCAGTCGTCATCTGACTGAAGTTTGTGCGAGTTAGAAGTCATGGCTCCATCCATGGAATATCTGAAGTGTCCCGAGCCAAACATTGCCGAGTATTGATAAACCAGTGTCGCTGTCCGTGGTGCTGGAGTAACAGATGCATTTGTTTTGCATTTTTTTGCGCTTTCCGTCAGTTTTGTGTTGATTCTATAACATTTTCTATACCATATACTTTATAGGTATATCTTCACTATATACCACAAATACTCATTTCTGTCCTAAATTGTAGCCTATGTACTCTACAGAGCAGTGCCACCTTCATGATCAAATTTCTAAGTACCAACATTGCGTCACAGAAGGGTGAGAGGATCATAGAGGCACACTGCTACCTGAAGTATTCTCACAATGTTTTCCAGAATCGTTCAGATATATTCTGTATTTACAGAAAATAAATAATTACTTAAAGCTGCTGTGTGGAACATCGGTGCGTAAAGCTGCATCATTTCATCTGTCCCGCAAAATCCAACCTGGGTTCTTCACAAATGGCTTTGTAAAGGCGTCTAAGAGAGATGGGGGAGGTCTCATTTTTCATGTCATGTTGGAATCCGTTAATCTGTGGGGAATAAAAAAGTGATTAAAACATGTAAATTGACACAAATATATACATACAGCCCCTTTGAATTCAAATAGAATAAATAAATCAATATCTTCCTATTGGAATTATATCATGGCAGTGTGGAGAAGACCTTAGAACAACATTTTGAGAATCAAGAAGGGGAAATGCAATGTACTGAAAATAAAAGTGAACTGTTCAGAACATGCAGAAAAGTCAAAGTCTAAAGCAGCAACTAAAAGAGTCAAAATGTTGATCGTTGCACTGTGAGGATGTGGCTTCGTGACTGTTTCTGAGATTGTGGTTGCGGCCTAATTTCAATTTGATTTCTCACCATTAAGAGCTGCCACACATCCAGCAACACTCACCCTTAAAATAGCCCCTTGTAGCTATAAATACTCAGTTGCATCTGTATCAAAGGGAAGCCCAGTCTCCTGTACAGCCCATTTATCTGTGATATATGAGCGCGGCTCTCTATGAAGTCTCTTTTTCCTCGCTGGTTAGCCACCAGTATTGATTTACAATAAGACTAACTTCACTTGCTGCCAGATCTCCAGCTGGAGAAGCAACTAACTGTGTTGCCAGGCAGTGACACACACAAAAAAACGATGTGTCACAGATAATATAACTGAGTCAAAATCTCACAGCGGCTCTCTAAACCCTAATTTCTGGTCAGTAGCATCATGCACAAAGCATGGCAAGTCGTCGGTTTGGCCAGTTAGTGGATGAGTGCAGCAGTTTTCCCAGACTCGTCCCTCCTGAACCAGTTTGCCTCTGCCACTCTGCATCCAAGAGGGAATAAAAGCAGCCAGTCAGCGGAAACAGGGTTTTTGAGGTTTCGCTTTTTATGGGAGGAAAAATGATTCAAAGGCCGGTCGCCTTCTTTCCTGTCATTGCGTGAGCGTTGTATGGATTTCAGTCTGGGGATTACAGCAAGGTGAAGTGTAATATTGGTGAAGTGGAACCTTTGTATTACTTCATTTGTCTTTAGTTTTTTTTCCATGCGCACACGCAAAGATTTATGGCCGCCTTAGCTTGCGCAGGGCAGAATGAGTTTTAAGAATGCCCGTCTTGTAATTTCCATTTAGCGGTGAGTTGACAGCATTTCTGGTAACCCAGTTAAATGAGACCGCTGAACATGACTCAAGCAGAATTAAGAAGACATAAAAATAAACTGCTGGCTCTGTATTTTAGCTGAGTCACAGCTTGCTTCTCAGCCACGTAAACTAATGAATACCACCTGGAGGTGTAGGTTGCACGTGTCAGAGTCAAATTCACGCACAAAGGTGCTATTCTTTCATCTAAATAAATCAGATGATGGTGTAGTGTTTAAGGTAAGGGCTTGTTTTCACCTGG
Source organism: Sparus aurata (assembly GCF_900880675.1). Classification (NCBI taxonomy): domain Eukaryota; kingdom Metazoa; phylum Chordata; class Actinopteri; order Spariformes; family Sparidae; genus Sparus; species Sparus aurata. The sequence goes on along the minus strand of NC_044189.1, from coordinate 12,333,394 downwards.
TGCTACCTCTGTCTTCACATGATGGACTGGTTTCGAGCTTTTCTGTGCATATTTCGTCATAAAGGTTTCAGAAGCTCACTCCTGCAACACCAGCGACATTATAACCTCCTTTTATAGAGACAGGAAGGTTTGTGATTGCTCAAACATCCCCGGAACATCTGAAGACACTTAAAAAAAAACTAAATTTGAGTGTTGCTCCTGACTCACTTGATGATCTAAGCTCAGCTTCAATATAATGATAGTGTCTAAGTATAGGCTGGTTGTTTGAAGGCTGCTGGAAAATGTAACGCTAGCCTGTATGCAGGTTTGAGGCATGGCTTTCATGCATGTTAAGCTATGTTCGGACTAATTTAGACGCTCTCGGTGGATTCTTGTATCTGACCTCAACATGTTACGGTGAGGAGCTGAAGAGGAACGTAGATCACTGCTCTTACTTCTCCTTTTAGATCTCAATTCCCTCATCACGACTTGATTTATGGGCTTTATGAATTAATTAATTAACTCACTTTTGCAGACCTGTACTTCACAGAACAAAAGCCAAAATGATAGTACAAGGTAGCAATGTCTTTTAAAGGACTACTAACTTTTTAGTAGGAAGGAATGTAAATATATCATGTAACCATGCAATAATGTAAATAATATCCCAAGTGTATTAGCAATAAAATGTAAAGTAGCAGTAGTATTATATTATTGGATGATTATAATCATCATTATTGATGCATAGCAGCATGTCATTCTTGTGGTAAGGAAGTTTAATTTGCATCAGGGCCTCATATTCTATAAAGTAATCATGTGTTTTGTGTGTAATATAAATGACTAATAAACATCATCTGCAATGTAACCAGCAACTAAAGCTGTCAAATAAATTCAGTGGAGTAGAAAAAGAAAAATATTTCCACTGTAAAAATGAGGTTGAATGTAAGTAAAAAAAAACATAAAGAGGAATTACTGAAATCATCTCACATGTTCTTTATCAGCAGATCAGGTCTAACCCGTTACTGCAGATGTTCAAATTTATAATCGTTGTCTGAGACTTCTCGTCCATGTTGGCCTAAAGTGAAACTATGTATGTGGCTAAAGCAGCGGGCAGTGTGGCCACAAGAGGTAATTACAGGATAACGACACACTGAGTTTCCTTTCCTCAAAGCTGGGGTTGGTGAGATTGTAGAAACCAGCAAGCGCCAGCTAAATTTTGAAAGTATCCAGCTGAAGAAATCCAACCCCCTCCCTGACTAGACAGACGCCTAAGGCCCTGTAGCTCTTGCTGGCCAGTGGGGAGAGATGCTAGCAGCTAACTTGCCACGTTCAACGAGCTCTCTTAGCTTTTCTTAGTCTAATAAATACAGAATTCAATACATCTATTAAATGCCACAGTCATATAAGCGCAAGCATAAAAGAGCTATCATGATTATACCTACCTCGGTCCAGAAAGGTTACCCAGCAGGACAGTTCCTCCTTACTGCTGTGAGTGCATTGTGCTACAAGTGTTAGCTGCAGAATGAGTCTGTTGCTGTGACAATGGCTCTCTTCTCTGGGTCAGGGGCAGTGTGCTTCGTGCTACGGAGTTAGTTAGCTGCTGGACAACAGGCTTAGGGGATGTGTAGTGTGAGTGCATTGCATTATGAGTGTAAAAAATGAACACAGCTATTGTTAGTATTCACCACTCTCAAGTTAGTCTGTTAGCATTGGGAAATGTTGGCTTCTGGCTTTAGCAATGCTTTCACTTGCCTTGTGTAAGACTCCAGTCATGAGTAATGAGTGCATACGCAGTGTGTCGGAAGAGAGACAGGTCGCCTGTCTAATCTCTATCACCAGCCGAAAGAAATTATTGGGTTCATTTATTACTGGCCTGCAACAGACACAGATACAGGATATTTTTTCTTAAACTTTTTCAAAGCATTTGATTTGTTGATTAGTGCGTTCCATTAACCTTGGAACAGGAAATTTCTTTTCAGAAAAACAGTTTTGTTCAGTTTTACCGTTGTTTGCAATACCACCTGATACAAATGCATACAAACATCAAAGTAAGATGTCCACAGATAGAAGTTGGACAGTAGTGTGTGAATTTAAAAAATGTAAAAAATTGTAAATTGTAAAAAATGCTAACAGGTAAAATTACCTGTTAGCATTTTTTCAGGTAATTTTACCTGTTAGCATTTTTACAATTGTCAATGGACTCTTGAATGAGGTTTTCATATCAGGAAGTTCGGGGTTCCACTTTAGCTCTCTATCTCTGATGAACTCTATTTGTGAAAGGGAGACTGGGTTATAAGTTATTTAGTCTTTAGTCCGCAGTTGAGAAAACAATCCCAACACAAGCTCCATTTAGTAGCTGTTCTTGAGCTTTGAACTTTACCACAAGATCTCCATTAGCAACGTATTGACTTATCCCTCCCCTGGATTGACCCTTTCTATCACTGAGGTGTCTGTTTTAAGGACGGCCTTTCATTTCCTTTTCATTTTGCCATCCTGCTGCTGAAGACTGATGACAGCAGAGGGGATGACGTTTTACAGGGAACATTACTGCTGACTAGACTTGGTCAATCTGGGTCACCGTGACAAACCAAATCGCACCTCTGATCTCGGTCCGGTCTATGAGCTTTGACATTTCCCTCCCAGACAGTCCTGCTGGTACCTGGGTGTCAGATTCCTCAGGTGTGAAGCACCGACCATGACCTGTGGCACCACAGTTCAACTACAAAGCACCATTCACTCTGTCTGAATGGGGTAAAGCGAGCACCTGCTCTACAGCACCAAGTGAAGAGGTGAGGCTGTCAATATGCTTCGAACAAACTGTGTGACAGATTGTTCCTTGCTCGTTCTCTGCTGCAGTTTGCCAGGTGTGTGGAGAGAGAGAGGCGGTAGGCTGATTTTAATGTTTATCGTCCTCATTATTCATTCTTTAAACCACTTCCATCACCCTCCGTTTTACAAACAAGTGCGTCATCATGAATGGCCTCCAGGAGAGAGTGTCCTACAGTTTACATTGTTTCCTCCATATGAAAATATGAAATAAATAAATGTGCAAAAGTGTTCAGCTTGTTTACTTGAAGATGACAGGATGCATTAACATTACTAATTGCGGTAGCTCGAGATTGCCGATGGGCACGGGGAATGTTACATCACAGCACGCCAGTCAAATGCCCGCGTGGACAACTTAGTGTAAGTGTCAAAGAAAAATGTAACATCTTTGTATTTGGGGAGATTATGGATGTTAACCAGATGTCAAAGGTGAGCCTGAGGATATTACACAGCTTATCTACAAGCTATGTAAAGGATTAGTGCCAGTGAAGGACACGCAAACCACAAGAACATCTCCTTTTTAAAGTCTGCGCTTTGTGCCACAAAATCACAGCATCCCTTTCTCTTAACCTTATTATCTTCTCTTTAAAACACAATACAAATCGTATCCATAACATTTAGCGCTATGGAGCACAGAGCAGTGCTTTGGTGAGCAGGTGTAAGCAGAACTGAGGTGCAGGCTGTCAGATCTATGAGGAGACAGAGACGGCAGGCTGGTTTGTTATTTAGGGATCAGTGGGTGGACATGTTGTCCCACCAAAAACGTCTATGAATGCTCAGGAAAGCACAGATTGTACAGCCTATATTGCAAAAAAAGGGGAAAAAGAATAATTGACAATATGATGATATCTTCTCACGGTGGGTAGCTACCGTCGTCTTCTTCTTGCATTTAATGTTTCATTGCAGGCGGCGATCTGTGTCATCTATGACAATGCGGGAATAAAGATGGAAAGGATTTCAGAGGCAACTGCTTATTATCAAGTGTGTATTACCAACACAATATCGATATTTGATCTGTATTCTCACAGTTATCACCAATATAACCCTAACCCTAACCAATATCAGTATATTGTGACGCCCCAAAATGCCTAAAATGATACATTTTTTCTCATGACATTAACTAGATATCTAGTAACGTAAAGTCATTACACAAACAAATATCAGCATATCACCAGAGTAACTGCTCGTTGCTGCTAACTCTACTTTCCATTAGCTTGTTAGCTTAGTCAGTCGTGCAGCTAGCGGCTCCAATAGCTGACTCTGCCTGGAATGGAGGCCTCAGAGCAACCGCAGAGTGTTTTGGTGTTGCTGTATGCCTTGAGCCCAGGAACTCTGGTGTTCCAGGATGAGGAGGTTTTCAGGCACCTTTAAATTACGACACGCTGGATTGACTTTATTGGTCTCAAATCAAATGCTGGTGTCAAACACACACGTTGCAGATTGAGGTTGCGAATGGTGCAGCAGCTTCTCTCCAGTGACGAAGGTGATTTAAAGGGCTACTACGTAGTTTTGGAGAAAGAAATCCAAACACAGAATTTGAATATTTAAAACATTAATGAGGTAATAATACAAACTCTGAGATATTTATTTTGTCGATAACTGAATATACGAGCGAGGACAATAAGGTCACTCTTTGAAGCTAGAAAGGTGGCAGGGTCCGCCAAAATATAAACAAAGTAAGACAGTAAGAAATAATGTTGGGGTTTAGTTTGCTCAGGCATGAACAAAATCAGTCTATAAAGATCTTTCTCTTCTGATTACAATGTCCTCCCCAAACTACATAGTGCACCTTTAGGAAAACCAACAGTCCACTTAACTGATGCAGATGAAGTGTTGCTGTCATCCCCCTCTTCCTCCTGTATAGGTGACCGTGCTGCAATATCAGTACCTGCATCATCATCATCACCATCATCATCATCCTCTCTGTGGCACTGCTGACTCAACTCACCCTGTTTTACCCAAATGACGCTCAACGCATTTGTCGTTTCCCTGCAGGGGAAGAAGAAAGAAAAAAAAAAACCAAACATATAGATCACCTCATCTCCTGTGCGAGTGCGGGCTTCACTCCGCAGCCTATAACGTCGGTTTATCCCAGATGTCATCCCTCCCAGTCCCACTTGACAGGCGTGCGCCATCCCCATCCCGGCTGCTGGGTGAAAAAAGTGGGCAGTTCGGGGGTTTTCGTATGTGCCTTCACTTTCTCTCAACTCCCTCCTTTTTCCCCTCTGCGAGCTCTCGGAGTCGGTCGGACAGCAGTGATACCTGCAGAGCAGAGCAGAGCAGAGCATCCGGCACAGCCGCCTCAGCCCTCACACAGGACAGTCGCACTGCAGCAAGCTGAGAGCAGCTGACGGGAAAATACTTTTTCTTTAAACAGCCAAGAAGTCAATCCATCCTGCATCATCCGAAAAATGCTGCTGAGAAGAATCCGGTAGGTTTCTATTTTTTTTTTTTTTTTTTATGTATTTATTTTTTTATTGTTGTTTGGGGCTTCAGTGTGTTCATTTCACTGTGATGTTGCGGTCAAGTTCTTGTAAATTTCATAATGTCATGTTAAATTATGGAGTCGCTGGAGAAAATGACCCCCTTTACAAGTTAATTGCATCGCGGGAGTTGCTGTCCTCAGAGGAGGTCCTGAAACCGTGGCCGGTGGTTCATTTTCTCCCCATAAAATGTAATTTAGAGGAACTGACGCACTTATGTAGCCTGAGTTTAACTTTTTGTTGTTGTTTTTGTTGTTGCTTTATTTACGTTCCCCCCCCCCCCCTGAACCCACCCACTGTGTTTCAGCAGAGAATGGAGCTGATTCATATGTTTCGATTGCTCAGTGATTGTGGAGCAGTGTGATGATTGGAAACTACTTAAAGCTGACTTACTGCACTCTATTTATACATATGAAAAAAACAACCCTTATGTGATCCAGACAACACTTTTAAAAAAAATAATAATAAGATGCTATTTTCTCTGGGATTCAGACATGCATGCGCTGAAGTGTTGTTTGTTTGCCCTGCAGGGAACACAAAAAGCTGCTTTCTGTCTTAAGTGCACTCTTTGGCCCCTTCTGTTCATTTTTTCCATCCCAGGGCTCAGGTGGGCTTACTTAATGGACAGGTAGAGTGAGACAGATGGAGAGAGGGCCAGCTGAATGACTTTTAAGCACCCCTGTGTTCTATTTGATGGTCCGCTGGCTCTTTGGCCGGTGGAGAAAGTAGAACTCAAAGCACTGATGTGGTTATCTGATGATTTCTGACCTAACTTTTACAAAATCTGTTGCCGAAGTTTGTAACGGTCCGATCTTGATGTGTCTTTTGGTGATGTGTCTCTTGATGATTTGCCACATTTCTACAGATCAGACCCACATCCCCGCCATAAACTCCACCCTCATATCGACACAGGATATCTTGGCTAAGAGGCTTTTAACACTTTGATGTTCAGTCAACAGTTTATTAATAGGCTGGGACGGTGAACTTGATGTTGCACAAGGAAGGCTGTTTAAACAGAGGTGCAGGCAGCAGGTAGACGATCAAAAGCTAATGATCAAGAGGCAGCAGGTAGAGTGACTGAAGCTGAAGTCCTTAGATGCGGTTGCACTATTTTCCTAAAAATAAGTCGACTGCTTCTAGACTCCTGCATCACTCCCCACGTCATAATTTCAGCCAATACCCTCTAAATACTCGCTTAAGTAGTGTCCACTTTGTAATCCAAGTCAAAAGTAGTATTGTGTAGTTGAGTAAGAATGAGAGGATCATAAAGACACACTGCTGCCTGAAGTAAACCTGTGATAGTTCGGTGTTTCCCAGTGAGCAAAAACATATCCAAAAGACATCAGTTCTACATCTTTGTCGACTTTGAAGACATCCACTGGAGAGCCAGAATTAAAGTTTTTTAGACGTCTTTTCAACGTTCATAATTGATGTCCACATTACATCATTACAGGCCTCAAAATGAACGTTTTTATAATGAAATTTCAGACTTCAACTTCTTAAAGTTGTCCTGGTAAAGTGCATGCCTCATTCAAGCTACTGAGGATCAGACTCAGGGTTCAAGTCCAACCTTTAGCCTTTGCTGCATGGAGTAAAATTTGGCCCTCATAAAAACTTGAATTTGAACCATAAGAAGTTCTCTAGATTGTCTGTGACTGAAGTTTGAAAATATGTCTGAAGTTATATTGTATCCCTGTAAGGATTTCACTTGAACATTACCAGTAATTAAAGTTCACTCTGGCTCTCCAGTGGATTTCTTTTCAATGTTGGCAAAGATGTTGGATTGACATCTTTTGGATATGTTTATGCAGGTTTGAAAACATCCGTTGACATAGACGCCGTCTAGTTTGGAGACAGACGGGGGCTTATTGGAGATGTCTGCATACTTTAGCTTCTGGGGTGGTGGGGTTGGGGAGTAAGTGCAACTAATGAGATGTGTGTTGGTGTTATGTTTGATAGTGTGGGGACTGAGGAGGGATGATGAGTGAAGAATGTCTGTAAGGTCAAACAGGGCCAACGTCCTTTGCGAAAGATGACCAGTAGCTGATTGGAGGGGAAATTGTGGGTTAGTGGTGCCACCTCCCAAAATCTCAGAAATGCATCCCCCTTGTCAACCTTGACCATCCCTCAGTAGTAGTTTTTTAGACCTATTAAACACACTCTGCTGCTTTTCCCTACAACAAGCATTAAAGAATCACACCGGTTTGCTGACGTTGCGGTAGAGAACTAGCTAGCTGGCTAATGTTAAATTGTTATTGCTGATTTGTGGCTGACAGTCCAGTATTTCATCATATTCCAATGTTGCATTCCCCTTTTGTTGGCATATGACACCCAAAATGTTACTGAAGTCCAGCGGGGACATTGCTACACTTGGTACCGCTCCCTTCTTATCAATGCAGACAGGCAGGGTTGGAGCGCAGGTTGCTAATTTTAGCTGATGAAGGAGGCACCACTAGTTGCCAGGAAATGACGCAGTGTTCTTTATTTGATGACTTGATCGATAGTGTGAAGTTGTGAATCCATGCTCTTCTGTCTCCATGGGATAAATGGCAATTGCATTCTGGTAATAATAAGATTGCCAGAGAAATAAAACCCTCCTGCTAACATCAACTGCATTGACAACAACTGATAATGGTCATCAAGCCTGATGTAATACATTTTGTAATTTGAGGTACACTGTGTTATTATCATTATTAAACAGCACTTTGTGTTAAGTCAGAAGTTTCTATCCTACAGAGGGGTGTAGTTTGTAGTCCTAAAACACAGAAATCAGTTAGCGTTTTGTACTTCTTGTTCCCTCGTCTCAAAATCAATGGGTCTTTTAAATGGTTTTTTGGTTAGATGCCTGAAATAAGGTCTGTGGTTACCACAGGCTTAAGCTATTTAAACATTTTGATCTGCAACATAAAATACATCATTAAATGTCTCACAATTTCATTATAGAGCTCTTATAAGTCTTAAAAAACAGCAGTTGCTAACAAGTGGCTAAATGAGACTACAGATGTTGTCGGGGACATTAAAATGTCATCGCACCGAACACGGAGGCTCAGATACTCACTAGTCCGTCTTTACAGGCTTAGGTTTAGCCTACAAAATTACGATATCACAACACCACTCTTGTACTCTGAAATTCGGACAAAGCCAAGGTTATTTTAGCTAGCTACAAAACCGCCACCCCTGTTTGACCTTAAGAACAGTGGTTACAACCAGCTTTAAAACTCCATCCTTTCCCCCCCGAGAGACAACTACCATATCCATCAATTTAAACGCCTAAACTGCCACTTCCTCCTCTGATGAAGATGTGACATTAGCTGTGCTTTATGTTCAAGCATTACCCGCGGATAAGATCTTGCTGCAATTGTGTGCGATAGAGCAACTCCAATGATCCTAAATGGTAAATGACATGCGTTTTTTTGGGGACTCGGAATCTTGCCCGAGGATACTTTGACATGCAGCGATGACTCTAGGGTTCGAACCAACGGGATTTCCGCTTAATGGATGACTCTACCTCTCTATTTCCTTTTTTTTAAGGTTTGAGCTTCAAGTTGGATGATACACAGAGGTATCTTTAAACATCAGAACATCTTTGTTTCAGGTTAGAAAATATCAACTAGGTAATAGAGACTGGAGATGAAAGGAGTGGAACAAGCGGTCGTATGGTGGGAAGGAAGTTGAGATAATGTGAATACCTTCCTTGTAAAAACAGTCAAACCAGTGTCTCTGCATGTCTGACCAGACTAAACTGGGATCAGCAGTCATTTTCCGGCTTGTTAGTGGTGACAGAGTTTGCCTGAACTGACCTTGATGCAGCACACTGCAGAGGGCCACCCACAACATGTAGTGAGCAAGCTGTAGTTGTCAGCGCGGCAGTGACGGCGGTCTCAGCATCTAACTGGATCTTCCTGGCCTTACTGTTGTTTATTGCATTCACATATGGAGTTATTTTTGAGCTGATTTTTCAGGTTTTTCCTCTACTGATGGTGATAGTCTGCAGCTGACTTGTCTGATTCTGCAGCAGCAGTAGCAGCAGGAGGAGACTGGATTAGTTCTGCTTGTTGGTAATGCACTGACTGCAGATTCTAGACCTGTAAATGCAGTGTGTGGCATTGATTTGAGCTCGACTTGTCTTCGTTGTTACTCTTGTTAAAAAGAGCAGAGCTGCAGAGCGCCTGGCGACAGCGAGGCCAAAGTGGAAATGTGACCTAAAAAAAGTCACAAAATAATCAGCAGCAACCGGCATTTTCTCCTCCGTCATCAATCTGAATGCACAAAGTCATACATAAGCACCCTCTCACATCAGTTCTACCCTTGCAAACAGTGTGCTGTGTCTCAATGCGGCCGGCCCTTCTATACAAAGCCTGCTCCAGAGCGATTCTTAGTGGTTTAAAACTTCCCTTTCCATCCCTGAAAAGAGCGAGAGAAATGAAAGAGAAAAAGCAAGCAAGTGTGCCAGTGGCCCGTCCTTTAATTTTCCCCCGAGGCCTTTTGTAAGGGAGTTGGTATGAAGTGAAAGCACAGTGTGCAGCTGTCCTCCTGGCCCACTGCTCGCTTTTTGTGAGAAGTTTTCTTGTCAAGAATACTAATAGTGATACCAGTGCCGTGGAGTCCGCCCAGCTGGCGACGAAACAGACAACAATTATTCAGCCGTCAATGAAGGCCATTTAATTTGACACAAGTTAGAGAGCTGTGTTTGGGATGTGTGTCATATACAGACGCAGAAAGGTCGACTTAATCAGTGCTTGTTATACTTACTGTGGCTCTGACCTCTGTGATATGTATTCATTTTGCTTCATCCAATAGATTCTGAACCATCCTGAGCACTTGTGTTCTATATGAATGTCTGTTTGGACGTCCGACGTTGTGTATACGGGAGGCTGAGTGACGCATACTGCCATCTCATGTTGGTTTATTAAAACTTAATCTTGGCAGAAATTAATGAGGCTGGCACACACACACACACACACACACACACACACACACACACACACTCTTTAGGTTTGGTTAGGTTTTGCCAGAAAAAATCCTCTAGCCAGGGTAGGACAAACATCATATTTTTGCATTAAATACCATTTTCTCCATGGAAATTGTTCCAAGTTCCCCTTAACTCAGTCTCAAACTGCGGACGCTGGCTTTACGGCTTTGCCACCTTGCCTCCATTGGCCACTATGAAAGTCAGATCATGAATGTGTAACTTGAACATGATATGACATGTTTTGTGGAAATGTCAGTATGGTGCGTACCCTAGAACATGTACAAATCAGAATTTATCAGTGGCTGGCAGGAATGCTAATTGCTAACATTTGAACCTGCTGACTGGGCTGTAATACTTATTCTAGCCCCGCCTTTAAGGCTGCATTTGTATTATAAGTTAATCTGCTCCTAAAACCAAAGTTAACATCTTCATTTCACTTGTTCCTAATGTCCAAAAACTATTTAATTTCATTTATATTTCATATTCATTTCTTCAATCACAAACATTCAAGAAAATCTGCAAATGTTCATATCTGAACAGGTTTTGCTTACAATCTGGCAACAATCTTTACAATCAAGAAAACTGTTTAAGACATAACAGTTTTCTTGATTGTAAAGATTGTTGCCAATATTATTATATCTACTGACTCACTATAATTATTTTGGGATTTTATCTGAATTTTTACAGTAAAGCTGCAAGTCAAATCAGTCTGTCATGGAGTCAGATTGTGTGTGAAAGTTGTTCCTCTTATTGTTTCACGATTTCCTACCAGTGCAAAGTTAGGATGGATGAATAATGGCATCAAATATTTAATATTTTTGAAAATGCATAATACTGTTGGTTCTATAAATACTTGTGTGGTCCTAAGCAAAATCCAAATGCTGACGTGAAGACCTGAGAAGACTGCACATCAGCATAAAGATCGTGCCACCTTTCTGAATTCAACAGGCACTTTTGACCCAATCAACCCTGAAAAGTAATTTGGAGCCGGAGCGCTGCTCTTTAATAATGAATGAACATTTGCAGCTTCATCATGGCTGCCTCAGGAGGTTGTGTGAGGTCACTGTGAGAGCCCTGCCATGCCTGCTGGGTTAATAACAGGGCCAGGCTGGTGACGGAGGGCTGGCAGGATGCCGCTGGGCTGAGACGCCGTGTCATTAGCTCCCGGAGGTGATGAATGGCTTGTGGTCAGGAGCTTGTGCTCTCAGCTTCCTTTTGAAAACCAGAGAAGTTGCTCTTTATGTTTCAGGGTTTAGCTTTGAGATACATCTCTGTGTCTGTGTGTTAGTGTTTCACTCAGAGATTCTGCTCCAGAGTTACGAAGTCTATAAAACAATGAACCTTTCTGCCAAATTGAGCAGGCTACATGGTTTTTCTCCCGATGCACAGCTCAGCCGCCAGCCTTTTAAGTACACTTAGCTAAATCTAATGCAGTCAACTGCAATAGTCCTAGAATAAATTCAACGTTTATGAAGGTATTAATGTACAGTTTTATTTACACTGACATTTTTATTGTAACTGTCATGTTGGGGGCTTTTTTTCTCTGGTGCTGTTGCATTTTATTGCATTATGCTGAGTGGACTTGTAGATGGATTTCGGCTCATTTACGTAACTTTTTTTCTGTTGATCAATGAGCGCTGTCCCTTTCAAATGTGTATCAGTAAGAGTAGGCTAAATTTAAAACACCTCTCAGTGTAATTTTTATGTTATTGTCTACCTTTACCCATTATGTATATTATGATCTTTATTTTTAGTTTCTGCTGCTTTGGTCTGGACTGAAATATCTCAACAACTGCGGGATGGATTTTCAAGACAAACAAATAATATACAAATCATAAATTTATAAAAAAATCAGATCATTACAGTGCGATCTTCATCCAGCTGCATATTAATACATGTGCAAAACTAAAAACCACAGTAGATGCTGTAGTAAAGGTTTCACAAATGTGTGAATGTTGTGACCTTTCACAGTGCAGTAAATCGGTTTGGATGGATCAGTGAAGCAGATCTGCTGAAAGGCTGAACCAACACGGCACATCGCTCTGCCTTTAAGGTTAAAAATGTGTGGAAATTAGAAATAATCTGTATCATTTGTGTGTCCCTTTCTTTCCCTGATATTACTTCAGGACTGCTTTAATAATCTTTATCTGAGTCATGTTTGATCTTACTTGATTTTTACTGTGTTCTCCTCTTATTCACCACAGACATGTCCAAATACTTCTCGTCGCAGTCTGCCGCCTCACTCTGGCCTTCCCCACACAAACTACATCTGCATTTGGTACGTCTACATTTTACCATGATCTCTCACTTTTAGCACTCATCCACCTACAGTTACAAGAAAATAATACAAAGGTACATTTTAAAGTAACACCATGATTCACTGTTGTCGGCAAATGTACAGAGCTGCTCTACTCTTCACGCTCTGCATGCTTTTATTTTCCTGCAGATGATGTTAGGCAGCTCCAGGTGAACATCCCCCACTCAGGTCCAGTTTCTGCCCCACTGGGCAGCTCCATCTCCATCCCCTGCTTGGTATCGCTGTCCTCCATACCCACCTCCTCCTCCTCTGCCCCTGTTGTACCTCGGGTCAAGTGGACTGTGGTGTCCGGCGGAGTGGAAACACAGATCTTGGTGGCGCGGGGTCAAAGGGTGAAGTTAAATGAGGCGTACCGAGACCGCGCTGCCTGGCTCAACTACACCTCCTCCCCCGATGAACTATCGCTTTGGCTGGGAGATCTACGCTCCAGTGACTCGGGTCACTATCGCTGCGAGGTGCAGCAGGGCCTGGAGGACGCCAGCGACCTCGTAGAGCTCAAGGTCAAAGGTAACAAAATTAAAACACGTCCTCATATTAAATGGACTAAATAGGTAGACTGCCAGTGACTCCCAAAACATCATATGTCACCAAATCAACATGACCCTTGCAGCTTACTAACGATAGACTTGTCTGACCTTTGTCATACAGTCGCTGTTCAATGCCACACTGTGGGCTGCTGCCACCTTCAACAACTGATCCAGAACTCACAAAACATAACGTTTTGAAAAACAGTTGTTCCTTGAGTGTTTAACATGTGCTTTTGTGTGTGTGTTTAGGGGTTGTATTCCACTATAGAGATGCTCTGGGCCGCTATGCGTTTTCCTTCCCTCAGGCCCAGAGGGCTTGCGAGGCCATCGGGGCACAAATTGCCACTCCTGACCAGCTGCTGGCAGCTTATTACGACGGCTACGAGCAGTGTGATGCAGGCTGGCTGGCAGACCAGTCTGTCAGGTATCTCATCACCCAACATTACACTGAAGCTGAATGGAGCCCACGTTCAGACGTGTTTTCCAACCTCTTATTCACACTCAGCCTAAAGTGTGTTTGGTATCTGTTGAAAGGACGGAATCACCTCTGGGATTTAATATCAAGTTTACAAAGTTCACTTTGAGAAATGCTGGCTGTTTATACTCTTGCAGGTACCCAATCCAAGTGCCCCGCGAAGGTTGCTATGGAGACATGGATGGCCAACCAGGAGTGAGAAACTATGGGACAATGGATCCAGAGGATCTCTTTGACGTTTACTGTTATGTGGAGGAAACTGAAGGTATGATTAATAATCTAATAATATATAACTAAAGCTATATCATTGCTAGATTTTTTAAAGCTATTCTGATTTATAGATATCTTTAACACTACAATGACAATATGTTGATTAAGGTGAAGGGAGTTTAAGACTTTTAAACCCTGTGTGCGAGTGCCCGTATGATTCTGTAAGGACACTCCCACACAGGATTTAAAAGCCTGCAACACCCCTCAGGTTAGTAAGAACTGAAGAAGCCTCTCAGATTAGAGGTGAAACATATTCAAGAAACTGAAACATGTCCAGTTCCCTACGATATAGCTCTTAGAATTACAATAACAATATATCTGACTTTTTATTTAATTTACCTTTTTGATAAGGATTTTTTCAAATTTGCATTTCCTAGTTGAAAAAATGAACTTAGTGCCCTCTTGTGGACAATCTACTGATAACTCCTAATAATTGCTCAGGCTATATCTACATAATCATGTAAAATGAAGTAATTGATCCTTATGAACATATTTCATATTTTCAGGGGAGGTGTTTCATGACTCCGTCCCACAGCTGCTGTCGTTCGATGAAGCGCAGTCATACTGCAGAGCTACCGGAGCAGAGCTGGCTACAACAGCTCAGCTGTACTTGGCATGGAGTGAAGGTCTGGACCGCTGCAGCCCCGGCTGGCTGTCCGACGGCAGTGTCCGCTACCCCATCATAACCCCTAGAGATCGCTGCGGAGGGCCTCAGCCAGGCGTCAAAACACTCTACCGCTTCAGCAACCAAACCGGCTTCCCAGAGCCTTCCAGCCTTCATGATGTTTATTGTTTCAAAGGTGAGAAGTTTGTGTCTCAAAAAGTTCTTTAAATCACATGTCAAAATGTGTTGGATATGCTTGCAAACTTTTTAGTAACATTAATTTGCACAAGATTTTAACCAGGATATAGACAGCCATTGCTCCTTATTATTATGTTTAAAGCTTTTTCAACAGATGTTACAAACAATAGGTATAAATAAAAGAAAGCATAATAAATGTGCATTTATAATTATTAAATCAATTATTTTTTTTTATCACATTTCTGTCCTCTACAGATAAAAGAGACACTCATACTGACTCTCCTATGGACTATATGGCCACAGAGCCTGTGCACATCAAACAGGATGTTGTTATTCTTGTGGAAACAGATCAAGAGCTGCAACTGAACCAACATGCAGAACAGGTGGAGCTCAAAGCTCAAAGGGTAGTCGAATCTTTCCCCCTTTTCTCTAGCCCTTCCACTGAGGAGAGCCCAACAGACACAACTGAGTTTTCCCTAAACACCACACCTACGTTGGACTTTCTCCAAGCACATAATGAAACTTCATCTCCTACAGAAATGAGCTCCCAGAATCCTACAGCACCGATGAACAGCACTATTAGCACCACAGAGACATACGATTCCCCACAAAACACATCGTTACTGCTCAGTGTTTCTAATCAGACAGATTCCCACCACAATCTTAACTTCACCTTTTCAGAGTCTGAGCCTGAAATCACCACAGAGTTTCCGGAATCCACTAATGAGCCTCAAACACATAACCAGACAGTTACAGACACAAATTCTGAGGAGAATACATCAGAGCGACTAAAGGATTCTCAAGAAATACAAGAGATCAACTTGAATCTTAACAGATCACAGGCCAATTACACCGAGTCCGACAGCAATCGCACTCAAGAGGAGAATTTCTGGGAAGTGACCCATGACCCCATGGTTCAGGTGAAGCTGGAGGAGGCAGTAGTAGAGGATCCTGTGCAGATGTCTCTGTCAACACAAGCCTCGAAAGAACAAGAACTTGCTACACAACCAACACAAACTACAAAATCTTCCATCAAGGAGCTGACCTCAGTGTGGGCTCCTCTGGATGGGTCTGGAGATATTTCTCAAGGTATGTCAAGCATATATTTTCTTGTTTAAGTCTTAGAAAGAAATGTATTTTTCTAAATATATATATTAATATCTTTAAGAAGTTATTAGATATTTTTTGGGGAAAAAAGCTTCTTCCAGCTCTGGGTGGTAAATATGAAGCTACAATCAGCAGACGGTTCACAAAGCAGCATGTTTTATCATATTTGTGTTAATTCAGTGGTTATTTGAATTAAAGTCTGGATGAAATGGAAAATGCATTTTTAACCCTTTTAGATCACTTCCCCTGTCTTATTGTGTAACATGTTTTTGTCCTGTAAAACAAATTATGACACTTATTCAGGCTTGGATCAACCAATTTCAATCAATAATATCATGACATGCCAGAGGCATAGCTGTGAACTGAAGGAGTTGTTGTGATTAAGGGGAAAGGTACAGTTTGCAATCTGCCACTTGTGTAGGTTATGGCCCTAATTTGGCCCTTGGTCACAAGAGAGGTATCAATCTTCTCATCTAATGCTCAGCAAAGAATATAGCACTTTAATAGGTGAATTCACAGCACTAAAAATGATTTATGCTCTTTCTTAGAGAGTGACCTTGACACTGAAGAAGTCAGCTTCACCTCCACATCAGAGTCTTCTACTTCCGGGTCCACTACACAACCGTCACCTTCTGCTTCTGCTAGCGGTGCTCCTGCTGAGTCTCAGACTGTGGTCCCCGATCTGATGCTCTCCTCAGTGTCACACCATTCAGGCAAAACTGGCTTGGATATCTTCTCAACAGCACCACAGTTGTGGGAATCACCCATTTCTAGACAGGAGGGAAGTACAAGCTTGGAGTTTGAAGACCCAATCACTATGGAAAATGAAGAAAAACAGCTGCACCCAACAAGATCTAGACCCAGCGTTGTTTCTGGAAGAAGTTCAACTACAACTGAGTCTCTCACTGAGTTGCCGACTGATCCCTCCACACCACGGTACCAAACAACAGGATACAGAGTGTATTTGGAGTCTGCGACCGCTGGGTATGAAGAGGCTAGTGGACAAGAACCTGGGACAGTTAGTCTGGGAGAAGACGTTAAAGTTACTCCAACCATTGAAGAGGGTGTTAATATCAGCCAAATCACTGAAGAGGAAAATAAAGTCAATCAAACTCTTGAAGAGGAAGCTACAGCAACCCCAACACTTGATGACAAAACTAAAGTTTACCCAACTCTTGAAGAGGAAGTTTCCTTTTCAGTTGAAGAAGGAACAAATGCTACCCCAACCCTTGAAGAAGAAGCCAACATTACTGCATCCCATGAAGAAGAAGCCAACATTACTGCATCCCATGAAGAAGAAGCTAACATCCCAACAACCCTATCCCTTGATAAAGAATCTAGCATTGCACCAACCCTTGACCATGAAGAAGAAGCTAACATTACTGCATCCCATGAAGAAGAAGCTAACATTACTGTATCCCATGAAGAAGAGGCTTACATCCCAACAACCCTATCCCTTGATAAAGAATCTAGTGTTGCCCCAACCCTTGAACATGAAGAAGAAGCTAACATTACTGCATCTCGTGAAGAAGAAGCTAACATTGCCCCAACTTTTGAAGAAGTTCATGTTGCCCCAACCCTTGCCATTGAAGAAGAAGATAACGTTAGCCCGATTCTTGATCTTGAAGAAGAGTCTAGTGTTGCCCCAACCATTGAAGAAGAAGCTAGCATTACCCCAACTGTTGAAGAAGAAGCTAGCATTAACGTTACCCCAACTGTTGAAGAGGAAGCAAGTGTTACCCTCGAAGAGGATTTTACTGTCTTTCCTCTCGATTTAGAAACATCTAACTGGGCTCTGCTGTCCACCACCACTGGACCCCAAGAGTCTCTGAACGATCTAGAGCAGAACAGAAAAACCTCCACAGCAGCTCCAGATTCCTCCTCGAGCACAAAACCTACTGCTGCTTCCACAAAGATGACAACCACGACTGCCACGACCACCACGCACTGGTCCAGACGCACCTGGAGCCCGCCGACCACCTCAGCACCAAAGGTTACCCACAAGACAGCTGAGCCCCGGCAGGTGACGGCCTTCATCCCTCCAGTGGATCAAGGTCTGGTGGATGTTGAGTTTAGTCTCACCCAGCCTCCCACCCTGCTTATCTTGCCCAATGAGCGGGCGGCTGTAGGCGGTACAGGGAAAGTTTCAGGTAATGTTAAAGCCACTCTCATCAGCCTAACCGTCCTCCTCTTGCTACTCGACGCAATGATGCACTAAAATCCCTGGTCTGTCCTCTGCCCCAACCTACCTTTGCTCCATTTTCTGTAAAACACCTCCCACCTCCTTTTTCGAATGACTTCCCACGTTTCACTTTTTGTCTCAGAAAGCCCCACTACTCACCCTTCTGACTCCTCGCGCTTCACCTTAAAACACTCCTCCCTTCTCCCCTCATGACCCCACCTCCCCTTCGAGATACTCACGGTGGGACAGCTCCCATTTGACATTTGTCAACAGTCCACTCTTGTTGTGCATGGTGTTTTCTTCCTCATCCAAAGATTGACTTCTGTGAAGTACTGTAATATACCGGTGTGTTTACGAATGAGTGGTTCAGTGCTTCTTCTACGATGAGTGATGGCAATAGCGTCGGTTAAACTTTTCTCAGTATCTTGATCACTGGATTTTCTTTGCATCTCTGCACCAGACAAGTGCAAATTATTCTCTTCACCATCACTTTTCTTCCGTCTTGCTAACAGTATCTTTTGCAGTAATCTGGAAAGAGACTTGATCTTTACCTGGAATGTAAACGCAAATTATGTTTAATACAACAGCACTGATCAGGGCAGCATCAATATTGTTTTATATTTAATCCATAACTTTCAGGTCAGCAAAACTCTTCTCTTTATCGCAGTCACTTCTATTGCTAATGTAGATGGTCTAGTACCAGAAGCACAGAGTGTTATTATGTTTATAAGCACAAATGTTTGTTGTGAGTGGTAGTATTTAGCAATACATTTTTAAAGATCCTTTACTGGTCCTCCTTTAATGTTTCATACTCAAGTCATGTTCAGTTGTTTAATCATGATCTTCCGAGATGTGTACAGTGTTGTGTTTTTAGGTGTAAGAATGATAAAATCACTAATGTATGTTTGTTTCTTGTCTCACTGTCAGTCGATGAATCTGTTGTTTGTTTACCTATCATGTTCCCTCACTAGTTACTCCCCTTTGCTAGAAATGAAAGCTGTAGTGAGAGGTGCATTATAAGGAAGCCCATTTCTGCCAACAAAAAAAAAAGCAGAAAAAAAGAAAAGTTAAGGCCTTTACACACCTTAGATGTGACAAATAAACAACACATATATGTAAAATGTTTGGCTGAATATGTCACATCAAAACAATTCGCACTGGCGACCATGAATATGTATGAATATGTTATAACATCAAGTTACAAACAAACCAATGGATCGAGGCAGCGTTAGACCAGCAACTCCCATGTTCTGTGAAGTAAAATTACTGTTTTTTTTCAATGGAGTCTGGTGGATTTGAAGAGAACACTGATGGATATAACAGCTTCAGTTCTAAGATGGTAACTCCAATATTTACAGCAGTCAGTCAGTGCAGGGAGCAATTGAGGTTTAGGTTTAGTCACCTTGGTCACAAGGTGTCTTTAAAATTTTTAGGCCTTTGTCATATAACGCAGTGTGATGACAGACATAAACAATCAAGAAAATGACCTTGTTACGAAAAACAAATGATGTTGTTTTTCACTCTGTAATATTTGCTTACTATGCGAAAGTACTGATGACAGAAACAACATTTTTAAAAAATATGGACATCCAAATTAATCACCTAGGTGTTTAAAGACTTTGACTTATTATACTATCTTTTTGATTTAACAGTATTTTTTATTCTATCTAGTGAAAATGTTGTTTTCCTTGCAGCAATTGGCTTCCATAGAATAGTGCTACATGTGAATATCATTAAAAGAAAAACAACTCATAGGAATTGCCTTTCAACACAGTGGGCAGCTTCAGTTTTGATTATAAAAACTTAAACTTGAACTTGAACAGACTAAAGTGGTGCACAAAACAAAACACAACCCAGTAGCCAGAATGAATGTTGGCAATGTACAATTTTGCAAACCACGGAATATGTTGAATTTAACATTTGTTGCAATGTAATGTTTCTGTAGGTAAAATTTTCAATCTTATCTTTTGACAACACTCTGCTTATGATCGGACTTAGTCGGGGTCCGGAAAAGGTTATTTGTTTGGCTTTAAATACCTCTTTTGGTTGCCAAAAAACACGGCTCAAGATATCCAGACTTCCTGTCCAAAATATCTGGTTTTAGTTGCCACAGATAGGACTGGACATTGTCACAAAACTGACATGTAAAAATGTGAACGTTTCTGTGGTTTGCAGAAACATTAACTGCCAACATTTTATCCTGGTGACTGGACTGCAAAACAGACTCATATTCACTTACAACTCCTTGACAGCCATCATTATGGTGGTAATAGAAACTCCCTGTCCGACAGCTTCACTCACCACATTTGCACTGACATTTAGGACAGAGTAGCTTGTAACAGTAAAGGCAATATTTTCAAACAAGGCAATCATTTTTAAACAGGTCTTATTATCAGAACTATCAGAAAAGCAGCCTCCCACCTCTAGATCTTTTTTAGATGTCTGAAAGCTTTTCTCAATAAATGAATACTGCACTGATGAGAGCGTGCAGATTACTTTGCTATTTCTGATGTTAAATCTCACCTTCATTTTGCTGATCTTAACCTGAAAAAAGGCAGAGCAAGATAGTTGATGAAGCCATCATTCATTACTAAGCTCACATTATCACCTACAAGCAATGTATGATGTTGTGCTGTTTGAAAACTACACAAACACAAGAAATAGTGCAGACTTTTTGCATAAAAATGTATTTCCTTTGTTGCAAACTTGAAAAATTGCCAACATGGGTCACAGCATACATGTACACTTTAATCCTTTTATGCTTCACCACTGAATGATGTTTTTATTTTCAGCACATATGATTCTCATTTGACTCGTGTAAAGCCGTTATTACCTTCCATACACACACTGACAAAAGACAAAGGTATGAGAGTGTGCAGCATAATGACAGACACCGCAGACTTCTTGTTTATGTGTGTCAAAGGAATTGGATAAACCGAATCCACTTGTAAAATGTTTAATTTCAGTTCGGCGCACATGCCTCCATTTTGCCTTCTTTGACAAATTTAGAAAATTAGACCTGAACTACAACCACTCTTTTTCTTCAGGACTTTAAACAACGAGGCTACCTTTCCACAGGGACACATGGCCTTAAGTACAGACATGTTTCTCTTGTATGGTGTAATCATCCATATGAGTGTCTGACAACATAAAGTCACAGTATCAGGGGCCAATTTTACAAAAATAAAACATGTAATGGGAACTTACACTAACAATTAACTGGCTTCTCAAACATTTCTAAAATAACTGAAGTATTACCTCCTTGAAATAATCTTCTATTTGCACTTTAGTTTCTTTAGGTCAACAAAAAAAGACAGATTTGAGTGTTTGATGAGTGTTTTTCCAAGACTAATGTTTTGGCACATTAAACCCAACAGACATCACATGATTCATTGTAATGTACTCTGGGGTGAACGTAGCTCCAAATGTCCGCAAATCAAAAGGAAACCGTTTGAATTAGGAATAGAATCTGGTTATAAAGGAAATCATGATTGTGTTTAGTTGAACTATCCCTTTAAAGGGTAAGTTATCCCAGAAATGAAATTTAGTTATTATCTTCTTATTCCCTTGTCGACTGAACGTCAGGTGAAGTTTTGTCGTCCACTAAACATTCCTGGAGCTTCCCAGCAAAACATCGCAGCATTCTCCTGAACAACTGAAGTAGATGGAGACTTGTTTCATGAAATGTTTTGTGGACAACGAAACTTCCCCTGACTTCACCTGTTCCTTTCAGTCTTTTGAAAACAGAACGACAAAGTCACTCAGTGTAATCGCAACTGACACAATTATCATTATTGATAAGAGTGTCACGACACGAAGATGGAAACAAAGAAAGTCCGGAGAAAACTCCAAAGAAGACAGAGGAAGACGTCAAGATTTTGACCTCATGAGACACTCTGAAGTTTGTCCTCTGCTGCCATCTGTAGGCTCACGTGGATCCTGATACCTCAACATGTCCTTTTATCTGAAGATGTGTCCTGTAATATGTCACCATTGCTAGTTTATCTGCACATATTTATCTACCTTTGTAAATGTGTAAAATGTACTGGTTGCAATTAGTTCATCGTCAATCTTTAATCTATATCCACTTTTTTACCTGGTATTTATAGTTCATATATTTCACTAGCAGTTTCTCATGCAGTTTCAGCAGCAGTAAAATCGTAACTGGCACTGTTTTATTTCAGATGCCTGTGTGGGAGAACCCTGTCTCAACGGAGGCACCTGCACCGACCGAGACGGGGAGATCAAATGTCTCTGTTTGCCGACATACGGAGGAGACTTCTGTCAGACCGGTGAGCACTCTTGCTTCTGTAATTTACGTCAAACAAGTTGGAGAAGTAAATTATAACAGTTCAGCCAGCATAAAACTTGTTGGGACATCTGAAAAGACTCTTTGTTCTCCTGTCTCCTCCCTCTGTTATGTTTCCAGATGTGGAGCGTTGTGAACCAGGCTGGGATAAGTTCCAGGGTTTCTGCTACCGACACTTCGGCCAGCGCCTGAGCTGGGAGGTGGCGGAGCAGCACTGTCGCATGCTGGGAGCTCACCTGGTGTCCATCATGACCCCTGAGGAGCAGAGTTACATCAACAGTAGGTTCAGACCGCCATGGTTTACCCTCTATGAGTAATTTACGTGTCCAGAGGAGTAAATATTATGCCTTATTGTATCCACCAGACAACTACAAAGAATACCAGTGGACCGGTTTGAATGATAAGACCATCGAGGATGATTTCCGCTGGTCTGATGGAAACCCACTGGTGAGAAATCAGGACGTGTTTGAAGGCTTTCAGATGTCCAAAACATTGTATGGACATTTTCCAGCAGCGTTAATGATATCATTTTCTCAATAATAACACTGTGTTATTAAATACTGAGAATTTACAAAAGGTATTCCCCTGCATATACACCTCCAGATCATATCAGTTGTTGTAAAGAGTACCATAGTCAGTCTGTCAGAAACACTGTCTGATTTCTTCTGAGGCCGCGGAGGAGCTTTTATCAGCACGATCAAGTTTTTTGTAACTCCTGTTTAAGGAAAAAGTCAAACATTTTGGGAAATACACTTGCTGAGAGGTAGATCGGAAGATCAATACCACTCTTATACAATTTAAGTTAAATTTTGGGGCCACTGCCAGCAGCTGGTTAGCTCAGCAAAGACACTGGAATAAAGAAGAACAGCTATCTTTGCTCCATCTAAAAGTAGCTGTGTGTTTTTTTATATATATACTTTCCAAACTGATAACTCAAACAAGATTTCATGTGTTAACCTGTCAGCTTCAGAAGTGCAGGTAGAAGGACTTTGTTCCCAGGCTAGCTGTTTCCCCCTGTTTCCAGTCTTTATGCTAAGCTAAGCTAACCATCTGCCTAATCTAACAAATACTTGCTACATTATGAGCAAGAACATTTCTCAAAATGTCTATTTCTTACTCACTCACTCACTCACTTTTAACAGATGATTATTTCCTTAAATGCAAATTGTCATGTTGTTTCAGCTGTATGAGAACTGGTACAGAGGGCAGCCAGACAGCTATTTTCTCTCTGGTGAAGACTGTGTGGTGATGGTGTGGCACGACGACGGACGCTGGAGCGACGTACCCTGCAACTACCACCTCGCATACACCTGCAAGAAAGGCACCTGTGAGTAAATGACAGACATTTCGAGCTCCTCATTCATGTTTTCAGCTCCCTCGTGTGGCTGTTTTCCGCTGCTGCATCATCACGCGTGAGTTGTTCTCCCATTGAGGATCTAACTCTTCTTAACTTTTTCATCAGCCTCATGTGGGCCACCGCCAAAGGTCCGAAACGCCTCCATGTTCGGAAAGGTTCGACAGAGATATGAGACTGGTGCGGTCGTGCGTTATCACTGTGCTCAGGGTTTCCAGCAGAGACTGAATCCTCTGATCAGGTGTTTGTCTGGAGGAAGGTGGGAGAGACCCCAGATCCTCTGTATCCCTGGTAAGAAAAAGAGAGATCAAAACCATTTATTTATCTTAAAAAACATGAAATACTTCTAAATTTTGAATGATCTTTCAGAGGCGGGAGGTCCTACCCAACACCCTGAAGTGACGTCGCTGACAAACACCAACTTTGCCGCCATCGAAGACAAGTTTGAAGCCACTAAAGAGACGCCGCAGTACTGGGACATCCGGTTTTAGAAGTCAGCCATGCTTTCCTCGTCTTCCTCTCTTAGATTCTGAAGATGACAAGAATCAAATGCTTTTACCAATGAACGACAAACAGGACACAGCGAAACCACAGATGCATTAAGACACAACGTTTTCCTCTCAGCCAAGAAGCCTGAGTGCACAACTGTTCCTACTTTTTGATGTCCTTTAGAATATTTTCCACCGTAGACTTTAAGGTTTTAATGTAATGAAAGGAAGAGCGATGAAGAGGATACATTGATTAGCTGACGAGTCCTTTTCACTCGAAAGAAAGCTCCAAATCCCAGCCCTCGGTCTACCTTGGTAGGAAAGATGTAATAAGAACTGTTCCCTTTGTGGTTCTTCCTATAAAATGGTGCTAATATCTTCAAGACCTTTGTATCCAACAGATATGTTTGTTTTCAGTGTGATTCAAACTCCAAAGCACAAAGTTCAAACTCAACAGTCAATAAATACTGTACATACATGAGTTTCCACACCTGTGATTGCTTCCCACATTTTCTTCCTGAGAGAAACCTTTTTATTTCCAGCCGACACAGTTTTGTTCGTCAGCTTTATGTTGTAATAAAGTTTTGTAGAACAGAACAAAGAATAAATTCTTCTCCCTTTTTACCCTTAGCGCTGTGCGTGCCATTTATTTCATGTGTATAGACACAGACTGACTCACAGACTGATATTTTTAACTGTTTGGTCAACGTGTTACCGGGAAAAGTCGTGATATCGCTTTTAGGGATTATCTGAGATGAATGACGGATGTAGTTGGCATGTTCTTCTCGAAAATGTAAAGGTGAAACAAAATACCAATTTCTACATAATGTTGCTTGGAGTCAGAAAAAGGAGGATTTTGATGAATCCCAAGAAAAAGAGAGTGCGATGACACTTAAATGTAGGAAAATCCATTGGATAGATAAACTAGGCCCTGGCCTGTCCTCATGCAGGAAACCCTGGGTGGTGTAATTCATCAATTTATTTATTCATTCATTTATTTTTGTTGGGGTTTTTTTTTCTGAGACTATTTCCCTATCACGTTAAAAATCAAAAAAGAAAAGGAAAGCAAAAAAAACAGTCTACCAGCAACTTTGTTCTTCTAAACAGCGACAAATACTACATAGTGCACCTTTTTCAATGTTTCAAACTGCATGATCAGTGTGCAGGCTGCAGTGACAACCAAAATGCTAAATTAAAGGTGAGGTGACGCACGTGACTGTGCACAGGTGCGTCTACACCTATCAGAAGCAGCAGAACCGTTGCGTCGCGGTTTTGTCAGTCTTACTGGAAAACTTGAGGAAAGCTTGATGGAAAACAAGAGGAAAGCAGGATGTAAGTAAGACGATTCATGTTTTTGTAAACTTGCGGTTGCAGCTGGTAAAGTTATCAAAGGTATCTGTGAAATGTTCGGTGATAAGGACGAGGAGCAGGTGCGCATAACATGAGCTACCTGCTGCAGGTGACTCAGCTAGCTTCTTGCTAGCCTTGCCTCTCACCTCAAATCATTCAGACTATTTTATCCCACTAAGAAGCTGTTCGGTCTCCAACAGATCCCTGCTTGTCGCTGAACGTAATTGACATGTTTCTGCATGTTCTGTTTGATAACAGCAGCCACAGTCATTCCTCATCCTGCCACCAGGTGGCGTCATTGAGCCATGTTCGGTTTGGGACTGTGGGAAATGGCAAAATGTCAGGAAACAGTGAAGTGTTTGTTATGACAGCTGAGCCCAGACTAAATATTTGGATCACAGTCACATTAACAGTAGAAAGGCTGAAACAAACAAAGCTGCCGTAATCTAAATGTTTGTGCTTCAGCCTTAACTCTTAATCTTAATTTTCCTCATAAATTAAGTCAGAGTATGATAATAGTGACAAATATTTTGCAGATCCTGTCTGAATTATCTCCTCTGTTAGAGGCAGCAGCCTACACCTTCTCATCTACAGACTACACTGTGTAATAATTCAGACTAAATTTGTACCTGTTGTCTTCTGCTGTCATATCGTCATCAACCATTTCCAATTCCTTTAATTCACACCTAAAAAAATACATGAAGAATGAGTACAAATTCAACTCTACAGCTGCCAACAGCTCTTAAACAGTGGTGGTAACACTATCATGAAAGTTCAACTCAACAGGTGACAAAATGTGCATTTAACGCGTGTCTCTCACCGTGCACAGCTTTTCTTCGAAGACAAGTTTGTGTTCTTAAACTAACCACTTTGATTCATTCATTTTAGTTAATCAAAGGGTCACCCATAGTTTTTATGATTGATTTGATATTTTTAACAAGAGGTTGTGTATTTGCCCAACAAGCCCAACATTCAGTGGTTTTTGCCGTTATGTGTAGTAAAATAAAAAGAGTATTTTGTGGGTTTTTTGCATGTAAATCAGACAAAACAAGTGATTAAAGACATGAAGACAAGACAACTGCGATTTAACAGATTAACCCAAATGTACTATCAACCCTGATAGTGCATGTGTTTACTGCAATAGAGGAAGAAGTATGCTGGATCTTTTAGAAGCAGATAAACCATATTGTAGAAATCCTCTATTACAAGTAAAATTAGTAAACGTATTGGTATCAGAAAATACTTAAAAGTAGAGGAAGAAGAATTATGTGTATTTTGTTATTGGATTCTAGTTATTACAGTCCGACTGATATTTGATTATCGGGGCCGATGTTGTCACCATCATTAGGAGGTAAAACATTGCAATATCTGATACTGATGTATCTGTGATAGGCCACTATCAATATGCCAACCTGTGTATCGGTTGGGCTGTAATAATCATTGCTGCATTACTTTGTATGCCAATTTAATGTGTTGGCCAGTGTTAATGACTTTATATGTGAATATCCCCTCTGGGCTCAATCAATCTTATCTTAACCTTTAATAATAGATTGTAATTTATTTTCAGATATTACGCAGATATCAGGTTATTAACCAGTAACTGAACTTATTAAGATAATGTGTTCTGAATTGGCAGAAAATGGAAATGCTCAAGTCAAGTAGCTCATAATTGTGTTTAATTATGGTATTTTTTGTAAAAAAAAATAAAAAATGTGTGTATGTATGTATATATATATATATATATATATATATATATATATATATATATATATATAGCAGTTATTGGTTACATCCCACCACTGGTTTAGTTTGATGTTGTAATCATTCTAAAGTAAGTTTAGGATCATCGTTGGAGGCCAAAAAAACTTTCCTTCTTTATGCAGAATGTACAACCATGTCTGAGAGAAGTTTTATATGGAGGTAAAAGAGAAGAGCTTTCGCTTCCCATTTACCCAGGAACAGATCCACATTAGTGCTGCTCAGTGGCCAAACATACAGGACTGCAGCGGCTCCCCTGGTGTGCAGCACATGTGTGCCACCTTTTCTTCCTTCTGCTCCAGCTCAATTAAAAAACACAGATCCACATTATCAGACCTGATCAGAGGGCAGAGCTCAATTCATAGATGGGCGGATGTTCAGAGAGTTGTCTTGGGCATTCTCAGGCCTTCAGCAGCTCGGCCTGAATGCAGAGGGGTTGCTGTCCGTCCCCTCCATCACAGAGCCGATAACACGGCTCAATATGGGAGTGCATTGTGGCCTGTGACCCCGGGGTCGTGGGGTCAGAGCAGAGTGAACAGAGGCCAGTCGTTAAGGACTCCTCACGGAGTTCCTCTTTCTTCCGGAGGACGCGTGGCTCGCTAATTGAGGGCCCACCTCCTGAAACCCCAAGTGCGAGGTCTTTGACACCAGAAAATGACCGCTGGTGAGAAGTGCAGGGGGAGGAGAGAGGTGAAGGGAATGAAAAGGAGTGAAATATAATTATTTTTGGATGCATTTCTTGAGCTGCTAGATGGATTCTGGCATTTAAGATTATTTTAATGGCTTCTCTTTTAGATCTGTTGATTATATTTTAGTTTAGAAAATGTCAAATAATCATGCTGTTGAGTCTAGGAGAAGAACTATTTATCATTTTTATTATCAGCTACTTTTTTGATAATCCTTTAGGCTGGATTGCACCAACAAGGATTCACATTTAAAGATGATTAAATCATGGTTCAAGTTTAAATTCTGTTGCACCAAACTTAAAAACTAGCTTAAAATTAAGAAATGTAACTGTAAACTGCTATTTAAACCTCAGTTTAGTTTTTTTTTTTTCTCTTTGCCTGTATTACATTTAATTGGGTTGCACGAAAGCTTTACAAAAATATCAGAAAATAGTCAAAATTCCTGGGCTTTTTTGAAAATATTAGAAATGGCATTAAAAAAAATCTGGGCTCTTATCTTATTTAATAAACTTTAACCAAGACAATAATTGGCATTTTAGCTTTATATGTGATTTAAATGATTTATTACTATTAAAATTGTTGGCCATTCATTCTATATGGATCGACGAATCAATTGATTGATTTTTTTAGTTCTTCATTAATTTTTTAAAAAACAAATGATTTATTCCACATTTGCAGCCAACATGAGATTATCTTTTTGTTCCAAAGAGACTTGTAAATGTATCAAAAATGATGCTTTCCCACCAGAAACAAGGCACTGAAATTCTCTTGAGTCGACTCAATCGGATTTTCAGAGGAAACAGAAAAAGATTTTTCAACGAGCATATCAGTAATTATTGGATAACAGTGCACAACTTCACAAAATCTGTTTTAGTCCGTTTGTTGAAAAGACAGAAGACTGACGAGAAGTTGAAAAGGCGTGCCAAGTTGGCTGGGAACCTCATCAGCGAGCTTTACCCACAACCCTTCACCCCTCCATCACCACTCACTGGGATACAAACAACCTTTGTGGCTTCTCTCTCTCTCCACTTCCAATTTGGACAAATGCAGTTTTTTTTGTGTTTGTGGTCTGAGCAGCAGCATTTTCTTCCTCTGTAGCTTTACTTGGACAATATGCAGGCATTTACTCAAGGAACGTGTGTGTGTGTGTGTGTGTGTGTGTGTGTGTGTGTGTGTGTGTGTGTGTGTGTGTGTGTGGGGGGGTGTGTGGCACAGCTTTATGAATACAAGCAGAAGTCATTCCTCTTATAAAAGCCAGCGGATACAAAAAGTTGCTTGTTGTTTTTTGGTCTCTGGAATCAAGTTTTATTCTTTTATCAAAGTGAAAAGTTAGAATATGACCACAAAGATTTGGGAATAACAGGAATTGTAACCGCAGGATCAGCAAGTTTTACTTTAGTGCTGCCTGTTATGTTAAATGATTAAGTATTACGTTTTTAGAAGTTTATGTAAAGAACTTCACTGTAAAACTTTTGGTTTAAAACATTCCAAATGTACATGTGCACACAATATTTCCTTTCAAAACGTCTACTCCTTAACTGCAGGTCTTTAGCTGCAACTATGAGAGATGAAGCTGCATTCACAAGGCAAGACGACTAAACTTAACACTTTCTCATTTCTGATATCACATATTGAGTTTTATTAAGACATGTATTTCTTTATATCTGTTTTTGAAGTATAAAGTATGAATACTTTTTGTGCCTTACTCCTCTTCATAATTGCTTTTACAGTATCTAATTGGGCACATATTTTAAAAACTTGATTTATTATTTGTTTAATTATATATCAGTTTATTTGACAGGAACGATACATGTAGTCATTGTTACATCTAATTGAAAAGCGACCAATGGACCTCTGTCCATGGCTAATTTACAATCCTTCACCCTGGTTTGGCTCTGGAGGAATAAAACACGTGATACATAACACTCTAAAACAGACATACAAACCAACAATAAAACAGACATCAACAAGCATCATCTACAGACAGTGAATATAACGTAGATTAAGACCAACAGTTAACAATGACTGAAACTAACAACTAAGAACAAACAGAGGAAAAAAGGGTCAAATATGTTTTCTGTAGAAGACGTGTAACACCCAAGATTGATATATTTGTCTTATACTCAGTGAAGTAAATTAATGATGTACTTGCAGATATATTTATTTTTCCACAAACATTTAATGTAAACAACTAAATAAATTGATTCGAATTAAATAAAACTATATTTTTAACGAACTGTGGTGACGCTCTGAACTAAATGAGACATCGACACTAATACCATAAATCTGTGGTATGCTTATAATAACTGATTGATTGGTTAAGCTTTATCTGTATACTTTATTTTGTAAAAAGGGTCAACAGTTAGTCAATTTATGCTTCATTTTTACCTTTTAATCATGTGTCAGACTTGTGGATTCGTCAGCAGCTTTTCTCCATATTTCTTTCTTCTTCTTTTTCGTTGTAAATACATTTCTTTTTAATTTTGTGTGAAAAAGTTGACAAAATAAACGCAACAAAAAACAAATCCAACAACACTACATAGACAAAAACATATACAGACAATAACACCGAACAATTAGACGTGTGTGTGCCATCAGAAAATAGCAATAACACCAAGCTTTTACAATGGACAACAGGGATTTTTGATGATAAGACAATAGTCCAGGGTTTATATGGATAAAGTAACATGTTTGTGGTTTGGGTGTGTGTATGTTAAGATATCTGTATGAGAGGCAGTGACGTGTATCTGTGTTAAGAGATCCCACGGTGTGTTCGGTGTGTGGAGTCAGCAGTGTGATGTGTGTATGAGATTATTCTTTATCGTCTTCACACACATTCATGAGTTAAAGGAATAGGTAGCATGTAACCTGTCATTCTCCCCTCTTATTGGACCATTCTGCTAAATAAAATCATCACCTCACGTAACCAAATATGTCCTCTGTTGTTGTTATGAAGTACACTAAACACAGATGATTATATCAATGTGTCACACACACACACACACACTGTTTGTACCATCAGGACTGCTGCTGCGTGTAAAGAGTGTGTGTGGAAGCTGCAGCAGCTGTATCAGTTTCCCAGCATGATAAAAAGTGTGGGCCGCCTTCAGTCGGCAGCTCAGCTCTCAGATCAGCTCCACTGATATAATGGCTTCTTTAATCCGAGCCAATTAGACCCACAGGGCACAGGGAGTGGCTGTTTTCACACTGCACCAATTTGCGCTGGGGGTGGGACGACTGATTGACAGGCAGCCGTGTGAAAACAGAGAGACAAAATAGGTTATAATTTGAACCCATGGAGAGGCAATATGGGGGACGCAGCCTGCATGGGAAACAAAGTGTGGGAGCATCACTCACTGAGGAGTTTTCTTACTTCAGAAATGATCATTCAGGAGTGTTCGATCCAGCTAAATAGGGTTGTGGGAAAAAGGGTATGATATGGTTGAAAAGTCATGAGTTTGACAAATATTGCAGCTGTGATGAGTCTCGATTATTAGGCTGATGATTTTTTGCATCACGTTTCTCATATTCACTGAAAAAAACTGTTATTATCCTGATAATGTGACATTTATGTGAGATATGCAGCCAGCAAATATGTTTTCTTACATCTGAAGATCAAGATTTGTAGGCTGGAACATCTCTGCAGCTCTACAGTACGTCATTATAGTGCTGTTTATCACACATTTGACCTTTTTTATCGAAGAAACTGCAGCTTTTTGTGATTTGGATATTGCACTTAGCCATACTGCATTTCTGATTGTTTTCTGATTAATTGTGCGGCCCAAACGCCAAATGGAATAATTTATTTCTACTATCAACATTCGTTGGTAGTTCTTTTAATGTTGCCAACAAATAATTGATCATATCAAGCTTTCATACCTTGGTTCTCAAGCTTTTTGTGTTGCAGTCCCTTTTGAATATTGTGATGTGTTTACAAGCTGTTGTTAGTTGTTAACGACAAAGAACAGTTTTTGCTTTCTAGGTGGTTCCATTTAAATCTATATTTTACAAGATTAAGATGGAACGGTAAATGATTTCACAAAAAACTCAACAAGTAATGAAAGCTGTCTGTATTATGCCTTTTTAGCCTTTCAGTGACTATTTTTACCCTCAGATTTAGCTTGACCACAGGTTGGAATCACTGTTTTGATATATAATGAAAATGAGCTACAAAGTAAAGCAGAATTTGTTGTCATACTGGTGTAGTTACTGTTAGAAATGCTATTAAATGCATTTTAGCAGGTCTTGATTTAGTTACTACTACAAGCTTTTTTCATTTTAAATCAGATTATTAAAAATAAGTCATTAATATTGTTAATTCTGTGGACTACAGCATTTCCTTTTAATCTATGAAGCAAAGAATCATCATCATAACCACAAAAAATTCAGAAGTGATAAAGTAAAAAGGTTGAGACTCGTGCCGTTCTTTTGGTCGCTGCATTGATCTGATGCTGGTCTCAGACCTTCAGTCCCTGCAGGGCTGCACAGCTCCAGCGGGGGGCGCTCTGAGCTGAAGTTGTACCGACTGAATGACTGCATGGGAATCACCTCCTCCTCAGTATTCAGCCTCTGTTTCAGTAGGTGTGATCAGGGATCATCTTTCTTGTTCTCACAGCTGTTCCTCTACACTGGCCGTTGATTACCCATCCAAGTTGTGTGTGTGTGTGTGTGTGTGTGTGTGTGTGTGTGTGTGTGTGTGTGTGTGTGTGTGTGTGTGTGTGTGTGTGTGTGTGTGTGTGTGTGTGTGTGTGTGTGTGTGTGCGCATGTGGGGGAGTGTACAATGTCACTACACACACAAGGAAACCTCATCCGAATCTCATGTTATTGTTCAGATCATCTGATTTGATGATTATGGAAAAGAAATCAATCTGATTGGTCTTTTGTGTGATATTTTATAGTTTATGGTGAGATGTTGTTTGGTTTTGAGCATTATTATGAAGTAGACAGTAAAGACATGACAGGGGTCCTTTTTAGGCCTGAACCTGCGATGCTGCTGTTACCTGGTCACCACATCAGGACACACTGTGATGTGTTGGTAATA
This sequence comes from Sparus aurata, assembly GCF_900880675.1. Classification (NCBI taxonomy): domain Eukaryota; kingdom Metazoa; phylum Chordata; class Actinopteri; order Spariformes; family Sparidae; genus Sparus; species Sparus aurata. Next base: position 12,300,470 of record NC_044189.1, on the reverse strand, counting down.
TACTCTCAAGACAAAACATTACTGCTCTGTCTGTAGACACTGAACAGAAATACATCAAGTTTGGATGCTGTGTATTGAACATTTTCAAATGGGAATATGAAACAAATGTCTGTCAAAGCAGTAACAACTGCTGTAAAACGGTTGTTGTGACCCTTGGTGCGATAGGTGTGGTGTAAAACTTTAATAATCCTATTCTAAATCTATTCTTTCTGCGCATGCTCTCCTCATGTGCGGGAAACATTAGGTGACACGTCAGAAACGCGGCGGTCTGTGTTCGATACAATTGTTTTGTTGGACGCGTTAAAGGATTATTGAACGCCTTTATCGTCAAAATTGTATTAACAGGCAGAGCGACTGAACAAGCTCCTCTTTTTCTTCTGATATATTTTGCAGATTCGATGTTTCACAGCAGACGGAACAACATTGGTCATGTCCAAAAAGTTTATTCTGATTGAATGCTTTGGGGCATGTAAACCCTAAAGTGTAATCCAGACATCTCAATGTGTCAGTTTATTTTGGGTCCATGTAAACAACAAAGTCTCTCATCGGAATAATTTAAATGGAATTGAAAAAAATATTGTCCATGTAACAACTGCTGACAATGAATATGGGCGGCAACGATTGTGCATACAAGATATGAGAAGAATACTATCATGCAAACATTCTAAATATTCTTCTTAATTCACTTAAAGATAGTGAAAGGTATTAAATGAAAAACGTACTGAACTGAATATTTTTGCAGTGGATTAGTGAACAGCACCAACTCAAGGCTGAGACCCAACAGTCCCCTTTAATTCAATAAAACCTAGTCTAATATCAGATAAAACATTTAAATCCCCCAGATCTTTCTGCTAGAGAAAAATTTCCTGGATCTGCACCAAAAGTTAATGGGTCTATTCTGGGCTGAGACCCAACCTCCATTCAAGTTTTGTGGAAATTCGTTTGGTAGTATTTGTGTAATCCTGCTAACAAACCAACCAACAAACACATGAGGGTGAAAACATAACCTCCTTCTGTTGTTTAACAAGAAAACGACAAAGATTTATTGGATGAAAAACATTGATGCGAAGCCAAATATCACTCCTCCCGGTGCTCTGGTGGCTTCTGGTGTCACGTCAAGTTCAGGAAGTTCATCATCATTTCTCCTGCATGTAAATCACGGGCGCCTATGTCATTTTTTTCATGTCATTTTGAAGGACATCCTCAATTCTGAACATGAGGCATCCCAAAGTCCTTCACGTCCGCCAGTTCGGTAGACATGTCCATCAAACGTGCGATTGTGGCACATTTAAACAAACAGCGTCCTGACAACGTTATAATCACCTCTCTGTGGGTTTTTTTTCCGTGCTGCTCCGGAGCATTAACATGTGAAAGCCCCCAGTTCCTGTGAACTTATTTGACCTCCGACCTCTCCTCTATGTGTCGCAGACAACAAATAGCTGCAGCTGCGACGGAGGGCTCCCAGTTGGTTCTCACCCACAGACCCCAGTTCACATTGACTGGGACGTGTCTGCTCGGAGGCAACAATGAGTGAGTAAGAAGAAGTGATTATTATAAGTGGCTCTGACTTGTTTTGAACGTGAATGACTTATTGAGACACATTCTTCACCCCTTCTTACACACTTAACATAGTTTCAACATGGTGGAGGCTAGACCGGTGCGACCAGACACATCCATGCATACACGGAGCAGATTAATGTTCAACCAGCAGGCAAAAAAAAAAAAACTTGACAGACTTTAAGAAGCAGGCATATGATACCTGGTGACCTGCGGAGGATGATGTGTTGGAATAAGAGAAAGAATATGACGACAGATGAAACTCGTTTTGAACTAAGCATGTCAGCTTAATGGGACTGACGTTAAATACTGAGATATCTGCACTCAGAGTAATTTCTATTTCTCAGCTGACATATTGTCATTGCTGATAGATTTCATTCTCTATCTTTGTGATATTTGCAGAAAAAGAGAAAGAAACACACAAATGACCCATTACAGTACACAGTAGGGTTGTAGTCAGTTAATAATAGGGCTGGGTATCACCAGGTACCTCGCGATACGATACTATCACGATATTTTGCCCACGATAACGATAATATCACGATACAGCGATTCTGCGATAATCGATATATTGCAAGAAATTTCATCCACGATACATCACGATATCTGTGTCACTGAAGAAATTCTGAATTTATTGACTGCACTGAATCCATTTCACAGGAATTACAAAACATTGTCAATCAATTTCACATGAATGACAGCCAAGTAAACAAAGAGTATATTGCACACACACACACTGACTACAACTATCATTGAATATCTATATGTGTGGGTTTCAGAGCTACTTAAACCATTTTTTAAATTTTATTTTGTTGTATACCCATGTTTGAGTAAAGATAAAGCTGTCCTCCGAAGAGGGGTGGTGGTGGTGGGCCAAAAAAAAAAAAAAAAAGGTTTTTTTTTTTTACATTTTTGAATATCAATATTTGGCACCAGTGTATCGATAACGTACCTCAAGATGAAATATCGCGATATATCGTAGTATCGATATTTTGGCACACCCCTAGTTAATAATATCATGTTCTCTGTGGAACAAACTACAGCCTGCTTTCTTTGAAACCTTCACTGTAGCTGCTGAGCTAAAATCATCAGCGTGCACCCTGTCCACATGTTGAGGGTGTTTGATAACGTCTTTACACATCAATTTGTCTAAAGAGGCCGGATGAGCTGTGTGGAGCCATTTTACGTTTTTCTCCCCACTTCTGCTTCATTTGCCCAGGAGAATGCTGCGATGCTATTATGCTGTGACGCTCCAGAAATGTTTTGTGGACTACGACCCTCCAGCCACATGTGGTTGAGTAGATAATGACTGAATTTGAATTTTCTTTTAAACATAACGTAATGTTTATGACTTGACTTTGATGTCAGGAGGTGGAGGGGATGTTGGTGGAGTTGCAGGCGAGGTTTGCGATGCTAGTGACCACAGTTCAAGACTGCGTTTAGACATTTGTAAGCGTGAAACCACTTGATCACGTTAGCAGACCTTGGGAAAAATGTGTTTTTCAGGAAGACGGGGCTTCTCCAGACGTGTTTGTGGCAACCAAACGAGGTATTTTAAGGCCAAAAGATGATCTTTTTCCTGAATAAATCAATCTTAATCTAACCGGAGCATAAGTACAGCATTGTCACAAGGTCTTACTGAAAATTGAACCAAAAGATACATAAAGTCACAATGTAAATTAATGTAAAGTTTCAGTGTATTATTTGCAGAAATATACATTGCTAACATTTATTTTTGCAACTGGGTAGATAAAGTGATTAAATTACCACCTGACACGTGAAGGAGTCATTATCGACGGCCCAACACCTTCATCATTTTTCGCAGATTTCTACTGAGAATCACTTGTTACACTCGAACAGGGAATCACAAAACACTTCAAACCTGTTCACACGATCACACAAACACACACACATGTTCCAGACAGACACATTCCTACACGCAGTCAGACTCAGACCTGCACAGCCGAGACTCAGACACGCAAACAACATGGCACACACTTTCTCACAGCTCTATCCAGACACGCACACACCCACAGTGTGACGCAGACAGTTTGAAGGGCCTCATCTCGCCTGCCTTTCTTTGCCTGTCTGCTCCGTCTGACCCAGCCTTTTTATATGTCTAATTAAGAAGTCAGACCCTCCAGCGTGCCATGACATACTCATGGCTGATTTCTAGCCATGTTTTGTGCCTGTGTCTTCGTCTGGATGGATCGGTTTTGTATCGTAATCTATAAGATATTGTTTTCCCCTTCGAGCTCGCTGTCCCCACTGTCAATGGTCTGAGGGATAATTCACAAAATGTTCAATGGCACCCACTCGGCTGTTTTTGTGGGAAAGCAGCGAGTGGATGACTTTCAAACAGAGGAAGACATTTCAGACAATGATCATGTGTGTAAAGAGCTTCAGCTGAGCCATTCCCATGCATGATCTTTGTCATGCATCTACGAACGAAACAATGCATGGTACTGTAAGATTCAGCTAAGAGGTTCGTTTAAACCCTGTGTGGTGAGTCTTGTTGTTTTTGCATATTTCTAAAAATGAGCCGTTACGTTAGGATGCGTGTCCGTCTGCGCACACGTGTGCAGAAATAAATGTCCTCTGGTGATGGACGACACGCTTCGTCCTCCTTTCTGGCCATCCGTGGAAGACTTCCCCCTCGACCCCTCCTGACTGAGTCACGACCTCTGAGCCCCTCATCAAAAAGGAGGCCAAGAGGTTAAACTCTGCAAACCAGAAGGTCAACAACCTCTTTATCCAGCCTTGACCCCCTCCCACCGCCGCTCTGCAGTTTGGGAATGAATCAAGGAGCCTGTTTCTGGATTTAATATTTCCAAAAACTCAGATTTCTTTGTTTTTACTGTCACTAAAGTGCTATCATACAGGCCGAATGAGCTCAGATGATTTTGAAACCACAAGCTAAGAAGTTAAGATTTGTCGAGTCAAGTTTCAGCATATTTACTTCTACTGAGAAGTACTTTTACAGTGTTTTGTGCTTCCCTTTCATCATGTGATCACTGAATGTAAGTACACATGGCACATACTGCTGTCAACCCAGTGTCACAGCTTGAAATACTGACACAATTGAATCTGTAGAATCGTCCTGTCCATGTGTTTGAATCCTAAAGATTCAGTTCTGTCATTCCTTCTCAAACTGGTTTATATTAACATTCAACCGAAAAAACGATCTTCCTCTATTATTTCATAAATGTTTCAAGAACTGAACATATCTTTATCCAAACCTTAACAAAAAAAATCACAGTCTGGATGCGATCCCTTGGTTCTGGTGTGACACTATTGGACTTTCTATGCTTTATCTGGATTCACACCAAAGTCACCTGGGTCTATTCTGGGCTGAGACTCATCCTCCATCCAAGTTTCATGTAAATCTGTCCAGTAGCTTTTGCGTAATCCCGCTGACAACCAACTGACAAACACGTGTGTAAACATAGCATCCTTGAGATTTTTAGACCGTGGCATCATAAACACAAACTGATTTGCTGTTTAGCAGAAGTGATAATGTTTCTACTTTGCTTCTGAATCCTGTGAAACCTTTCATCTTATTTGTGATTGAATGTGGTTACACTGCATTTTATTTAGGTTTGTGTTTAAACTACATTCATCATTTACTCCTGTTGTTAAATGAAGAACGAGGGCTTAAGAAGGCTGTAGAACAAAAAAATGAATTAATCTTGAAGTATCTCTTGGTATTGGTACTTAACCAAATGTATGTTTTTTCGACACTGCATGCGATACTCTCCGTCATCTTGAATGTACTGCAGTGTAAACACAAATATATGGCATGAAAAGCTTTTAATTATCAAAACCTATGTAAACATTTCTAGCCATAAAATGCTCAGATTTCTTTCCTTAAAAGTCGCAACGTTAGTCAATTTCTCTGTAAATACTTGTGAAGAAATTAAGGAAATGGCTTCAATCTTCCACACTAAATAGATAACATGCTCCTGATTCTGGTCTTTATCTATATAATGTACAGTCCATGCCGTCTATATGAAGGTCACATAATGTGAAAACAAACATCTCAACACTGAATAAATTATGCTCCTCCTCGGTCTGTTAAAGGTCAGAAATGAAGTGTGACATGAAGAGATTTGACCTCGGGGCAGGCGGACAATGGTCACTTCCTCCCTAATTCACCACCTCGCTACACACAGTCGACTGTTTGACTGTGTGTGTGTGTGTGGAGGAGGCTGGTCTGTGTGACCCTCAGCGATGGCCTTTAAATCCACAAGCAGCTTGACCCCCGACCCCTTTGATTGCCGTTCTGTGTCCTCGCAGGCCTGTGGGATTTCTCATAAAGACACCTGTGACACCCCGCTGGTTCGTTTTCACAGAGTCACACCCTCCTCATCTAATACAATTAATTCTTACTGAGACAGAAAGTCAGAGGTAGAAGAAGTACTGAGATCGGTTTATTTAAGTTAAGTACCAACGCCACAATGTAGAAAAACTAATTTAAAGTCTAAATTAGGTAAATGTAGGTAGGCAAAAGAATCAAAAGTAAACATTCTCATTCTGGAGGAAATGTCCCAAAACTGATTATTACTCATGGACAATGTTATTATATGTTTTTGGACTTCCTTAATCTTTGACCTTTTGTTTAAGATTATATCTCTTAAACTCAGTGGGCTCAACTTGTTGGTTTGTCAGCAGGATTACGCAAAAATTACTCAACAGATTTTCCCAAAGCTTGGATGGAGCGTGAGTTTAGTCACAGAATAAACCCAATCAACTTTCCGTGTAAAGCCAGATGAAGAGACGGTTCCAGGAATTCATTCTCACTACCCGTAACATTCAGAGATCGGGCATATTCAGTGTTTCTCTGGGAATAATGTATGAAGCTTGATAAAAAAAAAAAAAGTGAGTATAAAAGAGTACTGTTGTATGCGCCCATCCTAGTTACTTAGAGTGAAAGAGCAGAAAAAAAACATTTGATGCCAACTTTTAGTACTTGACAGAAATGTAGTGCAAAAAATGATCTGTATTTAGGATCACTGCTGCCCTAATTCCTGCACATTCAGTGACAATGACTCTTAACAGGTTACATCTCCATACATGCCAGATAAATGTAGTGAAGTTTAAGATGTTGAAGTATTTTCTTTATAATTGCTGTAGTGTATCGCAGTAGATGAGCTCTTTTATATTTAAGTTTTTAGTATATTCCCTGTCAAAAATACCAAACATTGCCAATAACCTAGACTTTAGGAAACATTGGACATTTTCTAATTAATAACTGAGAAAGTGATCTCAATGAAAATAGTTGCAGCCCCGTTTTTGTGTCACTAGTGTGAATCTAAATCTCAGTACACTGTTGGCTAAATGTAAAACTTCACATTGAGAGATTAAAGATGAGGGACATTTGCTTTTTGTGACCACTTTTACTTCTTTTGTAATGGAGAAATGGACAGAAAACATCTGTTTTATCCCGTCTCGTGTTGGGTTTGTCGCCTTTGAGTTTCCATGTAACAGGTAGACTGAGACAGAGGCGGGGGGAGTTAACATAGACACAGTTGAAGTCAGACAGGATTCATTTTGTCTTCATCACCTCGTCATTCAGTCGAGGGCTTTGCCGTTGAACTTGAACCCAGTTCCCTCACACTGCCTGATTTCACGGTGGCAGCCTCGAGCCCTCCAGCACCTCCCCCGTCCTCTCCCCCCTTCCTCCTCACCCTCAGCACCGTGCCCGTCTTTGTGAAGCTGTCTTCCTTGACTTTCCGCATCCCCCGTCTGGCCCTCCGCAACCTCTCTTCCATCTCTCTCCCCCCCCCCCCCCTCCCTCGCAGCCATTCTTCACTTCTGGGTTGGGGGGCTCCAGGAGACGGCCCACGGGGACTCGCAATAGAGAATGCTAATCAGGCCCTCCGCGGCACTTCCCACGATTTTCCTCCCAGACATGAGCTTTTGTTTTGTTATTGATTCCATTATAATCAGACGGTTCTCGTAACTTTCCTGCTGTCTGGAGGCCGGTCTGCAACGCTGACTGCAGCACGGGGCCTACCTGTCATATGGCCCTTCTCTCATTCATTCAGGATTTATGGCTCACATTTAGTGAAACAATACAAATTATCATATTTACTAGATCTGGGCAGTGACTTATGCTTGCAGTATTAAAGGGATTTTTCTCTTTTTTAATACACTGTCTTTGAATTAAGGTTTTGGTGGCCTAAATTTTTGCATTTTTAGTCTCCAGAAATAATACCCTGACGTGAACTGAGAAAAGTGTTTTTATCTTGTCAGAAATGGACTAAATCTACACATGGTCTTGATCGGTCTGTAATTAGGCTCCTGTAACAGACAATATACTGTATAATTTGTGCAGCTGATACCAGCACTGTGTGTTTTTCACACTGGGACGTCTGCCAGGTCTTTTTTTTTTAATCAGATCTGCTGCCAGTGTCCACATGCAGCGATGCAACATTGTTCATTTGTATTTATTTAACTGTTATTTGTACAGGGGTACAGGAGGTTAGTTGGGCACACTTTTACTGCAATGCCACGTTACTGGATTATTTAAAACGGACCGCAGACATGAAAACAAGAAGGGCAGATTACAAAATAGAGAGAAAACTGGCAAAACATAATATTCAGGCTCAGTGAAAGCATTATAGTTGCACAGAAAAAACACGTTTTGATTTTAGGTGACATTCAGAGGTAGTACACACATTCTGTTCTCAAGTAGAAGGACAGAACCTAGTGTGAAAAAAGGCTGGTAAAAGTAGAAGTACGGCTTCAACTTCTTGACTCAAGTAAAAGTACAGGCTCTGAAATGTTATGTTATGTTATGTCTGAAATTTCTGCCCCGTGTAGTGATTCAGAGGAGAGTTGTGCATTACATTCCCTTCAATGAAACCACTTAGAGTGAGTGATTCATATCTGTGGTATTATGCATGAAACAAAAGCGCAAACCTTTCTCCTCGATGAGACCTTTGGCCCTACCGTGTTTGTGAGCTGAGCGTGGAGCTCGTCCCTCCAGATGTTCCCGACTGTGCGCGCAGCAGCTGAATCCACTGGCCTGCATGCATCTCCTTCCGAGCAGCTGTGCCACGCTGTCCCAGACGCGCAATACATCATCCAGATGTGACTCCTGTGCAAGTGTACAGCGCGTGTAAACATTGATCAGTGATCTTGCAGATGAGGGTCTTGTTCCGTGTTCACTACTGGAGCGTTTCCAGCTCCAGACTTTTCTTGTGTCTGTCCTCTTAATTTACTTTCATTTTTCAACAACTGTGTCATGATCCTGAATTCAAAAACAGGTAATGAAACCCAATGAAACCTGCTCATACTCCAATAACTGATCAACAATTTACAGAACATGTTAATCCAAAAATAGGCCTGCAACTATCAGTTATTTTCATCATCAATTTATCTGCTGATTTTAATGATGAATCGATAATCATTCAGACTGTGAAATGCCAAGGAAATATGAAAAATTAGCCAAAAAATTATGTCTTTAGGTTTTTTTTTGTAAACAAACTGTAAAGATTCTTTGGATCAATCATAAATGACATCTAACCTGCAAATGTTTGACATTTTTGCTCGAGAAATGACTTCAACAATGAATAGATTAAGAATATCCATATAAATTTCTTTGTTTAATTAACTAACCGTGCAGTTCGTTAATTTGGTAACGCCATCTTTAAATTCCTACTCAATTTCAGGCAGTTTCTCAAAGTTATATCACACAATAATCATTGAATATAGATTAGATTAGATTTTTTTGGCCATTTGCACAGGTACAGGTCAGTACAGGTACACGGAAATTCTTGTGCGTCTCCCAGTCATCTTAGAACTAGAGAGGCAAAAAGAGGATCAAATACACGTCTGATTACTGGAAACAGAAATACATCCTCTTTGACAGACAACGCTGGTTTAGAAAATGACTTTAAATTAAAGCTGTGAGTGAATATTGGAGTCAGTTGTATAGCGTGAGTCCTGCTGGGAACAGCTGGGCAGTGAAGTAATAGAGTAGATTGCGTTTTCAACAGTCACTGGTGTGCCATCGAGCAAGGCAGTGAGCCACGATGAGCAGCTCTGTGAGAAAGTGTTGTAACTGACCTGATCTTTTCAGAGTGGAAAACGGGAAGCAAACTATTTTAGAGCACAAGTGCCCCGTGAAGTAGAGCATGCAAGGACTGAATCCACATCACACTGTAAAGAACTTCCTTTAAGTTCTTTCTATAAACAAAGCTCCACTGTTTGTTTTTGTTTGTGTTATGTGCCACTAGGAGTTTTAATTATATTATTTCTTTCTATTTTTGTGAATATTTACATGTTTCGTAGACTAGATAAATAAGTATATATTGTGTAGGGCTCAATATATAATCTGTACTTTTACATGTACACACATAGGTCTTAGTTTTTAAAGGAAACTATGAGCTCAGCTAACTGTGGCGAAATGGTCAAAATGATTTCTTTTCATTTTATGTTGACGATGTAGAAGAAGAAGAAACATGGCGCTGTTTTGTAAATACGGATGTAATTTGTGAAATAATGATTATTTGATTTGTTTCAAAGATACAGTGCTTTTAAACACACAAACACAGACATAGACAGTAATTGTCTCACTGTAAACATTAGTACTTTTATTGATTAACTGCAGTTGAAACAGTTGCATAGTACAACAAATGTCGAGCGCATTAACAGCAGCTCTTGTGCAAATCAAGCTTATAAGACTCCTGAAACAGAAGATCATAGTGCATTATGTGAAAATCAGTTACATGACTCCCTCTAAAATAGTATTGCACATATCTGCAAGTTCTCCAGCATTAGATCAAAACATAACTCATTCAGTGCATTCGAGTATTCATAATAAACTGTCAGAGGATATGATTCAACAAACAAAATGTGGAATTAAAATATGGGGTTGTGGAATAAATCCAGATTTTTGTATCTGACTGATTGTCAAATAAAACATAAAAAAACACACTTTAACAACAGCAATACACACACATTGCACCTCTGCTCATATCATGCATATTCATTAAACATCAGCATTCACCACATTCCTCTCAGACAAACCTGTACATTAGCTGCTGACGTGCAAACACTCATACAAATAGTGCAAACATAACAAAAATTGTCACTCATTTCTTTTGCATAGATAAAAAGTTAATATACTGTAGTTATAATTGCACAAAACTCTTGATTAGACATATGCTAAAAATCTAAATAAAATTGAATAAAAATGATTACTAGTTGCAATGAAATTATGCCCCCATCTCAAGGTATTATACACAGAGTAAAAAATGTTATGTAGCGATTAGTGGCTTTTGAATAAGACCTTATTTAAACCACCAAATCATTTTATACTGTAAATCATGTATTAACAAAGGTTATACTGCCGTTAAATAGGAATGTACTCTCATATACAGTTATGAGATGGTAAATTGTGGATTCATTTGAAACTCATAGTTGATGGATCAACATTTTTGACACTGCGCCACAAAAATAATTTCAAGTCATTCAAGTAATCCAGTCACACAGATTGTCAACAACTCAACTGAAACATCTAAAGTTTAACGTGAGACAAATACATAAATGTAATCGCTAATTCGCTAGGATTTAAAAGATAAGTGAGAAGAAAAGATAAATGAACATGCAAAAATACATTTAAAAAATCAACGATTTAAGAGCATCAATTGTTAAACTAGTGAACTAAACTAATAATGAAAAAAAAAAAAAGGAACATCATTTAACAATTTGTTAGATTGTGTGTGTGTGTGTGTGTGTGTGTGTGTGTGTGTGTGTGTGTGTGTGTGTGTGTGTGTATGAGTGTGTGTGTGTATGAGAGAGAGAGAGAGATCAAGATCGAGTGATCTAATCTCTGACCTACATGAAAATCTAGTGCAGATGTTTCCTGAACAGCTGTGCAGAGCAGCTCCCAAGAACACAGTGTACCACACACACACACACACACACACAGATCCACTTAGAAGTCCTTTACTCTCACAGTTTCAGCCTCGTGACGGTCAAATGTCAGTTTGTCCACTTGTGTCAAAGTCTTCTGGTTTGCTTCTTTGTCACCACGATGTTCTGTCGCAGCAGCAGCAAACACTGACTCCTGTATCCACTGACAGTTTTAACTCTGTCCACTGTCAGGTTGTTGGAGACAGCTGCTTTCCAAGAATCTCTGCATTTCCACCAGTATATTAGCAGTAAATGACGTAGTCCTGTGTGACTCACAGTCCAAAGAGCTGAGGGGCAAAAATCAGGTGATTCCCAACTCCAGACGGATCACAGACCTTAAAAGAAGAGACAGAGGAGAGGTCAAAAACAGCCCGTTAATAAGCCACAAGATGTCCTGATACTGATAATGCATGTACAGTATGTGGAGCAGAAAGACTGTGTGTGTGTTTGTGCATTTTTGATAATTTATTCAAATGATGTTGGTGAACCAGTTGGCTCAAATCCCAACAATTCCCTAGTTGCTCTGATTCTACTGTGTTCAACTTCACTGCATTTACATTATAGGAGCGGAGACAACTAAAAAGATATAGATCCCAGGGGACCATCTCGGTTAAATAAGCCTCCGAAGAACAGCATCTACATATGCAATTAATTACCCAACACATCACACACATATCCTATATTACTTGGTGGTGGGGGGGGGGGGGGGGGGGTTGCGCCATTTTGGACAAAGCTTCCTGATTCTTGTACATAGATGGTTTTTAAAGCATTTGAATGTTTGGAAACTATTGATTTAAGTTTAAGTAACTGTACATTTTCCTTGTATTAATGACGGTTCTTACGAAGTGTTACCAAAGCTGTTAAAGATGTTATATTTGCGGAAGGATTGTAGCCGGATTTTTGAGTAAAGGATCATGTGCACGGACTCGAACATTCATGGCAAAATTTTGTCTCGACGTTACTCGCCTTTCCGAGTGGCCTTTTTTAACACTTCACTGTAAGCTCCCATTCGCTGCCCATAGATGGCACACTAATAACAGAAGAACCAAACTCTCAACTGCACAAACAACCGAGACACACACGGGGTAAAATGTACCAACAACAATTCCCCCAAAACTCCTAAAACAGCCATGTCTGTATTTGCCAGTCTAGACACAAGCTGCTCTCCCAATCACCAACATCTCCTCTCCTTCTCCTCCTCTCTCCTCCTCCTCCTCCTCCTCCTCCCTCCTCCTCACCCCCACTATCATTGTCTGAGCCACCAAAGTGTTTTTTCCCACGCTTTATTTTTCTCCGTCCTGTTTGCAGCCAGGCAGCAGCAGCAGGAGGAGGAGGAGGAGGAGGAGGTGGTGGTGGTGGTAGATGAGGGTGGGTAAGTGGGGGCTGGGGGTACGAACTGATGGGGTCGCCATGGCAACCCCACATTGGCATGCCCCTGATTGGACTATGTGGTGGCTAATTATTCAGCGCATATGCTTAAAAAAAACAATAAAGTAGGACGTATTGAAATGCAGAGCCGAGCATCGCATGGTGCGCGATTAACATACGAGCGCCCGCCACCGCTTTTGAAGAAAGACGCCTCAGTTTACTCCATGTACAACTTATAAAAGTGTTACATTTACACTCATGTTTTATGTTAATGTTCAATATATTAGCAAAATCTTCAAGAATTCAAAAAAAATTGTCATTGTTTTGTTTGCGAAATGTGAACTTTTTGCCATGAACTTTACATTGTTGTGTGAACAATCAATTAAACTGAATACATTTGTGTATAAGGAGATTAATAATTCACATGTAAGCCTATTTGCATGTGAGGATTGACACAAACTTTACATTGAGGTTGCGAAAAACTAAAAAACAAGAGCAGCATGCTAATGGCAGGCCTTTGAGCACTGGCATGACGGACAAATTGTGTGTGTGTGTGTGTGTGTGTGTGTGTGTGTGTGTGATTGCGTGTGTGTGAGGATGGAGGGTCTGCTGTGTGAAAGAAACCAGTGGGGTAGGGGTTTGTATGTGTGTGTGTGTGTGCATTTGTGTGTGAGAGAGAAGGGGGGTTAGGTTAACAATGGCCGGCATTGTTTACCAATCTCCCTCGTCCATTAATCAGGACGATCCGGGTCTAATTGGAGTTTTGGTTAAGCTGGTCTCCAGACCCCCGTTCCCTCCACTGGCCTAAATAATGGCGTTATGCCACAAGTGCCGCCACACATTGGGGAGGACAATGTGCCGCTTGTCTGAGGGCCCAGGATAGGATCCCCACCCTCTTCTCTTCCCCTCCTTTCTTAGAGCCCCCTGCACCCCCCAAAATAAACCTCACACAGAAAACACAAAGAAGGCCTCTCACTATTGAGATCTCACTGTCGCAGGGACCCCTCTCCTCGTCTGTCTGCCCCCCGCTCCTCCTTCCTCCGTCCAGCCTTTCTCAGTCACTACACTGTTTCCTCCCTTACCACATAGGTGGAGGAGTCACTCATTACCTAATCCCTGTGGTTGGCTGGTCTTCAAATGTTGTATAAAAACCTCCTAAATCCAAATCAGGGTGATCTTAATATTTTCACACCAGCTGAAGGACTGCATTTCTCAGGCTTGTAAAACCCTTTAAAAATGTTAGGGTTAATAGCAGGGCCAGAAAAGTTAGCATGGTGGTTTTCATCCAACAGCAACAGAATCGGAACTAAATGTATATTAATTTAAGTTATTTACAGTTAAAACCTGAAATGTAGCTGTTTACAACAGACATTTATCTAATCTGTTGGCTTGTGAAACATCAAAAATACACCGTAAAGCTTAAGTTATTAAAATAAGTTTGACCTGTAGAATTTCCTCCTACAGCAACAAATTAGGGAGGTTATTTAATTGTTATTTCCAGTAAAATCTCAAACTTTTTGACATTTCTTAAATCCAGACATGAGATTATTGATAAATAATTTACTCTGCTACATATTTCCTTCATCAAGACGATTATTTGATAATTTTTTTTAGACAATCCCTAACTTCAGACATTCCTCCAATCCAGAAATCAGTAAAAGTTAATGATCCTGTGTTAAATTATCCATAAGGCAACATTTCTTCTATTGCACATGTGAGAAAACTAAATGTGCTAACAAGCAGAGATTTATGAAGACCACTGTGTTGCTAATTACGGCTCCTTGTGGGTGTCAGGGAGCGTGTAGGTGTTTTTTTTTTCTTTTTTTTTTCTTCACATCATCAAACGAAGCTGTCTGTACGCGCCTGCAGCGTAAATATTGTGTGAATGCTCCACATGCACATGAAATAATGCCAGTTAAAGCAACTCTTTGTTATCGAAAACCCTCAGAATAATCTAATTAACGTTCCAGAAAAAACGAGCAGGCGAAAAGGAATATTTTCAGAGCGTGTGTGGAAAACCGCAAAATGGTCGATCGTCGACGGCGTCTGCAGAGGGACTACGGGCACGACGAAAGCGACGCAGGAACCGCAGCTGCCCTTAAAAATGCCAGCTTGCCGACACTGAAAAAGCCACCGGCTCTACGGTTTCCTCCTATCTCATCCCTTCCCCGCATGTCTCTTGGGGCGATCTCTACAATTAACACACTGGCAGTAATTAACACTGTCTTGAGGCAACCAATGGCGCGGAAAGGATGGAGGGCGCCAACATAAAGTGGGGGGAAGGTGCAGCGCTGGCTATCCACATTCCCCTTTTTGCAGCTGCCATTTTGTGCCAGTCTTAACACCTAAGATGGTGGCAGGACTGTGACTTGCCGTGTGGGAGAGGAGGACAAACTGGCAAGGGAGGGGTCGGAGGAGAGGAGGATTATGGGATTGAGGAGGGAGATTCTTATTTTCATTCTTCTAGTCGGTACATTGCTGAACGGTTACCAACACGGGTGGGGTGTGGAGGGGGGTAGGCGGAGAGACAGAAAGAGGCATAATCGTCAGATTGCTGCCCTACATGCGCCACACATAGAGGAGGAATTCTCCCACACATGGACACACAAAGAAACACTCACACACACACCAACTCACATGTCAGAGAGGAAGAACAAAGTGTTTGTACAGTGTGGGCGCGAAACACAACACCCTGTGATGGTCTGTTTGTGTAAAAAAAAACAAAAAAACGTGTAATTTACATGTGCTTAATATACGCCGCACACATCCAAACACACATGTGCCCATGCATGAACACACACACACACACACACACACACACACACACACACACACAAACAACCAACACAGCCGTTCTCATGGTATGGTCTGCCCCTGAGCATGCAAATGACATTCATTATGCAAATGCATACAAATCAGAACCAGCCATCTGAGAATCCAAGCTGGGAAAAAACGAAAAGAATAAAATTAAATGAATGAGGGGGAAAAAGCAGAGAAAAGGAAAGAAGGATGATTTGGAAGTGTGCATGTAGGGGAAAGTAGTGACACTTTGGCCTGAACACGTCAACGAAAAAAAAAACTATTATTTGTCGTCAGAAATTAAGGTTTAAAAACATAAAGAGCTGGATAAATCTTAATTAGCTGCGGGCACTGGTACTGTATAAACAGGCACATGAAAAAGGGAGCGGTATTTAAAAGTTTTAAGATCAGGTCTGTGTAAAAAAAACAACCTCACAGCCTTATTTTCAAAGATGTTAAGTGATTTTTCCAGATGAAAACACGTTTGCGTCTTAATTTTGCAGATTTTAAGTTCCTAGATTGTGCTCATACACGACAAAGTTTCACTAAAAATAACACAAGGGATTGACGCGCGTCATTTTCCCTCGCTGTCTTGCTGACGCCACACTGTCGCCCTTGTTTGTGACAAAGTCTGTATGGAAAAGCAGCAAAATCTACCGCAGAAGAACATCAACTGGAGGGAGACACTATATGAGGGCAAAGTGCTGCTAATTGCCTCTCAAGGTGTTCTTTGTTTTGATTCACCTCTCTCACCAGCACAGCTTCTGCATGAAGCACCTGCATTATCATCCTCTATGAATCATCCGAAACCCTTAAACTCACCAAAAATAGAGGAGATGGTTGTGTCTCTTGCCTGGTTATTAAATTTGGTATCTAACTGGCTAAAATACTTGTGCACATTTTTAGAAATAACCAGTATGTGGAGTTACCGTTAGCAGGTGTCTGAATGTAAAAGGCGGCAGCTCCATTTTTTCAATGTAGTTCACACCTTATCTAACAACAACAAACAGATCTCCCTCCTTAAAAAAGGATCCAGGAGAGAAAACTGTGCTAAAACCAGAATTTAGCCAATTATCTTGCATTAATGAAAAGACAAAAAAAAGTCTAATTAGAATCAGATTAGGGCCGGAACGAAGTGCAATTAGACAAAGAAATTCTCGGGCGTGCGTGATGTGTTTGTGCATGTATGGTTGTGTATTGTGTTTCAGAAAAGAGAGGGAGGAAGGGAGAAAAAGAGGCCGGTGACAAAAGGGAAAGGTCTGGGATTTTCAGGGCACGAAAGTCTTAAATCTTTAAAAACAAATCAGTCTGTATCAGTGTCAGCATCCTCACAGGAAACCTGATTTGATTTGATTTGTGATCGCTTGGAGAGGCCACTCATCTTAAAAAATTACAGACTGGATTCAAGGCTTTAAATCTCCGAGGCACAGAAAGTAATCCTCTTCTACTGAGTATAAAGCAGTATTAGAGCATCATTTCACAACTTCTAGTTATCAATGGGTGGGATTTGCCACGTAAGAACATGGAAAAAATGTTTGTCAATGGCACACTTGCCAGTTTTGTGTCCTCCTCACACATGACACTTGACTCAACCTTTAGTGTCTACTTTTGGCTACACAGTTTAGTTTAAGCAGATTAAAAACCGTGGGGACACATTTTTGGGTTGAAGTCAGCAATGCTTGTCCTGCCGTTTATGTTCTTTCCGCTTTGCATCCCTGCAGTGATTGATTGCACTTTTGTCAATTTGATGCATTTCCTCCTGAAGCTCGATGTTTGGACAGAATACTGAAGGATTAATTCCACACTAGTAAAACAATGGGAGGTAATTTATGGAGAGAAAATGGCTGATTTATTCGAAGAGGTGGAGGCATCACAATGACTCCAAAATCTGTTACCAAGTGGACATGATAAGGTGACTCCTGTAAATTCTGTGTTTTAAGAGATGAAAATACTTTTTTGTTTGCACAAATAGTAGCAGCTGTACATTTTATTATTAGCTGTGTTTGTCGTTTTGCAAATCAGTGATACAACTAAAATTTGGAACTTTTATGTTTCCGCCTTCGTCGGCTTGTGGACAAAGAGTTTGTGCTATACCACCAATGCTGTACCGATACACCGGTTTTCAAAGTATACGGTGAAATGAAAACTGACAGTTATTGTACTGTGTACATTTGCTCATCTATCGTGTGTATTGTCCATGTCTGTAATGCCTTATAACACATTAGGAACATACTTCCAATGTGGTTAAAATGCACCTATAGTGCTGTATAATTATATTCATAGTGCACATTGTAAAGCATTTTATACTTGACTTATAAGGTCAAGTATCAGTACTTTATAAATGCTATTCACTCACTATTTTTGTAAGAATTATAGTGTATTAACGATCTTATAGTTGTGAGCCATTATAATAACTATTACAATGCATTATAATGTCATTTTAAGTTACTGTAAGTGGCCATTGGGTGCTTTCAGTAAAGTAATGACATTCCCGTATTTAAGGCAGATATTAAACATTACAAGCTGGTTATAAGTTACTGTGAGAGGTCATTGTTGAAGTATGGGGAAAAAGAACAGTTTAAAAATCGCGATAAAAAATATACTTTGTAACGTATACTAACATACAATGAATGGATTATAAAATGTCTATAATCCATCACAGACATTGGAGTGGTAATGACTTGTGATTACTGCTGTAACGCTAATAAATATTCATGAGTGCTTATAACTATGATGATGCAGTGATATAGACACGTTATAAGTATATTTGTATTGATATAACACATTTTAGACATGGGATTCATAGAAATTGTTACCTCAAGGTTCGTGCCGGTGGGTATGTATTTAGTAAAATTATGACAAAGTGCTTGTTAAAACAATAAAACCCTTCAGTTTGCAATCTTTTGAGAGTCATTGTATCTGATAATAATGATAATTGTGTCCACGTGCATCGTAATACTGTAAAACAGTGATATCTCTTAATCTTTCATACCTTTGCAACCCTGTATACCACTGATTTGAAATAAGTCTGTGTGAGGAAATATTCACACACAAAACTAAACCTCACCACATCAGTATAACTGCATGTACAACAAGCAGATTTGATGTGTTTTGTGAGAATAGAAGCGCTTGATTATCTGTGTTGCCTGCTGCTCATTAGCTCCTCTATGAGAGCCCCCTCCCCTCCTTATGTAACACAGCTTCATACCTTCACGTCATCAGCTGGCATCGTCCGAGCCCACTCCTCTCTGCTGCTGGCGCTAGTTCATTTTATTTAGCTTTCTTCCTCCGTGCAGGCGTGTAATGGGATTCTTGTTACTTTCGGTTATCTAGCTTTATGAAGAATGTACGTCACTCATACAGCTAGATAACCAAAGATAACAGACAACCCCTCAGGCCTGCGGACGCAGCTCTCAACGACGCACAACGTCGGACGCACCTGTGAGGGCAAATGATGACAAGGAAAAATGCTTAAAGGGCTAATTCACCCAAACAAAGCTTAATTCACTGTGGGTTTTTTCACATTATTCCAGAGGTGGAAATAATGACATTAAAAGTCATAAATCTGGAGTGTTAGTGCAGATGATTTATCGCATAGTGTTAAAAACGCCTCAGTGAAATGAGATGAAAAAACAAGCATGACTAAAGATTCACAGGGGATACTGCTGGGAAAACACATTTTCCAAGCTATTAAGTGTCTTTTTTTTATATGACTGAAATGTGAATGGGTCCTTATAGGAATTTGAAACAACGCATTATAGCCGACTATCCAGTGAACTAAAGACAACAACAATAAAGATCTTTATGAGGGGGCTCCAGAAGCCGCAGATAAAATAGCACTTAGGGGAATCATTTACACAAATACTGCTGTGAAGAAAATATTAGAGCTGAATGCAAATGGGAAAGCTCCTGAAAATTGAACACATGCATTGATTTTACAGCAGGGGTAAATACTCAAGCACTATATAAAGGTATATAAACGGTATTCAGTCTATTTTAAAGACAAGTCTGCTTTTATTTTAACTGCACTGGCAAGCGTTCAAAGACTGCTGAGCATTATTCGAATACAATTCAAATTAAACTTAAATATTCCCTAAACATGGAAAAAATACCTTGTCACTGAAGCTCAAGAGATTGAATGTGTGAGTGCTGCAGTTAAGCTGATTACATTAGGGCATCTATATAAATTAATCTATACATATGTGGTAACAATGTGGATAATAATCTAATTTATAGTATTGAGCAATATTTTCAGACCCTGCCATCTCTGCTGCACGTTCAATTAATGTATTAGAAGATACTTCAGCGAGATACTTGCACTATTTTGAATATTTAAGGTATTTATTTAACCTATACTTGAACATATCTATAATACACAATTATATTTTTTAAAACTACGTTATTTAGACACACAACCAACTACACTGGTGTGTGTGCCCAAAATTTTACATACAGTAAAAGAGGCTTTCCTCTATTTAACGTTTCCCTTAAAGTGCCATTTTTAAAAAAAAAAATTTTTTGAACGGAGTCTGGCGAGAGAGTGATAAGAGAAGCGAGTGACGTCACAGGCATCGCCGGCTTTCAATTAGTGCTTTTGCAGCGAGGTGTGATGCCTAATTAACACACACACACACAGGCCACTATGAAGAGGACGTTGTTTCTTACAGCATCGTGAAAATGGACCATTTCTTCTCACAAACAGTTGAAGAGCTGCAGGTTGTTCACAGATAAATATATTACAGGACAACACACAGCTGCTGCATGCTTTACAGTTTGTATTTTATATCACGGCTGCTTCCTGAAAACGTCTCCTTGCGCACTGGCTTTGGATTTTCGCCAAATAAAATCCATTAGTAGAGTCCCTTTGCTGTTTTACGCTCGCAGGCCGTGACACACACACACACATACACACACGTTTCAACATTTACACTGTATTTATTTAAAGCTTACAGCCTTTTGATGTTTTTTGTGTTTGACATTAACGTTTTTTTCCTTCTTCTCTTCTCTAGTGTGTGTGTGTGTGTGTGTGTGTGTGTTGCTGCAGCTTACAAGGATAAACACAGTTGTGTTCAAGTGGCTTAAAAAATGAGTGTGTGTGGATTTTCCTTCTTTCTGAAAATGCAAAAAATCAGACTTGATTTTTCGTGTGGCGTGAAACTGTGGCGTAATGATCGTTTTATATTAAGTCGCTTTTAGATTTTGCTTTCCCTAAAATTCTCTTAAATCTAATGTGAAAAACTAATAATTATTATAATGCTTCATTTCATTCCATTTCTTTTTTTTATTACATATTATTAAATTGATATAATTTGAGCTTTTTGTTGATTTAAGGCAGAATTAGATAAAATTCTCCACTGCGAGCGGCTGTAACGAGACAACTTGTCTTCAATACACTAGATTAAAACTGTTTTGTTTTTTTCTTAATTAACGTCTGATGCATTTGGACACCTCTAACGCAGATTACATCACACGATACAGCGAGACATCACGGAGCTGTTTAGGACGCGCACTACAATATACAGAAAAAAATATGAATAAAGGCGTCATAGGTGTCAACTCTCTGTAGTTTTTTCGTTGGAGGTAAGTTGGCAGCAACACGGTGAGAAACGTTCTGCTTTAATAGATTGTCTGGAGCATAAAAGGCTGCTGTAAATGCTGCAAAATGTGAGCGGAACAGAGAAAAGGATCCAGAAAGGATTTTAAAATGATTTCCAGGAGTAATCAATTAGTTCCACACAGCGTGCTGCTGCTGCGTGGACGCTTGTGTGTGTGTGTGTGTCTGTGTGTGTCTGTGTCTGTGTGTGTCTGTGTGTGTTAGAGAGGATGTTGGGTGTTTTACTGTATGGATTTTCCTAATTTTCCCTGCATCGAGGATAGGCCTGTTTAAATCGCGCGCAGCTCTAAGTAAATCCACGGCGGACCAAAGGTGAGAGAGCATCCATATTCACCTGGAGGTCGGATGAAGTCATCATCTTCATTTCTTCGTCTTTCAGGTGCAAGTTTCTGCAATTACACACAAAAGATAAAAAGTTAATGTTGGGGATAGGAGAGAAGTCCTATATAAACGTCCCAAGAGAGAGGCTGAATGACGCACACGTGTGTGTGTGTGTGTGTGTGTGTGTGTGTGTGTGTGTGTGTGTGTGTGTGTGTGTGTGTGTGTGTGTGTGTGTGTGGAGAAAAATCCCTGGAAAACACCCTGCGTGGGAAATCTGCCCACTAGGTCACAGAGAGCCCCGAGCGAGTCCAGTTTGTGTTGGTTGGGCCCCTGCAGCTCCACTGACTCTGCACCAGAGATGCTGCTGCAGACTCACAGCGGACCCCCTTTTCCAACTAAACCAACGAGCATTTCAACTCGCAGGTGGGTTTACATGTTTCACCTGTGTGCACCTGTTCAGTCTGAATGCAGAGTCATGTTCACTTGCACACGATTTTCGCCTGTGCGTCATCGTGGCCGGACCCTGTCGTGGTGAGTTCAAGGGCCTCAGCGATTAAGCCGAATACTACAACAAGGGAATCTGTTTTTTCTGTTGCAAAAGAAAACTCCTTAAGTAGAGTGAGTTAAACAGCTGCAGCTCGGCGCCTCAATCGCAAATACACTCACTGTAATTAAGCACAAATGCCACAGGAAATGTTCAGCACTACAGAAATAAAACACGCATGAGAGGGGAGCTCTGACTCTCCACTCACACAGATTAAGCAGGGCCTTATGTAAGAGCTCTATGCTGCTACTGTACTGTATAATCCAAGGCTGCAGCCGCACGCTGCTGGGTTCATGTACAATAATCACCTTTGCTTCTTTTCATTTTTTTTTTAAACATGCTTTTTCTTTTTCCGTGCGTAATCTGCTGACAGGAAACAGGCCGAGCGCAACACAACACAACACCACACAACACCGAGCTGTGAAAGGTTGCACTGCGCTGCCCGAGGCCACTGTGACTCCCCCCTTCAAAAAAAGAAAAAAAAGAAAACAGGCCTGTGGCAATGTAAGATTGTAATTACGCTTCATTAAAATCCACAATTAGTGTTCACTGTCCGTCCAGTTTGTGAGCCGAACTGGTGGAAATGGTGCAACGTGGACTTATGTAATGTTTAGGAGAGTCACAACAGAGAATGTGGCTGATTTCTGGTCAGCATCACAGAAATGGTTCACATTTAAATTGAACATTGCTTCATGGACACCAAACACAAGCAGAACTTCAAGTCAAATAAAAGCTTCCTCATTAGTGTTTTCCTGGAGTCATCTCCTCTTCAAAGTGTAGGTGAAATAGGCAAAAAGGAAGGGAATGCAGATCCTCATTCTACTAATTTAGATGACTTAACTAGTCAAACGGCCTTGAGAGAAGCAGATCAGCCCACTGAGCTCAGCGCTCATTCTGCTGACATCTGACCACGTCAGGATGAACTCTCTCGGACAAAAGTGGCTGCAGCCACAAGTGAAACTACACGTCTGCTCTGCTGCCATCAGGGGATGCTCAGCCTTTATCTCGGATGCTGCTGCTGCTGCGCACCGTCCACACAGACCTTAAACTGGTCTAAAGCCTCACTGGAGGAGCATAAGGGATGGATTTAGCTGGCTGTAGCTCCACACTTGTACCACAATGGGCTTAAACACATAATACAGTGTGTTACAGCCTAAACGCGCCTGAGCTCGCCTCTGCTGCGCCGCTCCTGCAGCTTTTTTTTTTTTTTTTTTTTGGTACAAACTCGCACCCTAAATGCCACAAAATCACTCATAATACAAAACACGGTTCTTACTGTGTCCTCCTCAGATGCAGATGCGGGTTTGGTTGAGCTCCTGGTAGGCAGCGGTCCCTCCGGACGTGCGGCATGCTGGGAGCCAAGTGAGCGCGTTCATGAGCGGCGTATTGAGCTTTGTGGCGACGGCGCATCGTGACGTCCCGTCGGCCCCGTCCATTTTTTCTTTCTATTTTTTTTTTTCAAAATCTAACGGGGTTTTTTTTTTTTCCTCGCAGGGCTGTCCTTCACATCCACAGCCCCCGGTCCTCCCCTCGCCAAACAGGAGAGTTGGGGCTGTCCGCCTGGCTGGCTACATCTCCTCCACCGTTTGTCTCCAAATGGTTTAACATCTCATTTGTCCTAAACCATATATGCCGTCCAAGGCCCACCCCCTCGTGAGTCAGTGAGGTAACATTGTTCCCACCCTCCGAGATTTTTGATATTATGCAAGACGGCCGATGCAATTATAATAAGGACCTATGGCAGCGCCTCTCACGCCCCCCAACAGACGCATGCAGAAGTGCATGGTGGCACCATCATTCATTCACCCAGCAAACATATCTCAAATGTCCTCAACGAGCTTTTACTCACTGTGTGTTTCATCCGCATGACTTTATACAGCTAATATGAAAATACATATCCCCATAAGATGGACTTAAATGCCAGATTTTATATGAAACTTATCACCACATGGAACGCAGCTCATTTTTAACTCACCAGGGTCTCACATTTCGCCATTTCCAACCCCTAAATGGGACCATGTTTTGCTCTAGTATACTAAACTGCCATTCACAAATGCACTGAAAGCCAATATGAGCATTTATTCATGATTGCAGCACAGAGGAGAATCGTCACTTTAAAGGAGCACTATGTCATTTTGGGGAAGAATTTGAGAAAGATCTTCATTGGCTGATTTATTTATTTTTTTTTATGCCTAAACAAACTAAATCAACAAACTGTCTTGACTTTCATGACTGAGTAAACGGAATAAACAAACTGACCTTAAAGGCAGAGGATTGATGCTGTTTTACTTTGTTTACATATGGCGGACCCTGCCAACTTTCTATCTTCAAACAGTTTTCTGGGGACCTTCTTTTTCCTCTGAGAACAGCTTGTTTATTCAGTTATGGAAACGTCTGTATTATTACTTCATTAATATTGTAAATATTACAATTCTGAGTTTGAATTTCTTCTCCAAAACTACACAGTGCGCCTTTTAATATTTCAGATGGTTAAACGTCAAAAGTCTTTGTATCTGGCTTCTCACCCAGAATTGACATATCTCAAAGATGCCGTTGTCTGCAGCTGAAACTTGTAGAGACAGATTCGAGAGGCACTCCGGCTCGGCTGATTATCATGATAATCGCACCAGAAATCTATTGAGTCCATGAAAGACGAATCCTCTCAAACTTTATTGTATTAAGGTCTCAGTCTGTATGTGCAGCCCGTAGACGTGCTCATCATTTGCATTAAATGAGTTAACTCAGTCATGTTGATCTGTCTAGACCATGTCAGTGTGGGGAAGTACCTTCTCACACACACACAGGCCGAACTGTGGCGCCTCTTTGGCACAGACTGCAAATGTATAGCCGTTTCAGATAGTAGGCTAAATACACCTATTCTGGAATACTAATGACAAGAAACGTTTCATGTACGATCTATTGGTGGTATTATGGAGCTGTTGTAAACCGTCAGAATACATTTTGAGTTGCCAGTTTGTGAAAAATGTGTTTCACTGTTTTGGGCCACTTGCCGTTGCAGAATGCCTGGACAAAACTCCATTTAACTTTTGAAGCATTTATGGCAGCACTGTTGGGCTTCATCATTGGAGGTGTTTTCACAGCCTGCAAGAGATGTGGACTCAAGTCATCGTGACTTGGACTTGAGTCGACTCGTGTCGCTGATTTGATTACTTGCAATTTGACCTGGCACTTGAGACTTTAAGTTAGGCCTATTTTTGACCAGCTGTCAGTATTTCCTTATGTTAAAGTGAGCAGGAGGTAATGTGTTTTGTAGTCATTGAGAGGAAGTTAAAAAATAGATACACTTTTTACAAACTGATTGCATTTTGGTTGATTACACTTTGTCACTGAATAACAATAGGCTAATTAAGATCCAAGGATAATTAATTGCCATTCCTTTTTAACAGGTTATATAAATTGGTCAAAAATATCATTATTAGACAAGTTGTGCCTCATCTTTTCTCTCTATAAATATCGGATACTCCAGGTAAGAAGTAAGCTATCTTGACCTGAGACTTGACTTGACTTGCTAAAGAATAAAAGACTGGACTTTGCAACCTGGTAAAAAAAAACCAGCCTTAAACTGCTGAGGACTCAGTGTGTGATTTTCCACTTATAACTTCACTTTTAAGGGTCTTTCATTAGTTGTAAGCTGAAACTATCATGTCTCATCAATGAAATGGTCTCTCCTATCCCACATTTTTGATAGCTTTAGCCATAAAAAAAGGAGTTCCCTCTTAATGTGTTGTGAAACCTCTTGACACAAGTAAACTAACGTTAAATGTAAAACACAGCTGTAGTTTGTAGCAGTTGTAAATCAGCGGAGGACTGGCGGAGCCGAGAGATGCTCTGGTAACAGCCTCACGGATATTAACGCACAATGTGGCCTAGCTGTGTCTTTCTGCTGTTGCTACGCATGGACGGTCCAGAGACGTTTATCCGTGTTGCTGGGTATCCTTTGTTAAGCGTGGATATTTTACAGTGTAAAGTCGACATTATGCCAGTAGCATATTTGTAGGCTACTTCTCACCATACTTGAGATATCCCAGGAGGCTTCATAAACCCATATTCGACCAGTGCTGTTTTTCGGAGCCAGTTGCCTGCTATGGAACCAACACACTGCTAGTAGAACAAAGAACCGCTTCGGAGGCAGATTTATCGTGACGAAGGACCAGCTACTTATGACTGCTATTTTCAAAAACCAGAACTATAGTGTAATGTTATCTGAATTATCCATGGGAGAACAAGCAAAAGGTTTTCCCTGTTTTCACGTATCGAAGCGACAGTCATGGATGCCATGTAGTAATGACATGCAAAGCCAGGAGCAGCACTTGTGAATAGTGGATGCAGTCGACCATAGTTGTTCTTAGCAATGCTGGGAAATTGGAGACTTAAACAGTGACTGAATCTGGATGAATGGCTCTCATGCATGTGGAGAAGCAAACCGGTTCCTACAAGGTTCACAGGTTGGACCAACCCGGATCCAGCACTTGGTTGACTTTGGTTGAAAAGGGATAATAGAAGCCTATTAGGAAACAGCACCTTCAAATGTAGGTTTAAAGTTATTTTATTGGTCTAATTCAAGTTGCCTAAACTTCATTATACAGCTCTAAATCACAAGTTTGTCTTAGAGTGACTTATTATACTCGCAGTTCTTGAATCATCGGCTATAGCTGAGGAAAGACTCTCCCAAAACTGAAAGACCTCAAGAGGAGCAACAGAGGAGGGATCCCTGAACACTGTCGAGACATTAGAAGTCAAATATACATAGAGGCTGAAAGAACTGCAGTATATCAGAGCTAATTCAAATAGAGCTAATGAGAACTTGATTCGGCCCTTAATATTACTTTCCTCTCCTGGCCAGTAGCTGCAGTAAACCTATAAAGGTCAGTTTCAGTGATGTGTAGGGCCTATGGACTCAAAACTATATGAAATGTGCAAGCACTTCTTCTAGAATATTAGCCATCCTATTTAAGATGCCTGCTATCTAAAATACAGAAGTTAAAAATCGAAAGTGTTTATAAGCCTCCAGAAACAGATCCATGTGAGTGTTGGATATAATTGTGATGTAGCCTAAAAATGTGTCAGCAGCTTTTTTTTTTACACCTTATATTTTATTTGTAAATCCCAGCCTGTATGTTGGAGCCTGTAAATTCTCCAGTAGGCTATAAAAAAGCCACCTGAAAGCACGGTGCCCTCTGTGTGCTCCTACTTGCTCCTGCATGTATCAGAAGATAATGTGTTTTAATTACATTATTTAAGACGTGAAGTGGTTGCTAAAAAAAAAAAAGGGCCCCGTTGCCATGGTAACGACTCTAAAATTTAACTTTTTGTCGTTTCTGACAAAATCGCAGTTGACTTTAAGTTCTTCAAAGTCGTCATTGAGAGGCCAAACGATCGCTCGTTGCCCTGTTGGTAATCGTAACGCGTTACACACAGGCCGTGAGAAGCAGACAGTCTTTTGGCTGGTGGGTCACAGTCTGTCTCAGACCCTCCGACAGCAGTAAAGCACCTTCACCACCCCTCCATTGTTTTACTGCTGCCAGCCCCCCAGACACCCTGCAGGCTTCGCTGAGCACAGCGGCGGCGCACATGTGCGTCAAAATCGTCGCTTTTACGCACGAATCAGGAGCGAAATGTCGATACAGTACAGTTGACGCGCACACAACCTCACCTGGTGTTACTGTAAATGTGAGCTGGGATGCTTTTGCCTGGCCACAAGGTTTCAGTTTGTGTGTTTCTGTGTGTGTCTGTGCCCGTGCAGGCAGCGACCTGGCACCCTTTCACCCCCACGTCGCGCAAATATTCAAATGGGGAACCTCTGATTTGAATGGGAGCTTAATGAGACATGGTGGTGTATAATAAATGAAAGAGGGGGTCCTTCATGAGATGGAAGGCAGAGTTATTTCAGAAATGTTGCATGCCTCTTTAGAAATTGTTTGTGATTGCATATAAGAATACTTAACAAAATAAAATAATAATGGCTATGAAGAATAAAGTGCATGAGAATCTATGGCTGTTAAGAATACAGAACTTTTTATCTGACGGCCAAAAACTATCCAAGCTCCTCAAAGACTGAGGGTCAAGTCAACTGGTGGTTCATGAAGAGGAGCACCAGCCAGCTCTCCATCACCTTCTGGGGTCAGAGGGACTCCTCCTGTGAAATGTGTTGGAGAGAATTTACATAATGTGAACAGTCAGACTGTGGACACAGATCAGTCTCTGCTGTTGTGTGAAAACTGGAGTGCTGCGGGAATCTGATTCAATCAGGAGGTCACAGATCTCTACGAATACAATTCTAGAAAATAAAAGTATCTGTTATCTCATTTTAGATCCCAGTGACACCATGATCTTAGTGCTTTTTTGATTGTCTGATTGAGGAAAGAGTGATCATTTTTATTTCCTTGCATTTTGGTGCAGCCTTTGGCGTCTCTGGTGTCTTTTTCACAGCTGACAAAGCAGAATGAGATCAGTCTTCTCTTCTGTTTATGGACGTGTGTCTGAGCAGTGAAACATACTGATTATTACTCACACGAGGGCCTTGTGCAGCAATTCCTTGAGGTTTTTTTGGTATTGTTTATTAAAGGATCTTAGTTACCACACGAAAAGAGACAATGCTTCAAATAACACACAGGATTATAAGAACATTTAACATATAGAATAACTGAATAAAAATACAAACGAGATAATTCCTTATTATGTGAGAGTAACAAGTTTTAACTACATCTGGAAGTGTTTTAAAGGCATTTTGCTTCATATTAAGATCCTTATAATAAAGACTAGTTAATGTGGCCTTTACAAGTCCTCACCAGAGTATTAATGAGACTATTTAAGTGTTAATAACAGCAACATAAACACTTTTATTGTCAGATTTAAAGAGTTAAAAGAGTTTATAGACTGCATAAGAACATTAATAAAAGCCTTATCACTTTCTGACTTTAATTAACTTACCCATTTTTTGTCTCTGTCAAACCTTTTCTGAGCTTTTCAGTTTTTCTCTCTCCTGTTCTTTTGTTATGTATTGTTGAGTTTTCCTATTTTAAAGGCCCATGTTTGATCAGGCATTGCAAATATAGCTCTGGCTATAAATACTGCAGTGTGTGGCCTCAATTTAACTACATACTTGTGCCCATACAAATAAACGTTAAATGATAACTTAGGGGTGAAGTTAAGGTTTTAGTTGACTGGATGAAAGTAAAGAATTAACAATCATGTAACATAATTTTGAACAACAGGACAGACTGAGAGAAGTCGGCCACTTAGTATTCCTGCAGCAGCTCCTTTAGGTTGACATGGATCATCCAGACGCACTGAATAAGGCACAAGAGTTGATAGATGGACAAATAAATATACATGTACAATTTAAGTTCTGCTTTATTATATAAGACATTTTTATGTAAATTTCGTATTAATTAAACAAGTCTTTAGTGTAAAAAAAAGACCACGAGAGAGATTTTAACAGGGAATTTAAAAAAAGCTATCCACTGAAAAACTTCACTTTTAACTGCCTCCAAGAATTGAATGAAAGAAAGTAAAAAGATTCTTGATTTTTAAATATCACTTTGATTATTTTTATACAACAGTGGCCACTTATGAACCATGTTTAATCTGATACTATTTAAGACGTCTAGGTCGTTTTTATGAAATGGGCTATTTAAATTCTCTGTTTATTGTAAAACTAACATGATTATTATTATTATTATGTGTATTATTAAAAACAAGAAAAACGGATATTAGCCTGATTCGATTTGGGACATTTATGTTAACAACATGGAAATAAAGCGGACAGACATAAAGAGTGCAATTACATTTCGGAATGAGGTGATTCTGAGACCAACAGGTGAGCGTCAGACTCGACTGGCAGCAAGTTTAGAGACATGTTTTGATTTAAAAGAAATAAGGTTTATAGGCCTAAATACTTTTGATATTTCTATATCAAAAGTTTATGTCCTTGAGAAGTTTTATGACAGGATTTGATTGTTTTGAATAATTTCTCCATTCCGCAGAGAGTCTCAACTAACCCGCACTGTCCTCGTTTTATGTTCTTTAGTCAAAAACTCACGAATTATTTTAATCATTTTTGAGCATTTAGGATTTAAAATGTTTTTAAAGAATAGCGCATTTCGAAACAAGCTGTCCGATTATCATTTTTGGATGATATTTTAAATATTTACATTTCTCCTCTGTGGGCGTTAATGGAGATACACCAGTAACAACAGGCCAGCAGTTCATCATGTATGTGTCACCGCCGTCAATAAGGACAAATTCGCTTTACTCTCATTTTCAGGCTCACATTGTCCCTTTATAGATCATATTTTTAAGGAGGAATGGCTCGGATTCAAGGTCCCTTTGATTGCATATTAATCGTGTTCAATTGTTTCAGGGATTTAACTCTTAGAATCTCTTCTATCAAATCCAAAAGCAAAACGCTGGTTAATTAAGTAGCCTAAATATGAAAACACTGCAGTACAACAGCTGTATTCTTTTATCATCTCATGTGATGAAAGTGATTCTTCAAAAAAGATTTTTTTTTTTTCCTAAAGCACCATAAATCAAAACTCAAACAGATCGATCTCAGAGGAGAAGTCAAGCCTTTTAATTTTGATATTGTGTTTAAATTCTGGGAAATGCAGCTGCACGATTCTGATCTGCAGACGACAAAAACCTATTTTCCATGCAGGCCCTGGTTTCAGATTTTCCTGCATGTTATAGACGGAGCAGCCTTCACTAAACGTGCAGTACAGTACAGGCTGCCTCACATCAGCACAGCTGGCTTCACATCTCCAGTAATCAAACAGGTACAGATGTTTAAATCCGTCACTCCACTGCTGCAGCGTGTGATGAGCCTGCACGTCAGCCGCCACTTAATTAATGTTCACTGATTAAAAAAACGTATCAAACCGCCTGATTTAAGAATACATCAGATATCAGATAACGTCTGGCCCCGTGTTGTATAATCGGGGAAGAACGACGCAGTCCTTGGAGGCAGAGAACAGTCACAGCATGATTACTCTGTTCTCCTGCTGCCATCGTGCGGACGTTTTGTGCATTACAACCACATTTAAATGGATTATTGAATCACGACTATCTGCTGCCCCATGTGGACAAACAGTGAACAGCCAATGCTTCTGGATTAAATTGATAATAATAAACTTGATGATATCTGAGAAACTCAGGAGGATCTTTAATAAACATCATATCCCGGTTCAGTTACTGCATGTAGTATGTTTATCTTTATTTTAATATTCTTTATTCAAATTGTTATTATATTCTTCCAAATATCTCTTTATTATTGTTTCTATTTTTGTATTTATTATTACACTTGTGCTGCAACTTATTTCCCTCTGTACTGCTGTGTTACCTGCTAATTTCTCCCAAGGGGGATCAATAAAAGAACATCTTATCTTATCTTATCTTATCTTATCTTAAACCAACCAACACCCTAAGGCAGAAACGTGTCCATCCTCATGATAAAACACCCAGGCATGAACAGAGTAATGTAGTTTATGCTGTTCAATGCAGGCAGGACTGCACAGATTTGTACAAAGCAACATCTCCATAAACGAATGGCACAACACAAGAGGGCCAACTCCTGATATCAAGACTCTGCTGTCCACTAACATCTGAAGGAGAAAAATCTTTCCTTTGAGGACAACAGTGTGGACATCTTGGCCAAAGAACACAGATGGTTTGAAAGAGGAGTAAAGCAATCCATCTATGCCAAACTAGACAGAGGAGGTGGCCTATGATATTACTTATCACCCACCTTACAATGTAGTACTGAGTTCCCTCCACACGCAGCGGAACAACCGTTCACACCTGGGCTCACCTAGCCTTAGCAACCCACATGAAGGCCAAGGTCAACGACCTGGAGGTGGCCCTAACGACCCTGAAACTCAGAGCTCACACTCCCACACAGAGTTTAAAAGCCTGCGACTCTCCTCCTGGTAGTTAGTACTGAAGAAGCCTCTTGGATGAGAGGTGAAACATCCAGTCAAGCTGCCAAAGCTTCAGCACCTAGAAATAAACATACAGTGATTCTAATATTTGGTTAAATGTCTCATGGCCATTTTCACCTCAGTTGGGTGCTTTTGATAGCCACCCACAAGCTTCTGGTAGTCCTCTGGTTGAATTTTAAACATCTCCACTTGACAGAATCAGTGAAGATTAACCACATTTGTTGCCCTCCTGGCACAACTTTGGGAGGACCATTCCAAAACCTCAATTCTAGGCTGATGTAGCCGTTCGTGTACCACTTCTGATGTGTGTTTGGGATCACTGTCCCGTTGGAACACCCAACTGTGCACAAGATATAAACTTCTGACTGACTTTCGGTTTTACTGATAATCCTCCTCCTCATTATTTGATTTACTTTCTTTAGAGCAGCAGATCCACTGGCAGCAAAACAGCCCCACACCATAATACGACCAGTACCGGAATAGAATAGAATAGCCTTTATTGTCATTGTACTGTTGGGGTACCACGAAATTTAGGGTGCTCTCGCAGAGCCACCATGCATGACGAAAAGAAGGCAAACAGTGCAAACAACATACCACATAACAAAAACAGCATATAACAAAGACAAACAAACACAGGCCAAAAAACGAGCGGTGTTCTCTTAAAATAGAGACAAAAAGTAAAATAAAATATGTACAGAGCAGAATGTAGACAATATATACATGTGTGTATATATATGTGTGTACCATGCATATTAAAGGCCTCATCTTCTCACTTCCAACTATATCGCAGTTCACTGTGGCCAAACATCTCAACTTTTTTTTCATCTGACCACAGAGACCACCAGAAGGTTTTTTTTCTATGTCCATGTGATCAATAGCAAACTTTAGTTGAGCTTTAACGTGCTGCGTCTGGAGTGAGGGCTTCTTTCTTGCCCGTCAGCCTTTCAGCTCTTGAAGGTGCAAAAACACGCTTGCCAACTTGCTTTTTTGGTGGTTCCGGGTTGACTCTTGACCATCCCGACCAATTTTCTCTGAGCTTGAAGTGGCGCCAAGTGACTGTCCTGACTTGTTCAAATCAATAACGCGCTCTTTCAGATCAATGCTGAGCTCTTTAGAATCTCCCATTGTAGTGTTTGTGGACTAATGGCTTTATCAAATGAGCCCTATTAAAATGGGCCCAGAAAGGTCACCAGCTGTTATCAATCAGAATCACTCAGAAAAACTTAAGAAGCTGTGCAACAAAGTACATTTGGTTAACACAACCTTCTTTAGTCACCAAAATTGATCGCTCAAGTTGCTGTATGTATATCGTTGACACAACAGATTTGGCCATATGTTCAGAAGACTTATAATAAACCTCAAAGTAGCATGTGTTCCTCTCATTTCATCACAGAAAAATGAGAGTTGTAGAAATCACGGGAACTTAACAGTCACCATATACATGTTCTTTACATTTACATTTACATCAAGGGCATTTAGCAGATGCTTTCGTCCAAAGCAACTTACAATAAGTACATTTGTAACAAGAAAGGAACCACAACAAATCACGGTCAATGGAGTAAAAAAGAAAAAAATTCAGTCGTGCTATACAAGCGTATGTAAACTATTGACCACAGATGTAGCCGCAAGGGTCTGTGATCTGTAAAAACGAAAAAAAAAACAGTAACCAGAAGAGAGCAGGCAAGTTTTAGTCGAGCCTTGATTTTGCTTTTGTGGACTTTTAAAGTCTTCTGGCAGAAAGATTGAACACAGAGGTTGCTGAGGTCAGGCCGACCTGACCGCACACGCTCGCTGCTACTTTTACTTTCATGTTCACACAGCTCTCTTAACCTCAGGCTAGAGGTCACGCTCAGTCTGTCAGCAGTTCAGTTTTTAACTGGTGGACCATTTGACTCCTCTTCTTCAGCAGCGCTTCACACATTTACAGTGAAGTCTTGAGGCTTTCATAGTGGCCCTTGAGACTTTGTAGATTTTGGCTTGTCTCACACACACAACAGCTGACAGGCTGTTAAACTGGCACTATTAAAGTAGATCACATAGAAAAGGTAATAGTATAAATGGACCTAAATGATGCTTTTAATCTTTACAAGCATCTCAAAATACATCAAAGCGTGAAAATTACTTGAAAATATATCCTCGTGTCTTGGTGATTATTTAATTTCATAAGACATTAAAGGAAAGAGATAAAATTATCTTGTTGTTGTCTGTGGACTGGGACAAATCTGTGTAGCCAGATCATGAGATTTCTGTGTCCCTGTACTTCTGCACATTCATGGGCACATTTATCAGTGAAAATATATTTATGAAAAACACAGAGTCCCTGCAGTAATAGACTTGCGGCAGGCTGTGGGAGTTACAGAATATTATCATTTATTGGGGCCTCATTGCTCACAGAGCAGAGCAGGCAATAGAACAGAATATAAGAAGCAATGCAGGGAGAAAGAGGGGAGTTAAAATGTGGAGTGTGCATTTTACATAGATCAAGATGCTCTTGTTGATGACAGAGGTTATTGTTTCTTAAACCACTTTCTGTGGAGGTCACACTCAATAGTCACAACAAAGACAGTAATTCAGATACTGACTTTAGCAAGGGGGACATAAACAATCACCAACAAACAGACGTGTGACTTAAAATCATTGAAGTCATTGGTTGTGCCAAGTCAAATTGAGTCCTTAGGGCAAGAGTCCCCCCCTTGTCGAGTCAAGTTGCAATATATCAAAAACAGAGACTTCAGTCGACTCAAGTCTGCATCACTGCCAACAAATAGTAGAAGGTTTAGAGTGTGCAGTCACGCTCGAAGCTCTGTTATCTTTGAGCTAAATTCTTACATTGTAGTGTGTTGGTCATGCTAACTATATCGGAGCTTTCATGCTGATGTTTAGCAGGTATAATGTTAACCACGCTCACCATCGTGCTAACATTCACTGATAGCAGTTAATGTAAAGTGCAGTTAAGGATGATGGAAATATCGATGAAAATATAGTTTTGCAGGTAATTACCAGACATTAAGAAAAGATTTTGACCTGATGATGGCGCTTTATGAAAAGTGAACAATTTGCTATTAAGGGGAAATTTAGGTGTGTATCAACTTTGTATTTAATTGTATTAAACAAACCACAAATACCAACCTTATGGTAGCAGAAAAGTCATTACCAAAGTCAGTGAGGTTCATTCTGCCCCAATTAGACTGACTGAGGCGCAGTTATTTTACAAAAAAAAAAAAAAAAAAAAAACTACACTAGCTTTTCCCAGAGCTTTCAACCACATCCCACTCTCTTCATTAAAGATGGATCTGTTCAGTTTGCTGAATTGCAATTAGGCAATTTGGGATGTTTTTTTCAAACTACATATCTGTCAAGCTGTCATAAAAACACATATAAACAGAAATAGAAACTGGAAAGATATTTTTCAAATGTGGGTGCTTAATAATATATGTGTTCAAAACTTCCCTCTGTGTGCGCGAGATACGTTGTCACAAGCTGGCATGTCATTTTATTTAGTACGACTTCACGATCTGGAATCAAAGCTAACCTATATACCAGAAATGCACGGACATTTAATCAGCGCTGACAAAACATCCTCACGGGTAAAAGGAGTGAGAAGATAAAATGAGATCATACAAGAGTAACATTATGGCAGAGCTGAGAGCGCGTGGGAAGGCGGTGTGGAGTGTGCGTGGGCAGTGGAGAGGGGTAGACCTGCATGGAGAGCACTCTGGCTTGTTTTTGTCATCGCCACATAGACCGTAAAGCACGTTTCCAGGCAGTCGGATGGGATGTGATGATCCCTCAGGTTTGTTGCGCTGCTCTCCGTTCAGGTTGTACACGTGAACCTGATGTCTGAGTTTAATCCTGGTTTAGTGACTGCATAACTCCAACCTCTGAATATCTAACCTATGGATTTATAACAAGAGACATGATTTAAGGTTGGGTAATATGACAATGTAAATATTTAGAGATCGTTTGTGCAAACAGCGAACGGTCACCTGGTTATTGTATTCATATTCAGTTTTTCAGTTGATTTGTCAAAAATGTGTTCTAGAACAAGTATATATATATTCTACCTATATAGATATTATATTTTTAAAGGGCAGCTCCACCAATTTTACACGTTTAAGTATGTTTACAGGTATTGGGGGTACTGCTGCTTGTGTTGAGTACAGTGAGAGACCATTGGACTGCTTTTCAAAACCTGGTGCCTACATTGCCCATAAACTAGGCTATTTGGTGACATCACTGGAGGCAATTTATCAGATTACACACAGCTTCCTCTGGAGCCACAAAATGCTTTATACTGCTTTTTCCACATATTGAGTGGTATTCAGTTCCCCAAGACCCGTAAACACACTTTAATGTGTCAAAATGGTGGCGTTGCCCTTTAAATATTTATTGTGTTTATTCCATCTTTAATTTAATACTTAGCCCGTATTCGTGGCATTGTTGTCACATTGCATTAAAGTGAGGTTTTTCTTGTCCGCGCCCAGTGGGCTACTGCATATTTATACAGTTCATGTCCCTTAACTTGAATTAATGCAGGAAGTATGGAGCTGATTGTGGCTACAGTCTCACAAGGATGGAACTACCAGTGTTGCAATTTTCCTGCTCAACAGCTGATGTAATGCCACCATGGTACACAGTTCAGTTAAACCTTTACTTAGCTGGTGTAGGACATTTAACAGATGCCCACTCTGTTCTGTTGAGGAGCCTGAGGCCAGCTCTTTGTGAAGTTTCTTCTTATTTCTGTGCTGCTGCCTGATCTCTCTGCCCTCTGCCCCCTGCATTACATTTCCTTTGACTGCCTCTGGACACTATTATGCTACAGTCTTGGAGTTTTCTACTTACCGTTTGACTTCATTCAAATGACTTCAGTGAACTTCTCAAAACTTCCGGGTCATCACAGGATTCTTGCGAACTTTAACTGCTTTTCCTAGGGGGGCCGCCCTTTTAACATGTTGTCTTTCCTCCATCCACAAGAGCACACCTGGTTCTTCTAATCCTCTGAATGATCCTCTTCACCGTCCTCCTGGTCCATGTCGGAGCTGGGTGTCGCGAGATCCGTCTATGACTCATTTTCCAGCCTATTTGTAGCTTTTTGGGTTTGAATCCAACACATCAAGCCAGCCTTTGATAGCTGTGTTTCTAATCCAAGATGTCCCTTGTGAGGCATTTTTCCAAGATGTCATGTGTTTCATCTCTGTCAGCGTCTCTATTCCCAGTAGTCGGCAGCTACTGGGTCTGATACAGCATTTGTTTTTAAACTAGGACACAAGTCTGCCTAGAAACTCAGAGGAAAGAGGGATAAAGCAGGCAGCACATTAATACAACTGTATTGGTTTTTAAATGCATGTTCGTTGCGCTGACAAATCTCTGTTACAGGATGAGCCGTGCCCACTGATTTCTTACTGGTAGATTATATGACTGTCATGACTGGGTTAACATATTTGTAAAGTTTGCAGATGGCCTCCAACCATTTTGAAGGAGGTACCATTTACCTTCTTCCAATGGGATTTATAAACAGTTGCCTTCATTAGCCTAGACATATTTATTTTATATCAGATTGTAAACCCTTATGTCAACGGTTTTTTATTATACTGCAATAACATTTGAGGCTGATTTATTAAGTTATAAGGGTTTGTCAAGCACTTCAAACATCAGCACTATCTTTATTTCAAAACAATTGTGATCAGGCGATTAAAATGAAGGAAAAACATTTATCTGCACCTTTATTCATGTTTACATTCATTAAAAACCTTTTTTTTGGGTGCACCTAAATCATAGATTTAGTGCAAGCAGGGTAAGAAGTTTGTCTGGAGCCCTTCCACGTGATTGAGTAAAGCCAGTGTTTCCCCCTTGTTTTTAGACTTGGGAAGCTAAGATAACTACCAGCTGGTTCGAACACTTTAGTCTAGCAAACATACATGACAGTGCTGTGGTTTTGGTCATTTAACTTGACCTTTAAGTGCAGTGCAGGCTGTAGAAACAGACAAACCAGCAGTGGAATACTACTTGTTCTCAGGGCATAGTAACATTTCTGTTGAATTATGAAGTGTCTGAGGAAATACATCACAGTGTGTCATTGTCTTCCAGTATAGTAAACCGCTTCACATTTTTAAAAAAGCTCAGGGAGATGACAGTGATATCTTGACAACTATAGTACTACCAGGTTTTTCTTCACCTGTCATGCCACACTGTGAATAAACTCCTTCAGTGTTCCTGTCAGCGTTTCTCATTGAAAAGAATGGGATAGATTATGCTGCCAGAAAACTAACAACAAACAGTTGTTCGCAGCCTGCTGAACCCATTTGAATGAAATTGAGCATGATAATGAGACGTTTTTCAGCTAACAAGGACGACACAGACAAGTTTTTTTTTGCAAAAAACTGCCTGTTTGTAATAATCTAAATGTCTCAGGTAACTGCAGCTTTCTCTGACGTGGACGTGCCACATGTGTATATTAACAAATACATTCATTCATACCAAAGACCTGGTGAAAAATCTGAATCAGTTTCATCTGCCAATTATCTTCTCACATCCAAGACTGTTGGCTCCTGTTCTAGTACATAATGCAGAGAACAAATTCACGAGAGGATACAAACTCAGACATGCAGCTAAAGAAATATGAGATACAGGAAGGAGATGGACAGTAAACTCCGCTCTTGCCTACATACAAGAGAGAAAATAAACTGTTTATAGGCCCCTGAAATTACAATGAATTTGTGGTCATTTGTTTATACACCATAAAACCACAATATATATACCAGGAAATCAGTTAGTGTTTCTGCACATCTGGTTCCCTCAATTTAGGTTTTTCGGTTAAGTGCCTGAAGTAAGTCTGTTGTTACTACAGGCTTAAGATATTTACACGTTTTGTCCTACGACAAAAAACACATCATTAAATGTCCTACGATTTAATTTTAAAGCGCTTACGTGTCTTTAGAACAGCAGTTGGAAACAAGTGTCTAAATGACACTATAAAGGTTGTCAGGGACATCAAACTTCAGAACACTGGAGACTCACTAAGTCCGTCTAAACAGGCCAACTTTAATTACACGCTATTTTAATTTTAACTTTACAACTTTTGGGTTTACCAACTTGTACAGTAATTGTGTAGTAAGACACTCAGTGGCGGTGGCGTTTAAATGTCGTGACCGCGGTGTAGTTTGTTTATAGTCTGGCGTTAGCTTTTTACTTATAGGAAATACATTTTTAAAAACCATGCTAACTTCCAGGATTGCCTGGAATAATATTTAAGGTACGGTGGGGGTCCTCTGGAAGGGTTGAGAACTCAGGCCCCTATAGCTTGTTAATCTGGCCCTGTGATGGATAATAAATTAGTCTTTGTGTGTATAATGGCTTCATGTGCACATATAGTAATAGAATCATGCTATTGCACAGTTTATGATATTAGATTTTTTTTATCATCAACCTCACAGCTGATTTTTTAATATCTCCCCACATTTATTCTGCATAATGTCAACATTTCGCTTTGAAATCAATCCGTGCATATTTCATAAGGCTACTGTACGTCATGATGCCATAATGTCTGATGGC
The DNA here is from genome assembly GCF_900880675.1 of Sparus aurata. Lineage (NCBI taxonomy): Eukaryota > Metazoa > Chordata > Actinopteri > Spariformes > Sparidae > Sparus > Sparus aurata. The sequence goes on along the minus strand of NC_044189.1, from coordinate 12,260,833 downwards.
ATGATACTACAAGGTCTGTGGGAGCAATTTGGACGATTACTGCCTCACAAAGTCCACATTTCCCTCCTTTGACAACCCTAAACAAGCCTTAGCGGACGGTTATGTGCCGCTTCCGTGGTTGTGGACAGACGGGAAAAAACAAATGGCCTAGCGGGTTTCTCGTATGGAAAGCAGGCAGGGCACAGTGGGGCTACAGTGACATTTTCCCCACATGCAAAATCATGCAAAAGGTAAATACTGAAGCGGAGGGATACAAACACTATTGCAGAACATGGCCGTCACCTCCGTCATGTCCTCTCTCGCAGAACGGCCCACTTCGACGACACCGCGCTCTGATTGGACGAGGGGCCCGCACGTCAGCTTCTGATTGGATCGCCGACGGGTCAATCACGGGCTAATGTCAATGACGTTGATCGTACACTGGGTACGCTGTATCGCCTGGGTGGACAGTATAGTTACTTCAACATTAAATGGAATAAAATGCCGCGGAGTTGTGTAAATAGAGACGTCGCTTCAGCGTAATTAATCAGTGCCCCTTAATTAACACGGGTCGCCTTCGGAGCCGTTGGCTGCTGGCCTATTTTCGGGTTTTATCAGCAATATTTCAGGGTAAGTGGAGTGATACATTTCCTTCCTGCGTCTTTTTTCCTCGCACAGGGAGCAAACCTGCTCGCTTTATTATTTAAATACAGCAAAGTAATAACCAACACCGAGCTGGTTTGTATTTTAAAGACGGAACAGGCGTGATTTGAGTACAAAATGTCCGTAATGTGGTTTAAAAGTAGTGCGTGTGTGCTCCAGCTCGCACAGTCGAGTTATATGGAGAGTGTAAGGAAGGTAATGGCTGTCGGTCGACTCGTAACTTGAAAATTGTGAAATGGCCTGTGTGGAGTAGCTCGTCCTCTGCTCTGAGGATCAACCCAGGTTGTGGTGTCTCGAAGGAGGCTTTTTCGGTTTGGTAAAATGGGCACACACGATTTTGACAGCAGTCTCAGCTCCCCAACCTGTCAAATTAGATCCTGTAGGGTACCTGTCTGCCGTTAGTGGGCCTACTCTGTCTCCAGACTCCCATCTGTCATGTTTGTAGGATACGGACGAGCTCTTGCTTCCACTTTATTTTTTAAGAATAAAGAATGTCATTTTAAGCTCATGAGGACTCCACATACCAGATCTAACATGGTCAGTAGTTTAATGACATTAACTACACATATAACAGACCTTTTGTTCAAAGCTCTTTATCCAGCTGCATTTCTTTTTTTACATCAGCCTCAGTAAAAAAAAATTACATTCTCAAGCACTGATTGTGTGTTTGTGCAGAGATTTTGGAGATTTCTTTTTCTTCTACAAAGGACACATATTATTAATGCTAATTCCAGAAGCGGTGATGCTGTTGACAGGCAAAAGGGCATCTGCATGGCCCCTTTTACTGTACCTTACATACCTTAAGAGCAATCCTTGTCAGGCTCAGTCAAATTAAGGCAATGATTATGGTTTATCTCAGGCTATATGTATTCAAAGGCTGGAAATCAGTGCCGTCCCAGGGTAGATACCATAGCTGCTGGGCTAGAAGTAGGCCAGTTTGACAGGGTGATACACCACTGTGTGCTGTCCCTGCAGATGGATTCATATTAACATCTGTAGGTGATCGAGAGCAGAGATGACACATTTCCAGCAGTATGTGTGTATTTAACTTGCTGCTGAATCATTGTTTTGTTTTGTTTTTTAAGTCAATGCTATGGATGGAACTATAAAAGATTTTATCATAGAATGGATAACAAAACATTCACAATAAGTTGACAGTGGTGAATTTTAGAGATAATTGTGAATATCCTCACATGAATTACTTGAAAAAAGCTGGCAAGTTCGCTGCAAAAAAGTCCTGTATTTGGATTCCTGATTGATTTTGATGGCTGAAGCTTGTCACCGTGACTCAATGCATTTCTTGCACAGTTTATCCCCCAAAAACAATATGTTTGTATGTTAATACTGCAGATTCCAAACTAACAACTCGCTGAGATGAGGATAAAAGCATTTATTTCTCCTTTATTTTTACAGGAAGACTGTATGATATATGAATTACTTATTTAATATTCTTTGATTGTTTTTCTTTAAAATAACAAGTGTGTCCTACCTGTGATACAATAAAGATAGTTATTTCCCAAAACAATTTAATGTTTAAGTGATTCCAGTTTGTTTTAGTATGATTTTTTTTCAGGTTTTTACATCGAAGTTGGACGAATATTTTCATGGTTATCGGAACATTAGTTAATGTATCGCAACTATGTTGGACAGGATAATCGTAACATGAAATTTCATATCATCCCATGCCTAGCCAAAGCTCAGATATCCAAGTCCCAAAATTTAATATTGTTTGCAAAGATTCCTAAGTCCCATTTCTCTACTCTTCTCACAGCAGCATCAACACATTGGCTGCCCAAAAGGACTGCTATCATCAACAACAAGTATTTTATTAAAAATGCTTAAAATAACAGTGTTGTTTAAACTTCCAGTTCCTATGGGTAGGTCTTTGAGCTGACAAAGCTGGGAGTGGTTGCCAAGATGAACAGTATTAAACCAACCGAGGGTTTCTCAAAGTCCACAGCAACAATTCCTTTAGACAGCTTGAATGATTAGCATCATTTGGTGTATGGGAATTCAATATTTTGTCTCTCTGGTCAAATAAAGCCTAACAGATATTTGTTTTAGCAACACGCATAGTTTTTAAAGTAAAAAATGGCGATTATTGAAGCTACTAATCTTCAGAAAATCAAAAGGGATGGACCAGCAAAGATGAGATTAGATGAAGATAGATTGAAATAGATGTATATAAACAGAAAGGAAATGTAAAACACTTTTTATACCTACACATGTACATATAAATGCAGTTGAGCAGTGTTCACTCCCAGTTTCAATCCTCTGTGTTGGTCAAAATACTGCAGGAATGTCTAGCAAGTTGTGATTCATTTAAATTCTTGTTACGGTAAATCTTGGAAATTGACTTCCGCTGAACTGCCCCCTTATGCAGGACAGTGATTATTATTCAAGGTTTTCTTTATCTGATCGATGGAAAAAAAACTGTCATTGCAATACTGGGATACAAAAAAAAATGCAGTTTTATTCACCATTTAACTTGAACAGCGCCACTCGGGAATCATTTATCATTCTAGAATAATTATGGTGTTTTTGTGTGGAGTGCATTTGATCAAACCACCAAACTAGGGCCTGCTTTGTTTGATGAATTGGTAAATCAATTGCGTGCCACTCACATGCAATAAACTCCCACTCTCCCAAGAACTCTTCAATCAGATTAAATTCTGTTTTATTAGACAGACTTCCCTTGTAGATTATTCATGGTAAATGCAAAGTTTTCCTTTTGTATCAAGCAGCATGACAGGTTTGAGTTGATCTGCCTTACTTGGTGGTGCACATCAATGGGCAAGTGCGTTGCAACTATTGCGCATGTCTGATATGATGTATTGGGCCGCTCAATGTGACATATTCACATAGTTTATCGTATTTCAGGTGGAGTAAGGGATTCTGGAGAAAGATGGTTTGAGTCTTGTTGGGTCTCTTTCCCAGGGCATCAAATACCAACAGTTTTGGTGAGTGATGCACTTCATCAGCAGTATCCGTGAATTGTTTTTAATATCAATAAGCACTAGAATTAAGTTGAACTAGAATTTATTGAAAAGCTTATTCAAAATCGATAGTGCGTAGCATTGAAAATTAGAGTTGGTTAATTAGTTGATTGACAGAAATGAAATCAAACTATATTTGATAATTAAGTCATTTTTTAAGCCGAAGTAACATTTATCATCTGATTTCTAAAACTCAAATGTGAGAATTTATTTTTTTTTTTTCCAGACATCTATGAAGGTAAACAGAATGTATTTTTGTGTTGAACCCACGATCGGGTAATAAAGATGCAACCTTGGAATCTGGGATGCTATGTTCTCACATTCTATTGACACAACAGTCAAGAAAATAATCAGCAGACTAATCGTTCATGAAAACAATAATTAGTTGCGGCTCTGATAGCGTGTAGTGCTGGTAGGTCACATGAATATATTAATCTCTCCTCACTACATGCTTCTTTTTATCGTCAGGTGTAAGGTTGATACAAATCAACTCTGTCCACGTTTTGGGGAGCTGAGATTGAGCCATTAAGACTGACCTAAACCCCTGTGTGTTTGAGGCTCTGACCATTTATCTCAGGGCTTTGGCACATTTCATTGGCTAGAGCATAATCCGCTAAAGGTCACAGCCACTAATTACACTACTCCAAAACAGACAGATGCCTACCCTGAGCTTGATTGTGCTTCCTCTCCTTCATCAGAAGAACATTCAAGGGTTGCATAACCAGCACTTGGATGATTTGAATAACATGTGCGTATCTCACTTTTCACCAGAGTCACCAAATTCCTTCCCTCTTAATGAGGCAAACCTTGTCCAGCCAAAAAACATTCATTATCCACCATTATACACCTCTATCTGGTCTTTTCTGATGTGTCTTTAGATTGACTCGTAAAATGTCTTTTCTTCCTCTGTGGCGCACCGTATGTCACCGAGCGAGCTTGGTTTGGCTGGATGCGATGGGCTCAGTATTAGCCAAGCGGCGACCTCATTATCTTTTGCGTCCAATCAGTCCTCCGGCCAGCTCCTAATTGAGCCATCAGCGCCTTAAGGGGGAAGAGGAGGGATGAACGTGTCAATTACAGTAATGAGGGGGCAGCCATGCAGAGGGCAGTCAGGGAGAGGAGGGCTAGACAGAAACCTTGCAGTGTAGCCTCATTCTGATCAGTTCACAGCTAATCAAAGATAAAATTGTGGCTTGATAGTGGCAGAGACTGTAAAGTCAGTAGGGAAGAGCGATTTTCATTTTCCCCACTAGCTCTGGGATATTTCTACATGTTGTTGTTGTAATTGTCTAGAGTTGGTGCCTCACAGTTAATGAAAGATATATGATGGTGTGAATACAGATATAATGAATGAAAACTCCATCTCAGCACAGCACAAACCACATCATGCATCATTAAATCTTTGGAGTATTGGGTTTGTTTTGTAGGCTGTCTGTATAAAATGTTGCTTGAATTAAGATAAGAACTGCTGTAGAAACATCTTGTGAAACATTTTTTTTTCTTGATTATGCTTTCGTTGTATCCAGAGGATACTGAAGCATTCTAGGGAGGGAATTTTTTTTTTTACATGAATTTCCCATATCAACAGTATGACAACACATTGAGTTGCTTATTTCAGCTAGTAGAAGCTATGATATAGTGTGGAAACAACTAGTCAATCGGCATAAAATGTATCTACAACTTATTAGTTAATCTTTCTAAATCAAGCAAATATGACAGTAAGATTGCTTTGTTCATGCAAAGCTGGCAAAAGTGAGTATTAGCAGTTTTTATTATCTGTTTACCTCATCTTCTCACTATTTTTTCTCAAACGATTTTATCAAAATGCTTGCAGGTTGTTATTATTATCGATTGACTAATTGTTTAAGCCCTTTTTATCACAGCAATCCAGATACAATAGGCTGACTTCCCAGGACATGCCATCACCAAATATTGTCATTAAAAGTATGAAAAAAAACAAGAGATGCACCGATCCAACTTTTCCTTTCCCAGTACTGATATCTCAACTCAGGATATATGCTAAAGAGTAATGACAGAGTACCAATTACCTCTTTTTTCCCCTCAAAATGAAAATCTGTGTACCTTCCTGGAATAGTTTTTATAGTATTTAGGATAACATTATGCCAGGGATTACTAAAGTGCCAAAAGCCTAGTTGGTGGACAGCTGCAGCTCAATGAATAGCGATAGTGAAGCCCGGAATTTCTATAATGATATTGTGGTAGAAATCAGACCCAAAAAGGTGAGTATCGGTGCTGATACTTATCTGGCATATCCAGTCCATGCAACCATGGTGAAAACTAGTTGGCGAGCAGGCAGAAAAATCTGACGTATTCGATTTAGTGGTCAATACAGATCCAACCCAATCTACAGAATAAATATTGACTATGTATGTTTCTAAAACCACCAATATTTTGAAACTTTAGCAACTTTATATTTCTATTTTATGTTGTCCCAACGCTGTGCTTATGATCGGGTTATATTTAGACACAAAAAACATTTGGCTGTGCTCAGGAAAAGATCACGTTTTGGTCGCTACAAACACGCCTCAAGTTATACAAAGATTGTGTTCAAAACAACCAGTCTTGTTACCACAAACACGACTGGAGATGCCCCAACTTCATCAAAACCTTCAGTTTGTTTTTTTTGCCACAACCACCGCTGGAAATCGTCTCGACGTCTCCCTTAAATGATCCAGTCGTGTCACACTTAACAATGTTGAAAAAACTGTGGTCACTGGCTTGGCAACCTTCTCACCTGTAACTCCACCACCTTCCCCTCCACTTCCTGATATGACCGTAATATCATAAATATGTAAAATGAATGTGATATGACACTTACTGTGGAACTGTCAGTATGTTATATGGACACATACAAATGGGTATGTGTCAGTGGTTCCCATTAACTGCCAACATTTTATCCTGGCGAGTGGGCTGACAGATCCTAGCTGAACCTAATATGCTGGATTTTATTACAGCTTCTGATTAATTCTCAAGCTGGACACTCTCTGAAGTGTTGAAATGTGGTTTGTGGAGGCCCCATGTGCACTCCACTGGCGTTTTCATTTTTTCCATCTGGCCTAACAACAATCCCCAGGAAAGCACGGACATGTAGGGTCAAGGCTGGAGGGAAAACTTAACACAATTGCCACTGAGCTGAGTCCATGTGTAAGAAGAAGAATGGGTTTTTAGGAACGGTGTTGGGACAGCTATATTCTAGAGTAATCAATTAATCTCTCTGTCAGTAAGATGACCATTATAATGTCCCAGAGCTCAAAATGTTCTCTTCAAAGTCTGTGTTTAATCAGTCCAAGAGACAAAGATGTTCAGGTTACTCTCACAAAGAAATGAAAAGCCGGAAACTGTCGCGTGAGAAGCTGAAACTAGGTAGCTTTCTTGCTTGAAAAATGACTGAAATGATTAATCAATTATTAAATAGCTGCCAGTTCCTCCTCCTTCTTTTTTACTTGACTGGCAATAAACCAACTATTCTTCTCAGCTCCAGGTAGCGCTTGATTTAATGCACCAGAGCAGCCACCCTAAATGTAAAGCATCAGCATCATACCTGAGTGCGTTTAATTAACTCTTGGAGCTGGAATTGTGCTTATTATATGATTGACTGTACAGCCGTACTGTAAACCTAAATCACAGTGGTGGATGTGTTTAAAGCTCTCCTCTTGGGAAGGATATGTGCAGCTGTTAGTGTTAATTTTGATTTATTATAATGAGATTAAATCACCAGTTGTAGATATACAGTCAGTTTCCCTTTGCTGCGTAGTGTTAACTGTGACATCAACATCATTATATCTTGACTAGCATTTGATTAATTGTAATTATCAATTATTAATAGTAATTGATTTGTTACTGCTGATATAGATGTATTTCTAAATGTACATCTGATTCACTAAGATTTTTAAATTATCTACACTTTTTGGAACAGTGAGTCATAGATGAATCAATTACCTGCTAACTTTTCAATGTATTTAGTTTGATTGATCATTTAGTCTTTTTTAGAATTAATTTTCTTAAGATTCCTGCAATTTGAATGTGAATATTTTCTGGTTACTTCACTCTGGTTTTTGTCCTTTACAAATGTTAAATGTTTAATTTTAAGTCAAAATTCTCTTGCTCCAGCTCCTGCTCCTTCTCCTTAAATGTGAATATTTCTGGTTGTACTCACCCCACTATGGCAAGAAACTGAATATTGTAAGGTTGTGGACAAATCAAAACATTATAAGACGTCATTTTGGGAATTGGGAACAGGACAGATTAACATTTTTACCCATTTTCTGGCATTTAATAGACCAACGAACTCATTGATTTATCGAGAAAATAATCCCAGAAAGTGTGTAACATGAGATAGTAAGCAGTTTCTTCGGTTTCAAATGTATATCTGTAACTCATGCAGAGGTAGCAGAGTTTGAAGGCTTTATTCATCATTTGCTCTTTATTCTCATTTCTCATTCATTACTCTCTGTCCTTCATGGTAGGGTGGATTTCAGGTTATGGCCGTTATAAAGAAAAGAAGCAGTGACTCAGCCTGCACACAAAGATGACTTGCCAACATCCAGCACTTCCTCCAAGGATGTGTGTGAAGCTGTTATATTCACTAATATGCCACCTCTGGTACCATACAGCTTTTTGACTGCAAATAAACACTTAACCTGTGCTGTGATCACACCCACGTGATTTAGCCTAGGATTGTTTCTCAACATCTGTGATTTGAAAAGAGTCTTTCAGTTGACAATGAGGCATTCAGTCAAAAATGTTTCGACATTTGTTTTTGTCTGACTCTAATTCAGGAACAAAAGCCATACAGATTTAGGGCCTCGTAGGGAAGACTTGACTTTTACTTTTGCCATTGAATAAGTTAAGCTCTCCAGCTGTCCATACTGAACCCTATTCACTGACGAGCCGTTTTTATGTAGAGCTGTTTTGATTTTCCTTCAATGAAAAATGTAATTGATTGTTTCAGCGCTGTCAGTGAAGGGACTAAAGTATCATGCGTGTGTGAAAAAAAGATGCTGCTACTTTTTCTGATTACGCACACATTAAAGTCTAGGTTTAAGCATTTAATAATCTATTAATCTCATCCATCAATGAATCAGGTTTAGCATGAATTACCCAGAGAGATGTCCTCCAATGTCTTTTGTAGCTGGATCGTGTTGTGTAGTTACAAGACATCATCTGCTGTGTTTATCAAACACTTAAGATATGTAACGGGAGGCAGGATATTTTACAGTTTGAAATTAAAATGAAACTTTACTGGGAATTTAATGATTTTGAATAACCGTGAGCATCCTCTCTTCATTTTAATCTCCATAAAAAGGATTAATCAATTAATCAGGACAATAATGAGTGATTATTCGATAATGAAAATTATCATCAGTTGCAGACAGTGGAAGTGCATTTAATCTGTGATTCTAGTGTTAGCTAGATTGACACCTAACTTGTCTGTGACCCCTCTGCCCTCATAATCAGAAGGCATTGTTGTTTTTGTTGGTCTCATGTGAATCCTCTGTAACATCATGGATCACACTGTCCTTTTCTTTTTGTCACACAGTAAGAATATTATATTGATTTTGTTCCCCCTCACGTCTTGTCTTTGATGTGATGAGACATGAGGGATGTTTCAGTAACCTTTCTGTCTCTCTCTCTCTGTGTCTGATGCAGGAGACGAGTGACGTCTTTCTCACCACAGCAGCTGCGGGGAAGTTTTGTCACTTTTGTCCCTGTTGAACAAGCAATGAACTGAGGACCTCCACTCCTCAACGCCGCACATCTCCTCAGCACCAGCTCTTCATCCTCACAGCCCGTCAGTTAAAGGAGTCGACGACGTCGCCACATCTGGACAGAGAAATGTGTGTGCGTGTGAATGATCGGATGCATGACTGTGTCTGAGTGTTGCTGGGCTGTAGTAAGAGGTCGAAGGCTGCACTTCCTCTCTCCCCCTCTGAGAGGCACTTCTCCACGTGACTGACCGTGACTTTTGTCTCCACACCTGCAAAGCATCATGGGTAGGAAAAAGATTCAGATCCAACGAATCACCGATGAAAGGAACAAGCAGGTGAGTCTACGTTATATATTTTGAGGCGGTGTGTTTTTGATTATTCTGACGATTTCTCTTCTGGTTAATCAGAGCAAAACATTTTAAGTTTAAACTGTTGTATACTGCAAGGAATTGAACATCAAGACTTTCTGTTAACAGCTAAAGTGTGTCTTTACTGTGTAGAGAAAACGTTGAAATACCGCAAATTGAGATTACAGGATCAGATTTGTAGTCATGTCTCTTATTCGTTGCCAATTTACAACTGTTCTGTTCACATAGTGTTGTGTGGCTGATTGTGTTCAGATAACATTTAACATCTGAGAACTTGTATGACTTTTTCTCTCAAAGTAAGGTATCAGCAGAAGTGTTGTTTTAGTTTTGAAACTTGGGTTTTGTATCAGATCCAGTGTTGAAAAATGTCAGCCACCCCCACTGACAGTTATTAAGTGTTATTATGGCAACGACAGCACTGCGTCATTGTCTGAGGTCTCTTTATTCTGGACATCTCTTTCAAATTTCACAAATGCGTCTGGAGCATCTTACATATTTCTTACATAATATAGTTAGTTTTAAGTCGGGTTTAAAGTGATAAAAATTAAGATGATCAACCATCTTCCATAGTGCTTTAAATTCAAAGTAAAAGCCTTAATTCCATAACTCTTGGTGAGACTTGTGTTACATTGATGGATGGATGATTGATTCTCTATAAACTCATCTGGTTGGGTCCCTTTTTATTTGATATTTCTCTACGTTTTACTCTAAAACATAGAATTTTAATACATGAAACACTGAGTTTATGTGCCTCCCTCAGCCTCGCCAGTACTGTCTTGATATTTATTATTTTGACATTTTGCTCTAGGTTAATTTCCGTAATTTAATACAACAAAATGGATGCAAATTAAGTGTAGAAGAAATGAGCAATTCCTAGACATGTTGAGCTGACTAAACAATCTTTAAAGGTCAATTTTTTAAAATAACAAGCTAAGTTGACTGATGTCAAACTGTGTGGTTTTTCGTACTCAGGTCCAGAGGTTCTGTATCTTTCACTACCAGCTTGAGGCGCTGAGCAGATTTTAGACCTGAAGCTGTTCTGTTGTTGTTTTTGGCTTTCTGCTTGTGTCACTGTCCGATTCAATATACACATTTGCTGCAGAGAAAAGTCTCAAGTACTCTAAAGCAGGCTGTCCTCGAGAATTTGCCTTTTTCAGTTCATTTTGTTGTTTCCTCACTTCATGAGGCTGCCACCACACTTCACAGTAGGGGTGGTGTTGGTTCTGCCAAACAAAGTGCTTTGTATCATAGCTGAACAGTTCGATTATGGTTTCATCACACCGCAGAATATTTTCCCCCATGCGCTCGGTCCTCCACATGTTTGGTTTTCAATATCCAATCACACTGTCGTCATGTGTCATGTCTTTTCCACGATTGCCTTTCTTCAAGCACAGATTTATTGAAATGCTGCTTTGATTGTTGCTTCTTTAAATAGATCCAGCTCCTCCCTGACCAGGGTCTTTCTTGTTTTCTCAGTTGGGTCGGATGAGTAGTTGGACAGAAATGTTAATTCACTATTTTGGGGGATTTTCCCGTTATCACTGTTTTTGTGAACCACCAAGAATGTTATATTTTGTTTGTTTTAATTCTGATTTTATCTACTCACAGCTCTTACTGTAGATTCTACAGAAAGATCCTCAAACCATCTGTACAATAAATACCAAACATGCTCCAATTTAAACGTCTGTTAACTTGTTGAGACATGAGATAGTTAGAAGAACTGGTATGCAGCATAATTTAACATGGTTGAATTACTTTTAAAAAATCTGTGCCAAATACAAAAATGTAACTTTAATTACATTTGAATTCAGGTTTTAACTACTCATGTCAACATTTATCACTTGCTCAATGGAAAAAAACAATAAAAAACAGTCATGTGAGAAGAGGTTGTCACCATATCCTCTCTGCTTTTGACATCTATTTTGGCACTTAAAAGAAAATTATTCCCATTTGTCAATAAAAAAATTTATTGAGCCTTGGAGTACATCTACAGGATCTGCCTGTGCTGTATATACTGTAGGTTTCTGTATGGATCATATCTCGTGATCACAAAAGCAGTAGAAAGACTTGACTGGACTGAGATGGTTGAAATTATAAAAAAATAATGTTAAAATAGTCCTTTTTATTTTAAGCAATTTGAAAATGTCAGAAATCGGAGCAATTCGTTCTGATGCTATTAACCTGTTGTAGTAGCTTTAAAACCAACAGTTGGATGATTTAAGGAAAGATCAGTGATTGGTTATTTTGCCTAAAAGACAGTTTTTAAGGCTATTATTTCAAGTGCAGTGCGTAGTTGGCATAAAATGTCTACAAAAACAAGGATGCTTTATTCTTGATGCTGAAAACCAAAACCAGAAATAATACCAATACTTGGTATTGGTAGTGATGTGTTAAGCCTGAGAAAGCAACCTGAGAGACTGGAAACAGAGAAACGTAATAAGAGAAAGTAGCACACCTGAATTTGTGACCTTCAATGAGTTTTTAAAACAACAACAACTTTGGAGTGACAATACTCCAAAGTCCTTTATTGTCACCTTTATTATTTAATTTAACTTATCTAAATCGTACATTCTTCTTCTCTCTTTCCCTCTCCTCTTCTATCTCTGCTGTTTTGTCTTAGGTGACATTCACAAAGCGAAAGTTTGGCTTGATGAAGAAAGCCTACGAGCTGAGTGTGTTGTGTGACTGCGAGATCGCTCTCATCATCTTCAACCACGCAAACAAGCTGTTCCAGTATGCCAGCACTGACATGGACAAGGTCCTGCTCAAATACACAGAGTACAATGAACCTCACGAGAGCCGAACCAACGCAGACATTATTGAGGTAAAAGTGTCTCTTGGCATTGTTTAAAATTCAGGTTATCCTAAAATGCTCTTTATCATAACAAGGAGACTTTACCCTTAATCAAACCAGAGATATCGATCAGTAATTATGGAAATTACCAGCTTCTTCTTAGAAGTGGAAGTCAGAGAATAAAATGGAAATCTGGTAGAAAAAATAATACAGAGAGACAGAACAACCAACCAAAAAAATGCCCCCCGCCCATGTTCAATAATTAAAAACTGTTCCTCCGAGTCTGTGAAAAATCATTTGAATGCACCGTTGTGTGACTCTGTACAGACACTTGGGCTGGCAAATCTGTAAAGCTCCCCCGGTAATGACTCTGTTATTTCTCCTCTCTCGTGTTCGTCTCAAAGATCAGTGCCCAAAACAATCAGAAAACCAGCTTCCATCACTTTCATCGATTAAAATGACATATTAATGTTAATTCCCTCCCCTTTCTAACTTGATGGCGAGCCAGAACAAGACTCGTTTGTCATTGGGTTTGTCTTCTCTGCCGTGCAAGCTGGTGTCTGTGTACTGCCAAAGATTGTTTGCGAGGGAAAAGAAGCATCACTCTAACACCCCAGTCACACGGGGCTGAGTGTTTTTAGTAGTTTTTATAGTCGTCACATTAGTTTCCTGAGTTGCATTCTTCCAGTTCACACTTCTGTGATATCATATCAATAATTCAAGCCTCTCAACTTCATAGTTTTGAATCAAGACCTTTTAGTTTTTGGATCAAGTAGTTCTTGGAAAAAATAAGGTGTGTCAGATTTAGAAGGGGCTAACTGTCATTTCAATATCTGAGATACATATTTAACGAACATTTCTACTTAATGATAAGTATCAGTCAGCCAATGTTAAAGTGCTCTAGCTCATTTTCTTTGTTTTTTTACATTCACAGACTTTGAGAAAGAAAGGCTTCAACGGCTGTGACAGTCCAGAGCCAGACGGTGAAGACTCCATCGACCAAAGTCCCCTAAATGACGACAAGTACCGCAAGACCACAGAGGACCTGGATGTTCTCTTCAAGCGCTACGGCGTAAGTCCTCTAATGTGCCCATATTTAGTCTATTGTGATTACTGTTTGTTCTGCTTCTCTCTTGCCTGCAGACGTGTTGGTAAAACATTTGTCTGTTGTTATTCTGTGTTTGGCTCAAGTGCCTACAGGAAGCAGCTACTGGTGTGAAGTTCCTCTAACTGGTTGTTTCACACTTTTTTTTTTACAGAGTGCTCAACACAAGACCATAAACTTCAGATTACAGAGATAACAGATGCAGTGGCAGCTTTTTGGCCACTGTTATATCTGTCCATATTTCTCAAGGCAGATTTTAAGCGTTTATGGAGACTGCGTTGTATTTTTAAGTCCTTCAAACTTTAATTCTCTGTGACACATCAGAGCATTTTGTTTCAGTCATTTTTCCCTTTTAGACTACTTAGTTTCAGCTTTAACGTTCAATCCAGAAAAACGTCACAATTGCTACGGCTTTGGCTGTATTTTTACTGTTATAAGCACATGATACATACCTGTGTCCCTCACTTAAATCAGACTGTCCCAGTTGCATTACATCATTGCTGTGCTTAATGCCAAGACGCACGCTCAACTAAATGTAAAGAGCGGGAAAATCCATGAATATTTTATTTCATTTCAAGATGAATTCAGGTGGCAATTGGTTCTCAAATATCAGCATAAGTTGGGAAAAATACAGCCTTCAAGAAAACACAAGTTTGTAGTGATAGTTTGGGTCTTTTGATGTAGGGTTATATGAGATACTTAACCCACTTAGTGTTTTACCTGCAGCAGATGAGTGTCAGCTCTCCTCCTGCGTGAAGAAGCAATGCGTAGCACCGAAAAGGAAGCAAAGCATTCTACTGCTAAACAGGAAAGTCAGGAAAACCATCGCAAGAAGGGCACACCTAACAAATAATAACAAATATCTTTGTATGCTATATTTTGAAATGTTTGAGTGCTTTACAGACACTCACGTAATACAGTGAGGGGCAGGCAAAGCTGTGCTTGTGTGCAGGAATACGGACGTATGGTTGAGGAATGTAGTGCCAAAGGAAAGGGCAGTCTGATGGCAATGGAGAGCGGCAGAAATGATCAAGAGAGCAGCGTGTAGTTGTTGTACGAAGAAGACTAAAAGTAAAATTCTCTCTTCCCGCTTTGCAGCAGTCGACCGCTCCGCCCCAGACGTTCTCCATGCCAGTCACAGTCCAGTCATCCAATCAGAGTACACTGCAATTCAGTAACCCTGGCAACGCACTGGTAACTACCTCCTATGTAACATCATCGTCCCTCACGGATACCCACCTCCTGTCGCCACAGCAACCGGCTCTTCAGAGAAACACGGTGTCTCCGGGGTTGCCACAGCGACCAGCCAGTGCAGGTGAGTGAGTGTGACGAGAGTTGTGGACTCGTTAGTACCACCGGAGACTGACTGAAAATCACTGACTAGCCTCCTCATGGATTTTGGTCAGAGACATGAGGAAAGACAGTAATCCTCTTAAGTGAAGATTTTGGGTACAGCTTGGAGAAGAAAAATGTGACCTCTGCTTTGATGCTTCTACTTATGCATTATATACTTGTCCTTGAAATCCATCCGTCAATACATTTGTTACTCTTTTTTAGACCAACAGAGGATATTGTATGTAGTGCTTATCTTTACATGTAAAAAGCTGCTTAGTTTCTCAAGGAGTATTGCACATTCCTCTGTACCGGGGCTGCTTTCCAATACTCATACTACTGTACTATTGAGATTTTCCGGAAAAGATTGAGTCAAAGGCCACAAGGAGCCCCTTTCTTTATCTCTTTTGTGGTGCAAATTCCAGCAAAGACGAGTAAATTCCTGCGCAGTCTTTTCACCTCTGCACCTATAGATTTCTTTAAAAGGTTGTCATTTCGGTGACAAAGACTTTTCTCAAGACAACAACAAGAAGTCTTGAGAAAGGTCGACCTTTTTAACAAATCCATCAACTCAGAGGTGAAAAGTGTGTGCCGGAATTTACCCTGTCTTTGCTGAAATGCCAAAAATAAAAGAATTACCAGGATGTTCTCCTGCAACCAGTTGTATTTTAAAGTATGCAACCAAAATGCTTTTCTGGCTGTTCTAACCCATCAACAGAGAAGTGACCAGAGAGCACAGACATACGACAGCTAATGGGCTGGGTCCCAAATGGCAAGAGGGTCAAAGTTAAAAGTACAATGTAATGAGAAAGTAGAATACGATTTGACATTTGTCACTGTCCGCGTCCAACTTGGCAAAATGTTTTACTTTTGTATTACCTTCTAAATGACTAATTTATATATTTATCAACCAAATACTAAGTAAAACGGGCTGGAGTCAAGAAGTGTGCCTTTTAATTACCTTTGGCCCCATTTACAGTCATTTGAAGTGTCTGTATTTATTTAAACATATATGGGAAAAACACAGATGATATTTAACACACTTTTATTTATACAGTATATAACCACCTATATGTTTCCTTGTTGGCAGGATCTCAAATGGGATTGCAATCTGTTAGCTGGTTTTCCTTAGCTACGTGCAAATCATCTTTCCTAGACTCCTATGACTAAGTGTGAACAGGGCTTTATCTATCTTTTTCTTTTTCTGGATTATGACTCAAGATACAACGGTGCACAATGTATGTGTTGAAATACTGGGTTGCATGCTCTGATCTGTACTAAAAAGGCTTTTTAGTAATAAGGAATAATAATTAGAGTCAAAAGTGTAAAAATAGAACAAGAAAAATCAGTATGTAAAGGATAACAATTGGATAGAATGAAAAAGATCTATTAGTTAAAATTGTAGTGTGTTGGTGGGCTGGACACACATTATGATGAGTGTACATTGACATCTGTGTACATTGAGAATTTGTTGGGATTGAAAGCTTACTGGAAACAGCAGCTGACAAAACAAAGTCCTTCAGTAGCTGTTGAAAGAGATTTTGATTATTTCCTAAATTAGACTTTTCAGGGCTGCCGCATGTTTTATGCCAGAAAAATTTCCACTACGTCATTTCTTCCTTATTGTGTTCTTATTTATATTTCTGTAAATGTCAAAGCCTCCAGTGGCTTCTAGTGTTTTCATTCTGAATTCTCATCCTTTCTATCCATCTCATCCTTTTTCAACAGGAGCTCTTCTTGGAGGTGACTTGAATAATTCAAATGGAGGATGCCCAAGTCCAGTCCGTGAGTACTCCTATATTTGCTCAGATCATGAGTTTGCTTTCTTGTTAGTAAGACTTTCTTACAGCCAAGTGTTCTTGTGGTATCTGCTCTGTATTAGAGTATTTATCCCAAATCCTTTCCAAGGTTTCCTCCTCTTTTCCTCTGCACCATCTGTGATTATGCCTCAGAAGGATCAGGGGATGCCACCAGTAACATCAACAGACATGCATGGGATTCCCTGCACTTCCCCTAAGACATGTAGTCCTGCCTCATAATTCACCTTTCAACATTAATTTTTCTTAGGTCTGTCTTTGCACAGGGAAATGTTTTTGTACACTTAATTTCCATCTGATATTTAGAGTGAAAACACCCTTTTAAGGTCTTCTGGCTACAAAATCATATTTATTATTTCAGGAAATATCTCAAAGAAGACATCGCATATGATTTCAGTTGAAGGAAAACGTTTTTCTTGACATCCTGGCCAATAATCACCAACACAAAATTATTCTAAAGTCCTGTGTTTGCTTTAAAAACAGCATTATTCTGTTGATGTTGACATGCGTTTAATTCGGAGCGTCTGCGATTAGCAAAACATTTCGCTTTAGAGGATTTTTTTGATCCAAATTTGAATTTCACGCACAATATCTGCACCCTGCTGTTTGCATTCACCTGTTTGATTTTTCCATTGATTTCTGTCCATTTCCACCTCTATCACCCCTGCAGCTAATGGATACACCAGCGCCAGGGCCTCCCCAGGCCTCCTCACTGTTTCCAACGGCAACAGTCTGGGGAAAGTAGTTCCGGCCAAGTCTCCGCCCCCACCTCCGAGCCCCCAGATGGTCAACAGCCGCAAGCCAGACCTCCGAGTCATCACCTCACAGGGGGGAAAGAGTCTCATGCAGATGGTGAGCTTAACCAAGCCAAACTTGTGTAGTCCGATTCCTTTAATTAACATTTTAAACCTCATCCATTGAAAAAAAACAGGACTTTTTACCTCTCTAACACAATAAGTGACTTAAGGATCCTACAAACAACAAAGCCAAGACACATGAAACTGAGAAGATGTGTTAAAGGACATGAGGGGATGGGAATTATTGTTATGATTCCAATGAGATGGAAAACTAAAACTAAAGAACATCAGGAATTTATATTGATGTATCAGATGAAATCCAAGAGTTTGACTGAAGATAAACAGACTGTCAGAGGCTGTTTGCCATAATTTTTGTGATCTTAGTAAATACCTGTGAGCAGAGATTTGAGCTCTCGGCTCTGTGTTCAACATGTCATTATTTACTTTGGCAGAGTTGATAAAGTCTCAGATGAATCAGCCAACTCCCACTGACGGACTCGTGAGATTTCTCAGAACCTTTTTAAGTAAACATGCGCCCACATTTGCCTATAGCCATATTTTACAGGGTATGCTTACTACCAACAGGCCATTAAAACATTATTTCCTTTGAGATCCAAGGTTTATTTTTGACTTTGGAAACCGTAGTTGACAAAAAGTGTCCCAATGAGGTCCATTTAATAGTTTTTCTTGAGCTTTTGATCACATCCCACAATCGTCCTCAGCAGATAGAGCTTTTGGCCATGTGTCGTAAAGTTGCAGACCTACAAATGTCCTTTTTTTTTTCTGAGCATTTTTTAAACCTGCAATATTTTAACCAATGGATCACATGACTCGTATCTGAAAGGACCCACAGAATGATCACTTGCAGTTCCAGTCTGCACAAGAAGCATTTCAGTGTCTCTCAGCTCATTGTTTTGGTTTTTATGGACTACACATTTACGGTTTGGACTCGGTCTCAGCCTGGACTCAGATTACTGGAGTTTTGGCCTAATTAATCCTGATTCAACACTCCAGACAATTGGAGGAGAAATCTGATCTTGGACCTCGGTCGGTACCGACGCTCGGCACAGATTATGTGGTATTATGAGTGGTGTACTCTTGAACTGTGTTTTTTAATATACTTGTAGTTACAAATTTGAATCAGAGTTGTAACTCTCTGTGTTACCACCCTTTGCAGACAGATGATGAGCTGGAATTGGTAAACGAGGTGATTTTTCTCCACGTCAATCACTCGCATGAGTCGATGGCTATCGACTGTCCGCACATATTTAGCATGGTTACACTACTGTACAAGATTTTCTCATTGTTTTGGTCTTGCTCCATTTCTTGACTGCATGTGGTTCGAGGCTCATGGTTGTGTTGTTTTATAGTGTTGGGGTCATGATCTTCTCAGTGAAAACATAGAAAATCCTCCATGCACCTTCAGTCAGTTCACAGTGCTCTAGCAGAACTCTCCTCTAGTGATCACGTCAGTTTTGAACCAGGACCATTTACTTCATCATATGATACCACTTAAAGCATGGGTGTTACTTCACTTGCCATTGGGGTGCGAAGCGCCGCGGAGCATGTTGCCCGTTCACTGACACGTACACCGACTGTCATCG
This sequence comes from Sparus aurata, assembly GCF_900880675.1. Lineage (NCBI taxonomy): Eukaryota > Metazoa > Chordata > Actinopteri > Spariformes > Sparidae > Sparus > Sparus aurata. Next base: position 12,241,649 of record NC_044189.1, on the reverse strand, counting down.
TCACCTTCCACCGAAACTGTCGATTAGAGGTGTTTATAAAAACTAAGTAACATTACATTAAAGGCATTTCTCTCAGATGTTTTACTTCAGACTTTATGTACATCAGCTCTAACAAAAGCTTTACTTGAAACATGGCTTCAAATAACAGTTGTTTTCATTATCAGTCAACATGCAGATTATTTTCACTGTTAATCGATCGGTAGTTTAGTCTGTAAGGTGCCAAAGATTTGTGAAAATGCTCAATGCTCTTTTACCAGAGCCCAAAGTGACATCTTCAAATTGTTTCTTTGTCAAACAAACAGTACAAAACTCATTTAATATAATTAACGACGAAGAAAAGCAGCAAATCCTTAAATGTAAGCGGCTGGGACTGACAATTGTCTGCCATTAATTGCTTGATCGAAATATGTTCTTTTTAATTGACATATCGTTTAATGAACTAATCGTTGCAGCCCTCACTGAAAATGTTTAGGTATTTTAGGATTGTATGCCTGCTTATCTTTAGTTGCGTTTGATGTTGAAACATTTAATTGATCAGCACAGTTTTAAAGCATATATTTAAACTCTTTTCTAATTTCAACTTCTCAAATGTGAGGATTTTATGTTCATCTCTGTCATATAAGAGAATAAACTAAACGTTATTCCGTTTTGGACTGTTAGTCTGATAGAGCAAGCGTTTTAGATATGCCATCTTGGCCTCTGGGAAATTATGACAGACATTTTTCACTGTTTTCTGACACTTTACAGACAAAACTGTTAGTCATTGCTTGAATAATGGGCCACTAAATGACTGTAATAATAAATAATATAATTGCTAGTTGCAGCCCTATGGATGATGCTAAATGTTGTTCATAATGAACAATATAAAATAGTAAAGAGAGAGATAAATTATTACACACAGAAAGCTTGCTATCCTGTAAAATCCTGTTTTAATTGAAGCAGAATTTACTGAAAGAGGGATGATGGCTGCTGCTGGTGCTGATTGTCAGTCACCCCTTTTTATATTTCCACTCAAAGTTGATGGGCAAGAATCTAATTTCCAGAGGGTAGTGATTCATTTTCATCACTCTCACCCTGCCGCCCCTCCTCACTTCTTCACAAAGGCAGTTAATTGAATCTGGCCCCTCTCTCCGGTCTATCTCCTTTCTCTCTCTCTCTGTAAATTCAGCGTTTACAGTCATAACTCAGGCCCAATGTTTCCTCTCAGGATGATCCACATTCACAAGGTGTCACAATTCAGAAGATTAATTCCAGACCAGAATTATTGCATCTTCGGCTTTTGTATGCAGACCCTTTAGATTCAAAGGGCCTCAGTTTGCTTTTATCTGTGTTATAATTCAGCTGAACCAGACTCCAGAGGGCTGTGCTATTCAGAGATTTGTGTCTTTTAGCACAGGTACATGATAATAAAACCTCATGGCAGCAGTTTCACAGATCTACCAGCACCTGTGTGAGAAACACTGAATATTTTGTCATCTAAATGTCTGACATAATGTACAAACACAGAGTAAGCACCGGGTTTGAACCCTGGTGCCTTCCCTCTAAAAATGAATGATTGAAACATAAAAATATGGTAAACTGTCATGGAGTACACCTAAACCACACACTGTAAGTCCTTTAGTGACATCCACTGGAGAAACACGAGATGAGCTGCACATTCAATTCAGAGTTGAAGAACATCTGGATCGCTGTAGTTGCAAGGTAATCATTTACTGCACGAAGACGATGTCAGTTTTTTCTGAAATGTTGTGAAGTGTGTGGAATACAAGGTGGACTATACACAGTTCAGTAGACGGTATTAGAGCTAGTATTGCATAAGCTCCTGATTCACACACTTGAACACACCAGTGATTAGTAATTAAAGAAAATTAATCTGCGACAACTTTAATAAACTGTTGAGAAAGAAAAAAAAAGACAGGTTCAGCTTCTTAAAATGCTGAACCTATGTGTTCTTCTGTGTTAGCAAATATGGTTGAATGTTAAAATATATTCTAATATTTTTAAACTTTTAATAAATGGATTCATTGTGAAAATAAAGGACAGATGAATTATTATCACTTAATAATACTTGGTCAGGTTCAGGAATCTGCAAACTCTCAAACAGCGTTCTCCGTGTAGTTGAATCAGGTGTTTATCAGCTCGAGGGCAGCAACTTTGAAAGGAAGCTGATAAATGTACAGCCTTTAATTGTGCTTACAAAATCAATATCTCTGTTTTGCGTCTGGTCTGGACGAGAACCTTTATTTCACATCATTCCTCATGTCTCTCTGTCCTTGATGTCCTGCCATCTCTTCACTGTTGCTCTCTAATGAAGGCATAAAATCCCTGATAAAATACCCTAACAAACCCCGTCCTGATACATAATTATATCTGATGGTTGAATAAGCTGCCTTTAATGTAATACATCTGTTCATGGCACATCCGTAACAAGGAAACTGTTTTTGATGCATGCCATCAAGAACCTCCTGATAGTAAATCCACTTGACTTTGAGATTTACTTGACTCAGTACATCATTATGAATCCAACCATAAGCACATCATCATCCCCAGCATGTCAGAGTTTACGTTATTGATACAAGTCATTTTAGCTTGAGACCACATTTAAAAGCGTGCTCCTTGTTTCTGCCGTGACTAACACATCTGTGTCCTCTCCTGGCAGAACGCCCAGCGGCTGGCAGCTGGAGCTCAGGTGGCTCAGACCCTCACCACGCCGGTGGTTTCTGTGGCCACACCGAGCCTCCTGGCACAGGGGCTGCCCTTCTCTGCCATGCCCACAGCGTACAACACAGGTGAGCTAAACACACGAGCTCCCGTGGCTGTAAAAAAAAAGATGACAAGATGTGTGTTAGTAACCACTATGACTTGTAGATATATTCAAGGGAATACAATGAATCAAATGACTTTTATCATCTGTCCTCTCAGAGTACCAGCTGACCAGTGCAGACATCACTGCTCTACACGCTCTGGCGTCACCTGGTGGCTTGTTGCCAACCAGCATGTCCACATGGCAGCAGCAGGCTGTTTCCCAGCAAACACAGCAACAACAGCAACAACAGCAGCAGCAGCAGCAGCAACAACAGCAACAACAACAGCTTAATCTTGCATCACTTAGCAACTTGGTGTAAGTCTTTCTTCCTTCCTCCCATCAGCGCTGCGACTTTTTTACCCTTCCATGAGCGTCAGGGAGGATGTTGATGATGGTGGGAGCTGGTATGTTTTGGGTAAAGCTCTCAGTCGACTGATGACCCTTGTAACATTCAATTACTTTACTACTGACCTTCCCAGACAGCTTGCATGATATTCATACCATAACCTTATATGCAAGCAACTCACATTCCTTTCTAGTGAACTGGTCTTTCACCAGCATCTCACCATCTGTTCATAACATCAATCTTAATATCTGGCCTTCACTTCAGCCATATGAAGCATTTTGCAGCGTTTGGAGAGATGAAACAGTTTCGCTGTCTGTTCCTTTAGTTATATCTAGTGTAACATTTGTAACTAGAGAATTTATGGTTTATTAGAGGGAGTTCAGTGCTGGTATCAACATCCGTCCTTGTGATCAGATCTGACTTCCCTGCTCCTTATGCAAAGAAACACGTAAATCACTGAGACAAACCGACACAAAGGTTTTTACAATTAGTGAGAAAACATCTTCGTAACAGCTAGAACATTTGCATAATTAACAAGAAGGCCAGAATACTTAAGAATTTGCAGCATAAAGAATTTTATGCAAACAAGGTCAAAGACACAGCAGGTAAACATCAGGCGATTTATAAATGTCAACGAGAGCAGAATCAGCTCAGTCAGATTTTAACATTATCTCCGGATACCTCCCAGCCTTAATATAAACCACTGATAACTTGTTTAATGTTTTATCTTCTCACTTGTTAAATGATCTTCAGGTTTACCTTGTTGCTGACACTCACAGCATTGTTCAGTCTTTCAAAAGACATTCATGATAATATTCAGTTTCAAAGTCAAAGTCAGAAGTAAAACCGACTTTTTCTCTGAAGAATTGAAAGATCGTCACTAAGCGTCACTTAAAGATGTCACTTCATTTGAATGTAATTTGCTGTGTGGACACAGTTTGTGGATGTTTCATAGAAACAAGAGGCAAAGACAAATCACTTGACAAGTATTAAACGGATGAAACTTGATTTGGAGATATTCTTATTAAATTTAGAGTTTTATGGAAAAGCCGGTGGCAGACATTTCTCACGTTAGCATTGAAGATTTAATAGAAAATCCTGAGAAGTGTCCGTTTTAGAGCAGAGGACAGTTATAGTGTTACAGCGGCTGAAACGTTGCAGGGTTCAGGATGGGTTTGTTGGTGGCGTGAACACCAGATCCTTGAAGTGTGTTCTCTCCTCTTGTCCACAGCATGTGGGGCGTGGACAAACAGAGCAGCGAGCTGAATAGCCAGGTGTCCAGCCTGGCTGCCAATCTGAGGTGAACAGCCACTGCTAGTGTGTGCGTGTGTGAAATGTCATGACCTTGTCTGTAGGGGGGGTTTGTAGTCTACTTTGCATTGAAAGGGCTTTTGTCTATAACTACTTACAGCGTTAGCTATGGAATGTATTTTAATAACAAAGGAGAGTAAAGAAAGAGTAAAATAGAACTTTCTAAACCTTTAGCTCTTACAAATAATCTGAAGGTAAGGGGTGTTCAGAAATATAACTGTATTGGTCTGTTCTGTATAATAGTACAGACTAAATTAAATAAGAATAGGTTGGTTTGAATCAAGTTAACAGCCTATGAACATTGATTTTCCCTATTAACGTCCACTGCATTTGCTTTTTAATCCATCAAAAAGCAAGTCAACATGGTGGAGACACGCTCTCTCCTACAGCTGTCCTCCAAATACTTCTTTAGTCATTACACTTTGAAGTTTGGCCCTCTGAGCTAAATTGAACAACTTTGTGATTCTTCATATGTGTATTCTGCAACTCACCAATCGTTTATTTTTCACTGGATAAAATTTGTCCTGAACATCAAAGAAAGGTTTTGGCTGAATGTTTGCAGGATTCAAATTAATACCAATACATCTTTGATTTTCAGAAATGGATATCTTAACTACTTTTCAATTTCCTGCAACCAAATTTAGATGTTCTGTAGTATTAATATAGCTCTATCACATTCCAGAACATATTTGATCCCACATACAAAATTTGAGTGCCACAGATCTTGCTAAAAATAGTTTCAGAACTAAAAAAAAACAAACACTTGAGATATTTTGACTGCATATTTTCCCAGGAAAGATTGTTTTATTTCAAGCTTTTTTTTATGTGAAAGTGTTTGAATTTAAACATCCTTTTTTAACAGTTTGAGAATGTTTTTATAAAGGTCGTTGCACACCGAGTCTAATCTGTTAATAAGTTTATATGTAGCGGAAATTCCCGATACGAGACAAGAGAGAGTCGACAAGCAGTAAAGAGAACTTTGTGGTCATCACTTATTGAGAAAAGGAAAAGAAAAAAGACAACTAGGTCCATCAGATCCTGAAAAACAAACAAAGAATGAGGAGAGTTGATAAAGGAGCTTCCAGGTGTATTTCAGGATGTCAGTTGTTTTCCACCAATTTCCCTAAACCAGTTCATCCTGAACTGTGACTGGCAGTACTTCTAGGTAGGCACACCAAGAAAAGATGAAGACAAAAGACAGCAAATGGCTAATATGAGGTTGCATATATTTTTAAATGTGCAGTTATTTTGGGCAAAAAAAAAAAAAAAAAAAAGAATAGGAGGGCAAAGGTCTTAACTCTATCATTTAATAATCTTTTTAAAAGAAGTGAAAAAGAATTCAATGATGAGGCTCTTAGTACACCGAATCACAAAACAATGAGATTTGGCTCCAATCTCCAAACTTCAAAAATTCAAAAGTAAGGACATTTGTGTAGAGTATTGGACTTTGCAGTGTCCCACAAACTTAATAGAAGTTTTTTGAATGAAAAAATATCCACGACATGAACTGTGAAAAAGTTCAAAATTTTGGTTGAGTTTGCATGAAGTGATCTATCCGACAAATAATTGTCAAGTCCCAGCTCTGACATGCTCTTTGAACTGACCCTTCCTATTTTATGCTGCCGCTCTGAAGCAACCACAAATACGGTGGCCTCTCAGGACCAAACACGTGCAAGAGTAAAAGCCTCACACTCAAAATCATGAAATGCGGCAAACGCAAACAAAAAGCACAAACATTAAGATTGTTGAGATTCAATGCACTTATCAAAGCTATCAAATATTTCAATCATGCTCCTCCTCCCTTGCAGCAGATTTCTGTTGTTTGTGTTTGTGATTTTGCTTTCACTCTTCACTCTAGTCTGCATTTTTGTCCTTTTGGAGCCACCGTACACACTCTGTAGTGAAGAGATGCACAGAGCATTACTTTTCTGATGAACGCATTTATTCTTCTGCAAATGCTGCGTTCACCATTTGATCAGAAATCAAGATTTTCAGCAGGTTAGGGTCTTTGTTTCTGATGCAGAGACATTATTAACATTATTGCTGTTGTTGGAGAAACCTTTGCTCGCAATAATGTTTCACACTTTTCTCCACACATGCCTTCTAATCCACCTCTTCCCTTTGGTTTGGGCTCCAACATTTTGTTTTCTCCCCACAGTGTTGGTTCTCCGTCCAACCTGCTCTTGGGTAGAGATGAGTGGTTGGGCCGGTACTGTATCACACTTCCTTTTTCCTGTGTGTCTGTGCGCTTTTGGCTGGCTCCCCCCTCAAAGCATGTCTGGTGCTGTCTGCAGTCAAACAGGAAAGAGACGTAGTTCCGGTTTCCACCATGTTCTCTAACCCGAGATTGCTTTTCTGTTTGTCATCTGTAGTTTCTTCACATCATAGCTACCTCATTGCCAACCACCCTGTCACACTGATCATTTCATGCTTCCTGGGCTGTTCTGTTGATCTGTTGGGAGAAGTTTCACTTCAGCTGTGAAGGCTCAGAGTTGATTGGATTTATTGAATAATCGAATGTGGCTTTTCCCTGTTGGTGCTGTGCCTTGTAATGTTGGTTTTTTTTTTTGTCTTGCTGCAAGTCCAGTTTCTCACACACTTTTGTCAAGTAGCTAATCATTTGTTTCCCTCCCGCCTTTCCTCTTCTGTCCCTTATCTTCCATCGTCTTCCTCTCTCTGACCCTCCTCTCAGGCCTGTGTCTCATATACCTCAAGGCGCCATGCTGACCGTCAACACAAACTCCAGCGTGAGCATCAAGTCTGAGCCTGTCTCACCCGGCCGAGATCGCAGCACCCCTTGCCCTCCTCCATCTTCTACCACGCCGTCCTCGACCACGGGAGGAGCCATCCTGACCGCACCGCCGCAGTATCCAGGCTCCCTGCTGTGCCTGGAGCCCCCAACCGGCCGCTCGCCTGCGGACAGCGTGAGCAGCAACGCCAGCTCCTTTGAAGGCAGCGATCGCGATGATGCTGGTGCAGCCGGCGGTGGAGGCGCAGGAGGTGGAGGCGGTGGAGGCGGTGGCGGCGGTGCTACTGGAAGCGGCAATCCTGCCAGCCGATCCATGCCGCCCGACTTCAGCCCTTCAGCCGAGCTCCTCAGGGCGTCGAACGAACCGGAGCAGGAGGGAGGGAACATCAAGCGCATGAGATTGGACGCCTGGGTCACATAGAGGCGACACCTCTCCACAGCGAAGTTTGGTGACACTCGCAACACACACACACACACACCCACATTCATCCTTACACCCCCACTGCCCCAACCCCACTGCCATGTGACACTATCATGACACATCTGCCTCTGTCCACATTTATACAACTCAGCTGCATCACCCAGACTAATGAGGCTTTGCCAAGAAAAAACAAAACATAAAAAAATGAAATGCGTCGGGGATCAAGCCCCGACTGAGGAGACGATGGCTTCGTGCTCAGCTGGGTGTTTTGTCCCTGGTAGGCCCTTGAATATAGAGGGACAGTAGATCTTTAAAGCCTTCTTGCTTGAATGGACTCACGTTTAGTAATTTCTTTTGGTAGAAATTAGGTGTTGGACCTTTGTTTTGCAACCTGACGAAACCACAAAAACATTTATCTCGCGTGGTTTCTGCATAACCTTCATGTATTTACATCCGCTACATTGTTCACGATGTGATCGGTGGCTTGTCGACATTATGAGACTCACCACTTCCTGCTCGCTGAAATCCAACTGGATTGTGTGCTGTCCATTCTTCCATAAATCACCTCTAAACTGCACTTTTGGATATTACTTAAAGTTTGAGGACTGAGCATCTATGTGGCACTGAGCAAACAGACTCAAACAGGCTCTTCTAGGTGAGGATACGGTTCTTTCTGCTGCAGCCCCTCAGGTGGCACTCTGTGGCTGTGGAGTCGAGGACCTTGCCAGAGTGCCAATATTGACCTCTCTTCAGCGTCAACAACAAAATGCCAAATGCCTCTCGCACACGGTGCAGGGACACTGACGAATTATCACTCGCACTGTCACGGAACTAACAAGAACTAGAAAACTGTCGATGCTCTTCAGGCTCTGAATTCGCCGTCGCTCTCTCCTTGGACTGGGTGCTCCTCCCGTCCCGTCCTGTCCCGTCCCGTCTCACCTCATCTCTGGACCTCGGATGGAAATCATTGCAACAGAAATCCAGCCAGTCGACTCAGCTTATTAACCAGGAGTAGATGCCATCCAGTTAAAATGCATAGAGTTTTTTGAGCCTTTGGTGGCTTTTATTTTGTCGGGTAGGGAAGTATTTGGTTCTTTCAGTCCAAGTGTTCTTTATATGTTGGTATTTAAAAGAAAAAAATCTGTTTTGAGGGTCTGTTAGTCGTCCAAGAAGTAGGAATTCTGACTTTGTATAAAAATCACTCCTTATACAAAAGCTTTGATGTCCTCTTTAGCTCTCTCTAGCTCTCCTTAGCTCTTTGCCGTGTTTCAAAAAGTGACAGGAAAAAGACATTTTCTATATTTCTACCGCTTCAGTTGGCGACAAAGTAAAAATAGCTTTTCGGCTTCAACAACGTGTATGTACATATGAATATATTTGCATAGACTTTGCTAGGTATCCCTAAAAACAAGCAATGTGTTGATTCTCAGTGGATCTGTTTGCATATATGAGTGTGACTTTGATATGTTTCGAGCTACGGTGCAGGGGTTAACACCGCACTAAGTAGTGCCGGTGGACCGGACTCGTTTCAGTAAACCTATTTTATGCTAGTGTTGATGGTGTGTGCACTTTCTGTCCCCCACTCACAGAGGCCTGCTTGGTTGTGGTGTCATCATATTCTCCTACCACACATTTTTTTAAAAACCCACGATCAAAGTCATCCATAACCACCTGAACATGAGCAGACTAGGACACTGCCATTCACTCGTAGTGTAGTTGAGAGGTGAAACAATTCCTTGATTGACAGAATCGTGTAAAATCTTTTCCACGTTAGACACAGATTATGCCTTTTTTCACTTTGAGATGAAGTCAAGAAATTGGCTACCAAGTGCTGTGTTTGTGGTTCAAATGTATGTTTTCTAGTTTTGTCTGAAACCATTTCAATTTTGTGTATGAGTGTGTGTGTGTGTACACAGGTTGTTTATAGCCTACAAATAGAGAGTTTTCCTTTTGTTTTCCTTGAGACGATGCTCAAAGCGCAGACTGTTGTTGTTGACTGATTAGACAATCCTACACTTTAAAGTCAGTGTGGGTGGAGTGGAGGAAGTGGACCCGGCTGCACGTATTTGATGATGCTCGGTGCGATTAGTCACAGCCCACAGCGCTGTGGGTTTGTGGCGATAGTCCGGAAAAAACATCCTCGCGTTGACGATGTTTTCAGTGATCAGGCGATTCTCCGTCCCTCGTTCAACAGTGTGGTGAGTAGCTTTTCTTCTCCCAGTCACCCCTGATAAACAATTCAACATCCAACACTTTCAATAAACTCATGTTGGAGAAATTTGCCCCTAAAACGGTTAAAGGAATAGTTTGACATTTTGGGAAACTGGCTTGTTCTCGAGAGTTAGAAGAGGAGATCATTATTAACTCATATTTGAGCTGAAATTTCAAGTATTACAGCTGCAGCCCCAAGCACCAAGATGATATTCGATTGTCTCCAGGAACTTTTAACAATCTTTCAAAGATGGACCACTCTTCAGGGGTTTACCAGAGCCTGGTAATGATAATGCAAGTCTACCAAGGCCCATGGTAACACAGTACAAGGTGGAAATTTCTTGTTTAAACAATGGAAACAAATTTTTTTCCAGCCCAAACCATAGTCACATGACTAATGTTTTTAATTTAACAGAGATTTGAATATTCCAAAATCACGACCCATCCCTGCTACATTTTCAAGTTCACAAGGGTTATCGGCTGTACTTGAATCAGTTAGTTATTGATTTATAAGGAAGATAGGATAAGACACTTTTATTGTACCTTTCACAATAAAAATCCACAAACAACAAAAAACAATATCAACATTTCTATATAAGTATATAACACTTATATAACACTTCAAAGTTTAGCCTATTTTTTCTGCCTCATAGTTGCTAAAATGAACACCTTTTTACTAATAACGTTTTCAGTTTTGATCTGCTGTGATCTATTCAAGTGACTGGCAGGGCTGAAGCTGAAACCTTCTCTTAAATTTGAAGCAACAACCAGCAGCACGTAAGCAGGAAATAGGACGAACAACTAGCATGGCTCAGTCCAAAGGTAACAAAACCCACTTATCAGCACCGTTTCCAGCTCACCTCTAATGACGCATTCATATCACATTGTTGAGACTGTAATTACGAACAATCAGCGGCCAAGTTTTTCTCCAAATTCAGAATACATTTTAGACTAACGTCAAGAAAACTGGCAAAGGAAAATGTGATTTAATGCACATTTCAATCCACAATCCCTCCAGTCTGTGACCATTGAACCGTTTCACTCTCGCAAAGAAACCAAACAAGTGTTTCCCAGAATGTTGAGCTATTCCTTCTGAAAGATCCAACTGATACTGGTACCAGCCTCCAAACAGAGCTAATGATCTCTTCTTTCCCACGCGGAAAATCATTTTCCATTTAAAAAAATTTCCTTGAAAACTCTTTTGTGTTTGTGGGCGCTGATGGTTGACTGAAATGTGACACCACACCGATTGGCTTCGGCGTTCTGCTTCACGCAGGTTCGTTCATGTACAAAAAGGTTCTCTGTCCAATCTAGCAGTGTAGTCACAAGACAATCTATATGAGAAATGAAAACCTGCACCCCTGTTACTTGTTGTGTACAATGTTTTTTAGAATCTCACTATTTTTGGATTAATTTGTGCTGGTGACAGTTCCATTGTCTTATTATTATGATGATATTATTATGGAGCTTTTTATTTTATTGCTATTTCGTGTAGGATAGTCGACTTGTTTTTATTTTCTCTCTCTTATTTTCTCTTCCTTATCATAAACATATAGTACTGGTTTCCTTTTTTTAAAACAACTTGCTGAAAATTGCACGATCAGTTATTGTGGTATTAGCAAATGCAATGAAGGAAATACCAGTTAAATGCTGCAATTTTAATTAAGATATAGAATATATTTATAAAAATGGGAAACAACTGAAATTAGTAAATCATGAAATTTGAAAAATGTAAATGCATGGGATACAGGTAACAGCGAAACTTAAGTTACGTAGAGTAATGATACAGGACATGCATCACAAATGAGTTTGAAAACGACTCAGAATAATGTAGCATATGAAATACTAAAGATGAAATTTATAGCTAATATATTGTGTTGAGCTAGTCTGCTTTGGGTTTTTGTTGTAAAGAAAATATTTCTTTTTGTTGTTTTTTTGAGAATGATATACAATTTGTGTATATTTTCATATACAAAGTATGCACTGATATGTTATTGAAATTCTATACCGCTTTTACAAAAAAAGTGTTTGTTGTACCAAAGTATCCAAGTCCCTTGAGACCTTACCCTTTTTGCGTATGTTTTACCGTATTTTATATATTAAATAGACAAACTGAGTGAAATGAATTTGTGTCTGGTTTATTTTCTAAACTGCCATGAAAGTCAAAGAACGGTTGAGCCGTCGACCGTGAGACGAAGCAAACCTCGCTCCTATGATAATTAATCCTGGACAATTTCTTGTAAGTAAAACCTTTAGAAACTCAACGAAAGTGTAACTCCATCGATTTCAGAGAGCTGGTTCTCTTTTGGTTTGTGTCTTCTTCATCTCCTCCTCATTGTCACAGTTAGAAACATGTGCGATGAAGCTTCATTTCACACATTCAGTGATAACTAGACGACTAAATTTAGAGGATCTCTCGTGACCTCCTGCGAGGTAAGACAGTCAACAGTGTTTAATACAGAGATTTAACTATTTCATGCAGTAGCAAAAGGAAAAACATCACACCTTCTGTTTTTGTCTGATGTCTCCTGTGTTTCTTTTTTTTTTTTTACTACTTTGAATAAAATGTGTGTTTTCAGATCCTGCATTTTAGTAAACGCAGCAATACCAGTGCTATTTCTCATAAAATAAATATTGTACTCCTTACAGAGCAAAAAACACCTGTGGATCCACAGAAAGGCAAACGTAGGATTGACAAAATCAGAACAAACACTCCTGCACTGTTCATCGCACTTGAGGTCAGGAATACATTTTTAGTAATAACATCGTTTTAGTAGAAAGATCTCCATCAGGTGCTGTTGTCTGTGCCAACTTTAACTCATTACCTGCTGTAAACAAAAAGTATTTAGGACATCATAACAACTGTGATGAAGGTTGTTGGTGCTGAAACGTTCCTGACCTCAAGTGAGATGAACTGTGTCCAGAGTTTAATCTGTGTTTTATTATGATACATTACGATCTGAAGCAATTAGTTCAACTTTAATGGCAACTATTTTTGACGACTGAAAAATAGCTGCCATGTTCTTTTTTAGATAAAAAAAATAACAAAAACGAACTCTTTCAGCTTCTCAGATGCGAGTATTTCCTGGTTAAGTTATATTAAACTAAATAACTTTGGGTTTGCGATTCTGAAATGACGCAGAGGTATTAAGAAGCAAATGTTTATGTTGTTCGCTGTCTTCAAATATTTGCCGATAGCCGACTTTATTACTTTCTAATTTCTAGGCACAAAAAGTAAATGAAGCTTATCACCATTCAGATTTGATGTTGCTCTAAAGCACATCTGAATCTGAATGCAAGCCAAATATGCATGAGAGAGTAATTCTCCTGTTACTTTTATCGATTTTTTAACCTGCTTTCAGTCCGTCAGCAAATGAAAATGTTTTCTATTTATTTCAAACTGTGCTCAGAATGATACTTTTATCTGTTCCCATTTAGAATGACGGCATGGCACAGTAGTCAGCAGATGCAGGAAGTCGTAATCATTTTGTGAGAGGAGTGACGCTCCTGTTGAGATAGAGGACATGTTCACTGGAATTCCTTGACAGGTTGCAACAGGTCGACTCGCCGTAAAAGTCTGATATCAAGTGAAGCGTGTAAACATGAGCAGAGCAGGGGAAACAGAACGACTGGGAAGGAACTTACAAAACTGCCACTGAGTGCTAAACAGACAAAGATCCTTCATGTATCTTTAAACAGTGTTGGAGAAAGTATTCAATCATCTTTCTCAAATAAAATTATCATTACCCCCTTGCGTAAAAGTCAGTGGTTTGCAGTAATGAATCAACTGTCACACTTTGATATTAAAATGTAAATATTTGAGATATTCGTATATATTTATATCATCGTTCCAGTTGTGCTTAATGCATTTAACTGTTTTATTTTTAAATAACTTAGAGAGGCGTTTAATCAGTTCATTCATGCAACATGTTGATATTCATGCTACTTTCACAGTATTGAAGTCTGTTAAAGGTCAACAACATGCGAGAGTTGAGAGGGGTTGGTAAAGGGTTAACGGTGTGGTGTATGGCCGGATTTTGGGTTTCTTCAAAAGCAAAAAGTAAACCTGTCAAACAGTACAGACACGTGAATGGATCCTCACTCTGTGACACTAACACTCAGACTGAGCAGTGAAAGATTTCTTTCTGTTTTTACACAACATTTTTGTGGCGTTTGTCGCCGTCATCGCCCCCCCCCCCCCATCTGCCAACTTCAACTATGACTCTGCGGTTTCTTTGTTTCCTCTGTTCAAAGAAAACCTGCTCACATTTGCTTTTGTTCAAAACGGGCCACATTTTTTCAGGATATGAAATTGGGCACCGACTTTGTGATCTTGTTGAAACTCGCCGTGTGACTCATGATCACAGAGGGACCCACATTTCCAAGTTACCATTTCAGCTTCCATTCAATTATTAATCGCTTGCTGAACACATTTAAAGTCCCAAATATTAATGAGATTTATTTTAAATACTTGTGCACTGATATGAAACAAACATTCTTCAAAAGAGAGAAAAAGAGATCCACAAATAGCTCGACGAGTGCTGCTGTTGTAAACAAGGAGAAGCCTTTGATCAATAAAACAAAGATGCATTTTACAGTCTCACTTATAAATATAAAGTCTTGAGATTACCAAAAGATCCAGTTGTGTGACAACAATATAAAAATGGGAACATTCATAAAACATCTCGATGTTAATATTAAAAAAATAACCAACTCACTTGATTCTTTGCTTATAACTGACAGGTTTGACTTTTCTGTCATGTCCAAATGTAATTAAACTCTCTTGCCTCAAAACAGATTTTATCAGCTTAAGACTCAACGAAGGTGCAGACTGAATCATAATGGAAGGTCAGTAAAGATGGTAAACGCACACTGAAGCAGAGCTTTGTAGGTGCAAATCCTACACCTTTCTTTTCTACAATGTGATCATCGTAAGCAGCTGTTAAGTGAATCTGAAGCACGAAACGTTGCAATAAACAACAAAGAATATGTGAATTAGGTTCCATCAACTGTTTTGCAGTTAAAAACAAGACGGAGCAAAGTGTAGTTTCATCAGAAGTTGGTGTTGTAGGCTACATTACACATGGCTGTAAATAGAGCCAGAGTGAAATATGAAGCATAAGATTTTTTTTTTTTTTTAAATCCTCAAGTGAGCTCGAGTATAAACTTTGTCATTTTCATTGACTCATTCTGACTGTGAAATGTGCATAAAAATAAGTTGATGGAAACACAGCTAGTGTTTGAGTCCTCCAATTCTGCACTTAAAGAGATTCACAGGAAAGGATGCATCTCACTGATGTTTGCTTTCGTATTATTGCTGCTGCTAATGTAAACTAAACATTTTAACTGATACTTCACAATAAAAGCTTTCACGTGGAGGCATTTTAGTGTGAAAGGCAACGTTGTTGTAATAACAGTTCTACTGGCTGCTACAAAATAAAAAGACACTGGCCATTTTTGCAGTTTTTTGACAGCTGATCATTAGCTTTTGTATAGTACTTGTATTTTTGGACTGTAAACAGATGATCAGGGAGCGATTGCAGCTGCTGTTACCACCTTACAACTTCAAAGGACACCAGAATAACAAGCCAAGTTGTCTGTCCGAGTGTTACGATATTAAAAAGTCTTCAGAGTTGTTTGTCTCTTAATGTCGCCTCCGCCCTTCAACCCCACCAGCGCTGCCTGGGAGGAGGAGCCATCGTGGGCTGCTCGACGTCGAAAACAGACCCCTCTCCAACCGACGAGCAGACGTAGTACAGGTTGACGCCAAGCATGACCATTATGGGGAGGAAGGAGAGGCCGAAGCCGAGGCCCCTGATGGTGCTGCCCAGAGAGAGGCAGAGCCAGTAGATCAGCCTGCAAGCACAGAGCACAGATGATACGTTACAGATGAGAGGGAAGCACTCCAGTCAGATCTCTGTTTCTATTTGATGTCGATTCATAATCAGCTTGATTTGGATAAAAGAAGACAAAAAGATCTGATCACTACCCACATCATCTCACACACCCACTCTCCCTTTTCAGCAGGAACATTAGAAGACTTAGCCCCTTCAAGTCTTTCATCCGTTTGTGTCAAGTGCGTGGCGACTCAAAGGACCCGGATTAACAACTTAGTTGGTGCTTTTTCACTCGTTTTCTAATTTTCCGTCATCATGCTTTTGATCCTGCCAGAGACGACTTCTCAGAGCCTCCAGTCGTCACACAAACCGTCTCTGAATGTGGTTGGTGTGGAAAGAATAGTAGATATGTTAAATTATATTAATTTACATCCTGGGATGATTTGGGATCAATTGAGGAGCCGCCTGTCAACAACAGAAATTTGCATTTAAAAGCAATATGACGAGCAAGGTGACGCTGTCGGCCTGGTGGCGTCATATTTTCTTAATATTCTCAGGCAAATCCTTTGATCACCAGTGTAGATAGCTAAATCAAATCTTTAATTACATGATACTCCACTGAAGTTGCGCCTCCCAACTTTCTAACTACCTCAATTATTTAACATTATTAGCGCTTTAAGTTGCCGTTGAACAGCCTTTTCCTTTGGTAGTAAATTGTGCGTAGGAATACAGACGTTGTACGGTTGAGGAAATGTAGTGCGAGGGGAAAAGGCTGTTTAACGGCAACATAAAGTGCCCAAAATGTTCAAAACATATCGTACACTTAAAATGATATATATATATATTTTAGGTGGGAATTATTTTAGGTGGCTAAAATATGTCTTGCTGGTTTCAGCAGTACAATGCTCTGCTTCTCCAGACCAGCGGTGAGATGACAGTGATTTACGGCAGGTATCACACCAACTAGGTAAGACATACCTCCTCCAACAACAGCACATAAAAAGACCCGAACTATCCCTTTAATGTATAATCCAGTATAAATGTAAAGGCAAAAGAAAAAATAACAATATGAAGAAGAATAGAACAAGACACTAAACAAGATAAGAAAAGGGATGAAGGAAAACGGGATGTAAAAGAAAAAAAAAGTTTCTTCCGGGAGTGATCAGACAGGTTCAAAGCAAATCTCCGGCTCAACCAGTTTATTCGGAGGTGGAAAAGGTGAGTGTGTCCAAAATGACTTGTGTGACTCTCGTCTATCAGCGATGTGAAACTGCACAGTTGACTCAAGGTTATAACAGGAAGTTGCTCTTAAAAAGGCCATGAACATTTTACTCCCACACACAGTCAGTAGTGTAGATACTATCATTAACCTGAGGATATTTCTTTGTATTAATTAAAGCCACTAAACAATGGCAGGGAAATATAACGCGGCACATCTTGCCCTCAGCTTCACCAGTACAATGATGAAAACAGACCACAGTGTGTTGGTCGTCTCAAAATATTAGAAGGCAGGATGACGTTGACTTGAGCCGGCTTAAAATTATTGTTGTCTACATAAAAGGGGGCCACGCAGAAAAAGTTTGTGAACCACTATGGTCACAGATGTGTAAATTACTTTCCTTGGCTCAAAGAAAGTTTTACTAAAATTAAATCCTCCTAATATAAATGAAAGAATATGCCTTTAAATGTGCCAAAAATATGATTGAAAATAAATATAGGCATCATTTAACTGAGACATAAATTTACATCTGTTTTTACCTAACTTTGTATTATTTCTATTGATTTACTTCCCAGTTTATTTATTAAAATATTTTATAAGACATTTAATTAATTAATTAATAATGCCTAAATGTATTTTTAATATTATTTTCGGTGTATTTTATAAACACATGAACCTATTCATTTTTTTATTTTGATTCTAAGATTAGATTTCTAGATCTTGACACTTTCGGTCCTCCATAAAGTTTTACTACTGATAGAAATAAATGACACGAAACACGATTCTTTACTATTTGGAAATTAAATGTGCAGCAAGATTTTTTTTTTCTTCTTGACATAACTTCCACTGAATTTCTGAAATTTCATAAACATCACTGAGACTTTGACCTACACACATCAGAATCATCTTTCCCTCCACTTCCATAGGTTTGAAACATACCTGCCGAAAACGAATATGATGGTGAGCAGCGGCACCAACTTCACCAGGTCCTGGCTGATATAAGTTGCCATGACAGCGAGCTGCAGGAAGAAGAAGAGGAAGAGAGCCAGCGATTCGTTGATGTAGTGCCAGTGCACCGCCACCTCTTTGTTCACCTGATTGCCCTTGTAGAGGGGCTGCAGGGCGCCGTAGCGCAACCGGGCGATGCCCAACACCAGCACGCCTGCAGAGACACGAGGGTCAAGACAAACCTGATTTTATTCTTTCCTTTCTACATCGTAAGCGTTTGTTTCAATACACGACAACATACCGAAGTCTTACCGAGCAGGATGGGGATGATGGCGAAGAAGGAGCAGCGTAGAGTGTACACCACCCTGAGGGGGGCGCTCTTCAGCATCGGCGATTCAAAGGGAAGGAGGGCGTAACCTCCCCACACCAGGAGGGGGAAGATGACCCCTGCGGCCACCAGCGTCAGAATCACCTTCAGTTTCTCACCGCACAGTTCATCACACAGGTCTGAGGAAGAAAACTAGGATTATTTTATACAAAGTGATTTTTTTTAACGGTAATCATCACCCTAACCCTATAGATATCTTTATTGGGACAGGAGGAGACAGCGAGACGTAGACTGGAGTCATTGCATGATTCATCTCAAGACGTGTAATTACATCTGATTAAGGAGAAATGAGACCATGACACTGCGCTGCTCAGCTCAGAGTGCAGTGACTCACCTACTGAGTGAAAGTGTGCTCAGCAATCTGATGTGCAACCAATTCATCAAATGAAAGCTGCACGTTGATTTTTTTTTTTTGCATATAATAATTAATGCTAAATCCCCAGGAGCTTATGTGTCATAATAAAAATGAGTCGTTCGTCATTACCCTTCCTTTCTGTCATTTCCACTGTGTCACGAATAAAAGGCTTAAAGCACCCATACGTCCTTTTTTTACAGCAGACGTTTTGACTGGTCACAGCAGGAAAAGCTCAGGTGTTGCTGATTTGAGGATTAGCGATCATGACAGCATGCCGGTGAGTCAGCGTGACCAAACCCAGGACCCTTCAATGGAACTCAAACATCATTAAATTCAATATTTACACCTGCGCCTTTTCTCACCGTGACACGTCAACATGTCTGCTGAAAAAAGGTTAGAAGTGAATGCTGGGAAAACATCTGTGACTCGAGATTCACCCGACAAGACGCACCGAACCCACAACCAAACTGACAGACGCTCATCCATGAACACAAACAGTCAGCAGACTTGGAATATTATGAGAAGAAGATATGTGGTTTGTTTCTAGCAAATAAGAAAAGGATTCAAAGTCTTAAGCAATCAGAATCTCGGGAGGGATGTCAGTTTAAGAACTTCAAGTGTCCATACACAAAACTGATTGTTTTTTTTTGTTTTTTTTACATTAACAAGATTAAAATGATGATTTACTAACAATTAAATCAGGCCTGTGTAAGACTTTTGACAGGTTGTTAAAGGGATCCTGGAGAAAGACAGTTGAGTGTCGAGTCTCATTCCCAGGTCTTTAAATATTTACTCTTTGGGTTCGTATTTGGACCAGCCAACCAAAAGCAACTGTATAATTATGGTTCTTAAAAGCTTTTATGTGCCAATAATGGACTGGTGAAGATGGTAACATTAATTAATTCATATTCCTATGTGAAGAGGTACACAAAAGACACATGTTGTGATTTGGCTTTTAAATGGATGTATCTTATGACCTTAAAACATAAAAATTACAATGATGATTGAGATTTAATTTCATTTAATGTAGAAGTCTGTAGCAAATGTTGGTGTGGTTTTTTTAAAATTGTGTTCACATTCATCAGGGTTTAAACCAGAATACAGCTGTCACTGATTTACTTTTGCAATCCCTCTCCACGCCTCTTTATTGTCTGATCTCGTCAATTCTCTTTATGTTGTGATTTCTCTACTTGCTTTACTGAATTTATTTCCTTCTGCAGTCTGGTTTTCTTTCTTGTTTTTATTGTTATGACATAAATATATTAGATGACATGTAAGTTGTGTAAAATGCAAGTGAAAAGATTACAGACCTTTGGAAAAAATAAAAACTACGCGTTTGGACAAATAACATCAGTGAGTAAAATGTAGGACTTTGTGTAGATGTAGCGTAAATCCATGTCTCTGATTGGCTGTTCCTGCATAGTCTCAACAGAGTAGCTACAGTTTACTGTTTGCAGGAGTTATACATGCGTCTAGATGTTTCCAATCAACAAAAAATTAATGTAATTCTTAATGAATATGGGCCCAGATGCTTGCGTGTTATACTCACATAACTTGTCGTCCTGTTCTGTCCACTCTGGGTAATAGTGCCCGGCTGACTCGGGCTCCTCCTGCAGCTCCTCCCTGTCGTCTCTCTCTATGAACAGCCTGCTCTCCTCAGGAATCTCTTTACTTGTTGGACGCATGATCGTGACTCGCGGAGTGAAACCCGGAGACGTTTTCTCTGAGATCCAATTCGACTCTCCGTCATCTTCTTCTTCCTCCTCCTCTTCCCCCTCGTCTTCATCGTCTGCCAGCGAGCCCTCCCCTTTATCATCTCGCTGCACCTCGATCTCGTCGTCCCTCCACTTCTCGCCCTCGGGCATGCTCTCCCTCCATTTGCCCTTTCTGTTGCTCTCCACATCCTCTGACAGGTCCTGGCTCCCTCCGCTGATCCCTGTATCCCTCTCTTCGGACTCAGAAACTCTTTTTTCTGACCAGGCTTGATCGTCGTCTTCCGTCTGAGGCCTCTTGTCTTGGTCTCCGGGCCACGGCAGAGTTGTGGGCTCCAGATGAGCTGAGCTGGTCACTTCTTCCTCTTCATCCTCCTCATTTAAGCCCTCTTCTTCTTCTTCTTCTTCTTCTTCTTCTTCTGAGTCTGAGTCTGAGTCTGAGTCTGAGTCTGAGTCTGTAATCTCCCTTCCTTCCACCGTACTGTCACTATCTTGTGGCTTAATTGTTGCTATCTTCTCTGCAGCTGGATCGGCAGGAGGAACAGCCACCTCATCTGAGACTGGACCGCCCTGGCCAGACATTCTTTAGTTTTTTAAATTCAACTTTCCTCTTTATTCAGTCAACACCTGACGCTCCGTCGAGAGTTTGTTAACAAAACTGCTTCCAGTTGCTAAAAGTCATTTTTGGCTTCATTTGTTGAGTTTTTTCTGTGAGGGGGGAAAAAAACAAAACAAAACAAAACATGAATGTGCGTTCAGCTTCACAAAGAAAATCAAAGTTCACTGTTTATTACAGGTGTGTCCTGACAGGCCAACACGCTGTTAGGCGAGTTAAGAGTTTGTGCAGCTGTGACCTCAACCTGAGTTTATGTCAAGAAAATTAAAGACTGCTTTTTGCCATAACAGGGCTCCAGACTAACGCTTTCATTTGGGCATACCCAATAATACAAGAATGAAAGGTGCAAATACAAATTTTTTTCATTTCATAAATTTCAGGCTACCAATCCAAAAGTTCAGTCGCATTTGACAGATATCTTTGATGCATGTGCGACCACAATAGTCTCACCCCGGAGCCCTGTATAACCTGTTTAGCCTTACTGACTGGCGAACAATAAGACTCGCGAACACCAAAACAATCACAGCAATAAATCCAGTGAGAGGTAACATTAGAAAAATTAGAAATCGGCATGGTGTCAAAATTAAGAATAAGCTGTGATGAAATGCAACTAGGTACAATTTACTGAAGTAATATTTTTGGTGCTATACTTTATACCATTTTAAGCTGCCTTACGCATCTGGTACACAAAACTTGACATTTGATCATTTAAGTCAGATATTTCCGTGTTGAAAGGCTACAATTTGTGACGTGTAACCAATCAGATAACGTTGTGGATAGGACACAGATTGAGACCAAAGAGTGGTGACTCCGTAAAGAGAGGACGCTTCATGAGAGCCAGTATAAATCGCTTAATCTGCAATTGGAAAAAAAATCTGAAAATTCTGATCATAAACCCTGATAATTGGCCCAGCTGATAATCAGTCTGTCTGTAATTGTTACAGATTAATATTTCCATCATAACCCTTAGCAAAAAGTAGTATACTTGAAGTTCATTTTATTAAGTATGCTTGAGTATAAGTATAAGTATAGCAAGTATACTATGGACCATGTACTTGTAGCATACTAGAAAGTATACTAATTTAATACTTCTTCGGACTAAATTGGAACATTTTAAGTTTATAAAAGTATACTTTAAGTATACCTTATAAGGTCATTTTAAGTTTACAGAAGTACACTTTCAAGTATACAACAAGTACACTAATCTATATACTACTAGTGTACAAAGTATATACTTCTAGTCCACATTTTAGTTTATTAACATGTAAGTTTATAACAGGGGTAATACCTCAAGGCAAATGTATATAGTGAAAAACATATTTATTCTGCTAAATTAAATGTAAACACAACTCAATGACTCAACCTTTCCCTTATACTTACATCAAGATATTGTAAGTATTACCACTTGCAATGTGACAAGCTCTAGCAAGAGATCCACCATTTATTACCATACATACCCACAGCTTAACAGACGGGAAGTCTCTCCTGGAAAACACCCCTTCACTCATGGTGCCAACATTTTTATCATCTTTGTTAATTCGACACAATTTAACCACAGAACAAGGATGTGAATTAACCAGCAACCGTCTTACACATCATGTTATTCACAAACACATTCACAAACCATAATTACACTAACAACAACAGAATACCCAAGAGTCTTTGCGCCACAGTCCACAGTATACTAAAGTACAAGTATAAGCTTTAGTATTAAAGTATAAGTCTAAGTATTAATGTACTTAGTCTTAGACTATTCTTTATACTTTTCAGTATAAGCCAAGTATACTTCACTATACTTTTCTTAAGTATATAAAATGTATTATATAAAAAGTACACTTCAAGTATATGCCTCAGTTTTAGTGTAAAATAAGTATACTTGTTGTACACTTGAATAAACTACTTTTTGCTAAGGGAATATACTCTGATGTCAACGTGGGGGATATTCTCTCGGGCTCTGCGCTGCAGTTCTGAATTACATAAACTCATGTCGCACACATAAAACACTACAAAGACAATAAAACCAAGTTACATAAAGCACCGGCAGAACTGCGCATAACAATACAGGATACAGGACTTCTGCACAAACCCTCGGGCCAGCTGCTGCACCTTTTTACCTCCCTACGGTTAAAACACCGAAAATAATGTCTCTTCAAAATACCCCGAACTCTAATGTCAGCAGTACCTGAAACAAAAAAAGCCTCTTTAAAATGTTGCAGAGGAATTATTTTACATTTCAACACTGATAAGAGATGTTGCGTACTTTAACACACATCACATTCAGACCAGCCACGCTGCAATCTCACTTCCAATTAAAACTAGGAATCACCTGTACATCTGAATATCAACTTACACTACTTCTAATGGAGTTTAGGATATTCTAGTGTTTCACTTGATCAGAATATCTACTTTGTGTTGCGTGACTATTTATGGTTCCCCAAAATTATGCGACACATTGCACTTGAGTTTCCATTGCCTGTCCATGCACATGCAGACATAACTCATTTTGAGCAGTTGCAATTGTTCCAGGTGTGTCAGACGCAGCTCAACCTCACCTTTGAGATATGCGTGTGGCCAATTATTAACAGAAAAACTAACAGATCAACAGATATATTTCAGCTATAAAGTGAGTAAAGGAGCTGTATCAACATGGCTGCATTCCTGCTCTCTGAAAACACATATGAGACAAACCTGGACTTTGTCACAGACAGCAACAACAGCAGCAGCGGCTGTAAACGAAAAATGAAGCTGTGAAGCATGGCACATATAGATTTAATGTCTTTAACCACAAAAACAACCCTTGAAGATCTTACTTATACTGTCTGAGTCTGGTTTCAGCAGAGACTTGCAGGTGTTTAATGTTGACGTTTATGCTGCATTTCTTCCTCTGAGTCAATTTAATTTAGCTTTAAAGTCCTTGTCTTACTTTTCCTGTTTATAATCACTCCTTAATGAATGCCTCACATTACTCTACAAACACTGGGAAATCCCCAGCCTCTGCACACTCTACTGTTGGAGCCACACATAGAGGAATACCTGTTTGTTTACCAATTTTTATAGTCCAAAGTTTGTTTTGACAAGTGAAGGTCGTACAGAGCCGTTTTTAATCCTTTAACTACACTGAGGTGGAGCCCATTAGGCCTGCTTGTGGTCTACCGCACTCAGGAATGTAGTCTCAAGCTAAAGGCTAAAAC
Source organism: Sparus aurata (assembly GCF_900880675.1). Classification (NCBI taxonomy): domain Eukaryota; kingdom Metazoa; phylum Chordata; class Actinopteri; order Spariformes; family Sparidae; genus Sparus; species Sparus aurata. The sequence continues at coordinate 12,217,539 of NC_044189.1, read as the reverse complement.
TTATTTAGCATCTTTGTATGTATGACCGAGTTTTGCGACACTTAAACGAACAACCATATTTTTAAAAAAAATGTAATGGTGGACGTACCTGTTTTCAACCCGAAACTATCCGTAACTTTTGTGTGAACGCAGAGACGTCAGTAGTGGAACTGTTCCTCTCAGGTGAAGTGAAAAGTTACCCGGCAGGTGTGACCAGGTACTCAGTCCACTGTCTGAGCACAGAGGAGGAAAACCGGGAAGAGGTACCACTCTGTTTTTTTTTCTTTCTCCGCGTTCAGAAAAAACGTCACCGCCGTTCGTCGACTTTGACGTCACTCCGTTTTTTTCTTCTTCAAGGGTCCCAAAGATCGCGTATTCCTTCTCTGTGTGGGTACAAGCCATGAAAAGTGCCTTTAATGGATCCTGGGGGGTACAGAGAGGCAATAAACAGATAAATGTGATAATCACCATTAAGCTCAGTGGTGCTCAGCTAGGCTTGTTTTTTGATAAAATGTAAATTTTATTTATAAAATTTTATATTTATTTATTTATTTCATTTATTGTAAATCTGATTTCATCATGCTCTCACCTTAATAATGTTATTGATGTTGTCATTTGCGTGTTGACTGTATAATTCTTGCCCTTGTTTTAGTAATTTGTGAATTAGCCAGTAGCTAATGTATTTGTTTGTGGTCCCTTTGGCGTCAATCATGAATTAATTTTTCACACAATTTGAGGGTTTTTTTTCTCTGATTTCTTTTGTTATAGTGCTTTTTTTTTAAATTGGAACTTTATCCTTGTAGAATTTTTCTAGTGTTTTCATATATATGTCACAATGGGAAAGCCCTACTGATGCCATCACTGCTGTCTTATTTGAATAGTGATTTATATAAAACTTACTCAACTAATACAAACTGTGAAAAAGCCCATGGTTTAACAGTTGCGCTCTTGATTTATCTCAAATTTTATGTTGCTAATTTGTTTGTGTGCTTAATTTTAACTCGATTTAATGATTGCCATGCCATCATCTTAGCCACCTTGTCTGTCAATGTTACTACAAACTGTGATAGTTATGTCTTTGAGGCCAGGGAGATGACAGAATCGTTTTGCATGGATACAGGGTTCCCAAATGTTTCAAATTAAATGGGTGGCCATAGTCAAAATCAGACACCTATTGTATTGTCATGATGCCAAAACAGTATTAGGGCCTCAAGTTTTCTAAACTGTCATGCTCAGACTATGAAAAAATGATAAATTATCCAACTAATTTAGAAAACATTATCACCTCACAAAAAAATTGTTGGCATAGATATGTTTATATTACAATTTTTTTTTAATGATTTTTTACATTACTTTTATTGGAAACATCTGGTGGGCCAAAGTGAACCTTATCAGGTCAAATTTAGTCAACACTCCCCACTTTGCCCAACCCCGGTATATATAGATTTATGGATGTTATGCAAAACATTTTTTTTTCAGCAAAGTAAAAAAAAAGACATATCTTCATCTAAATGCCAAGAGGCATTTTATTTATTAAGTGCTGACCTTTATCTTGGTCATCGAGTTACATACAGGGACAGTACGTTGTTACTTTTGCAGTAAAGTAAAATTGCTATGGAGCACACTGCTGAAATGTAAGTACTAAACACATAAAATATATTTAGATCATATATAACATCTAAATATTAAAATACGACTCTCCTTTTGTTATGATAACAAAATAAAGCTACTGCTCCCCTAAGAAAAATTTACATTTTACTACAAGAAACCTAAAAAAGTACAGGTTTTATAGTTTGGAGTGATCCATTCGTCAAAACACACACAACCTTTGTTTCAGCCCGACTCAGGTGCACAGTACATCAGTCAAGTCATCGGACAGGAATGGTGAGGGTGGAGCTGCCACCCACAAACTATAATAAACGGCTAAATACTACTTGTGACCTACATCATTTCATCATGTAAACTGAATGTAAACAAAGAACAGAAGGGGACACCACGCTGTAGAAAATAAAACGGCAAGATCAACATTTTATTTCAAGAGCATAATCTCACAAATTATTGACTGCTTGTTAAAACACACACAAATCCAAATATGTCCACTTAAAATAACGTGACTTCATAAAGCCAGATCGAATTTCAATGTGATTTTTAAAACTTTAAACCTCAATTTTCGTCCTCATCTCACATTCTCTTTTTATTCTTTTTATTTTTTAATTTCATGACAACTTGACACACAGAAGCACAGTTTGGCATTTCGGAACTTCAATTGCTTGATCCAACCATAAAAGGTGTGTTAGTATCAGTTAAAATGATGTACAAGTCATGTCACACAATTTTAACACTAGGTGCTCGAAGACAGGTAAAAGAATATTTGTAAAATCAACTCAATTAACTTAATTTAACTCAAAAAACTGAATTTAATCTCATGACAGTCCCAAGTTATCATAAAAAAAAGGCTTCACAGTTACACGTAAACATTTAGAGGACAAGGGGAAATAACTACTGCGACTCGATATCAGCTCGATTTAAAAAAAAAAAGATAAAATGGTACATGTGGAGCAGGAAATCTTCAGGGCGACTGTGAGCATTGAGAAGGCGTTTAATACGGAGCTTTCTGTTCTTTCGAGGAATGGATGTCACCAAAGGCTGATCAGTGCAGGACAGTAACCGACAGTACATTCAAAGCTTTGGCAATTAAGGCGAAACAAATACGAAGACATGACAAAACTGTAAAAATGGCGTTGAGAAAATTATGACATCCCTTTGATAAATTTTATCTCAGACTCTCCTCACAGACACTCAATAACCAGCCGAAGTGATCATTCTGAAGTACAGTGACATTTTAAGAGACACAAACTACTAAAACAAAGCTTTACTTAGATGTATTATGCGTGGGTCTATTATCGATTATCCTCCGTTTCTGTTTGGAGCATTTTCTCATGTGCGTGCAATACTTTTTTTGACCCCTTGGGGGAATTGGCGCATCGGCATATCTTCACCTTTAAGTTGCTTTGACTAAATTTTCTTATTCATACATCCAGCAGTTACAGAGAAACACCATCATGTATCTGGAGTCGTGTTTGTGTCCACCAAGGCTGAATCCAAATGTCCATCCTGTCTGTCCATGTCTGCGAGAGCACAAAAGTGCGAGGCTTTATAAGCCTCCAATAGAGAGGCCTGGACTACAGAAATAAAATGCATTTTGATTTCCTCTATAGCATGTGCATCTACATAAACTGTGATGTTTTTGAATATTATTTCTGGCCTACATATTTCAAAGTGCATTCTGATAGTACGGTTTTTAGTACGTCATATCCATATCGACTCTCTGCGAGTCTGAAGACAGGAATGTGCCCGTAATGTTGGGGAGTCTGGACATTTGGATGCAGCCCAATAGTCATTCTCTTTAAGCTCTGTTTTTGGTCTCTACCAACTCTTGAGGGAAACATCGGACCTTTAAGCCACCAATTACTGCACTGTCGTCACCGTTTTCAGGTAGCTAATTCTAAAAAAAAATAATCCGATGACCCTGAGGCAATTTAGCTACCCCTTTGTTAAATGCCAATCTGTTGTTATCTTATGTATGAAAATCCTTCTCCCTTCTCTTCCTGTGAAACATTACATTATTTTGAATTAATCATTTTAAACGTGGAGGGATACACAATTACGGAATTGAGATTTCGGTTGACTAACTAACTGTTCACATCGTATAAAAAAAACACACTTGACTTGACAGTGGGTTTTGGCTAGCATAGCAGTATCATTGGGAGGAGTGTGTTTGGATATGAGTTGGTGGAAACCTTCCTTATACTAAAAGAAAGTGACTGAGCCTTGTACCAGCCTGTATTTATATACTACGTTGTCATAAGTGAGAGAAACTGATGAGAGAAAAGCTGAATAGGAGATTGCACTGAGTAACTGGATGTTGACGTCAGGTTTTCAGCATTCTTGAGCATCGCTGTTCGGTTTTCTCTCATCTCTCCGCCAATTGTTTGGACTGTTTTTTTTTTTTGCATCCAAGGTCATACTCGAGCAAAAGTTTTACGGTTACAACTGAACTGACAAACACTACATCTGAAAGTTAAATGAAAACTGGACCAATCAGTCTGTAATAATAAACTCTACATGCCAGGTCTAGTAAAAGATTATTAGTAGTACGACTTACTCAGATGGCAGAAAGGAAGTTTTAAAAACAAAAACAACCAAAAAAAAAAGAGAAATCAAGCACAAGGAAACAACATGAACACGTTAGTCAGGGAAACAAGTGCTGCTGAATTACTAGCCTACCTGACTAACAAAAAGTTAAAAACTTGTGTTTTCATTGACAAGATTGTATTCAATGTTTAAAACACCAACTACTACAGCAAATTTTTTGGTCAGACCGGGATTGTTCATCAAGCCTGGTTACTAACTTCAAGGCTTGCATCCTGAATCGTTTCTTCAGTATCCTGCTCGATGGGCAACATGTCTGTTTGCTGCTCCTCTTCTACCGGCTCTCCTTTGCACTCAACTCCAACAGCAGATGTATCGATCTCTGAATGGTTAGAGAGTACGCTGTCAAGCTCCGCTTCAATTTTGCCTTTATTTTTGTTGCCTGAACCTTTGGGGCGACCCCTTTTACGTGGAGTGTCCGATTCACTTTTGGGAGTACTTGGAGGAAAGCCCCTTTTTTTGGGGGATCCCTCGCTGGGGCTGCGTGGTGAGGATGGAGAGGAAGCCCCACTCTTGCGCAAGTGAGCACCCCTCTTGGTCTCTGACTTGCGAGGACGACCACGACCCCTGCGAGGGCCTGGGGGAGCTCCCTCTGGAGGATCAACACGTGGGTATTTCCTCGGCCTTCCCAGCGGCTTCCATACTTTTGGCTTGTTCCGTTCCGCATTTGACAGAAGAGGGTATTTCCTTGGACGTCCCCTTTTGGCTGGTAGTTTTCTTGGTCGACCAGGCCTCCTCATTGTGGACGGGATCGCTGTTTTCCGAGATCGGCCGATGCTAACAAGAGCCTTACATGAGAGGCGATTCTTGTTTAAAGAGCCTTTAGGTCGACCTCTTCTCTTGTATTTATTACAGGCATTTGTGACCTGTTCTTGTTTTCTTGGCCGACCCCTTCCTCGCTTTGGGACCGTTGAGATGCCATTCGATGAATCTGAATCCACCCTCACCTTCCTGGGCCGACCTCTTCCCCTTTTCACTGAGTTTAGACTCCCATTAGCTTCCCTTTTAATGGTCACCTGTCTCTCCAACTTTGTTTTCTTATTGAGGGACCCTTTCGGTCGACCTCTTTTTCTCGGTGTTACAGAACTGCCTTCATTCTCTTCTTCACTCGTTAACTTGCGCTTTGTAGATCCTTTCGGGCGACCGCGTCCCACTTTTGGTGTATCGGAGCCCCCATTCGTTAGGCCTTCACCATCAGACTTTTCAACAGTGCTTACGCTGGGAGACTTTCTTGGCCTGCCTCTTTTCTTAGGAGTATGGTCTGTCGTAGCACTGTTTCCATCACTGGTCTGTTTCTTGGATCCTTTCGGCCTCCCCCTTCCCCGAGGCGCTTGCACAGAATTATCAGCATCATTGTCTCCTGATCCTTGCTGCTCCGTGTGTTTTATGAGTTTTGGACGCCCTCTTCCCCTCGGAGGCTGTGTGGAACCCCCATTGGAAATGCCTGAAACCAGCTCTGTTAGGTTAACGTCCGTAACACAAACCTTCAACTTCTTTGAGCCTTGCGGCCTCCCCCTTCCTCTTTTAACTTGACTGATGTTGGATATGTGTACACTGGTCTCTGCCTCATTGTTGGCAGCATCTCCTTGTTCTGCTTGATCTGCTTGTTCTGTCTCGTCCATCCTTATTTCCTCTTCCATACTGTTGACGTCAGCTTGGACTGCCAGTTAGGTTTGCCCCTTGAGAACAGAGAAGCACAATTAATACTTGAAGTTAAATATTAAAAAGAGGTGCAAAACATTATGATGACAGTGAAACAATAATGCAAAAATGTTGTCGGGTCCAAAATGATTGTTTTGTTTATGTCTTTGTAAGAATTCTGGCAGTAGGTTCCCTCTTCTAACAAGGTTTGTTAGTATATAGCTGTTGGTATAACGTAGTATTTGTGCTTCGTCAGCGATCGATTATCAATAACTCCTTCACAACAACAATCAATTGATGTGCACATTTAATACAAGGGTTTAAGTTTGACAGCAAGACTTTTTTGATGTTGCACAATTTAATTTTGAACGTAGACCTGAATGAATCACAAAATGTGGCGAAATAATCGGAAAGTCAGGCCATGTCACAATCTAAATGTTTCCTGCTGTTACAAGAGCTGCACCAATCAGGTAATACATTTTCCAAACCAAAGATTTTGGATAATAACAAGAAGTACAGTGAAATAAAATAGCTGTAATGGTTTTTATAACAAAGTTTTTTGTTCAACATAAGTAGTAGTATAATTGATATATAGAAAAGACTATGGCCAAAAGTCACTGGCACCCCTATTTATCATTGGGTTTGGTTTTATCAGCCAGAATCATTGCTGTAGAAAGCTATAAATGGGTTGTAAAGACTCCGTCTCTTCTTTCCTGTGGCGGCAATATGCCGTCAACTTTATCAGCAAATATTAAATATTCATGTTATATGTCTGGTAAATTGGACACATGATTTAAAGGTATTACAGTCCACATTAACATACTACATACACATACTGCTTATGAAACAATTACTTATGTTGACACAATGATTGGTTTTAAGACATTTTAAGCATATTTTCACATTCTATTTATAATTCTGCACATTACCTATATCTATAGATTATACCTGTTCGTATGGCTTATAAACATTCTCCTTTTTAGTAAAGTTATTATGACTGAAAATAAAAAAAATTAGCTAGGACACATTATTAATACTCTTTTGCTAAAAAGGCAAAGGGGAACACACACAATCTACATAAACAACCGAGTTGTGCATATTTTTAAAAATTATTTGGAAATCAATTAATAAATGTTTGTATTTCTATTATTACAGAAAGGATGGGTTTTGCACGGCTATGTCTATTTTGTGGACTACAATCTTTAAACGGCGGGAAGGTGTTTGATGAAGTGTCCAGGAGGCTAGCAATAACACGTGCACATTAAATGTCGCTGCATGCAATTGATAATTGTAATATCTTATGCTACGATCAAAGTTCGAAACATATGCAATTTATTTTAAAATACTGTAAAACCCCATGCATTCTCTCCTGTAGCTTAAATACTGTAAATGTGGTCTATTCGGGCCTTAGTAACCCGCTTTGACTATGGACCAGATTGTTTTCCAGGTAATAGTCAGTTTCAAAATCGATGGCGATGGAAAGTGAAGCTAGCGGTTCGAGGCGGATAAAAGAGTGCAAACAACAGAGAGCGCATCTCACCTGAGGGAAACCCTCTGTAAAAATTCAGCTTAATTTTCCAAAAAATATTGATTCATCTGACAGCCCGTACAGTGAAAGTGCGCGTTTATTGTTGTTGTGATGGCTGTTTAAATTTGCGATCGCTTCCGGGTGTCCGTGACGTTTGGGAGGCTCTGAAGGAAACTGTGCCACAGCATTATAGTTCCGCCTCAACATCCAGGCTGCCTCGCAGACTGTTGCTGTGATTTTTTTGTGTGTGATATTTATACCCATTTTAAGTTTGACCCTGTTTAATCTTTCCACTCTGCTGTCCACAGGCTTTTTTTCTACACATTAACTCATTCCCCCAGGTGTGATTTCTTTTATTTTCACTGAAAATACCTTGTCTTTCTGTCTTTTCTTTTCTTTTTTTCAAATACTGTTTTTATTTTATTTGACACAGGTAAAAACATGTAAACACACAATGATCATTGAAATACAGTATATCCTCACAAAATGACAAAAAAGACAATTGGACAGGGGAAGGAAAAAAGTTAAATAAATTACCATAAATAAAAAAAAATAAAAATGCAGCATCACCACATTAGTTCATATAATTACATTTAATTAAATGAATTCCTAAATTATTTTGTGAAACATAATACATTTTTTATCCAGTCCCACTCCCACTTCATTAGATCATTCTCCAAATTTATATTCTGTTGAGCTGCTTTGTAAAGGTTAGTTGCAATTATCTTTTCCAAAACAAGTTGGCTTTGCAACATATTTAAATAATAATAATAATAATAATAATAATAATAATAATAATAATAATAATGAAATTGTATTCATATAGCCCTACACTGAAGTTCCAAAGTGCTTCACAGAACATAGATTAAAACAAACTTCACAGGGTACATCGGAATAACAAGAACATTTGTTGGTTCAAAGTAATTTGAGGGAAAGTAAATGGTAATTGGGCCGAGTCTGAACTTTAAGTTCTTCACATCTGTTCCTTAATTAATTGTTTATTCTTGATCTTGATCTCAATTATAAACAAGAAAATGAGACCATACCAATCAAATACATATGTTAAAATAGTTAAAAGTCAAACAAATATCTTTATAATACCAAAGTCCAAATTATACCTCTCAACAGCACGTTTCAAAGTCTGTGACACCCTTAAAAACAAAAAGAAAAATTCTCTTCAAGTACAGAAGTATCTGCACTAAATTACAGATATTAAACTGAGCAGTTGCTGTGATCATAATAAGTAACTGTTATCAGTTTAAGATGTTTCATTTGGTCACATTTTGAGCATTGAAACAAGGACGGTGCATCAATTGTGTTTAATTCTGGCTTGTTGAAACTCTCACACAACATATATTTTTTGGAAGTATTATTATTTAGAGGCATATTTCTTTTACCAACAGCTGTTAGATAAATGACAGTATTTACCTCTATATTGACAATAAGTGGCTGAGTTATTTCAGTTATAATTTTATAAGTGTTTTACTTTAATGCTGAGCTAACTCAACAAAGTACTGTGACTGTGGGTTTGTAGCTCAGCATCGCCCCCTACATACTCATTTGATAAGTGTAAATAATTATTGGACAGTAGTGAAACATTGTGAATGGTGCACGGAGGAAAACATCTACAGCGATGGAGGAAACTAAACCCTAGAATTACTATTTGGTATTTCTTTGCACCATTTTTTCACTAAGCAGTGGTATATTTGGTGTCTTATTATGTCCATGTCCATGTGGTGTGAGCCTGACATAACAACCAACAATCAGACTGTTATAAGACAAACGGTGGTTGACCGAGCAAAGTACTGAAAGTGGAACTCACACACATAAAACGCACACTTGATGTTGACTGATGCCAAACTTTATTTATTAATTCATCAATAATCAGTTCATTTAGCTAATTTCAGTGTACAATTTCTAGAAAAGAATTGTACAAATAATAAACTTTTACCAACAAAACATTAACAAATCAGGAGCCAGAAGAAAAACTTATAAATAACAAAAATAATAATAATAAATAATAATAACAATAACAGAAGAGACTGTAGATAAACATTTTTAAAAAAGTAACCAGAAGTCATACTTGAGTAAAAGTAAAGATTTGGGGTTAAAATATTTTGATTAAAGTATATATTTTGGTAAAAGTCCCCCATACAAAGAATACTTGAATTAATGTATTTCAAATAAATGTATTTAAGCATGAAAAGTACTTTTTCAGGCAATAAATGTTCTTAAGTATGAAAAGAAAAAATTAAAGGAAATTATACATATATCTATATTGTCGGCTTCTGTATTCAGCATTGTCCTGTTTATCACAATCAGAAAATCCAGAAGGAAAAAGTATAATATTTGCCTCCAATATGGAGTGGAATGGTTATATAAAGTGGCAGAAAGTGGAAATACTCGAGGAAAGAACCTCAAAAAGTACTTGCATAACTTTATATAACTAAAATCAGCCTACTCTTGGAAATAAAGCATGACAAAATGAGCAATATAAAGTTCTTAATGCCATCATAGATCGATATATTGATTGTGAAAAATCCTCACTCCTCTGTGTCCTCCTCCAGCGTCAGTTTTAGCTGAGTTTGTTCCACACTTTCACGTTGTTTTAGCCCCCTCTCGGCTTTCCTGTGCCTCTCCACGGAGGGGAACCATATTGACACTGAGAGAAAAGAATGAGGGGGAAAAGACTAGAAGAAGAAGAAGAAAAAAAAGGCTAATTAGAGAGAGGCCGATTATGTTGCACACTGGACGAGGGGGTGGAGTATGAGGTAAGGGCAGATTGATGAGGTCAGCATCAATAAGAAGAAGAATGCAAGAAAAGAGAAAGAAAAATGCAAATTGTGTTTATAAGTGTGTGTGAGGAGGGGAGAGACAGAGAGAGAGAGAGAGAGAGAGAGAGAGAGAGAGAGAGGCTGTCAGTTCAAAAGAAGCAGAGAGAAAATGACAGACGTGGCCGGAGGAAAGGAAAGGAGCGTTTGAGAAAGACAACCCCTGGGAGACTGCGTGCTGAACCCGCTGCCCCGTCTCAACCCTCCTCCTCCCTCCCTCCCTCCCTCCCTCCCTGCCTCCCTCCCTGTGTGCTTCGCCATGGTTACCAGACAGGGCTCCCAATGCAGCCAGTTAATGTGTTTTTCAGCGGCAGGAGCGAGCTGGGTACTAATGTGTCTCAGTCTGTCTCCTGCACAATCAATGTCAACTGTCCTGGGATGCACAAACACATGGCGGGTGGAGAGCCAGGGAACACTGAGCCACCCTGGCTGAGCGTCAGAGTCTGAAAGACGGCCACGTCACCTGAAAAGGGACCCGCTCAGAAGTTTTCTTCCAGAAAAATGAAAAGTGACAATGAGGAAGTTATTTGTTTTTCGCCGCAGGAGGCTGATATCACATGTTGATCATCGCGACTTCATAATTGATCTGATCGATCTGTTTATCTCGTGTTCAGCTCCTGGCTGGGTGAGCAAAAAATGCATCCTGCGCTGCTACACGTCTGTCAGTCGATAAAAATTCTTTTCAGCATCCTTGTCAGTATTTATTGGATTTACATGGTGTTTAACAAAAAAATAACACAAGTTGTCATCATTTTTTCTGTTTAATTGTCATATTTTCAGTTAATCAGTAAACAGAACAAGGTACAAATCATTCATCCACAAAATGTATAAAAGTGTAGAGCTGCAGAAAACAGTTGACTAATCGATTAGTCAACCAGCAGATAATTCATCTGCAATTATTTTGATGATCCATTGATTGGTTTGGTATAATTTTCTTTTTCTTATCTGATGGTAAACTAATTACAATATATTTGAGCTTTTAAACAGAATAAACATAAATCTAACTATCAGTGTCTTCCCGGACTCTCGACTGCAGGTCTTGACTGCTGTAATTTTCAGCGATGTCAGATTTGACAAGTCCCATGTGAATCATATTTCGGGGTCATGAACCTTGGCTGTCTTTTTATTGAACCGTGTAAGTGTTCTGCACACAAAGCCGGCCAAAAGGTACTGCCCCCTCCGGAGAAGCAGGATGTCTCATCTCGGCTTTCCATGACGTCTGGAAAAGTTCGGGGAATTTTCTCCAGATGAGTTCATGCAGTCGGAATCATCTTATTCTACAACTTTTAATCTCTCTCTGGCGATGTAACACGTTTTCTCTCAGTTGGATCACAGGAAATGTTGCGACTGCATGCAACTTTGTTCCCAAGGACCTCACCTGTGACCTTTCATATCATCACAGGTTAAGGGTCTCAGGGACAATGAAGCACGCCGGCAGATGTCCTCGTCTACAGCTGAAATCCAACCCATCTTGACAAAACGTAATTCTGTGAAGTACGTATGTTATTTGCTGATATGTATACGCCATGTATGTTTATTATTAATTATTTTCTCATTTAAACTCAGTGAGATAAACGTTTATGATGTTAAATTTCACATAAAACCAATTTTAACAACCGACAGACAACAGAAATAGACTCTAAAATAAAAGACGTCATACGGGATGGTTACCGTTTTTTTTATCGATGTCGACGTAGTCCGACATGAAATGTTTCGTCTTGACACGTCTGCGAACGACTGGATCACATCCTGCAGAAAAAGAGAAAGAATTAGTTCAAGCGCATTGTTCAACATACAAATATCGCTTCTAGTAGACGTATTTATCCGTTCTTTACATCTTTTGCTGTCTTTCCTCCTGACATAGCCAGCGCCTGTTTGTCAGTGCAGGTCTGTGCAGTAAGACGTTCAAGTAAAATGCCCCCTGCTGGCAGACAGACAGACAAAGCATTTTAAGACAGACACACACATACGCAGAGGAAAATCCTCCCAGTTAATGTATAAATCGGGATTTGCATATGGGATGATGAACATACAGCCTGTATGGAGGTTAAGACGCAGCAGAGCGGTCATACAGTTCATGTACACACAGACACTCGACTCTTTGCTTGTGCACATGCATGAAACAGCCACAGACAGCTGTGCCTGGAGCCGCAGACAACACTGTCGTCTTAAATTTCCAACAGGCCTTGTGATCTCACAGGATTATGCAATCACTCCCCCATGACAAAGATGCTGAGCCTTGAGGGAGTTACACTGATTTACTCTTCCCCAGACAAAATAAATGTCATACGAGCCTGACACTGCAGATACGACATGAAGAGCATGAGCCAGGGTCCAAACAACTGGTACACAGCTGAAATCTCCAATTGCATCACATCTTAAGTCTGTGCAGACGACAGCCTCATCGTCACGAACACGTCTCTAACTTAGGACATCTGTCTGTGGCCAGGTGCACACACACGCAGACAAACATGCGCCTCCACAAATACTGCCAGTGTGAGAAATTAGACAGCCTCTCTCTGCTTCCTCTTTGTCTCTGTGCTCTCAGATATTTTCCTCTGTCCCAGTTTTATGAGCTCCTCCGCTGCTCTCAAAAGCGCAAGAGACAAAGACCGGAGGATGAAAACCAGTAGCGAGAAAAGAGAGGACATACATATGAAATATCCTGGTGTAGAAAATTACCTATGTCAGAAAGAATGAACATGACGTTGGACACAAATGAAAGGAAGATGGCGGGCGGACGTAGTCAGTCGATTTGTTAGCCGGCCCGTTGAAGTCGTTCTGAACTTACCATAGCCTCTGTCTGGTGTTCCTTACATGAACACACACACACACAAACACACACATATTTGTACACATGTTTATGTGCACATGCATACAACAAGTGCATGTACACAAAACAGGTACGCACACATAACACAACGCACTGTTTTCAATGACTTATTGATCCGTTCGGAAAGAGAAAAAAAAAAGCGACAATTAATCCACTGGTAATGAAAATAATGCCCGATAAAACCTATCCTGCCCCATCTTCACAGTCTTCCTTTTCTCTGAGCGCTGTGTGTGTCAGTGCGGCGGCGAAGAGAAAAGCTATTCCCCTCTCGCTACCCCTCCATCTCTCTCGCTCTCTTCTTTTTGTCTCTCCTCTTCTTCTATCCCTCTCTCAGGCGCTGTCCCTGGCTCTGTTCTGTGCCTGTTTCCCACTGCCAAGTCACATCACTAATTCTCCAGGCGATTAGAGTCCGAGCAGGCAATGTCTATGAGGCAGGTACGCTACACACACACACACACACACACACACACACACACACACGCGCGCGCACACACACACACGGGCACGCGCGCTGAAACACACACACACTGAAACACACACAGATTGCATTGATTCCATTATCTGGTGCTGTACCAACACCCCCACTTCCCCCAACCCCCAACAACCACCAACAGCGCCTCCATCTATGACCCTCTCCGTTCATAAATCTGTGTCACCTACATACATAACACACAACACATGCACACACACACACACACACACACACACACACACACACACACACACACACACAAACACACACACACTCAGACACTTATGCAAGCATGCAGTATCTCCAGCTATCGCTCTTTCTTCTTCTCTTGCTGAACACTCTCTATCACTCTGTCCCCGCCTCCCCCCGCTCTGTCTCAGCCCTTCCCCTCATTTTCATCCTCCTCTCTTCGTCTCCCCACTCTAACCCCTTACATTTTTTCCAGGCGTGACGTCCCGTCTTGCAGTCTACGTTCACACGATGCCATGTCTCTAAATGGGTTTCTATTACTCTGTGTTTGTCCGTGTGTGTGTGTTTGAACTTGCGCTGCATCTGGAGGAGAGAGAGTCAATGTGTTCGGAGGGAGGCGCATGTGTGTAAGGTGGGTGCGTGTCCTTGTGCACCGCTGTGCACACACACATCTGTGTGAGAGGGAGTGTGAGTGTGTGTGTGTGTGTGTGCGTGCGCGCGTGTACGTGTGTGTGTGTGTGTGTGTGTGTGTGAGGAAGGGAGGGAACGAGGGTGGGGGGTGGAGGGAGCTCACAGACGGAGGCTGTGGATTTCACACAGCACAAGGATCAAAGCCACAGCGAGCCCAAAGGTGATTAACCTCCGATCCTTTCTGACCACAACAGTGCTGCTCTTCTTCCATATTTCATTAACACAACAGTCTGCAATCTGTACACATTCATCACTCAGCAATCTATCTGTCCGTCTTTGTTGCAAACACTCCAAAACATCCAGTCTCATGTTGAGAGATAAGTAAGCCTCAAACCTCAAACATCACAACTTTCGATCTTCAATAGAAAAATGACAATAAACGTGTGTGAGAGCAAAAAAATGTCAATAAAAAAGATGCAATTTTTTTAAATTCATGCAAGATTTAAGTGATAAATAGGAATAAAATATGGTTCAAATAAGAGGAATTTATGTAAAAATAGAATGAAAATGACAGCTTTATGAATCAAATGTCAGTATTTAGTTCAAAACAAATGCAGGAACCCGCAACATTCTCATAAAATAGCAGGCGGCAGCCGCCTCTATTGTGACGGTTGCATTTCCTCTTGAGTTGAAACATGCCGGGGAGTCGTTTCTTTGTGTGCGTACAGAAAAAGAGCAGTGCTTGGCACAGATTGCTGATATATGCTCTTTTTTCCCTCCTCGCTGGAGCACTGCAACGCAATGCGGATACTGAGTGTCTGAGCCACTAGCCAGACACACTGGGGGGGACAGAGGGGGGGAGTGGGGGTGGTGGTGGGGAGGAGGAGGAGAAGAAGGAGGAAAAAAAAGGAGGCGGAGGCGGTAAGCAAGTTCACAGACAGCTCCCATGCTTCAGGACACACTGACACTAACGCCTGGGCACGCTGTCATTATCTACCATGACTACAGAGAGCAGCGAGATGGTATGGAGAGTTAACTTTGGACATTTTTATGCATAACCCTTTTAGAATTAAACAAAAACTAGAAATGTTTTGTTGTAAAAATGCACCTTATTTGAGTGACAATGAGGCTGTAATTAGCCAGTTTGATTTTTTTTATTTTCAGACTGAAATCACGGTTGATAGATATGAACGTTTCACTTCACTGACAGTATTAATGAAAGTATTTGAAATACGACTTGTTTTTTTTCTTGGTTTAACATTCACAATCACATTCCAGCATCTGAAGAGATCGTCTGTGTTTTTGTGCACTGAAACAAACAGCTATTGATGTTGGCTCTATACCCCATTGGACTGCACCAAATGACAAATCAAAGAGCACTGCAGAGCAAGCTGGGTATATTGACGCCTGGATTAGATGGACCTCGACAGCAGAACCTGATTAGTATTTCAGATGTATTAGATTTAAAGTCAATGCAGAAACAGCATTTTTCGTGTTATAATAATTACGGGCTTTAAATGTAATTTGTTGAAGGACAAATGTTGAATTATTTTTTTATTTGATGATGGATGTGATCTCTACATCCCAGATGTTCAGGCCTTCAAACAGGCCTTGAAAAAGTAAAAAATATTATATAAAATGTTCAGACGTATGAGACACATACAAAAAAAGAATATCCTCTTGACTTGTATGACACGACAGGCCTAAAAACTCTTATTCCTGAATTCCTTTCCTTATTGATTGTCTTCATACTTACCCCTCTAAGCATAAAAGGTGATGGATTCCGTGTGAAGTCTGGGTGACACCGCAGGGAAAGCTAGAAGGTTGTACAGTTATCTCCAGGCTGTTTATTATGCGAAACCATACAACCAACTACCTCACACTGCAGAGCACCGGAGCAGGGTCAGTGCCGGAGTCTCTTCTTCTTCTTCTTCTTCCAGTCTCCTTGTCTGTCTGTCTGTCTGTCTGTCTGTCTGTCTCTGTCTCTCCCTTCTGTCTCGTTTCATTCATAATCTCATATATTTATGATGAAGCTACAGATGAGCACAATCCTGATGTTTTCTGTGTCTATTTCCTGAGAGCTTATTTAATTTTTGTGGGATTTGTTTATTTACAAATCAAATAAAACAAACAAACGAAAAAAAGAATAAAAACGTTTACTGCAAGATTAAAGTTTAATATTGGAATTGAAAAGAGTATTAGCTGAGACTGGCTAACTAACTGCATTGCATGCAATTTTTGTGGACTTGTCTCCCCCTTGTGGGTGCAGGAAGTACACAGGCCACCCCCCACCACCCCCCACTAGAGGCCAACGCAGATATTCACTGTCTCTGAATACAAAGACAGGCACTTAACCTGCAGTTGCTTACTGTAGGCGTCTGCCTGACCTACTTCTGCAAGTGGAGCTGGTGGAGTCTTCCATATCCTCAAAGACTCGATTCAGCACTACTGAGCGCACTTCATTGTCATTCTGAGGTTAAAGTCAGAATACTCCCCTCTGTTTTCATTTCACTGAACCAGTAGTTAGATTCCAGCCCTGTCATGGCGTCTGAAGAAGGCTAGATAGACACATTTTTAGCTGGTTGAAGGACATTGCTCAGCATTGCTCTTTGTTCTGTGGATTCTTTACTTGACTGTGGTAGTATATGAACTCAAGATGTTTGACCACAAATATTATTAAAGGAGTTCGCCCAAAAAATGAAAATTCAGTTATTATCTACTCATACTCGTGCCAATGGAAATTCAGGGGATTTTTGGTAGTCCACAAAACATTTCTGGAGCTTCACAGCAAAACAGTGTTCCAGCATTCTGCTGAAGAAAGGAAGTAGATGGAGACTTGATTTAAAATGTTAAAAAACAACCAACAACAAAAAAGTATCTAGAAAAGCTTTCAGGGCAGAAATCTTCACTGTAGCTACTGAGCTAAAAGCATCAGTGTGCATATATCATATAAGTGAGTGCACGAGCTCAACCGCACTTTGAGGATATAAATAATGTCTATGATGACACCAGATGAGCTGTTTATAGCCATTTTATGTTTAAAACAAGTCCCCATCTACTTAAGTTGTTTGGTAGAATGCTGCAACTCTGTTTTGCTGAGAAGCTCCAGAAATGTTTTGTGGACTACCAAACTTTCCCCAACTTTACATGAACATGAAGGTTAGTAAATAATGAGGGATTTTTTTCATTTTTGGTTGAACCTATCCTTAAAGTATACACAATCTATTAGGGCTGCAACTAATGTTTCTTTCTCATTGTTGATAAATGTTTTTGACCATAACTGAATAAACAAGCTGTTCTCAGAGGAAAATAAGGTCCCCAGAACACTGTTTGAAGCTAGAGAGAGGTGGCAGGGTCCACCAAATGAAAACAAAGTATCACAGTATTACATTGTGTTGTCCTTTAAGGTCAGTTTGTTTATTCAGTTTATCAAGTCATGAAAATGAAGAGGGTTTGTTTATTTAGTTTAAAAAAAAAAAACAGTTGATGAAGATCTTTCTCTTCTGATTAAAATGTCAAAACTACATAGTGTACCTTTAAATACTCATTCTAATGTGCTTCTTGGGTTCTAAGATTGTTTTCCTTGGACACCAGCAAGTCCAGCTAACACATTGTGGAAACTACAGTATGGGGTATAGAATAAAAGGAGTAAGGTTTTAGTTTCCTCACAGCTCATTTAGTTATGGTGCCACCATGAAACAATAACATCGGGAGCAAGGCCTAAATGTGCCTTTGCACCAACATCTCTAAAACAAAACTTGAGGTCTGCTCTCTTAACACTGGGTTCTTTAAAAACAAGAATTAAACCTTTTCTGTTTTTCCACTGCCTTTAGTAAACTACATTTTGAACTATTCATTTGTTTCTCTTAATTCAAGGTAACTGCATTGTAATTTCTAATGTCATAATTTTGTGTTTATTCAAATTTAGCTTTTTAAAATCTTTTATCTATCCCATCATATATATATGTGTCTGTTTTTTTTACAGTCAGTTTCTTTTATATGTTGTCATTATGCCTTTTTGATATCTTATGTAAAGCACTTTGCCTTGTTTGTGATTTCTGTGCCTGCAAATTGCTTTTGCTTAACAGGCCCCTGGTTCCTTTCAAGCGTTCTGACACCTTAACCCAAAACCCTTTTTGCATGTTCTCTCCCTCTCTGTCTCTCTCCACTGTGACTATAACACAAAGGTAAAAATACTCTTCAAAAAGCCATGTGTACTTAAAAAGGTAAAACTGACCTTCTGGGGGTGGATTATCATCAAGTGTTACCTAACAGAGCAGCGGCCGTAGTGAGCAACACATCACTGCCCTCGGGTCTTAATATTAACAAGGGCAAACAGTGCCATCGATGTGAAGCACCCTAGTGCTGCAGAGAGGCCGGTTAATGATACAGAGTGTCGCCTGTAGAAATGACTATTTCTCCTTTCAGCCACAGACAGGCAGAATATGACTGAGTGCATGTATGAATGGAAGAATGAATGGTTGTGTTTGACTCAATGTCTGCACTTGAAAACGTTGGTTTTGGATATTCAAATGTAATATTTTGTCCAGATTTGAGGCATTGTAGTAGGTAGGGTACCAGTACCTTTGATTCAATTTCGAAACCACTTTTATGTCATTCCCTTTCATTTTCATGACCTGGTTTTTTTTTCTGCATGTCTGAAGACAGCTAATCACCAGCATGCTTAGATCTCAGCACAACAAGCCAACTAAGCCAACTCCTGAGGTATCAAAATTTGGAATGGAATGACAAGACATTTTTTTTTGATACTCGATAATATCGAGGAAATTCGGTTGGTGCCATAAAGCATCAAAGTTTGGTACCCAGCCCTACACATTCTGGCTCGGCTTGACTTGGTTTCGCGGCTACGATTTGCATGTTAACTACAAGGGCTCCTCGCTGGAAGGTGCGTCTTTCACCGATGATCTACTTGTCTTGTTACTGGTAAAAGGAGCTTTTTCGATTAGTTATTTAAAAGCTTTTAGTACGAAGCAACAATATCAGGAAATGCTCAGTTTTCACCAGCAGAAACTTAACACAAGTCCTAAAACCAATTGTGTCCTGATAATGTTTTCCCATTGTGTTCATTTAGTTTTTCCTTCAGCAGAATCTCAGGATTGGTGTCAGACATGTTGACACATTAAAACATTAAAAGCTGATTTGCACTGTTTCATAACTACATTCAGGTTAATGCAGAAATTGGTGCATTGAAGAGCAGATTTGAATGTAACAAATAGGATCTAATGGATGAATAATTGGATGACAATTTGGAGTCACAGTACTATCTAGTCAATCTCTCTCATACTCCATAAATAATGGGGCACACCCACTCATTTGACATCTAGCTGAGGTGATTTCCTGCAAAAGCAGCAAATTGGCTGTTGTTAGCAGTCAATGGCTGTGTTTTGACACTCCTCCTGTGTGCCTCAAGGACTCATTGATTACTTGATAGCTGCTGCACCGCTGAGTTGCGAGGCCTCCTATTCAGCTTGGTCAATGCACCGAAAATACAACCTTGAAGTCTTGGACAATTGGGGCCTCACTGATAAAAGCTGGTCTCAAACACAGTGGTCTATCCCCATTTCCTCACAAGGTAGCTTACTCCATTGCCAGCCAGGACCATAACTGCATATTAATATGCACTGCATCGCACAGGTAAATGTGTATTACATAATGAATGGCTGTGTTGGGTTTTGTTTAACTACATTATGAGGATAAAAGCCATTTGGAATCACTCTCAACTTGTAATTGTGCTAAAGATTCACTATTTAACCATTCAAAAGATACCACAGCACCATATGCCTAATAGAGACGTAGTTTTTTTATTGGCCAGCTTCCAAATGAGAAAAACCCATTCACCTCGCCTCTCTCCACTGCCCTCTGCCATGCTAAAAGCCCACCCTCCGCCTACCCTTCATTTTCTTTCTTTGGCCGTCCTCCCGCCTCTCTACGTGCCTCTTATTTGTCCTTCATCACCGAACATTTCAAGCCTCAAAATCTTTTACAACTTTTTTCTCAGACAACCCCTCTGTTCATACCAACTAAGTCTCCCCCACTTGATCCCCTTGATTCTCCTCCACCCCCTTTTAAACCTCTCTCACCATCTCATTCGCAGTCTGATCACGCATGAATGCGGCATGGTTGTGCCAATGCCAGCTCTTTGCCAATCTGCCTGGGTGTGTTTGTGTGCCAATGTGAGTCTGGTGGGAAGCCCCTGCACTGGAGGCCAGGGTGGTGTTTAAGCCCGAACCCCGGCTGGTGTCGGGTCAGGTGAAGCTTTGTGGGGATTACAGCTTGGCCTCTTGAGAGAGCGAAAACAAATTAATCATGTTGAGTGTGTATAACTAGGTGTGCCTAAAATCACCAAAATATTACAAAACTGGAAATTGTAAGAAAACAGTCTGTGCTACCACTGTATTGGAATAATCCTGAAGAAATTAAAACAGTGACAAAGCTTTCATGATGTACAAATTTGACCCTAGAGCAACTAAAAATGATGTTATTGCTGAGCTAACTGTCAAAAACCAAAATGGCCATGAAAAGAAGAAACTGAGCTAAGCAGAACTAAATATTTGTATTTTTATGAAGTCAAAAATATCCGTAAATAAATTACAAGTGGCTAATTACTGCCTTGTATTATTGTCCTCGCAACAGTGTTTATGTAAACCCCTCAAATTTAATTTAGAGGAAAACCAGTTTGTTAATTTACTCTAAATTGTTGTTATCACATCCAGTAATGACTCTGGGTATTATCCTGCACACGATCATCATGTGTTAATCTTGCCTAGCAACAGCTGAGACAATACAGAGTGATAACATAATGTTTGTCAGTCTTTACTGTGGAAATAATTAAACTCTTATTTCCGAGAGAAGATCCAAAGTTTGGGGTTTTGTTTGAAAACTGGCAGCTGAGCCAGAATTCAAAGTCTCAACAAATGTTCATGTTCTTTGTCTCTTTGATAAGAAGGCATAAGATTCATCTATTGAACCAACAGTTAAAGAGATCTATTCAAGAAAGAATAAAGTTAAGTTCTTTGTTGAGAATAAACAGAAGTTTGTCTAAATGTGTTTACAAATGAGCAATTCTAAAGAAATATGACAGATTATGAGCCTGGAAACAAACTATTTGTGAAAATAGAAATCTGAGATTGTGATGCTTTTGTTGCTTGTCAGCTAAACTAAATAAAACTAAACTAAGATATTTATAGCCATTTCCATGGTTTTTGGACTTAGATTTTTGACACAATCTGTCTCCCCATATTGAGAATAAAAACAATGAACATTCTGTTCTTCAATTCTCAAAAGATATTATTAAATATCTTACATTTGTCAGAGAGAGCCATCAAATGGCAAAGACTTAGGTATTTTACATGAAAAACATGTTGCCCACAAAATAGGAAAAACGAGACTAGAAAAAAGAATAAACAAAACTGATGAATACCTAACTAAAGACAGAATTACTGACAAAAATCAAGTATGCTTCTATTTCACATCAAGACATTTCAGTCAAATAAAAAATCAATTTCTTTACAAAAATCCACACACAACATTGAGGCTCTGCTGGCAAAGACAAAACATAGATACAGGTAACTCTCGACCACTCATCGTCTTTGAGAAGTGACGCACAGAGACTATGGCACCACCCAAACAATGTAGGGGCATGGAGGATCGAAATCTGCCCAGTGACAGCAAATAAACTGTTACCCGCAGCTACGAATCGTCTAGCGAGTGCCAGCTCAACAGGAATGCAGTCCTCAGACAGTGGTTCTCATACTCGGGGCGGCTGATGGTTCACTTGATTTTACAGAAGGACAAACACTGTTTACTGAAGGCAAACTGTTTTTTTAATGGATATAATTACATAATTAAGAAAAAAAACAAGTGAAAATCTAGGTGAAACAAATTTAAACTGGGGTGAGCGGCTGAGAAAAAACAAATATATGGATAGACAAATAAATAAATTCATAACGCTGCCAAAAATTCACCAGAGCCTAGAGCGCAGTGTGATCATTTCTTCCCTGTCTCACTCCAAACTGGATCTGACCCTGTGTGGCGAGGACTCAGACCTGAGATCCCCATCAACGCTAATGTACCTCTTCAGTCGGACTGTAGCTCGGCGCAGGGCCAAGATAACTATCTGCTATTCACAAACCATAAATTATTAGCCCTCTTAAGATAGGATGAGATTCTGTAGTGCAATTTCTCCCACACCCCCCTTTTTTGCTCTCCTCGTACCTTATTTACAAAGGCAGAAAATGTTACCATGGGAACACACTACCAGGCAACCTCAGTGGCTTGGCATGATGCCCAGTGGTTGCTAGGGCACTGTTGTCAATGGCTATTGGGTAGTGTCGGCCAGTCTGTGTGTGTATGTGAGCACATGTCCTGTATAGATGTGTGTATGAGTACAAGAGGAGAAAAGTGTGTTTTTATTTGAATGCACACAGCAAGACTTAAAAAAATGTACACAATGTGAGTCTTCCTTTGTCGCTTTTTCGATCATTGATGTTGACTAAATCCGCCAAATATCAATAATAGCACTTTCTTTTACGTCGCAATTGTAAAGAGAAATAGAAAAATAAGATTCCTTTTGTGTACAAATTTTGACTATATTTAACAATAACCTGCAACAAAAGTCTTCTTAAATAATGTACGCTAACAATTCAATGTTCTTATTCCATAATAAGGGCTTTTATACGCATACAATATGTAATCATTTTTAAAGATATGTACCACTTTAAATTGTTATCCTTTTACTTGCTTGACAAATGATGGGGAAGCAGCTTTTGTTGTCAAGAATATTTTCTGCGGTAAAGTGTGTGTGTGTGTGTGTGTGTGTGTGTGTGTGAGTGCATGTTTGTGTGTTTGTGTGCCAGCAGTTATGTGAGGTCCGATATTCAATTACATTGAATAACATACATAATTTAGTCTCTTCAACAGGTTTGATAGTGTGGCAGTCTGTTTATGGCGGAATCAATACAGAAATATTAAGGACAAAGAAGAAGAAGAAGAAGAAGAGGAAAATAAAGAAGAAGAAAATGAAAGAGAAGAAAATGAGTAAGAAGAAGAATATGCAATGATGCATATTCATATTATTCAATGATCATGCATTAAATGATCATTCTTTGCTCACTACACATACTTCTTAGCCTCCGTTGTACAATATATACGATATGCAAAATTATCGGTTATCTTATTGTTATCGCCGATGAGAAGCCGGCAATTATTGTCCTAATAACCCTTAATTGTATAATCCAAGCAAAAACAAAAGAATTGGAGAACAAATAGAATCTGAGAGAGATTGAAATGTTAGTGTCTCTCTGTAACTTGGAGCTGACGTTCTCCATCACTAGCTCTGATCTCTCAAGCTGTTTGCGCTCTCTTTCATTTCAGTCAGACTCAAAGAGTCTTTGTTAGCATAAACGGGAAGGAACAGATGTTGCCGAAGCATTTACCTCACCAATGTAATATAGTTTGAGGTTTTTCCCATGGTCCTTTTCTCGCCGAGGAGCTTCTCTGGTTTACCACGGCATTCCTGCAATCTACAGAGCAACATGCAGATTATTAGCATACCACAGGGTAGGAAAGGGGAACATCAATAAACACTTTGAGCCATGAAGTTGGGATAAGTAAATACATAAAGTCAACCTCCCAGACACAAACTGATCTGGCCTTTTACCAAGGTCACATAGACATTTTTGTAGTGCTGAATACTGCTGGGATAATTAAATCATAATGGACCAATCCCTGATAAGAGAGATGAAGCACAAAGACCTCAATAGAAACACAAGCATTTATGATGAAGGAAGCATCAAACATGGTGCGCAGAGAACGAAATGGATTAACAAAGTGGGAGATGATAGTGATAAGGTATACTGCGCCATCTACAAAGAATGAATGAGCGGGTGGTACAAAACTACATGTACAATGGAGACAGTTAAAGTCAATCGTGATGAATAATACATTAATAATGCTGGAAAATACATCATAAATTAAACAGCAGTGAGCCAAACAAATGCAATAATTATGACACTACAACACAATGAAAAACAACAGAGACGGAGATGTGCGGCTTTTGTGTGAGTGTGCACTCATTAAAGCCCACACATGTACATATATATCGGTCCGTGTGCTCTTATCTGCATTCACTTAGGGAGCGCAAGCATTGCCTGGGGTGCATTGTATCTAATATTATCGAGAGGAAACACAGCCTCTCCCCCTTGCCTCTTTTCCCCCTCAGCCCTTTGAACTCAAGCCGCTGCTGGAGATGCAGTCTGACTGAGCACAGCATGTCCTGAAAGGAGGTCAGAGGGCAGGAAAAACAGTCTGGTGTCATGGCAACTTGATGCCACCAACCAAAAATTTGGAGTTGCTGCTGGGGCCGCTGGAAAGGTAGGTCAACTTGTCACAGCTTACTGAAGAAAGACATTCCACAGTTGGACATATGAATTTAACATTGATCCTGGCAGGATAAGGATAAAGTATTTAAGTGGTAGCTTGTCGCTCAGACATGTTCCATTATTGCCATAAACATGATCACTCTGGTTTGTGATGAGCGTTAGCAGTGTTTCCCAAACGTAGAACTTACTTGCTGCCCAAGTATATTTGGCAAACCATTTTATCATTTTTTGCCATCTGCGATCAATTAATGAATCGATGTCCTTCAGTACCAAATTGGTTTTGATAGATTCGATTTGGTTACATAATTAACAAATTGGGCAACTTTATAAACACACTGCTGACGAAAAAAAGATCAACGAGGCAAATGCATACTGGGACAGAGTCAGAGAGGTAAGGCAAGTCAGTGTTTAAAATCTACATAAGTATATGTGACCCGCTTTTTAAAGTACAAACACACTTTAGACCTGACAGGGTAATGTGGTCAGAAAGTATTGAGAGCAAGACCAAGGCCGCATCCAGACTGACTTTCGTCGTATGTCAAAACGCAGCCTCCTAGCCAAACTTTTGATGGACTGCAATGCAACATCGTCCCAAAAGATGCTAAGTTGACCTATCACATACATGGAAGTGTACATTCCTGACAAAACAAATACAGTGTCCACTGTATTATAATGAGACAAGTCAAATCACTCACTTGGTCACTTATATGTTAAACCCCATTTCTAGAGCTTACAATTAGATCTGTATCCAATTACGCTATCTGGACAGGAAAAACGCATATTTTTGCTAACTGTATATGCGCTGGATCAGAATGTGATCAAACCTGCCTAATCACGTATGATGGTAGCCTGGCCTGGGTTAAAACCCAATCTGTACAACATCGATGCAGATATTTGTTTTGAGCTCTGATGAAATATAGATAGCAAACAAGCAAGAAGGCTGAAAGAGACACACCTCTCCTTACTGATCATACAGTACACCAATTATTTCCTATGAAAGCAGCTAAAGCTACGTTAGTCATCAGAACTACATGAAAAATATAAATGTAAATGATGAGAAAAATATGGAATAACACCAGTCAAATCCTTTGTATTCAAGACATCAATACATATGTTACATCTTATTTCTATATATTTGTCATTTATGGGTTTTTGCTCTGGCCTTATAAAACTGTATTACATTCTTCTGTATTCCAAATGACGCATCATTGAACAAAACTTGATTGACTTCAATTCTGGAGACTATAAAGGGTTTTCAAGAAATACATTACTGCCATGAATATGGGCTGAAATATGTGCCACTAGAAACTGAATTCGAATCATCAATATTTGAATTTGAATTGCTAAACTTGAATAATTGCATTAAAAAACTGAATTTGAATCACATAATTTGAATTTGTATTGTTAAATTTGAATCATTGCATTGAAAAACTGAATCTGAATATTATATTTTGAAATTGAATTTAGTAGTTTGGAAAATTCAGCTCTATATATTTTTACATTCAGTTCTCAAAATTCAAATTCAGTTCTAGCAATTCAATTTCAATTTACTGTGACTGTCATCTGGGTAATTGAGGAAGAGCAATCGAGCGCAGATAACTAGGACTCCTCTTCGGCCAATCAGCACCTACATTTTCACCAACGTAATTTACCTTGACGCTGACTGGTTGCTGGCTGGTTGCCACCCGCCGCAAAATGGAGGAAGAAGTGGAGACGAGGTGACCATTAGGCTGTTAATTAAGTGGATGGCTCTTGTGTGCATCTCAGGTGGATTTTCAACAGTCCAAGACTATCCAAACTATTTCTAAAACTGTCCAAGGTCATCTACTAGGTTGTGAAATAACAGGAAATTAAGTCTGAATAGACTGGTTTAAAATGAAGGTTAGATGGTTAGAAATCTATATCAATATCTCCCTGAAACTACAGGAATTTGCAGTATACCTACTTCAACTTATTTCATATGTTCAGCTGCACTGGACCCACACAAAGGAAGTGGAAATTGCATCATTAGGTGAAAAACAATACAAAAGGATCTACCATGTTAAATCAAGTTTATTTAACATTTCATTTATTTTCATTAAATGCACATAATAGGAATTGAGGAAAATATCAACTCTTAAAGATAAAATATAACACTTATAACACTTGAAACTAGTTTTTATATACAAAAAACAAAAAAAATATTCTATGTTTTACCCATTTCGGCCATAAGCGGTCATAGTGACTGCGCATAATTTGTAAAAAAGCTGGAAACAAGCTAATCTAAAACAGAGAGCCATTGCGATCACTGGTCACAGTCTACACAGATTACCTCTGCTCTCCTCACAGTTACCACACACGGGCTTGTGGCATTTGAAGTGTCCAACTTTTTGTTCCGTTTGCAGCTCTTTCGGACCGGCACTGCCTCCGTCTCCGTCTCTGCTGCTGCTGCTGCGATGGTTGCTTCCTGCTGCCCACCTTGTGCCGCCTGTCGCGGCCCCTTTCCCCTCCATGTAATCTGCCCTCAGCTCCTCTGCCAGCTGCTGCAGTACTTTCCTCCGGGCTCTCCTGCTGCTGGTGCACTCCTTGAATAAGATGCGGGCATTGATCCCAGCCAGGTCGAGGAGGAGGATGTTATAGAAGACCAACACCAGCCATCTTCCGTACCGCCTTTGACGGAGTACGCCCTCACATCTGGTCCGGGACGTCCACGCCGTACTTGGTGTTGTTATAGTAAATCACAGACTCTGGTTTTGCCTTCGCCCCACTAAAGGTGCCCACACCTGTGTGCACGGTGCTCAGGATGCAGACATTCTTCCTCGGCTTTCCCTGGTACACAGTCAGAGTTGCATCACCACACTGTGTTGAACAGCTCCGCTCGCTGTTTCACGGAGGGGGCAACTCCCGTTTTTGTTTGCCCATGGTGCCAACCAGGCGATATAATACAACTATACAATAATTAACTTACATGTAAATTCACAAAGAAGCATAGCTGGCGACCGCTAACATACTTCTTCCTGCGTTTTGTGGCGGGTGGCGACCAGCCAGCAACCAGCCAGCATCAAGGTGAAAACGTAGGTGCTGATTGGCCGACAAGGAGTCCTAGTTATCTGTGCTCGATTGCTCTTCCTCAACTAGCCGGATGTGAGTCACAGTAAATTGAAATTGAATTGCAAGAACTGAATTTGAATTTTGAGAACTGAATTTGAATTGTGAGAACTGAATGTAAAAATATATAGAGTGTTGAATTTTCTAAACTACTAAATTCAATTTCCAAATATAATATTCAGATTCAGTTTTTCAATGCAATGATTCAAATTTAACAATACAAATTCAAATTATGTGATTCAAATTCAGTTTTTTAATGCAATTATTCAAGTTTAGCAATTCAAATTCAAATATTGATGATTCAAATTCAGTTTCTAGTGGCACATATTTCAGCCCATACATGAATGCCTCCTCAGCTAACATATGTCTCCCAACAATTGCCACCGAACTCAATTCCTCTCATTTGTTCTACTCATGACTCTGAGTACAATTCAGCAAACCTGAGAAATGAACTGCAGCTGTAATTGTGTCGCCTGCCGCTGCCAGCTCTACACTGCCTGTGTTTTCATCTCACTCCTGAGATGTTGGATCAATATGGAATCCAGGTTCCTTTGTATGCCATTAGCTTGTCTGATGCTTAAGCTGAGACCCCTCCAAACCTTTATGTTTTCAGCCTCGGAATCTCTCAGATGAAGAGTGTGTGATTGCAAGTATGCGCGGTATGTGTGTGCATCTTAACCTTGCAATCATTCTACATCTTACAGGTTTTTAAATGAGCGCTTTTAGCCTTTTTTCTTTGCACGTATGTGTCTGAGACTTGTTCGAGACATGCATGCACTGCATCTGTCGGGGTGCGCGTGTGAGGCTTGTGTGCGCATGGTGTGTGTCCTTGTGTTTGTTCAATGCGGCAGAGGGTGGAGTGGCAGATCAATAGGAAACAAATGAATTCAGATCAATAATAAGCCAGGGAGTGAAGGAGAGAGAAGGAGAGACTGAAAGCGAGTGAGTGGGGTGATGCACCATAGAGGAGAAGCAGGAGGAGGAGGAGGTGGAGGAAGGGTGGTGGTGGTGGTGGTTTGGAGGGGAGATGTGTTACCAGCAGCACAGCAACTAACTGCACACTTGGGAAAGACCACTCATCTCTACAACCCAAACCTTACGGCTTTCAGGTCTTTGATGGCTAAAATGGATGGTTAAGCGAGGTAGAGAGTAAACAGAGACATGAGATCAGTGGTGCACTGGAGACAGCAGCCACTCCTACATCACAGGAGGTGTTTTTTCTTTAAATGTTTCTTTTTCTTCCTGGTTAAAAAAAGTTACAAAATTGTTCTCTTAATTTTACTTTGTTGTATTTTTTTATGGAAAGCCCTTCAACCCTTTCATGCATGGTATCTACTGTACTTGGAAGCCATTTTAAACTATTCAAGTTGGAGCACCAGTGGGCGGACCCCCGAAGCCTTGCCCACACAACACAATAATTATTGTACTTCAGAGGAATTGAATTGTACTATCTCTATCATTTTGAGATATGGTATCACAATTTCAGAATGACGGAGGGAAGAGGAGATACATCAGTTAATGTTTACAGGTAAAGAAAAAGAAAAGAAATTCAACCAAAAAAGATGATTACTTTTATCCCGATTTTTCTTGTACATTTTATCTGTCCTGACTATTTAAATTTCCCCATGTTTTATTCAAAATTCTGAGGTCATCTACTCTTGAATAGTTTTATTAAATATAACAGCAATATTAAAAAGTCTTCAGGTTTGATCTAAATATAGGACCTTTTTATCACAATAGAGGCCCAAATAGGCAGAATATATATTTTGGTGCGAAACGTCTACTGGAGTGGATGGTTTGTTTGAGATAAAAACAAGCATTGAAAAGCATGATTACTTCGTGATTTAATAATTCACGCTTTAAAGGGTTAAAGTTGCTGTAAAATTGATGCCTGAATAACAAAATGTAACTGTTGTTTATAACTTTTTATCATGTTGTTCCTTTGTATCATTCTTTAAATATATGTAATCCTTGTAATGCCAGTGTAGTTGATAACAATCAACCATCATCAACATTTTTCCTGAAGTTTTATTAGGTTCATTTTATCTTAAATTATAACTATAATCTGAAGATGACAAACAGCAGCTGTACTCACAGTGAACTTTGACCATTTCGATTCTATTCCATGGCTAAAAAGCACGTCCTTTTCACAAAGCATGATGAGATTAAAAATTTCAGGCTGCCGAGGATTTAATTATGACCTTTCAACTTTAACTCCCAGATGGAGCTTGACATTTACAGCCAAACCTGCAGGGACCTAACACGTTGAGACTGGCATGACTTCGTGTCCAATTTTTCATTATATGTTTTGCTTCAAATATAATTTAATAATCTTTATCAATGTTAGTTGGACAGCAATTAATAGTAATTATATTGTTGTTGATTATTTTCTCCATTAATCTTTTTGTTTATGTTTATAAAATGTCATGTCAAGAAAAAAAAGATATAGAAAACTCTTCTTAGCTCAAAGATATTCAGTAATGAAACAGCTTGAACTACAGTACGTGTGGATCTTTGCTTGACAAATGCGAATCAATCAATTAACAAAGCTGTAATTCAACTGATTGTTTCATCTCAAAATTTTCAGGTTTAAGCCTGGTTTGCACTCACAAGAAACCCTAAAAATTGTATTTGTATTTGGACATTTCAATCTGTTCTAAAATGCCCGACTGAAGCTGAATTTCTGTGTAATAGCACATGTTTGGTCCTCCGCTGAAACATGATATACTAGCCAACTACATTCGTCTAGACCATGAAGCAGAAATCACCAGAGATTTGATTGATATTTCTATAGTTGAGAATATTATTTTGAGCTGAGCAATACAAAGCTGACAGATTGCAGGGCTAGTGATGTCACCCTCTTGGAGTTTTACCATTACAAGTGTCCATTAATATTTGTGGTATTCATACTAATTATGTAGGTTTACATTTTTTCATCAGTGTCTAGTTATTCTTGAGATATGTCAAACCAGAGCTGTGATTTTCTATGCTGAAACTATATTTGAGATTCTTTTGCTTTGAAATTGCAAACAGCATTGCTTGGCTTTGAGTATCTGCTAATCTCTCGGCAGCGAGATCAAAGAACCACGAGCCATTTGGGAGTCGGAATTGAATGAGACTTTGAAGTGATAGTGGTGAAAACAAACACATGAGTGCTCGTGAACGGGCACTCTCCACTTCCAGCTCAAGGTTCCTCGGCTCTTCAGATGGATTTCAATGATAAATGCCTCAGTTAGCTTTGAGTGCAGTGTCTCTGGGGCCTTAGAGAAAATACTTTATGCTGTAAATGATATTTTCCAGTTGTTTATGAGATAACCTATATCAATGTATTGTCCAGAATTTAATATATGGCCCTGGAGGAGATTTTGTGTTGACAGTGAATATGTATGAGGATGGCTGAATGACCAGGTGAAACCCCTATAATACTGGTATTGTACCACTGGAAACATTTTCAAGTTTACATAATGAGATAATGTTCTCCAAGATTTGTTGTGGTAAACTTATTGCTCCGTCTCTGAACTGTTCTAGAACATGTATTGCAAATCAAAGTCATGTTGTATTCCTCTGAAACTGTAAAAAACATCCGCTACTGTATAGGAATGTGGAGATGCTGTGAAAGTCAATGAAAGCAATTTTGTTTTATAGTACTGCCTCTATTTATCAGCTAGAATTACACTGACACTGATAAAAAAGTTGATTATATCCAATATACTGAATATCGTGCATTAAGTTATTAAGGTTTGGGGTGTCATAATTTTGACATGCACATATCTGGTGAGCATCCAAAGAAAAAAAAAAAAACACTTTAAGATGTCATAGCTAGCATACTGGTGGCCTGCAGCGGCACTTCCAGACATTTACATTGTGTGACTGCTACGAAGGTAACACTAGCAGCATCAAGGATGTTTCAATGATCTTTTATTGATTTCTTTGAGAAGAGGGTTTGCTCTTGGAGGATAAACTTAACTAAATTGATAACATTGACGGAGATCCTTTATTGATTTCCTTGGGAAGATGGTTTACTCTGGACAGGTTTGAGAAACCATACCTAGTAACAGTCTGACTTTCTATCTTTTGTGGTTTATTGTTGAACCCCCAAAGGGTGCTATTTTACTCTCCTAACTCTTAAATCTTTATTTTTTGGTGAGCATTATTTAACCTTGCCCAACACTAAGCTTCAAAAAGCCACCAGGATCAAGTACAGCCGTTGTTGTAAAATACCTCTCTCGGTTTAAAGAAAAATCTGAAAATGTGACAGTTTTCAGGACATAACAAATCTGAGTCTAACAATAGCAAAGTTGTCATTGCTGAAATGAAAAAATTAAATCAAAAATGTAATCGAATTCAATAGAATCTAACCGAGTCGTGGAGTTGGAGAATCATGACACCCCCACATCAGATAGTGCAAATATTATCTCACTTATCACTCTATTTCAAAGCAACAGTTCCTCTATCAGCATCTTACATATAGTATTGTCTTTTAACATGTTTTCCTGTGCTACATAAACGCCACCATTGCATCACATGAATCACCATAAACTGCATATTCTGTTGCACCCAATGAAGCCAGTGGAGCAAAGGATGGGAGAGGAGCTGCAGCCTGCGACAGCTGCCTTCTGAGTCGATCTATCAGACTTGCGTGGAGAATAATGTCTAAAGCAGCGAGCTCAGCAGTCCTTCAACTACATCACTGTCACTCATTTCACCCTTGTTGAACTCACACTACCATTTTCACCTTTGGCAATTTCGCACGGTGAGTAAAGTTGAGAGACAGTGACCATGGATACAAAATTGATAAAGAGGGACACAGAAAGGGAGAGATAGACCCTACAACATGATAGAGGTAGACACTACGGATACGTGTGGTATCTGAAAAAGGAAAGATGAGAGAAAGGAAAAGAAAATACAGATATCATGTGGAGGACTGTGACTGATGTTTATCTTGAATGTTAGCTCTGTTATTTTTTCGACAACGTATAAGTGTGTTCCAGTTTCATAGTGTGAAAAATGGGGTGAAAAATGTTCATCACAAGCTCAAGATGACATTGTGAAATGGCTTGTTTTATGTAAAACTAAATGACATTCACAAAGAGAACAGCAAATATTCCTCATTTGAAAAGCTAAAGATGGCACATTTTGGCCTGATAAATGAGTGACAAGACTAATCGATTATCAAAATGTTTGTCTCATAGTTTTCTGACTTTTGTTCCATTCCATGCAAAGACTCATTTTGTATAATAATTTTATCGTTAGAAGAACCAAAACCGACAGAGAGAGCTTCAGACGGATAGATAGAGACAATGAGAGATACCTGAGGCAGTGATGTAGAACATCAACTCCAACCAGACAGTCTGCTCACAAAAAAAAAAGCATGGAGAGGCAAACATCGCCATGTCTCTCAGCTTTTCTTCCTCTCTCTACTCTTTAATCTGACAGCCCCCACCCCCCCCCACCCCCCACCCCCCACCCCCCGTCTCTCTCTCTCTGTCTCTCTTTGTCTCTCTGTCTCTCTCTCTGTCCCCCTGAGCTGTGTTCTGTGTGCTCCATCCCTGCCTCTCTCCATCTCCCTGCCTCTAATGTGCTTTGGCGTGTGTTACCCACGGGTGCTTGCGCGCTGCTGCCGCCATCCTAAAGCCGGGTCATGAGGGCAGCTGAAGCGGCGCGATGCTGTCTGTGACATCATCAGTCATTGGTATTACTCACGTCTCACCTCCCCTTACTGTCTGAAACCGCAAAGGCTTTAGGTGTTTGGTAGCGGGCCGGACAAACACACACACACACACACACAAACTAACTCACACGCAGATTTGCACATGTGTTGTCAGAGTTAAAGAAAATGCAATTGAAGAGGTTTTATCCCCAAATTCTGCAAAATCCAATTTGGAGATTTATGCTACCTAAAATAGTTCAGGCTCACACATAGTTGAGACGGAAATCATTTCAGTGCAGTACACACACGTATTCATGCTTCAGTTCAAGTAATCACTTTGTTGAAATCTTCTGATATCTTTCATTAAATTAAACTCTTATTTAATAGTTCCCTAGGCTAGTTTTAATCTTAATGGACAAAAAAGGCATGACATTGCAGTTAATAATAAAACACGACAGACAAGGTACAGTCACTTCTTCTCAATGACAGTTAAATGAGTATTGTTGATCCATTTGTTGATCATTTTATAACCAGCAAATAATCATGTTTCAAAAGCTGGAACCTGTTAATTTCTTGCATTTTTACTTAAAAGACGATTACAAAATCATCAAAACAGTTGCAGCAATTATCTAAATAAAAGATTGATTGGCTATTGGTTTCACCGCTAAATGTATACCTTAATACAAGCTTTCACTTTGTTACAGCAGGTTTCACTTTATGTAACAGTATATTGCATTATTTTTAATTACACTAACTTATTTTTAATAACTAAATGTACACAATCAGGTTTTGTACCACAGTATACCATGAAACCGGTATATGTCGCTGCAACACTAATTAGGGCTGCAACTAATAATCGTTTTCAAAATAGAATCATCTGTCTCCTTTAAATGTTTGTCCATAAAATGTCTAAATACAGTGAGAATTACTCATCATGACTTTCAAGTGAAATGTCTTGTTTTGTATGAAGCACATGAATATATTACATTTATAATATTCTCAATATAAAGTTACATATAATTACGTGTATTATTATTGTGATTAATAATTCATTAAATTGCTCATGATTGCTGCCAACTAATTTCATTCTGTTCAAGTGATTAATTGGCCAATCTTTTCTACCCTAACTTTGTGATAATCAATATCTTTATTGCAGCATGTGTTGGCTTTTGAAATGTTGAATATCTTTTAAATAAATTACAAGATGGGAATGACAGAACTTTAAACATTCATTAATTCAATATGACAGAATAGTTGAGAGAGGAACAAAATCACAGTTAAGATGGTGTGGTTTGATGTCAATCACAGACTTCTAATTCTGTTTTAAAATTTCTCACTGCAGTTGTAATGTCGTACTTTTGTCAAACCAATAACACCTGTCAAGTAAACAATAAATCCTGCAAAATATGAGCCAGATACTCCACAAGTAATCCACATGTATATGGATGTAGTGAACAGGAGAATCTCCAGATGTGGCTGCCAACATCACAGCCTACATCTGGGTAAAAGAAGAGAAATGTGCTTCCATTCAGTTAGCATGTGCGCGAGGTTCAGACTGTGTCAAATTGCCACATCTGCCATCAGCATAAACACTCCTGTACCTAGGGCTCTGTCTGTCACCTCTGCTGTCAGCCAATGAGGAGGTGAGACTCTGCAAACTCCTTCACTCAGGAATACAGATAGCTGGCATGAAAGCCCTCGGCCTGTGTGTGGGAACGCACCATATAAATCATACATGACCAGCACCACCCGGCACGTATGCATACTACAGCAGTGCATTAATAACAAGCATGCCAGTGTCATATTCACAAGCAGGCAGAGAATGTATATGTGTGTATCTTTTTTGTCTCACATCCCTGAACTCCCACTTTGTCCTATTGAAAGCACCTGCAGCACCAAACTCGATGTGCCACCGAGAAAGACAGACAGAGTAAGACAGACTCGACACAAAAAAGGACAGGAGAAAGTGTTGGAGAAAGGATAGGCCAGACGACAATGACAGAATAATGACTTTGGAGTATAAATACCTAAAGGCATGAATATTTGAAGACGAAAAACACAAGCAAAAAGTGCACAGGGACAAAGAAAAGACAGAAAGAAGAGTGGGAAAAACACGAGTCGAAGTAGGACACCAAATATATATTTATATATATTAACTAAAAGATACATGAGGGAGATGGAGACAGACAGAGCCAGCAGGAAGAACAAAAGATGAAATGATGTAAAGGAAGAGAACAGAAGAGGAGAGCAGACTTGGAGCCAGACATAGAAAATGAGAAGAGAGAGAAAGACAGGAGAGGCAAGCAGAATTAGAAAAGACAAAGGAGGGCAATGAGCAAGAAGCGCAGGGCGGCAGTGCGCATGCTAAAAAAGGTGGCAGACTCTTGTCAGTGCAGTGACCTAGTCGCGCAGGACTGAGGAATTCTCCCTGTCGACCCCGACACATTCCTCCGGTCCTCAGACGTTAACCCATGCCACGCCACCATACTGTACTGGCTTCTCTGTCAATGACCCACAAAATATATTTCAAATATAAATGCATACTACAGACCTTGTGCCGTTTAATACGCAGTTATACATTTCCTGTTTTTGAGTGGGTGCTGTGAATATATCTGAAAATCTAACAAATGACCTGCGGTGTATTTACAAAGCGCTTTCCGACAGTTAGAGCAAACTGCTTCAAATCTCTGAGCAAACACCTTCAACAAGAATGGAAATATCAGGTAAAGTGCACAGCTCAAGTAGCTCTGAATCAACGGCCAGAGAATGTGTGTGTGTGTGTGTGTGTCTGTGTGTGTGCGCGTGTGTGTGTGTGTGTGTGTGCGTGTGGGTATGTGTGTGTGGGTGTGTGGGTGTGCATATGTGTGCGTAGGGCCCTGCAAAAACACATTGTGAAAATATCAGGGCAAGAAGGGCTCTATTGTGTCGCAAAGGCAGAATGTAGGTCTTATTCTCCTGCTGCTGGACCGGGGGCATGGGGGTGACATCAGCACAAAGACAAAAATGTAATGTGAGGCATCTCCAAAGCTAGCTTCAAGGCTAGACCACAGGCCGCTCTTTATACCCCGACTCACCCACTTTTCAACAACATCTGATAATCGGGACATGACCAACAGATGACCCTTCCACTTGTTGCTTACTCAGATAAGTCACAGCCAACAGTGTTACACTAAACTGACGCAAACAGGCGCGCCAGCAAAATGCAAGATTGTGTGCTTGCTGCTCTCACGCAGGCACACAGTTAGCGCATATCTGTGAGGTTAATCACGACAGAATGACTCAGGGAAGAGTAATTCAATTATTCTGATGGTGCATCGACGTTTCGATCGGGTCACAGACTAAAATGGCTGACCAAGTGTTCCTGACTGCTGAGTGGCATTAAGCGAAAGTCTGGTCAGTAAAGCACTTTGTTTTAAAAAAAAAAAAAACTATATATAGACTCCATTCTTTGTTGTAAAAATAAATTACAGGATCTGTTGCTCATTCTTGACCTTTGAATTAAATAAATGTACAGGAAATATTTCCTTACCTGATAAAAATCTTCAATGAAAAACTTCAGACTGTCTCAGAGGCTCAATCTGAAAAAACAGATGTACATTCACATTATTTACATTATAATAACTTAGAGAATTGTAGGTATTCTGTAAAACACGATTTATTTAGTATGATTCATTAACTAATTCAGGATTTCTTGAATTTGACTGTTTAGATAAAATCCAGCCCCATTGTTCACTTTAATTAATTCAGTCGATAGTATAAACATAATATGATTATGTTTGGCCCTACGTCTATAATCCCTTTTTTATCCAACACTCTCCTCTTGCAGGCATTTTCATTGTACTATTTGTATTTCACACCAGGCCTGTTAGGATGTTGTACTGGCACTAGTCAGTTTGTCAGTTTCCTGCTGGGAAAACACAAATTCAGCAGCACAAATTCAAACCTGCTACACGCACAATGGCAGCTGGCATGGGAATTCCTGAGGTCTGTTCGATCCATTAATGTATGCTGCGGTTGAATGTCATCAATTATGAATGAGGAGCACACAGGATTCACAGAGAGCTGGGAGAGAATAGCAGGTCATGGCACAGGACTGCAGTACTTTGAGTACATGTATCCTACAGTGTGATGTTATGAATATATTCAGCACGCTAGTTTTGGCTTCATATTTTTAAACAAACATTATTAGACTAGAGGTTAAATTCAATCAGAGATTAATGATTTAAAGTTTCTCTTTAGCTTTCATAAGTTTTGTCAAATTATTCAGAAATGTAGATTCAATTTGCAAACGAGACAAACAGCCTGCAGCAAACTGCTCATACAATAGGGGAGATTATTCTATTTCCTCAGCCTTTAGGCGTCAGGCACTTAAGTCCATATGTGTTGATCCTGCAGTATCTTTATGTAGCCGGGGCCTCTTCCCCTTTAAGGCCCAGAGTGTGTTGACCCTGCCAGTGAGTTCATACCATAAGCAGACCCATATAGCTTCTCCTCCAGAGCCCCTGATCACGACCCTGCTGAGCTGCCGCCTCAGTTATGTAAGATTACATAACACCAGGTCTGTCTGAGTAATATTTCATAACCTGGAGGTCCCACCACACTGGCATTACCATCAAATCCCCTTGGGAGCGGAATCAAAGGTGCTAGGTAACGTAAAAGTCAAATTTGAAAAAAATATGAGTGAGTTTGCGGCCCTTGGAGGGGGATTTATCTCTTCTAACCTTCTTGTGTCTTTGACTGAATATTGCAGACTAGATTTTCGACATCAAAGACTTTTGCCTTCATTTTCTTAAAAGCTACAGTGGAGGTCAGGGAAAGGTCGAGCTGCACTAAACAAAAGCGTCCTTCCCCCTTTTGCTTATCGCAGAATGCAGTGATGCTGTCTGCCCATAAATGTCATATCATTATGTTTTAATCAAATTATTGCATATTAATTAATTTAGCTCACATTTAGACATGAAACATCCCTAGAGAACTAGGCCAGTTATCTAAACACCTCAACTATAGATTTTAATACTGATTTTTTTATCTACAGTGTGTCATTTTTCATGTCTGCACTGTGTCCTCACATTGACAAACAGATGGTAAACTAGATTTTAAACCAAACAGTAAGGACACAAATTCCCACAAACAATCAAAATGTTTTACGGCACTTATCGTTTTGGGTAAAACACACTCACACACCAATAAAAACCTCTGCCTAACACACACAAACGCACTCGCCTCGGAACGATACCAGCGGACAATCTTGGATAAAGATAACAACTGTGCGGAGTGTTGGAGTAAATGTGGGCAGAGATAACAGGAGGCTATGTAAATAAAACACAGAGCAGGCAGATATAAAACACAAGAGAGGCGAAAAGGGAAAGGAAAGAAATGCCAGGAGATATCTGAAGCTGATACTGTGGTAGGAGAAGGTATAGTCAACGGAGATTGCAGCGGTTGGACTGCAAATGGATGATATCAGACTTGTGTTATATATCCTATACCTTGCATTAGTACTTACAGTACAACAACGCATTCACATAATATGCCACTGTCGACGTCTTTAGCTCACAGATATGCAGTAATGTGCTCCATTTTTACCTGAGAGTTCACACATCAGATGAAAGTAATCTTGCTCAAATGCGCAGGTTATAAAATTGAGAAAAAGTTGTCGAAACTGACTTCGGGAAATGAATCCAACCTTATCTTTTAGTTTATACAGAACCGCATCATGGACCAAGGGTTTTTTTTTTGTCTTTACAGGCAACAGATAGATTGGGGATACCCGGATGAACGGATGGAAGATGGGATAGAAAAAGGGGGAGAAGCATGGGAGGAGTGAAATATGCAATGAGAGACGAAGAAGAAGAAATCCTGCAGTACTTACAGTATTTTCACCTTCTTCGTTTCGCCCCGGTTCTAACGCTCCATCTTAATACGTACACTAACAAGATCGCACAATTGTTTCTCGAATATGAAACGTTAAAAGTGATTGTGCAAATCCGCGCATGCGTAAGCTGGAGAGACCATTCGCCACTGCCGGTTCTGTTAACTCTTAATCGCACCCCGACATGCTAACACACACACACACACACACACTCACACACACACACGCACAGAAACACACATGACTAATACAGATAGATACACAAATGCACACACCCTGCACTCCTTCATGTGCTAGCCTCCCATGCATGGGCCCCCTAAAACTGGGTGCACTCAGTGATCCCTTTCCAAAGCCCTCATCTAAATGTGAGCAGAGGTAATCCTTCAAGGAGAGGCAAAGAGAGCAGCGATAACCCACGATAAAGAGGAGCTGAAGGAGGACAGAGAGAAAGACAGTGAAAGAGGGAGAGAGGTGGAGCGCGAGATAGGATAGACGAACAGGATGGGGGGATTAGCAACCTAGGGAACACATTTTTCAAACAAGGGGAAAAAAGAGAAGAGAGTTAAAAAAAATGAAGTGAAGGCGGGGGAGAGGAGCATGCTCTACAGAAGAAGGGCAGGCAGAGAGGAAGCATGTATGGAAAAGGAAAAGGACATGTACATACAGTATACTCACAGATGAAAGAGAGGGTGACCCGAGAAGTGATGAAAAATCATGTCAAAAAAACAAAATCAGAGGCGAACAGAGACTGCGTGACTGAGTTAGAAGAGAAGTCTGGTTTCTTCTCATTCTGGAGTTTT
Source organism: Sparus aurata (assembly GCF_900880675.1). Taxonomy (NCBI): domain Eukaryota; kingdom Metazoa; phylum Chordata; class Actinopteri; order Spariformes; family Sparidae; genus Sparus; species Sparus aurata. Next base: position 12,177,634 of record NC_044189.1, on the reverse strand, counting down.
GTTTTTTCTCCTTTTTCCCGCGATTTTGTCAATTCCTATCCAGCCGTCCCTCCTTCCTAAGTCTATCCCCTCCTGGTCCCCCTTCTCCACTCTTCCCCCTCCTGTTTTTCTTGCCAGTGCCGGTACTCTTTCTCCTACCTCTCTCTCTCTCTCTCTCTCTTTCGCTGTCTTTCTACCGCAGACCATGCTCTCCATTTTTCCCTCATTCTTTGCCTCTGTCCCCTTCTTGTGTCCATTCATCTGACACTCTTTTCCTTTTCCTTCTACCCTACAGGCTCCCACTTCGGAATACAGATAAGATAATCTAAAAAGGGTTTCTAAACAGATGTCGACTTCTGACTTGGTAAAAAAAAAAAAAAACACTGCAGAAGAATAGAAAAAAACTGTTCAGGAAAGGACAGGCGGTTTGTGGCATTCAGTCTAACGCAGGGACAATCCACGGCCTGCATTTTTCAGGGGCGCCACGCATAGTAGGGGTGAAGCGTCTGCGTGTTGGTGCCTCCGTACATGAGGGCACGACCAAAAGCAAAGACTGGCAAGGAAAAGAAAAAGACAGGAAAAAAGACGAGCTTGTTGCGGTCGGTCTCCAGTGAAAGTAGGCGCGCGTGAGGGGAAGGAGTGGGAAGGACTCCGGGGTGTGTGCATGTGTGTGTGTGAAGAGGTGGGAGGGGAGAGAAAGGAGAGCCAGAGAGAAGAGAGAGAGAGAGACAGAGAGAGAAAGAGAGAGAGAGACTGGGGGTTCATGGTGAAATATCGAAGAGGGAGGGATAGAGGAGGAGTGTGTCGGCGGGGAGAGGAAAGAGGAGGGGGTAGGAATAGGAATACATTTTTTTTTTCTTTTTACACTCACGGTATTTGAATTTTGTGCTTTTCTTTTCTTTTCACCCCACTGTTCTGGGGCTAATACCTTCTCTTTCTGTTAGGAGAAAATAGAGAGGAAGAAAGGAGAAGAGAAAGAGCTACTGTGTGCTTTGTCTCCCGCCCCTGCCGTTCCTTTTCCTGGTTTCCTTTCTGCTCTGACTCTCCTCTATTCAGCCTATTTTCTGCACGTGCACTTGAACTCTAAATCCTGTCTGCTTTCCCCTCCCCTCTCTCTCTCTCTCTCTCTCTCTCTCTCTCTCTCTCTCTCTCTCTAACTGCGCATCTGTGTGTCTCTGCCTCTCTCGCTCTCTCTCTCTCTCTCCGAGGCAGAGGCTTGAAATAGTGCTAGCAGGCAGGAGAGAGCGAGCAGGAGGGAAAAGGAGAGGGCGAGGGGGACAAAAAAGGGGAGAGAGATGTTGAGAGGGGGGGAGGGGAAGAAGCTTAGACAGGCAGACACAGAGAGCACAGGGCTGCTGTGTGTGTGTGTGTGTGTGTGTGTGCGTGTGTGAGTGTGTGTGTGTGTGCTCATGCACGTGCATATGCACATTTGTAAACACACATTCATCTTACCTGGGCTTTAGATTCAGTGCTTCACGCTGCACACTGGTGGTAATCCATGTATGATGTTAGCCTACATACGAGAAAAGAAATACATGACTTTTTGGGGTCAAGGAAAGAAATAATTAAAATGGCAGGATTTTTGTCAGTACCCAGTCTCAAATTACACAAGACACAAAAAATACAAAATAATTACTGCTCCAAGGAATGATTGGTTAATTAATCCCACTATTATTTTCTTCATTTTTGTTCACTCAAAACATGTCACAACTAATGAAAAAGTCTTATCTCAAGCTACCAGAGCCAAAAACGTGACGTCTTCAATCTGCTTACTTTTTTGAAATGATGAGCAAAAACCCTAAGGGATTTCACTTACAAGGGAAGGAGACAGGGAAGAGCAGTAAATCCTCAGATCAAGCTGATGCAAGCAGATGTTTGATAAAATAATTACACAAGTAACACAATGTATGGATTGTATTTTCTACTTATTAATCAATTAATTGATTCATTTCAGTTTTAAACACATCTTTGTCACATTTATTTTGAACTTGATGATCAATAACGGTATATATTATCTTACTTTATCTTACAGTCATGACATGCACACATCAGAGACTTGGCTCTGATTGTTGTTGGGTTTTTTTATCCTGAGAAAACAGGTAATCAGTTTATTAGTTCATCCACAGGAGATCGAGCAAGCTGTATTGAGTATTTCCATTTTCTGCTACTATATACTTCATACTGACTCCACATACAGAAGCAAATATTACACTTTATATTTTGTACTCCATTCATTTGATATTTGATCTAGTACCTGGAATTTTGCCATCATTTTCTTTTCATCATTTACTGAATTAATAAGCAGCTCTTCTTTGCTTTTACCTAAGGTGCAAGACAGGCGATGTTGTGCCTTTGGAAATGGAGCTGCTTACTCAAATATTGTATACTTGAAAGGTTTTTTAAATTACAGCTTGTGTAAAAAATAACAAAAAAAAAAAACTGATTAAAAAAAACCTTCTGTTCACAGGTTAGACATTGTCACAGGTAGTTAAAGGGATATTCTGGTGTAAATTTAATCCATGGTCTAACACAGCGTGAAACTGTGTTAGACTCCCTCTTGAGAGATCAAGTTAGCAGACCACTAATTTACAGAGTTTTATCAACCTCAGAAACAACCGCACGACAACAATACACTGCAGTAAATGGATCCAAATATAAACCACCACCAAAAAGCCACAAATAATGCTCAGAACAGCACCAAACTTCAGCAACAGTACAAGTTAGCGGTCTGCTAACTTGATCTCTCGAGAGGGAGTCTAACACAGTTTCACAGTGATTTAGACCATGGATTAAACTTAGACTGGAATATCCCTTTAAGAGTAGCATGAAAACAGATTTGAGAAAATGTATCTACTTTTACTAATATGATATTAGGGGTCACGGCAAAGAGGTGAGAACGGAGGAGGAGAAGGAAGGCAGGTAATGGGAGGTCAAGCACCAAAAGTGATAGAAAAATTGTCACACTGGCGCGGATGATTTTTTTCTGTATGCTGTTTTCAGACACACCTACGTTTGTGCCAGGTTTTATTCAGAAGGCAGACACTGCATACTTTGCATTCTACATACTTTGTTTTTCCAAGGGCAGCGTTCACCTTGGCAAGTAAAGCTGCGGACTCTACTCTGAATCAGAAAAGATGGAATAGTACATACCACTGCAACAAGGACCGTTATCTCATGGTCATCCTTATAAAACTGACTGTATTTTCTGATTTTTCTTCATGGCCGTAAGCTTATTTTACACAACCCCTCTATCAGTCTAGAAGCAGGGTAGACTTCACATGTTGACTGATAGATAGATAGATAGATAGATAGATAGATAGATAGATAGATAGATAGATAGATAGATACTTTATTGATCCTGAGGGAAATTCAGACATCTAGTAGCTTATACGATGCATACAAAACATGGATGCAAACACATGATAAAAGAGAAGAAACTGTGATTATAGATTGTGGGTGCAGGCTGCAAATGCTTCTGTCTGGTAGAGAAAAGAAAGGCGTTACTAACTCTGCACTGGTGATGTCTTCCTCAGCGAGATGCCTTTCCCTCGCCTGCTGACTGCAGCACACTTCTTGAGAAGCCTTTGGGTCTGACGACAGAACAGAGAAATGGGCCAGAGATGTGAAAAAGGTGCCACAGCACCACCCTCTGCCGGGATCCAGCGGGAATAGCTCACACACACCCAGCAGCAGCAGCAACAGCAACAGCAGCAGCATCACAGTGACAAAGCTCGTTTTTGACATTGTTTAACCATCAGTTTGATGCTCAAATGAAGCATGTTGTGTGATGGAGAAAATTATCATTTGTATGTGGCTTGGCTTGGTTTGACAGTGGAGTTAAGCAGTGATTTGAAGCTGCAGGCGAGGTTAATTCAGGCTACGGTACCATCCTTTCCCAATGAGGGCAGTCTGTCCCCCTCCTCCTCCTCCTCCCCGCCCTTGCCTCCCTCCTCGGCATCCTCCATTTAACAGCCTCGCCGCATTGGCTACCACCGGCCAAACTGGGGCTAAACTCCATCCCACGTCTCACCACCAGGCTGACAGCTTTTTGTTGTGTATAAAACGTAAGCTATCCGTCATTAATGGATAAACTGAGAGCGGGTAATTTCATGCGTGCCATCAGTTAACAGCTAACCGTCACCAGTCACTTAAGCTAGCTGGTAGCTTGCTAACGTTAGCAAAGATGTCAAGTTCTAACGGCTGCCCGAGCCTCGCTGTGACTTGTTTAAGTTCAGTCCATTTTAAGCTCACCTTTGTGTCTCCACTTTGCTTTTTTTTAGATGCCCAGTGTCACGGTGAAAGATGTCAACCAGCAGGAGTTTGTTAGGGCTCTGTCTGCTTTCCTCAAAAAGTAAGTAAAGCCGAAAAGCAGCAGCCTTCACTTGACGACTGGCTGATATCCAGCTGTCAATCAATCGCAGGCTGATGGGGAATGTCACTGAAGGTCAATGGCTCATTGACAACTGAGCTTAATGTCAGAGGATGATACCTCGTTCTACTATTTATTTCAATTAAAGGGGATTTTCCTGAAGTGTCTTTGAAATAAAACAATATCATTTTCTAATGCCTAAAATAAAAAAGAAGGGCTCTTCAGAAATGCACTGTAGAGCTGAAATAAATTACAGTGTTAATAAGTGTCATGATAGAGTAAAGTGAAGATAGCATGCTAAAATATCAATTTGGTAACAGGGTCATTCCATGCCCACTCACCCAGAGCCTCTGAGTTAATGTCATGGATTTTACTCAAAAAAGTATTGTCAAAACTTGTTTTTGAAGTTTCGCCTTCACAGCTAAATTTCAGCATTTGCGCCCTGTATTGTGAAATATATCTGTATTGAGCGAAGGAACTAAGGTTAATATTTTGTCCAGGCACACAGAATAGGATGAGGTCACCTGCATGCAACAAACCAAACCACGGCGAGCTGTAATTTACAGATATCCAGAACCAGATGAAAAGCAGGCTCAGTGGGCGTCAGACAGATGGAAAACCTTGACATCAACACACCACAGATATGTACTGATGAAATAAAACCACTGCATGTAACATTACAGCCGGTGAAAAGTGTGAATGCATTGTTAATTTTACAAAAAATTATACATTTGGGAGTAATAAAAATGTTTTTTTTATGTAAGTGCAATGATTATCACATACTAAACTTTCAAGGACATTAAAATAATCCCTCTTGGGAAAATCGCAGCTCCAAAGCTATTGTATACTTAAGGAGACTCAATTTTAATATTAAATGTACTTAAATTAAAAAATACAAATAAAAGTCAATTATACTGTACATACGGTACATTACATGGATGTATATGCTGTATATGGATATTTAGCAGTTTTTCTGATGATCTGAATCAGTGTTTTTTAGGTGATAGCCCTGTGCTTGGGTTTATTTCTGGGGGCCTGTTTCAAATGGCTATAGGTTAAATTTATTAATCGTACTTTGGGGGATTGAGCATCAAAGCAGCATAAATACAGGAACATATGCATAATACAGATTACAGATACACTTTTTATTTTCTACTTAAAGCGAAGCATAACAAAACAAAATTCAAAGGTAATAATTTGTATAGACACCAACATGAATAGCATCTATAGAATATACTGAATCAAAATAGCCATAAACAAATTGATTTGACAGGAATACGCAGTGAAAAAGCTCAAATATAGAAATCACACCTGAGGGAATGTAAAGCTCCTTGGGTCTGCAGATAGAAGTGTGAAAGGGATTAAAAGAAGCGCCATAGCTAATGTGGGTATAAATATTGTATGTGGGCTACAGTATAGGTGAGAAATCGCAGTAACAGCCTGAGAGACAGCCTGGATGTTGAGGCAGAACTGAAACTCGGCGCTGCAGTTTCCTTCGGAGCCTCTCGAATGTCACAGACACTCAGACACTGTGAGGGTGACCTGCCTGCAGACAAGACAGCAGACGACAACCTCACTGGTCATCATCTGTAGACAGCATATAGACAGTGTAAGAGGAGGAGGAGGAGGAAGACACTCATGTCTAGTGCGACTTAAACAAGAAGTGAATGCATGGGGAAGTGTCTGCGGCAAGTGGAACAAAGGTCTCTCCCTGTTGCTGTGTTCATGCGAGTATTGCATCATACGCTAAATAATCCCATTATCTGCACCTTATGTTGTTTGAGCAAACAGTCCACTCAGTTGATTCCTCACATCAACTGATAATTGATTTTTTCAGGTCTGGCAAGCTGAAAGTCCCAGAATGGGTCGACACCGTGAAGCTTGCCAGGCATAAGGAGCTGGCTCCCTGTGATGACAACTGGTTTTACACCAGAGCAGGTTGGTGACACTGGAAGTGTTTCCCGTACATCAATCCATCTGCAGCAGCTCAAATGATCAGCCAATTAACGGATTTGTTACCAAGAGTTTCATTTTAATAATTGGTTATTCTTTTACGTATTTTACTTGTTACATTTTGTTATATCCATCATTCATAAATGATACATTTATAGTGAAGCTTTAGTTTGTATGCTTTATAAACCATTCATTGAGCAGTTGTACAGCTTTATAAGCACCTTAAACCATCCAAATGAATTAAATGAAAATATTACAAAAGCAAAAGTTACCGTTTCCTTTGTGTAAATAAAAGTGAAGGATATTTCACTGGTTCTGAAACCTTTACATGTCGAAGAACCCACATAGATCTTTTAAAATGATTTATTGTCCCATCAGATGCTTCTTGATCATGCTGGTTGTTACGAAAAAATATTATTATGTTAAAGTCCACTTACATTTGTTGACTGATTTAATGGCATGCATGACATGTATCTGTTGACTCTCTACTCAATACAAAGAAGAAAAAACTAAATTATATGTATTTTCCTGAACATCCGGTGTCTCCTTATGCACTCCTGCTGGTCTCTGGACCCTCTCTTAAAGAATCCATGTGATATATGATTAAACAAAAACCACTATCGGCCAGTCCTATCGTGAGTAGATTTTTTCCGAAACTGATTCAATATATACAGTGAAAGCACACAAACTTGTCTCGGCTGCTGTGTATGTTATCTGCTCGGGGTATTGACGATAACAATAGCATTAAGACCCTGCGGATGAAAATCGTCACACATTTGATAAGCTGGCATGTTTGACTTCATGTCTTTCGGGTGAACAAGTCAAGTTTCAGAAGATTCGACAAGGGTAGATTGCGACATATATGGTACACCCTTTGTATGTCTCAACAGCATCTACGGCGCGTCACCTGTACCTGCGAGGAGGTGTCGGGGTGGGCTCCATGATTAAGGTCTATGGGGGGCGTCAGAGGAACGGCGTATGCCCCGCCCACTTCAGCGTGGGCTCCAGGAATGTGGCGAGGAAGGTCCTCCAGGCTCTGGAGGGCCTCAAGATGGTGGAGAAAGATCCAAATGGGTGAGGGAAAGAGAGAGACACTGTGGTAAAGACTACGTTATGTTGTGGTGATTTGAAAAAGTGTTTTACATCTGTTTTTATTTTTTTTACATGCGCTTACAGTGGACGGAGACTTACCCCTCAGGGCCAGAGAGATCTGGATAGGATCGCTGGACAGGTGGGTATTATTTTTCCCGTAGCTTCGGTACATATAATATGAATGTTTTATGGATTTCGAGTCGAGATGAGTCAGAAATACATCATACCTTGTGCAGACTAGCGTTTTAGGGCAGAGCTGTAACACAGATGATCTGCATCTATCTAATCAACCAACTATATTATCTGTGCCTGTATTTTTACCAGGAGATGGTTGGTGCTTAAATAGGAAGTGGGTCGCTAATAATAAGTTAATACTTAAAGCCTGGAATTGATATGGATTGATCAGAATTTTAAAAGGATATACTATTAAATTACTCTTCAAAGAATCGTCATGGCGTTGAAATGAAAGGATATTGTCTTTCATGATATCCAAAACACCTTACTGAGCAGCTTTTCATCCATGTTCATTCCACAAATCTGTGGCCTAGAAGCTGCTCCCTCTGGTGTTCTCTGTTGCTTATTGCTGCATATGTAATGATTAAACTAAAACCATGCTGTAATGTTTGCATTCAAGGAGCTAGGTTAGCTATTTCTTGGCATTCCATCCCTGAATCATTTTTACGAGCCCCGCTCATGCTTCCCTGTTTGATAAAGCCGCGTGACTATCCCCCTCTGCTCTCTCTGTCTCTTCCTTTGTATGTTTAGGTTGCCTCGGCAAACAAGAAACAGCGAAGTTTACAGAGCGCCATCTGAGGAATGCATGCAAAGAATCCAGACAAGTGAAATGCAGAAATGCCTTCCTGCTTATTTACTTGAGTTTGCTTGTCTCCCATATCACGCCAGTGCCAGCAGTAGCCAAGTACAAAAGGCATTTCATAGAGATGCATGTATCTATAGCACACTAAGTACAAGATAAATATTGTACGTGGATGCTTTGCAACAGGTTGAGATTTGAGTTTTTGTGTTAATACTGAATGTTGAGACAAAAGTGGCCTTGTGAGACAGAAACACTGAGAACACAGTATTACCAAGCAGGAGCATGTTAATATTGTTTCGCCAACAACTGTGAAACTCTACGTAGAAAAACAACACAAATGCAATGGATGCTAAATGTATATTTTTATTTATTCGTCCAGTGTTTTGTCTTTACAGAATGTTATGCCTGAACACGTTATTTATGAGATGTATGCGAATGACACAATGATGCAAAAGCCGTTCTAAATAAACGAGCACGTGAGTATGTTGTGTCAGTGTCAGCTCGCGTGTATGAATGTATGGGTGACTGTGTGTATTTAATTGCTGCTCATGACGCTGCTGATCCAGTTGTTGTATTGGCACACACGGGCGTAGACGCTGGGGTGTCCCGGCATGGCACACTGATACCCCCAGGACACGACTCCCTGCAGCTGACCGTTACACACCAGAGGACCACCGGAGTCTCCCTGCAGACACAAGCAGAAGGGTTATGTTACGTATGTCATGGCACTTTTTTGTCATCACGGTGAGCAATCACACTCAAACTAAAGTGTCAGATAGTCGCACCTTTCCATAAATGTTTGCGTTAAAGAGTATAATTAACTCCAGGCGGAGGTTGTTACTCTTAAGTGTCTGACAACATTATGGAAGGACAGATATAAGCCATTCGTTTTGTGGATCTCTTTCAGGAATAAATACGCGACATTGGAAATAAATTCTCGCAGGCAGTTCCTCTAGGTCGCAGTTGCCCTAAAGGATTAAATCACATGACAGCCATCGGGGCCATGTCGCGGCTGCCAGCAGAGGCGATCTACTTGGCCCTTTCCATTTGGTAAGTACGATCATTTACACAACACAAAATGCAAACATTACGACCCAGGTTTAAAAAATACTGGAATTCCCCTTTAAGTTACTCCTGAATGAGGATAAATGTGTTTTCTTATCATTGCTGTTAATGCTATCAAAAAGAATCTCAATTTTGCAATAAAGCAGTCCTGCGTATTGTGCCGGGACACTGCCCACAATGACCTATTTCACCCGAAGATATTTAAGTGATAGCTGGCAGGAGTTATTCAGGTAAAGTTATGGACAAACCTGAATTGGATGACACGTTTTTATTGTGTCATGATATTCATCATATAACTCATAAATAATACCTCCTTTGCGTTAAGTTTAAACCATTATGTTGACAGAAATGTGCTACATAATGTATATTGGTTGGTGGTTGTGAGTTGGGGAATCTCCACTATTCAATATTGTGTTCAATCATTTTAGCATTACACATTTAACAGCCCCCCACTGTATTACACCAGACCCTTTGTTTCATCTTTAAGCGCCATTTAAATCTTCTAACATAAAAAAAAAAAGACAGAAGAGGAAACACGTTGAGAGGGTTAGCTCGTCTCTTGCATCAGTGTTTCATCATCTTCCTGCAGTCACAGCAGTGTGGCGTAGTGGTAATTTAAAAAGTGGGGACACTGTGAAAATGCGTGCCTCTGTTTTTAATTAAAGGGTATCAGAGCGGATATGCGAATCGTATAATACTCAGTGTTCGGTGAAAAATAAGCGCTGGGCGGTCTACTTTTGTGTGCTCAGCGCCACTGAGTCACACACTCTTTGTGCTGCGACCACCCGACTCCCTGTGTGTGTTCAGCATGGTTCAGTCCAACTCACTTGGCAGCTGCTGGCACCTCCTTGCATGAATCCGGAGCAAACCATGTTGGCGGTGAGCATGCCGGGGTAGGCGTTCATGCAGATCCTGTCGTCGATGATGGGCTGCCACAGGCACTGCAGCCTGTCAGGGTAGTTGTCTGGGGAGCAGGAAGACAAGTCTCAGTTCTAGGACCTATAACATTATGTAAATGTATTTACTCGGAATAACGTGGGAATGATGTGGTTTAAAGCAATATTATGTAGGAATTGCCGTTTTCTTTTCTGTCTTCTTCGAATGACTCAGTGCTGCAGGAGTCATCCTCTATGATTATTGAGGCCACACTTGATAATATTGCCTCTCTTTTCCCTAACTTTCTCTCTCGGCTGTCAGACTCAACTTACTGCCATTGGTGATCGTGTTTCCCCACCCTGACACCATGCAGTTCTCGTCAGCCACGGGGCAGCGATAGGGCAGGGAAATGGTCTGGACGTAGCTGTTGAGGGTGGCGGGGTAACTCAATTTGATCAGCATGATGTCGTTGTCCAGGTTGTAGCTGTTGTAATACGGGTGCATGATCATCCTGGAGGCATCAATCCACTGCTCGGTGCCCTCGTTCACAGCGATGTTGTGCTCGCCAAGGCGGACCTGGATGCGACTGTCGCAGGGATTAAAGTTAAGTCCGGTTTCACTCAAAAAACATTTCTGCATCATCCAATTCATCATTTTTGATTAAAGTAAGGCCACAAGCACAATTACGCTAACAGACCGCACATATAGTAGCTCAACTCGTCCCCGAGCTTTCTCAGTGACATCATAACAAAGAACAAACGATTAGCAAGCAAACAAGGACGTACATTCAAAATGTTACATTAAATAGGTCTAATGCCTTACTGCTGAGTTTACAGATGTTATGTCGCGTCGCTTTCGTAAACATGTTATGGAAACAATCTCTTGCTTATTTTTTTACTTAAATAACTAGAAATTCTCGAGAAACCTCCTTCTCTCTGTCTCTCTCTCTCTCTCTCTCTCTAATTTTTTCTAATATTTCTAATAACATTTTTTAAATGTCATCCTAACCTTTCTACCTAAATCTAAAATCGTGACTTGAATCCCTCAAATTAGTAGAACAAAGTTTTATAAACTTACAAGTAACTACGAAACAGTTCACCCTAAAATCTATGCCTGGCTGTTTTTTTATGTCGTTTTTTTTATTTATTTATTTATTTGGATTCGGATTTTTTATTTAATGGGTACAATGCAGTTTATTATAGTTCAAATACAGATAATAACTGTAACTGATAGTAACTGACGTGCTGCACAGAGAGTTTAAAGCTATTGCTAATTTTCAACTCGTGTCCTTACAGTAGCTGGGCTTTTACATGTGAGACGTAAACGATGCCGCTTTCAATGTCACTACATAAAATCACAACACAAGAAAATACACATGCCACACTACAACAACACACACGCGTCAGTGCAATAGGCTTAAATTCTCTACAGCTTGGTTTGCTTTTAGCCAGCACTTAACCTTTGTTGTAAAAGATGTCATATCTGTAATTTGTTTGGTTTTAAGGCTCTGATCCATTTAATAAACAAACCTCGAATTCTTCTCTCTTTTGTATTTATTTGTAATCTCTACTTTTTGTCCTGTATGGACATTTATTGCATTTCAATTCTATTGGATTTCTCAATTTAAAAATAATAAATCCATTTAGTTAACACTAGCCACCATTATTGGTCATACCAGACCAAGTAAGTATTATTTTATTTATCAATTATTATGAATTTCTCATACCATACATTGACCGACAGTAACGTCAGGAATGGTGCACATCTATTGGTGAGTGATAAATGGCCAAACATTAGAGGAGTTGGGGAATTTTAAGCTGCCTGTTCTGTTGTATTTTCAATCCTGCAAATGTCAAATAGATGGAATAAATCGTCAAAGTTTATGTGTGGATCTGCTTGTACTCATTGGCTGATGTTGTACTAATTCATTTTACATTACCCTTGGTGTAAAACTTGTTTTTTTTTTGGTATTTCCATCTTTTTGACAAGGCCAACTCTGTTTTCAACCTCTGCTTTAAGTATGTCAGCTACTGTAGGCGTCTGGCTGTGCTCTCATAGGGGTCAGATGATCATTTTAAATCCATAACTATTGATCCTTTGCTTTACTCGCTTTGTTGTCATAAAATTCCATGTGCAATCAAGTTGAATCCTTTAACACAATTTAGCTGGTTGTAAAGGAAGTTTGGGCAAAAAGCAGCCTTTCACATTGTGACGTCCTGTACTTACGACATGTGGCAGTGAGCAGCAGACAGCACCCACTGGCTGGAGATGAGAGATCCACCGCAGAAGTGGTATCCAGCGTTCAGAGACACCTGGTAGGGAACGGAGTGTCCAGGACACTCGTACCCTCCGACAACCTTCTCGTCTTCAGCTGCAGCAACTGAAACACCATGTGAGGTATAATATGGCATAAGGAAAATCTAGATTACGTCACCATTGCAAAGTGCATAAGGTCCTTAGGCAAGGGCCTAAAAGTAATTTAAAGTTATTTAATCAAAGCAGGAGATAAAAATGGAGTTTGGTTGGTCCCTTACATGCTGCGCCAAGCAGAGTCAGGAATATCAGGGCCTTCATGGTGAGTTTCCTCTTGATGTGAGAAAATCCACACTGGGGATTCTTTATATACACCTGTATCAGCCCTCCAGTTTAACACCTTGTTCTGGGAATGAACCACATGGCTGAAGGCCAACAGAAAGACCTTGAGAGATGCCAAACTAAGGTATAAAATTGCCAGGCCACTTCAGGGACTTCAACTGTGCTCCTGGTTTGACACTTACGTAATCAGCAATTACGTAATGTCAGCCCAGTAAAGTCTGATGTGCAAAGGAAGATTTCATATTAAAGATTTGATTGGAAATCAGGTAGAAACACTTGTACGTTTGTCAGGATGAATATTGTTTTTTCAACATCTTACTCAGTAGAGGATTAGTCCAGTTCACATGACAATGTGTATTAATTTATTTTAACTGTGCCTGATAGAAGTTCACAGTTTGCAGGTGTCACCGGTCTCAACTCAGCAGGTAACATACGATAGGTTTCTCAGTAATACATGATAACTACGATAAGACTGTTTAAAAACTGAGTGCGGTGCATATCCACGTTCCCCCAACCTCAACCAGACACGAGATAAATCTCAGGGAACACGAGACGGTTAAAGTTAACATTTACGGGGTGTTTTGTATTCTTCAGTTAGACAGATGTTGAGTTTTCCAGCAGTGACCTTCTAATTACTGCTTATTGATAGTGAGCAAGTTTTATGCTTTGCTCAGCATGGGCCTTGTGAGGCGGTATAAGAAAAGTTATTCCCCCCCAAAAGGGAACTTTGGAAATTCTAACTCAGAATTCTCAATATTTACAATATTAATGAGGTGATAAGACAAACTCAGAAATATGTATATTTTCCATTAACTGAATAAACAAGCTGTTCTCAGGGGAAAATAAGGTCCCCAGAACAGTTTGAAACTGTGGCAGGGTCTGCCAAATATAAACAACATAGCTAGCTATAAGTGTTGATACTGTCAGTGAAGTGAGGTGTCTAATCAGGGCCCAAAGGACACTAAACCCTGCTGCCATCTGGCAAAAGATACAACAGTGTCCGCTGTCGTACCACCAGACTACAGAGCGGCTTCTTTCAACAGGCTGTGAGACTCCTGAACTCATCCTCAACACCCCACCGTAAAAATATTTTCCTTGAACTACAACTTGCTTTCAGCGTACAACCCTGTGTTTTAAAATGGCAGTTACATGAAACCCGAAGAACTTGCCTCCACCCATTTTGTTCACCACCCTAATTCGCACTTAACCCCATAAATACATCTCATAACCGCTCACGCAGGCACAATGTTTTTCCTTTCAGCAGCCGAGTCCCAACTGACATTTATATATTGTGCAGTATGACGTGGTTGCTCTTTCTTGCATGAACATTTCTGTAAATTCACCAGAAAAGTAGGGGTAGATTATCAGGATCGGTACATTTTCTGTCAATTTGCAGATGAAATAAACTAATGGTGCTACTTTGGCTCTGATGCAACATCCTCTCACACAATGTCCCCCCAATCAATGGCCTATAAACACTGAATAATCTGAATCTGCAGAGTAATTTAAGTTATTAAATAAATGTAGTGGAGAAGAATTAGCAAAGTAGCACAATAAATTGTTCTTAAGAACAGTACCTGGGTAAATTTTGCTTAAGTTCATTTCATCACTGGTTGTTGAAAATGTTGACACTTTAATTTTCACTGCAAATGAATATCGGATCCAAATATCTGTCTTCAGTCTACCTCTTATTCATCCAGTCTTCGTTGGTAAAAACAGGAACAAGAGGAACACACATTTTGAACATGAATTTTATTGAACATAAATTAAAAAACAAGGTAGGTAAAAAAATATTTAACAGGTTTAGAAATTCTTTATACAACTATGTACAGGCAATGATCCGCCGTGAGCCGATATTAGTAACAAAGCTCTGCGTGTCAAATTCGATTATTAATCCTGAATCACAAAACATACATCCACAGCATTCAGCCTTCAATCAAAACTCTAGGCTCCTATCTATATCCATCAGCTGGGTGTGGTAGCACACAGGAGAATAGGAGTACAAAACATGGTGGCCGCCTATTCTTACAAAATAATCGCAGGCAAAACAGCAAGTCAGTGTTTAATAGAACTGATGTTCGTTTTCACGCTATCAAGACCATAATGATTAGAAATAAGGAAGCAGGTTTCACTAAATGTTTTGGGTGATTAAATCTTGCTTCATGACACCAATGAGGTAGTACACCTGTGAGAGACAAAACGGAGAAAGAGGGTGCAAAACAGCCACGGGAAAAAAAAAAAAAAAAAAGTTTAACTTAGGATCATCACTCGGCAATAGCTTCGGTTCCGTTAGTCAGCCTTCACTTACAAATAGAAAGTTAAAAGCTCAAACACATTTATTTCCATCAGCTTGTTGAATATACATTTATTGTTCAAATATACAAAAATACAAAAAGATTTATAAGGGACTGTGCAGAGCAAGATTACTGTAGTCAGTTTGAACCCTGCATCAAGGAAACTCTCCCTCATAGACCTTAAAAGACACAAACAGCACAAATGAACAAATAAAGAACAGACTGTAATAGTGGGATAAAAGCATTCAGATCACAGCATCTCTGCCGCCACAAATAAAAACAGGAATTTCAACTGAGTGAATGAAGGGGAAAAGGGTGACTTTGGGTGACTACATTAAAACTACGTTTTGGGGTGAATGTCACCAGCACCTGAAACAGCAGAGTCCCTGCTCACAAGACTTGTGGTATCCAGAGTGATATTAAAATGTAGCTGCACTAAAATGTACACAAGGTGCTTCGAGTCAAATGTGTTTGTTTTGCTCTGAAGTCAAAATTGTCCCTTCTGCTGCAACACCAGTGCTGCCGGAGAAGGTCGTGTCAAAGTAAGGTGCTGAATAAATTCTCCTCATCCTTCTCGGTGACCTTGTATTTACACAGACACTCTGTCACCAGCATAACAATAACTGAAGTTTGCACCATTTGTGGCTGGTAATAAATCGCCTTCTGGCTGCTCTCTCTCAGTTCCAGCCGAGGCTACCGACGACAAATTCACCAAACTGAAAGAGTGTGATGTACGAGTCGGTGAAACAGTACACAGATCCAATCATCTGTGCAGTTTCATCGATTAAACTGCACTTCCTAACAGACCAACAATCCAGCAGTAGGAAAAATGTCATAAATAGTTTTCATCCCAAGCTTTCATTATGGCTCAAATCTGGTTTGTGTGACTAACAGCAGTTCAGAGGACAGAAATTAAACACGTCCTCGAGCAGTCTATAAATTAAGCTCAGTAGATCAGGTCTGTGCATATCAGCGACCTCACTCTTATGGCTGCTTCACATCGGTCGTCTTCATCAGTTAATTGAAATCAGCCTTCTGAATTCAAGTGGGTTTAACAAGATGGCTATGGGTACATCGTGTCTGCGTGCGTGCGTGTTGGCTGTACTAATTCAGGAAGCGGCGGCAGCGTCGCGCCCCGCAGTTGCAGTGCAGCTTGCTGTTCTCGTCTTCGATGGGGAACTTGTAGTCGTAGGTCAGCTCTTCGCCGCGGTAGATCTTCCTCAGGGCGAAGATCACAATGTGCTTGCGGCCGTCCACGTTGATGACACGAGAGTAGCAGTTCGGCTCGCAGGAGTGGTTGATGAAGCGAGCCGCATTGCCTTGCATCGTCGCGTCCACCACATCGAAGTCGTCGATGCGGAACATGTAGCAGCCGATGCCCTGAGAGCGATCACAGACTCGGTCATTGTTTTCACATTTACAGGACATTCAACAGCTTAAAGTTATAATCCTTTAATTTCTCATGAACTAAATCCTTTTTTGATGACATTCGTGGTCAGCTTTTGTGTGGACATTTCTTAACCAAAGTTGGCTACTGTTGCTCTCTGAGAGGTATTGGGACAAGGCACTCAAGGACGTGCATGAAGTCACAAAGAAATCCACAGTCCAGCAGCATTAAACAACTTCAATACATCATCCACATTTTTCATGTCATATTACAATCTGCTCACATATGACCAATAAAAGGTGATTAATACATGTAAATTGCTACAAAACATTACAGAGCCACTTCAAATGCTCACAATCACAATTAAAGCATCCCATGAGTGGACCACAGAAGGAATTGTATTTTGAAGTGGTCACAGCGTGTATTTGTCACCATGGTTGGCGCCGACTTTCATCATTCATCGTAAAAACATAGCGTGGATCAGTTCTAAAATTCCAGTGTGAAGGATTTAGTGCCATCTGGTGAAAACGTTGCAGATTGCACTCATGTGACTTTGCACTGCCATAGACTCCAGCACGCGTTTACTTATTTATTGTCTTTTTTATTGTATATTTTTATTCGAGAGCTTTTTTTCTACTATATTCTGGTAAAAGTTACAGGTTTCATTGTATCTGGCTATAATAAAAATAGAGATGCATCTGAATCTGAATCTGAGAAATGGGCAAAAGCATGCACCAACCCAAACCAGTAACTCACATCAAGCTCGATGATTTGCTCAAAACCACATCAACATCAATAAATATACAAAATAATGATGTTGTTCAGTGGTTTGTATTATGTTTACTAACCTTGCCGTCATAATATTTCTCCCGCTTATCAGTCAGGACAGCGCGAATGACGGTGCCGGCGTACTCGATCACCATCTCCCCGGCCTCGATGTTTCTTTTACAGAAAAGGCCTCGACCATGAATCTCAGATCTGAGGATTACACAACAGTTGAGTACAGGTTAATACAACTGAGCATTCAAATAATTTTGATATTAATAAAGCCACGTTTTGTTGACATTACCTGTAAACTCCTACTGCTTCTTTGGAGATTTTTTCCAGGTGTCTGAATCTCATCGCCATGGGAAGCTCACTGCTGGTGGCTCGTCTGTTGGCAAGAAAGACGTAGAAAAGGAGGTGTCAACATGGCAACTGTAAATTGCTGTTAGTTGTTGTGCGCAGTGGGTTCAACTTTTAAGGTTAGGGTCAAGGAAGTGGCACAGTTTTTAACCCTTTACCTGGACGATTTCAGTGGGAATTCATCCTCCTCTTCATCGAAGGGCCCGACTATGTCAGGGAGCTCTCTGTGCTGTGATGCCAGGAAGTTGAACATATCAAAAGTTGCTTTCCTAATGAGAAGGAGAAGAAAGTTGATTTAATTTGAGGTGTATTAAATCACAGAAAAGAAATATAATTAATAAACATTTTTAACAGTAAGTTAAACAGTGACTTACCGTGTGTAGACTTCAGATCGAGCGCAGCCAGTAGGATTGAGGGGCAGCTCTTCCTCAACATCATCGCATCGATGGAAGCGGAAGCGGTGCCGCTTGCAGTTGGCGGCACCCTGCAGTTGCTCTAGCAGGAAGATGACAGCATCGTGGACGACACCGAGCACCCGCGGGCCACTCATCCCGCCAAGAGGCAGCTGCTTCAGGTGGAACCCTGCGCGAGCTTCGAGGACGCCGTCAATGACAGCACGCCAGGCCACTGAGGGAGGACAGAGGAAGGTATTAGAGCCTTGCAAAGCTGTACACATGCTGACAAATGTCTCTTACTGTCAGTCTTCTTAATGGATTCATTATCGAACTAAACATGCCTAGAAGACTATTCATGTGCTACGGTGGATGAATGACAAATGATTTCCCATTTTCGGGAGATAAATGTAATCAGCTGCGCAGGTGGCTTAATTGAGATTAAAATCTAACAGATATAATTTGTGACACATCTGTCAAACAGAACAGTCGCAAGAAGATTTTAAACAAGCAGCTCTCACCCTCTATGCTGTTTGCTTTAACGCTGAAGCCGTCATCACTGGTGATTTCAAACCGCAGGTGTGGCTGGTTCATGTATGTCCTCTTTCTGTATTTGGGTACAGGTGCATCTTCTTCTGAGCTGAAACCTGTAGAATTAAATGAGTCAATTACACACATGTTACCAAACAACATGTCCTTTAAAGCTAATATACTTACTAAGAAACACACTATACTAGAAAAAAATGGTAGCCTAGTTTTTTCCCCCTTTTTTACTTTTCATCCCTCCCCATCTTCCAAAAAAAGAGGTATGAACTGAACTGAGGCTCAAAAATCGCTGTCTGAACCGAACCTATAAAACCTATAAAATGATCTAACCACATAACTATATTTCTGAACAATTAGAATGTGTCTAGCACAGTTCCAAACAAGATTTAATTTGAAAGTGCAATAGCTTTTGTGCGGGTGACGACTGATCAAAACAAATAAACGTATAATGTTTAGCCACACACCTGAATAAGGGCCCCATTCAGAGATGTCTCCGTGGCGAGCGCTGACCCACACGTGTGTTTTACCCAGAATGTGACTGTTGGTTTCTGTGCTTGAAGGCGGACTGTCAATCCGAGGAGGCCTGAAGAGAAAGGACAAATGAATGAGTAACAGTTTTGATGATTGTGAGTGTAACTTAATCAATATTACATTTTCAGTCACAAGAATGGCAGGTATCGATATAAACTGTCGCTTTAAAATGTACTAAGATTTCTTACATGTCACCCCTCAAACATGGATAAGAGCGGGTTAACACTGATCTTTAAAATTCATGCCACCTGACACTTGCCCGTTATTAATTTTATAATGTAACATTAGGTCTCTAAATTAGAGATGCACCAATCGATCGGCAACCGATCGCAATCGGCCGATAATGCCCCTATCGGTTTTGATCGGAGTTCTCAAAAAAGATCACATCAGGCCGATCAGATGACGTTTAAGTATAAAGACAGTGCATTAACTGCATGCAGGAAGGGAATTTCATGGCCGCCGTTGCCCCGCGCCACAGTGGCCTCTGCGCCCCTGGCCCGGTCAGCGTAGCGAGCTTGCCTTTAATTACAGCCACCTGAGTGCACAGTAGTCACTCACAGTAACTTCAGTGAGTCCGCGGTTTGCGCAGGTGGAGTCTCATCATCACATCGATGATCTCACGTGAAAGCCTCTCAAACAGCAGCAGCGTCTCAAAACAGAAGAACGAAACTTACAGCACAGCGAGCGAGCGCAGCGTAACGATGATACGTAACTTACTTATGTGGTAGGATTTAGTCCGGTAAAGTTGGAAATATATTCACAGATTCGAACTTCCCGGATCAATAACTCATAAGTGAAACCTTGTTAAAACACAAACGACGGCTCTTTCCTACCGTACTACGATAGACAACGAGCTACAACCGTATTTTCATCAAAACGAGCGTCTGGACATTAACTCTGGTCTATATGGTCAGCCAGCTGTGAGACGAGGGCGCAGGGACCATCTACAAAGTGCAACACCGAAAAGAGATACTACAAAAAATTCAATAACTTCACTTTTATTCAGAGTGTAGTGTCACCAAAATCACTCCACACATCAGTGGTCTCCTGCTGGTTATTCTACAATTTAATTTTTTGTTTGGAAAAAATGTGCTTTGCCATAATTTTGGGGAATTTCTATTGGGAGAAATACTCAATAACACTAATATTCAGTGAGGTGTCACAAAAATCACCTCACCCTAACCCTACTTAACAAAAACTACTTTCTAATGTAACTTTAACTTGATTTTGGTATTAAAAAAAATTTTTTAATACATAATCCATGTCTTATTAAAAATTAGGATGTTATGGTATCAGTCTGAAAGGTAAATCAACACATTTTACTCAGTGGCCTTTGTGCCCTGTCATGTGGCCTTGGTGCCCCTGATAAAAAAGTGAAGGCCAAATGGACTTGCCCCTAAAATGACAAAATTCCCACCCTGACTGCATGTATTCCCACTAGTAATCTACAGTTACTCTATGTAAGCTGAGTCCAAGTTGTCTCTAAGAGAGTCTCTAGAGTGTGAAATATTGCACATTGCCTCAGCCTGCAATAAAACGGTGGTCAATTCATGATACTTTCTCATCTCCTAATTCTTATACTTAATAATACAATGTCAATGTTGTGTAAAAAGAATCATTAATTAAATATATGAAAGTTACACAAGACAACAATATAGAAAAATTTATGGATTTGACGCTGTGATCGGTGATCGGCAATATCGGGATCGGCAGATACTGCTTTTGGTGATTGGTGATCGGCCCCAAAAATCCTGATCGGTGCATCTCTACTCTAAATGTGGGTTGATTTATGGTGAACTCACCTGGAGGGGGTATGAAGCGGTGGAGCCGTAATCCTCAACTGCTCTGGCCTATCAGGCACGTTCACCTGGTCTACATCAAGAACATCCTTCATTGTTGGGGCTTTCATTCTCACACCGCTCGGTCTGCTGAAAGAAAACGGGACACAGCAAACATTTTGCGGATTTAAGACCCGAGACTTGAATGAATTACATAGAATATGTAGAATACAAACATGTTATCTCAAGACTTTAAGAATACATACATACTACGCAAAACAGCACATGCAGTTACCATTGAGGGGAAACATTTTATCGCGTATCTAAAATGGAACAATATATGCACTATTGTTAATCTTCCTCTTATAGAAAGTAAATTTCATATTCATTAAACATTCAAATTCAACCCCATCTTTTAAGTTATATTGATAGAAATCATAAATAATATGTCTGAAGAAATGTGTCCCAAATAGATTATCTTAAAACAGAAAAGCAAAGGCAGAATGTGAAAAAGAACATTAGTTTATTCAACTGGTATGACTGATCATTTATTCATTTCTGTAATGAATGTATTAAAAGGGAAAAGCGGGCCACATCAGCACGGTTTCTGTGTTTGCATCAGTGAGCGCTCAGGCCTATCTATAAGGGCTTCAGTAGACAGCGTTGCTACATGTTAAATATGTCTTTAAGATTAACATTTATACAAAAGAGTGCAAATGAAGGGAAATTCAAAATATCACACATGTACATTGCAGTGAAGAAAGTAAAGAAGAATTAAATATTTGAATACCTGGCTTCATTCACTTCATCCAGCTCACTGGAGGGATCCCTCAAAAAGTCCACCTTGGATTTCTTCCTCGAGGACCTCTCAGACACCGACGACACTCTCTTGACCCTCACCTGGTGGCCTGATGAAGCGGGTGCTGGCTGCAGCTTGAAATCTGGTTCACTGAGGAGAGCACCGGGGGAACGTGACAGTGCAGCTGGTGACTGATCGGAGTCCTCTATGTCCTCAAATCGGGACCATCTTCGATGTTTAGCCTTTCGCTTTTGAGTTTTCCTGAGGATGACGGGTTCTGTCTTTGGCATGTCGCGGTGTGTGGCCATGGCTCTGTCTATAATAGCCTGGGCTGTGCTTCCAGGGATGTTGGAGAAAGTTGCTTCAGGAGAACCCTGCACGCAGACGGGAGCTGTGGGACCTGGACTCACGCCGCTTTTTACAGGCACCACTCTGACAATGACTTTTCTCTCGGGTATTGTTGTGTGGTTATCGGCGGGAGGGACGTTTGCGGCAGAGGGGCTGGAACGAGGCTTTATTATGACACGAGGGACTATGCGTTGCAAGCTGTTACCACTGTGGAGAATCTTGGCAATCTGGCTTATTTTATTATACGCAGGAGAGTTTGTATTGAGTGCTTGATAGGTGTTTGTTCTCGGGTCTTTGATAAGAATCTGTCCCTGACGGTTGACCAGCAGGACTTGTGGGGCGGGAGCCGTGGGAGCCGCGGGAGCCGTGGGAGCACTGGCAGCCGCAGCTTGATTCTGAACCACAACTTGGGGCTGACTTCCTGGCCTTGCGTTGTCCAAGCGGATGGCAACAGCTCTGCCCCGTGTGGCGCCCGCCTGAATAGGTAGAGCTTTCAAACCATTGATCACGATGGGGGAGGTGACTGTGCGTGGAACTGTATAATAAGGGGCAGCAGGAGAGGAAATGGATGCACTGTTGACTGCCGGTGTAGGTTGAGACGGCATCAACAAGTGCAGTTTTGGCGGCGAGCGTTTGACGTTTGATGGTGAACGTTTTGTCTTCATAATGATGGTTTTTGTGGGAGTTGTGGTGTCGTGTTCGGGAGAGTAGTCAGGGTCATTCAAATCGTCCTGAAATGGTTCAGCCGAGTCGACTGATGAGGTGCTGTCATCCTCCATGAGTTTGTTTTTTGGGTACATTATAGCGCCAGCTTCAGTAGATACAAAATTACCTGTAGTTGAATCCAAGAAAACCTCATTTTGAGATGCTTCAGAGCTCATCGGAACCTCTTCCTCCTGAACCGAGAATTCATTGTTTGCATAACCTGATTCAAAAATGTCAGACGGAGGAGAATTTAACTTAAAATCTTGCTCAGTTGTTTCTTGTTCAACTGGTGACTTTGGCACAGTGTAGATCGACTCAAGCCTCTTTAGAGCAACTGTCAGTGTTTTGGTCGGTGTAGTGTGGTTGCTGTGAATCTGAATCTTTCCCGTTTCTCCATCTGAGTCTTGACCTTCATCGCCGACCACCTCGCTTTCATCACTCTCTGACCCACCATCCGCTCCGTCCAACTGTGAGATCGACTGTGCTGAGGGGAGCTGAGCCGAGGCCTCCGAGCTGCTAGCTGCATCACACACGAGTGTGCGTGAAAATTTTAAGTAATGGCTTGAGTGTTCCTCTTCAGAGTCATTGTCCTGATTATCTTCCTGCATTTCCACGTCTAGGACAGCACCTTCTACCTCTTCTTTCCCGCCTTGTGCTCCACAGTGAAGTGCCACATTCTCAGTGAGCAGTGACTCGTCAAACTCGAGCTTAGCGTTCAGCATGGAGGCCACTGCAACCTCTGTGTCAGTGTCAAACACAGTGTAAGGCAGCTCCTGGGCCATCAGGTGAGCTACTTCGTCCTCCAGGTTATCAGGCGCTAGTGAGATCCCATTGGTCGTAGCCACTGCCGCATCTTCTGCCTCAGACGATGCTAGGAAGTCTTGGGGAACCTCTGCAGAAACTGGAGTGGTGATTTTAAAGTTCTGCCTTCCTTTGGGGGAGTGAGTGATGGCTCCCTGCCGAGGCGACAGCCCGGCAGAAATGCTGGAGTTGGATCTTGGTGGGGAGCTCCAGACCGGAGATGTTGAGTTCTGTCGTGACAGAAGAGGTGAGGTTGATCCCAAGTTTGACGATCTTGGTGGGGAGCTGAAGAGGGCACATCTGGAGTGGACGGTGCCACCGGAGCGGAGGGTCATCGGTACGGATGGATCGCTGTCTGTTGGAGAGGAGCTGCAGCGGCTTCTTGTTGAGAGCCTACGCGGCCGGCGGGTGTCCTCCAGGTCCCTCAATGTCAGGATATGATGAGATTTGGGAGCAGCAGCCCCTGACAGCATAAAATAACAGAGTGAAGACGAGGCAGCAATGACAACTTATGAGCTCTCTCTCCAACACTACAGTAAGATGTGACGAATTTAACGCTCACAACACGGATAAATGCATCTGGGAAGGTTAATAAATCCAAGTATGCAATTAAATAAAAACATTTAATCTTAAACTACTGACCTGGAGATGGAAGAGGTCGAGATGTTCCTCCTGCTGGTCTCCTGGTCTGTGTGTAGCCAGGACTTTTGGATCCAGATGAGTTGTGCTGTTTAGAATTCGGTGATGGGGTAGTGGACTTAATTGGGCTGGATGAGGAGCTTAAACGATCTGGGGACTCTGCATCTGGCAAATCAAGGAAAGGTGTCAAACAAAGTCCGACCGAACGGGCAGTTGGTCATAAAATATGACCAGAAATACTTTAACTAAGTTACAGCTGCAAGAGGAAAACTGAACCCAAAAGAACATCTGGATCAGTTTCAATGGAGAATTCAGCATAATCATTTTATGGGTCTGGTCAGTTCTGTATTTTTAGCTAAACAAATTCTGTGAATACTTAGTCAGCTGAGCTTAAAGTAAGAGTTTAAAAAGTGTTCAAAAGTTCCTGCTGACCTCTGTGGTGGCTGGGACTGTGGACTATGGTGTGATTCTCCTCTTTGTCCCATCGTGGATCTTGTTCCTCACCGGGAAGAGGCGTGCTCACTTCTGTCACCTTACAGGTGTACTTGCATTGTCTACGAGGGTCCACAGTGCTCCAGTACAGCCGAGAACATCTGAAGAAGGGAGAGAAGAAGAATATGTTCACATACATAAACAATAATGGTGCTCCAGTAACAACAAATTTCCCAAAAGACTCATGGATGACGTCATAAAAAGTATTTGGGTTTTTAGCCACAAACATACTGACTGAAAAGTGTCATTAATTTTAAAGATGCAAGATTTTGTGATTCTGTTTTGCGTGTTTTATGAGAACTTCACTCCAAATGTGCCCATAACCATTCAAATTACCCAAATAAGAACATCAGTTGTATGATCACTTACTGATAGCCCACAGGATACAACATCCTCCCATTTGACGACAGCTCTGACAACACACCCAGTTTCTGAATCTGCAGAGAGCCTGGAATAGTGAGAAGGGAAAGATAATCAGATTCAACACACCACAGGCACGACAGGTCTGGTAATATTTCATCAATGTACAGGAGTCAAGTGTCTCCGAAAAGAAACACACATCACCAAGATATTCTTACCTATTGTCATGTTTATGGTTTCGGGCTCCAGCCCTGTGAGGAACTTTCTTCTGAGATTGATCCCTTCAAAGTCCACGTAGACCCGCCGAGTGACTTCAAACCCTTTCCCAGCCACCACCTGCAATGAAAAAGATCATCATAAACCAACAGAATGTAGAGAAAATAACTAACAAAACTAAAATTTAATGGAGAAGCTTGGGGGGGGGGGGGGGGGGGGGGGGGGACTGTCGAATACCTTTGCACTGACAAGATCCCTGTGTTTGCTGCAGTACACCTTCCTGTCCAGTTGAAACACACAGTTCTGAGCACGAGCACACATGAAGTGGAAATTACTCTGGCAGGTTGCGAGACAGCAGCCCACAGTAGCTCCCGACTGCCCACAGCCATCACAGCGCTGGAGGATGAAGGACAGAAACATGTTAATTAACTCAACGCAGGTTACAGGACATTTCAACATCTAGCTTCAATAAACTTGAGCGATGGGCGCGCAGGTGGTCGAGTGGTTAGAGCGCATGCCACATACGCAGCTGACCCCGGTTTGATTCCGGCCGGAGGTCCTTTCCTGCATGTCACATCCCCCTCTCTCTCTCCCATATTTCCTATCTGTCTACTGCTTAATAAAGGTGTCTATGCCAGAAAAAATCTTTAAAAAAAAATAATAATAAAAAAATAATAAAATAAATAAATAAAATAAACTTGAGCGACATTATTCCGATTCAGTTCCTGTTCATGTTCTTACCAGGTGGCGCCCTCTTGAGACAGCAGTGTGCACTTGCAAAAGCGCACTATTCTCCTCATACACCTCTGCAGACCAAAGGCAGCAATTAATATGGGCCCACTCGTTCTGTCCCATGTACAACAGGCGTCCTGCATCCTATTGGAGGAAAATACATTTGTATCCCTTATTACGCAGTAGAGAAAAGCCGTTTTTATATTGTAATGATGCAAGGAAAGAAAAGAACATTTATGTCCACAGCCCTTGCAGTAAAAAACACATTAAGACATGTAAACTCACACTCGGAGCAGAGTCTCCATATTGTTGGCACAGAGTGCACTGCCTCATATCTTTAGTCTTGGTAGTTTCCAGATCACTCGTTACACCTGCGGGGAAGAAGAAGGACCAACTGAACATGTATATCTTAAATTGAAGAGGGAAAAACTAATTAGAGATGCACCGATATCGCACAGGGCAGTCGCTAATTATAACAATCATCCATTATCTGATAAAATAACTGAGAATATCACTCTTATGCAAATGTGACAAGGAAAATAACCGTTTAAAGATCTGTCACCATTTATACAGACATAAACTAGAATTGAACAGAAAATAATAAATAAGAGGAAACAACTGTTAAAATACCATGTGACTTAAGGGGGAGGCTGCGTGATACACCAGACTGTATGTTGACTGATGAAAGCAGAGAGTTGGTTTTCCCCGTCTGTGGACCCCTGGACTCCTTGGCCTGGTATGTCCTCTCTAGCCACTGTGCATAGCTGTGCTCCATAGAAGGTGGGAGCACCGCGTCAGGGAGCATGCCACTACAGAGGGGAGAGTCAAGGAAGACTTTAAGACAACTGTCCTTCAACCACAGTCTCCTGAGTAGAGCTGCAAGGATTAGTTAGACAACTGATTAGTCATCCCTATTCACTAGACTGTGCCTTAAAGCTCAAATATACATAACGAGGGAATTCAGATTTATTGGCAAAAAATTTACCTTGGGAATTCCTCGGAGAAGGAGTTCCACTTTTTCAGATGGCGTGCAGAAAACCAACTGAAAACCTGCTTAATCAGCTGCAAGAAAACAACATTTAAGTTAAGCTCAAGGCAAACCACAGAAAACAAGTTGCTCAAACAGTCTTTTTCTAGTCCATTTGTCTAATGACTCGGCTTTACATCACAGCTGGTCAAACCACTGGATTTTACCATAAAAACAGGGGAGGAAAAAAAAGGAAGGTTTCCAGTGAAAATCAGTGAAATGTAGGTCTCCAAAAATTTTTTTTAAACAGTTGGGGATTAGGCAGGGGAGGGGAGCTCACTTTGGAATAGTGTGCCCTGGCCTGACTGGTCAGTCTCTGATCCTCAGGGAGATGCTCCTCCTTCTTCAGCCACTTCTTCATCACAGAGGAGACGTCAGCGTGGAAAGCTTTCTGAGAGGGCAAAGAACAAAATAGGCTGGGGCTTTAATCAGGAACAAGAAAAAAAAAGCTTCAAAGACAGAAAGCAATTATTGTTTGACATTACAGATTACATCACTATTTCAATTCAATTCAGCTGAATGCGGTAACTGTTACTTACTATGGAGGTGTATTCCCCTGCTTTAAACTTCTTCTTTATGGCTTGTAGATCACAGACTGGCTGCTGTTCCCTGACAGAGTATGCGCTGCTTGTTTCATTACACTGAAACACAGAAACACTTCAAATAAGAGACATGACTGAAAAACAATACACTTACAATAGAAAGACAAATATTTAATCAAAGCTTAGCGGCACATGCGAGTGTATTCCCATTTGGTTTTAATACTATTAAAGTCAGACAAACTGCTTCCGAACAGGACTCTTGTGTAGCTCTTACCGATTCACAGATAAGGAGGTGCTGTGTGGCGGAATCAGAGAGGAGGTCAATGAGCACGTCCTCCAGGCCGGCTGACAGCCTGCTCTGCAGCTCCACCTTCAAGCTGCTGTGCTCAGCTGGGTGCCGTCTACAGGGCTGACAGGTGAAACACACTTCCTCTGGCTCGTTTGACAGCAACCCAAACAGCTCGTCTGCAGTGACAGACAGACACATTTTAGAGGAATTTATGTTGATTATGATTACATCTGTCAAACGTCTGTGTACTACATATTACTATGTGCATGTCATGCATGTATAATTAGTATAAGAATTGAAATTATTGAAAGAGGGTCTCAAACGTTTATTTCTCCATTTAAGTAATTCATCTGTGGTTAAAATTAAGTTGTTCTCACTTGTATTAATTTACATGCAGTAGCCAAATGGATTCATTGTGCAAAATTAATTAATTCTCAAACCATAGGTCACCATATTCGTCAATGGACTCTAACTTCATCTCACTTTGACCAGTACTTTATGAGTAAACTGAGCGTTACTCACCTGACAGTCCCTCACATGCGTAATGAATCCAGTGGCTGCACGCTGAACACTGAATCATCTGTGTGCGTTGCTTGTCATCATAGCACTTGTGGCAGACAGTGCAGAAATTACCTGACGCAAATACAGATCGAACAGAACATTAAACAAATTTGACCGTGTTTGGTTAACTCATGACAAAGACTTGGAGGCTTTTTAACCAACTGCTCGTGGATTTTAATGAGCTTTTTAAAAAATGGCCACAATGCCTGGTGTCTGTCAGAAGTTATACCTTTGTCTTGGAGAACAGTGCAGTCAGGGCAGAGATCCTTCTCGTGGTTCCAGGCCAAATCCCAGGTCTTTCCAGGAGTCACGCCGCAGCTTTTACACCTAATGCAGGTCATGCACACCTACACAAACACAACACGGTCACAATACAGCCGGCACAAGGAGGGTTCACACTGCAAACAATATTATCCATGATTTACAGTGAGATAGCACTCTTGACAATTCCACACTTCTGTGTTATATATCATTTAGTTTATGTTCTATGTCGCCAAAGGAACCTCTGTATTTTTCATTCTTTGAAAGTTTACTAATTGCGATATCCCTAAAACAAAGCTAAGAGATTGTGACACATTTTAAGGTCATTAAAGCAGTTACCCAAGGCATGCTGCAATTAACAGGTTTAGGGTACGTTGGTCCCAAGCAGGCAGGGTGGTAAGAGGTTTGGCATCTCCTGCACTGCAACACAGGCTGAAAGGAAAAAAAGACTTATTCAGAAACATGCTAAAAAGATTCTCAATAAACCAATGTGTTCCTAAAATCTCAGGTACAACATCTTAAGATACACAAAAGGTAACATGTTACAATTCAACTTTGATGACTGAATAAGTAATTAAAGTACATATGAAGGTGAAACCCCAGTTTAACATGTATGTGTATCACAACACAACAGAAAATGCTGATGTTTTGCAAATGTTTATATTCTATCTACATATGTATCTTAAATAATTGACTCCTAAACAATTTGCATGTATCATTTGAAATTAAATACAATTATCTTCTTTATTATTGGTATTACTGGTGCCCAATTTAGATTTAAATTTTTTAAAGTAAAAAAAAAAAAAAAAAACAGTCCTCAAACACATCTAGGAGAACTGCATTGGTTTAACATCACAAGTGATGCTGGCTTACATACCTTTGTGCTCTTGCTTCGACGGCCACACACGTGACAGAATTTGCAGCGCCTGCAGCACCAGTTCTCCTTGTTGTCCTTCACGGGGCGCTCCTCCGGTGAGAGGCAGAAACTATGGAAAGGCTCGCAGCAGATCTGGCAGAATATCATCTGATGGAAGAGAGAGACACAAATGAAGACCAATTTGGCTTTAAAAATATTATCATTGGCACTAACATTGGGCTTGGGGATTAAGGACGAATGTCTATTCCAGCTCCAGAGCTGACGTACCTCATGTCGTCCTTTACTGGCACAGAGGAGACAGACAGGTTGTGGTGTTGTGGGGACAGACGTGAGGACGCTGAGGCCGCCCATTAGCCACACATTTTGTACAGCACAGTCCTCCTGGTGGAATCGAGGCAAGACAAAGAAAGCAAAAGTGATCAGTTTCTTCTCTTGTGTTTTGGGGAAGCATGAGTTTGTTGACGTGAAGTATGAAAGGCAAAAAGGGTGACAAAAAGACAAAGACAAAAGACAAGGCTGTTTATCTTTCTGTGTTTGCAAAGAGGCACTTAATATTCTAATCATTTTGGGGACATTTTTAGCTTGAATGCCTTACAGAGACACCTATTTATGATCCCTTTATTTTGGAGATTTGCGCAGTCAGAATCAGGAGGAATGTATTCTTCCTTTTAATACTGAGGTAAGAATTTTTTCTATTACAGTCTCTAAAGAGCTCTGGTCTTTGTTGAAAAGAAATGCAGTATACGGTCAATTTTTTTTAAACATTCCAATGAGTGGTATACAAGAATGCCACCCAATACTCGTGCAAAAACTCACCTTGAAGTCCACACGGATCTTGTACTTGTTCTGCAACAGGCCCTTTTGGGGAACTCCGTTAGTTAACCCCGTCAGGGCGCTCACTGACGCACACTCTGCAGGAGTCTGGGAATGAAGGACATATTGTGCGTGAGTTCTTGGACAGTTTTGCCACACTGTCCCTTTTACAGAATTGTCCTTCTGCTCCTCTTTGCGCCGATCCAGTTGTTGGTCCTGTTGCTCCTCTTGCGTGCCCTCCTGTAACTCTGGATTGACAGTCTTAGGGAGCGCTTTCACAGTTTTGTCTTTGTTAGCTTGGTTTGTCTCAGTCAAAACATTTGGGTTCATCACCTCAGACTCTGGATGTCCCTGAAAACTCAACTCTGATGAACCCTCTGTCAGTGAATGGTGCAGTGTGGTCTGGGGATGTTGTTGAGGTGATGACGTCATATATTTGTGCAAATGCAAGGCTGACTGCACCACAGACTGGGGCAAACGGTGCAAACGTAAAAGCAGGGTTTTTTGTGGAGATTCTGTTTTGGGATGTGGTGAAAGTGGAGAAACGGAATGTGCGACAGACAGGGACAATTCTTGAGGGGCCTGGGATCGTTGTAAAATATCAGGTTGTGTTACAGGCTGGGAAAAATCTGAAGGAGACTGTGATGAGGAATGTGATGGATGCGAAATAGGCTGTGTTAGAGGCTGGGACGCTTGAGGAGGAGACTGTGATGAGGAATGTGATGGATGCGAAATAGGCTGTGTTAGAGGCTGGGACGCTTGAGGAGGAGACTGTGATGAGGAATGTGATTTGTGTGAAATAGCAGGTTCTATGACAGTCTGAGACGATTCCGGAGGATCAAGCTGTGCAGAATGTGATGGATGCAAGTCAGTCTGTGTTAAAAGCTGAGACAACACTGGATGCCACTGTGAAGCGGACCGATCCGGACAGTTGGGCAACTGCTTTGGCAAATAGCACAGAGCAGACTGCTGGATAAAATCAGGCAGACGGTATAAATGTACTCGGAGCTGCTTCTGCAGCTTCGGCATTGGGCTCCTGGGTGGGCTGGGTTCTTGTAAAGATCCGTCTGGTAAAAGCTCCGTCTCCTCCGTGTTCTCCTGTTCCTGTGGAGGAGGGGACTGCCTAAGCCAACCAGCACGATAGGTTCCAAAGTAACACTGATACTAGTAACATGCAGAGGCGGCGACCGGCAGCAGCCAAAGTGACAGAAAGGCGGAGGAGAACTGTGGCTTTGACAGGTTAGCCAGGAATAAAAAGTGGGAAAACGTAAAGATTTAGCAAATGCATTCAGCAGCAGTACAGATACATAAAGAGAAAGTATTCATGTGTCCAGATCAAAGAAGGAAGACCACTGAAATGCTGTCAACAACATACCATAAACGGTAATAATTTATCATGTTTAGTGTCATTCAAAAAGTCTGATTTCTCAGATGGATAAACCCTTGCTCAGTTCAAAGATTTGCAACAAGACTGAACTGTTTTATAACGGTGCAGCAGTGTCAACTGGCCAATCTAATCTCAACTCAACTCTGGCTGATTGTGTGGCCTGAGACTAAGCTTGTCAAGTTACTGGTGGCTGGTTTAAGAGCGTGCTCAGAATGTCAGCTGGTTAAGTCAGTGACAAACTGTCAGCCGATCTGAATGGCAGTTTTGGAAACAGGAAAGGGAGGATCATGTCAATAATTTGTCTGAGTAGCAGCAATGACTGAAATGACTCAAAGTTTAAATCTAGCCTGCTGCTAAACTGCTAACTTCACTGATTTTCCTCTGTGCTGCACAGCCACTCTCGACCCCTCACTCTATTTAACTTGTTCACCCACAATTTCAAGACACACAACTTCCGTTTTCACCATTCCATGTGTTACTTATTTTCTTAAGATGCTATAAAATTATATGCAGCCAGAATAAAGCCTGACAAGTCAGCAGTTAGAACAGAAGTGCAGAGAGTCTTAGCAGTAGAGAGATGTTACAACGTCTTGTCTAGTCGCATTGGTGCGAACTGGAAGGTTTTCAGAATGTTGCAAGTAGTTGCAGGTTTCAAATCATCTTGTTGCGAATCTTTGGTCTGAACAGAGCCTAAACTGCACAATGCAAATATGCTGATAGCATGAGAAAAAACATCTTACTTCATGAGAGTAAAAAGATATTCAAATATAATATACACTTTTCTATCACTACATCTGGAATTGCAGATATGGGGTTGGTGCAGTGTAAGTTAAAACACATGCTGCCCTATTTTTTTTTTTACCACTTCAACACAAAGAAAAAGTTCATGCCAATATGCATAACGTTGTTCTCTTAGCTTGTTAGTTTTAGATGGTGTATGTGTGTATATGTGAGATGAGGCTCTTAATAATCTCTGTAAAGTCACGTTTGTGTTGGGCTTACTATTCAATCCAAAGGAGGTGTACAGTAATTTTAAGTCTCTTTACGAGTTATTGGTCTGTTTGAATCACCAATATGAAGCAGCATGTAGTCCTCATAACCTGTAGATATATGCACCGGATCCATTAAACATTACCAATTCACAACCATCACAGATATATGGAGATAAACTCAACACTTATAAGCTATATGCAAATACAGAGGAATTTCTCAAGAAGGATGGCAAAGGGTTTTAGTATTGCAGACATAAAGGTAAAAAAAAAAATAAGCAAGAATCGTGCACTAGCACTATCGGGCAAGTCCTACAAGACAGAGCAAGACGCTTTAGCTTGGCATGTGATTTGAGGAAGAAAAAAAAAATCCAATGCACAAATCAACTAGAATAAGCACAGACAAAGAGTCAGGTAGCACAGCCAAGGGTTACGCTTCATCTTAGCTTGAGATATGACACTGTGTGACAGCCTTTTCAAAATTGAAATAAGCGATGTTAATAAGCAATGGTGAGCTTTACTGATACTGATTTACTATTAAAGCTCTCCGTTTCTCACCGGTTTAAATAATTATCATCAGTTATGTTTGTACCCTAACCCCAACCCTTTCTAATTTGTACATAATTTATAAAGCATTAGGTTGAAAACATACATGCAATGTGTTGATTATGAAGAGAAAACTTATAAGTCAGAAACAGAGGATTAGCAAGGCTGAATTTGAAAGATGTTATTCGAATCACTTCCAACACAGATGATTCAATTAAAAAAACCAAGAGTGAGATGCAGACCTGGGCAAAGTTTCACTTGGAAATATTTGCAAGTGTTTTCTCTATAATGATTTCTTTCATACTGTCTGTTAATCGCTTTGTTTAAGAAATAAGTTATTTTTAAGGTGTTTTTGTATTGTACATTTTTAACACCACAGACATGGACATTTTAACTGCCACCAATATGAGCAAAAAAGACCTCCAAAAATACAACTTGACCCAGGTTTGATTCGGTGACATACTGGAGGTGAGGAGGAAAATCGTTTAGATGTTTTTACCTTGTAAGCTCTGGGTCTGCCCCCAGCTACTTTGGAGAGCAGCCGGCGATGCTTTGCCACTTCAGTTGGAGGGTTGTCTGGCAGTGACCCGCCATCTTGAGGAACAAGATCTCCAAAAGAAGATAAACAGATCTAAGACACAAATCTGACTCTACTGAGATAAACACACTGTAATATGTGCAATCAGGAAAATAAAAGTTAAAGGTTGAATATGTAATATGCTTATTAAAAGCTACATTTTTTCAAAAATAATACATCCACGGGGCGTTTAGAGGGGCGCAGATTAAAAGTAATGCGTTTCCTTGAAAAATTATATTTAGTCTGAAATAAATAATTTAAGAAATTTTGACGGGTTTGACAATGACTTCCTGTTTACATCGTACCAGCCAAATAGCGGCCGGCATTGTGGGTTGCCAATTTCGCAACCTCGGCAATGCTCGGCAAAGCTCGGCAAAGCTCGGCAAAGCTCGGCAAAGCTAGGCTGACACTGGGTAAAAAAGCTCATATTCCATATTGCACCTTTAAGGCTCAAAGCTCTGCAACCAAAAGCTGCAGATCTTCAAGCCTCAATCTGAAAAAAAACAAAAAGTAACTGAGTCTCAAACAAAAAAAAAGCTTTACTCACCTGGGTTGCTATCAGCAGCTACACTTGGCCTGACTGCTGATTTATCTGCCTTCTCCAGTTTTAATTCTTCCTCCTCTTCTTCTTCAGATTCAGACTTCAGCAGGCTACTGTAGGAGCGTGGCGTAATGTTACGCAGGGACTGTTTCCTGATTACAAGCCCCAGTGAGGTCTCGTCACTGCTTGACACAGAGCCCGACGGTCGCCTTGTCTGGACTGAGAGAAAGGAGCATGCAAATGTTTGAATATGTTGGTCAATTTGTTTTGTTTACGTTAACTTCAAGATTTAACCTCAGGGCAGGAGCTTCATCCAATCAGAGACATACCTTTCAGTGGTTTAAGGACGCGACTGATCTTTGCTTTCTCAATTCGTTCACACTTTCGATATCTGGGGGAAGAAGAACAAGTTAAATGTGATTGTATGTCCAAGTTTAGGTGACTCTGTAGCATATATCCATGTGTTTAACTGTAAGAGTCAACTTGTCCTCATCAAGTGGATAAAGAGCAATTTAAGTACCACTTACTCAAACATTTTAGCACTCAGTTAAGCGCTAACCTCCGTTTTGTCAGTTCCATATGTAAATGATGTCAGAAGCTTTTAACGCTCTGGCTGATTTTTTTGTGCTGCCTGTCTGCAGAGCCACAGTTTGAGCAGCTGGTTAGCTTAGCTGTATATATAGACTGGAAAACAGCTGGTCTGGCTTTATCCAAAGGCAATATTATTATATCTTTGGACCAGAGCAAACAAACTTCTTGAAACAAGGATTCATATTTAATTTTCCCCCCCCCCATATTTTATTGAATTTCCCACTGGGCCACTTAGAACTTCGAAGTCACGTACATTCATTATTTCAAAGTGATCTTTCGACTGTTTCGAATTCTTTTTGAATGAAAGCGAAAATGTACAGTCCAACTTTTAAAAGAATTGAAATTGCCATCAAACATAATTAGTAACCAAAACCAAACGTTAAACCCCTGAAACTGAAACTTGTCAATCTACATCTGTAATAAGTTTGACTCACATGCAACACTGCCGCTTCGTGTTGGGCCCCCCGAACTTGGGCTTATCGAGGCAGTTGATACACTTTGCGCAGTCCTCCTCAACCAAACAGCCTGTGCAGTATCCACAGCGCCGGGAACGGACTCCCCTGCTTTTATACTGACTCAGGATCTTCCTTCTGAACCTGCTGCCCCTCCCCCTCCTCCTCCGCTGGAGGTGAGGAGGAGAGACAACCCAATCCCTGCCCTGATCAGTGACGTCGTCATCATCATCTGCCACATCTGGAGGCGAGAGACAGAGCGGATGGGTAAGAGAGCCACAAACATCCCATTTCAAACATCATTAAGTGCATGTGGGGGCAGAACTGCAGTCTGCAGGAGACATGACAGGTCTAACTGCGATGATTGGAGGTGCTTAAATACACATTTACTGGTCTTTTGTTCAACAAGCAGGCCTGGTTTCTACAGCTACTGGCTGCCTGCTGGTAATCTATGAGTCACTATAGAATAAAGTTAAAAGTCTCTGACAAATCCATTGCTAGTGGAAATTCCCCTGCCTGACCTTTTAGGATTTAGAACCAACTAGAAATAGATTTGAAACTTAATTCCCTTGACAACCTCTTGCAACCCCCAGTGGTAGTATTTCAATCCCAGCTGGCACAAAGAAACTGAAAATCATTACTTCGAGGTAGTGACTTTCATGAGTTAAATATAATTTTAATATAATAATGTAGCTTGTGTAAGGATCCGTTTTTCTCAATAGCACTAAATGTGTTCATTTGTCAAACGGCACTTCCTCACCTCATACTGAGTGATGCTCACTCGACCAGTGTTGGGTATAGCTTTCCAACAGCGGTGGCTAATCTGTGTGTGACAAAAGATATTTTTGCTGGCAAATATTTTAGTTACAACTACATTGAGCTAACAAAGCAATTTTTGTAATTTTTGCTCAGCAGGTTACGTTTGCCAATAGCTTTCAAAATTCTGCTGTCTACAAAAGAGTTTCTTATTATTTTTAGATTGTGTGTTTAGAAATGCAGAAGCTTAACAATGCCAGTTTGAAAATATATCTTAGCTGATAAAGTTTTCATTATGTAACACTAGCAGAGCAGCTTCGCCAAACTGGCAGAAATAAAGTGTGGACAAAGCTAATGAAGCAATTTTGAGAAATTGGAATAGAAAAAAGTTAACCTACCTGAGAGCTTGGTTATAAACAGAATCAAGTCGATCTTATTTTTTGGTCTGTTTGCTTGTGTTTTTTTTTTTTTTTTTTTATTTTTACAACAAATCTGTGAATGATGTGGTAATCCTGTCTATTCCAGGGTGGCAAAAAACTCAAACTACACTGTAGCAATGGTTGATGCTGCAAATCTTTCCATATGATGTGGACAGTTTCTGAACCTGGCTGAAGGTTCAACAACTTAAGTATAAGACTTTTAATACGACCCCCACAAAAAAGAAAAAACTGAACACTTTGAATAAATGAGCTTCCTTGCAGCTGTAGCTAGCAATGTTGGCTGTGTGGGTGAAAGGTCCAATTGTGGATTGAACCACTTCCTGCTTCCACAGACCACTGGCAGGACTATTTTCCAGTGTTTCCCATCAATTACTTAGACTTTGGCGGCATGCCACAGTCTCAAAATTAACAGAAAAATATTTATACTAATAGCTTTTGAGATGTCCAATGTTATTCCGATCCATCGCTTCACCAAAGCATCATTCACTCGTTGTCACTTGACCCCCTCCCCCCCGTGCCTTGCTTTAAGTGTACATGCTCTCTCTCTCTCAGACACATTCCAACTGATCTGAATGAATCTTGTGTAATTTCCAATTCTTTCGACCTGGATTTTTTGAAAAAGTGACAGCCCTTAAAGGACTATACCTCCAGACCCCTCTATAGGGTCGGAGATCCACCCACCGTGGTCTCATGAAATCCTGTGGGAAACACCCATCTTACTTTTAGTTAAGAAGTGTGAAACAATACTGCCTTCAGCAGGCGACAAAACATAGGTAAGACTTTTTTAAATAAAATGTAACACTTTTTATTACCTTCAAACTCTCTTTATTATTTGAACTTTATTGCTTTCTAAACTTGCAGATGTACTGAACTCATAGTTTTTTTGGGTCCCTCTTTTGAGTTCTGGACCCTTCAACCTGATTCCGTGTACTTCCTTCATGCCATTTTAAACCAGGACTGCACTGCCTTTGTTCCTGTATCTCCTGGTTTAGTTTGCTGGTCAAGAGAAAGTTGGACCTGCATATTGGATTCCATTTACTTTGTTATGGTTAAACGAATGCAAACAAAATTATTAGTATGCATTACATTTAGTGTATAGGTTGTTTACAATGTTTACATCGTGGCTTTGGATGTGCGCAAATTGTGAAAATAAGTTGGTTAAATGTTGAACCTATTAATTCTGACTCAACTTGCTTAGTGGATATAACATCACTTCCTTTCTTATTAAACCTCAATTAAAGTTTCTGCACACACACACACACACACACACACACATACACACACGGTGCAATGCAGACTGCACTGAGGTGCTCATCTTTCTCTATTAAAAACAAAGAGAGGTTAATTTCTGCTTAAAATCAACACATGTAGACGCTCTGTACCTTCAGCCGCAGGAGAAAAGGTGATGCCCTCTCTTTCGTGAAGTGGCAGGGCACTGAGTCTGGGAATATCATCTGGCACCATGGCACGGGGCTGCCCTAACGCCACTGCTGCTGCCCGACAGACATGTTTGATCCTTGGGCCGCCGAGCAGCTGCTCCTGTACGCAAACACAAAC
Organism: Sparus aurata; assembly: GCF_900880675.1. Taxonomy (NCBI): domain Eukaryota; kingdom Metazoa; phylum Chordata; class Actinopteri; order Spariformes; family Sparidae; genus Sparus; species Sparus aurata. The sequence goes on along the minus strand of NC_044189.1, from coordinate 12,139,537 downwards.
CCGTTGACGAAAACACTCTGAGGTGTAAAAATATTTTGTGGTACACAAATTATGATAACATCAAGTACATAGGATAAAAGCAAGTCCTTTGATAATGACAAAACAGAAAAACTCTCTTTACTGACATATAATAACCAATCAAAATCTCTACCTGACGACTGGTATCTTTGGGAGACGTGCCAACTCTCCTCCTCCTCCTCCTCCTTCCAGTCACTGGCACTCGTAGATCTCCGGAGCCCAACTATTGGTCGAAACAAGGAAGTTAAAACAAGGTTTCATGTAAAAGGTGGTGTAACAACATTATGTTACTATACCTTCTAAATAAAAATAGCCAGGCTACTTGCATTCTGTTGGTTAAGTTCAGATTGCACATATTTGATCTTTATTTCTTACCTGTGATAACTTGAGCTGTTTCTGCTGATCAATCTTGATGAGCTGAACTTTGGCTTTCTTCAGCAGGTGGAGCATCGTCTTATTGGCTCCGCTGAGACCAATTCGATGGCTGGGACCACTGACTTCCAATGCCTCGCGACTTTCTGCTTCATCTGCACCAAACAATGTGATTAAAGTACCTCTAGTGAAGTAATGCACAAGCAAACCCTTTGTAACTGGAGGAACACGTATGGAAAACACACTCCTTGTACACAGCTCATACATGTTAAAACAAAAAAGTGCATAAATAAAAGATTATCTGAAGGATGACTTGAAAACATAAGTCAATTTGCTCTCCTCTGAAGAGTAAAAACATCTTATTATCTCAACAGAAATCTTGTGAAAGAATTGCATGTTTGAGATACAGACACTTATTACAACAACAACAAACATTTGTAAAAACACATCTAAAATTAAGTAGCAACAGCTTCATAAATAATTACACAAAAAGAAAAACTGGTCCTTACTGTTGTTGCCTGTATCGCCTAACGGACCGTGAGGGGGCGCTTCCACATCAGTGTTCACCACCACGGCCAGTTTTCTCACAACACCCGGCGAGTCCATCTCCTCCATCATAAGCTTTGACCGTCGCTTCCTCTTGACATGAGAGGTCACACCTTCGCCCTGATGCATATAATCCCCCTGAGTGTCGGGCTGACCTCTCTTTTTCTCTGCCAGTTTCAAGGTCAGTTTCTTGAGATTCTTGTAGATCTCTACGTGGCTTGTGCCTGGGCTGGGCTTTGATGAGAACTTTGTCATTGTAGATGGGCTGTCAGCCACAGATACAGAGTCACTGTCTGACTGCGGCGAGTTATCGTCATAGTTTGGCTCGTGACATGCTGGACTTGGTTTTCCATCCTCCTTCTGCTGACTTTTTAGCCATGTTGAGAGAGAACCCTTTGGAAAGGGAATCATTTCCTCGTCCAAGAACCTCTTTGGAACTTTGATAACGCGGGAGGACCGTCCACTCATGACAGTGGCAGAGGAGTTGTTTGAGCTCGCCTCACCCACTGATGGAGTGAGATGTGGACCTTGCAGCTGCTGCTCATCCTCAGGCGTCGGCGTAGCTGGAATGGGCTCTGCTACATAGGTGTAAAAAACACGCCTAGTGCGATTCTGAATCTGTTTGTGAGGATTAATGATTGGAGGGTCTTTTTGTGGCTTTCGCCTGTGCCCAAACAAAGATCTACGTTGTCTTTTATGTTTTCTTTTTTCAGAGGAATCTGTGGCTTTACACTCGAGAGGCATTGCTGCCTCCTCTCCACTCTGAGCACCAGCCTCAGCTCCAGCCTCTGGAGAGGCACCCATACCCTTTGTCATCCTCTTTCTCTGCCGTTTGTGAAAGGACGTGAATGAAAGAGCAACTTCCTCAGAAATGCGTCTGGTGTTTCTACTTCGAAAGCCCCTCATGCGTTTCCCAGCCCTCTTTGGCTGGGATTGGTCTGTGTCGGAGTCCTCTGACACCTCGCCGCGTTCTTTAACCTTGGAAGCTCTTCCTGCACCCTTGACTGCTGTCAGAGGGCTCACCAGCTTATCCTGCCCGGTGCCACCAGCTGAGGTAGCGGCTGTTTTGCTTTGTGTGCTGTCCGAGTCTGCTGATTTTCCGGCCTTCTTGATAAAATCAACAGATCTTTTACTGCTCTGTCTCCGTGAGGCCTGCCCGTCTGCAAGTTTGGCTTTTGCAGAGAGCGCTACCGGCTTGCCATGCAGTTTAATCACCATTTTGGGGATTTCTTTGTCTTTTATATCATGGCCTTCTTTATTGATTCGCGGTACAATTTTCCCAATCAGAGCCGGTTTTGGGGTCTTGGGTATAATTTTTCCGACGAGAGGCTTTGCAGCCAGAGAATGGTCTGAAACTTGGGGAGACTTCACTTCGCTGAGTAACGTCGACTTAGAAGCAGTCCTTGAGGTTTTCTGTGGATGCCCTTTTGTGGTCCCAAATCCAGCAAAATCTTCCTCCTGGAGAAAAACAAACAGAAATATGTTAAATGGCTATAATACAAAAGATTGCTTCAACTAGACTATATGTTGAAGAAAACACCTGTAGGTGTGCTTCACAACACATTGTACAGACCCAAACACATAGCTATAGCATTATACAGCTCGACGATTAAGAGACAGTTGGGAAAGGAATCTATATACAGTAGACATGAAAATGAACATACAATCATTACAGACCATATCTTAAATATTCAGCTTTTCAATAGTATGGAGAGCTGGTGTGAAATAGGCAATGAAGGTAATTAAACATTTAATTACTAAGTATTGTGTTTCAAACTACATTATGCAGCTCAAACTAAAAATAGCTTTTGTTCTTTTCAATAAAGACTCTGACTATTTTTTTTCAAGTTCATCATTTGGTTATCAGTTATCAGCCCTGCTGAAAATACGGTTTGGCATCAGAGCCCTGCTTTCTTCTCTTACTCAAATGTTGCATCAGTATTTTGCTGAGGTGCCCAATTCAGCAGATTTTGGTTTTCAATCTATGAGTCAACTACAAAAAATAACTCAGCAGAATCTTTTCTGCACTGCATCCCTCGGCACATGCTTAATTTTCAGTGAGATACATAGCAATGTTTGATACATGAGGAGTGTAGCAATTTCAGCCCGATTCCCCCCTAAAAGAGTGATATTTCAGAGCCAAGTGCAGAAAATATTCATTCAATCTCTGCAAAAGTTTAATTTGATCCTTTGGAGAACAATCAGCCCCAGCATCGTATCATTCATTCATACGCACATATACCTGCCAAGATTGCCAATATGGCAGATCAAAAGCCCACTTCAAATTGACCAGCTACTCACACCCATCTTTTCGCGCGAAATAGCAACTCTCTAGATTTGTCAGCGTTGAAACTCCCCTTGTGTCTATTCAAAAGCACTACTGAGCACACGCCTGTGTGAGGCACTCAGTGACGCGTGCTGCTCCAGTTGAGCAGCACCCACAGGCTTTAGTATGGGCCATGTGATTCTGTTACAGTCCACGCTAAAGGGATTGCATCAGTGAAGTCCGACTGATGTCAGAAACTAAAGCCCCTGCTCTGGAGATTAAATAATATGATAAAATCCAATTTGGGATTACATCATTACCATCATCCTGTCTGGCTAGATCCAAAAGGGGATCACCTGAGAAATTAATAATATCCAAGACACTGGCTTCTTCACAGTGTGGAATTTTCAAGTCCTCTATTGTTGTTTGTTTAGTAATGTTTATTTCTCATTATGTATTAGCCTACACACAATACCCTTTCAATTTTGTGACTAGATTTCTAGGCTTTTTTTATGGTGAGCATACCACTGAACGTAAAATAGAGATTATTGGATGATCTCAACTTGCACCTTGGCCTATTAATATTGTCCATAGCTTCATTACTTATTCATCCACAATAAAGATGTTAACGATTAATCATTAATTGATTAATTGTCGCTTAAAATCATATTACCAGACAACCAGAAATGGGCACGAATACATAAAAAAGTATCTTGTTACAAATTACAAACAAACCCAAAAATAAATCACACAAAAATAAATAATAAAAAGGGATAAGAAAATGCATTTAATTAAAACAAGTAATTTATGATTAAAAAAATACACAAAGACATTCTATATAAACAGATATTTCTAAAATTCAGCCATTTAGTTCCCTAAATAGGTTGGATTTTGTTGGACCATGACAAATGACCAGCGAAACATTGAAGTCATTATGTTGAGTGACTTTGTTTATAATTCAAGTGGCTTGGTGTTTACTTAATCTGTTCTTTTAACTCCTTCTGTAGCCTGCTCTGATTTGACATCGAGCATAGATCATGTCAGTGGTTAAGGCAGTAACATCCAGCATGTCTGACATTTCATTGATGATTAACTGATAAATAATTGTTAAAGCAGCGCACCATAGATTACAGAAGCTGCTTAATATTTGTATCCCTCATTCTCAGTGCCCATGTACACTCTCATACATAACTTCAATTCAAGCATGTTACCCATCATAATTTGTACTTTTCAATAACTCTTCATTTAAGTCGAAGCCTATGTAAACAAGCGACTGTGCTTATCCCACATCCGTTTAAGCATGAAGACAGTAAACAGAAAACTATGCAAGACAAGCTTTGATTCCTCATCAACTGAATCTTTACATCGATCTTAATTATGAAGCGGAGATGTGCATGATGGGAAGTGTTAGTGTTTGTAAACAAAGACGCTGCCATGGGCAAGATTCTTCATCTTAAGGTCTAAATGAACCGTTTAGCTTATTAAACGTATAGGTAACGTGTGTGTCTCCCCTTTCCGTTGCATCCAATGTTAGCTGACGTTTAAAACACCCAGCAGTCAGCTGACCGCTCCAACGTGGAGAGTGTGAACCACAAGTTAGCAGCGCCAACGTTTTAATTACGACAACATTAGCAGTCTGTGGATGTCAGTATCGTGTGGGAGTTCAACTGGAGAGAACCGTATCAAGGGATGGCAGACAAAGACATCTACCGGTTTCCACAACAAAACACATCCGCGATTGTAATCATACTGCCGAAGTTTCCGCTTCATGCTCATTTCATGCAAACAAACTCAGCTGGACAGACCCTGACCCGAGTTTGTGTGTGTGTGTGTGTATGTGTGTAGATGTTGCTACTTAGCATTCATATGACATTTCAAAACAGACGACAAACTAACGTTATTAAAACCTGCAGAAACAACCAGACTGCAAATATACACCCATCTAAAGCGTACCCTGCAGGTAGACGGTTAGCTACAATGCCTATTTTGGAGATAGTGTTTGCAAGCTACCGCTAACTAGCTCTGTGTTAGCTCCCATACTTTAATAAGTAACAAACAAGCCGTTTTAAATGTCATCCTTTTAAACGACAGGGATTTGTTTGTCGTTTAAGGTGTTTTGTTACCCATGTAGCTGCCATGCTACAGTTAGCTTATTCACCTCCTCACTGTCGCTCGACTCGAATCCAACATCTCTCTGCCGGCTGTGCTTCTCCGCCACCCCGAGCAGGCGCAGCAGGGACGGGTCCTCGCTCAACGCAAGGCCGATGTTGACGGGCCTTGGCCCTCCGGCAGCCAGCTCCCCATCGTCCGAGCCCAACCTTCCGCGTCTGGTACGTTTCTCCGACCGCAGCCTGCTGCGAGCCGAGCCCGGCCGACCAGGGAAACGGGCCTTTGCAACCCCTTGGGGGCCCAAGCCCGCGACGGTAGCGGGAGATGATAATCCGCCTCCCGATGCCGCCATTATTTACTACAACAACACGGACGGCGCGCTGGCAGAGGGTGACAGCAGCGATATGAGCGAGGCAAGATGGACTGCGCCGACGCAAGGGCGCGAGATAGAAAGGAACCACAGGTGCATCATGGGAAAACGAACTTCTCCGGCCAAGCACGCCCATGTTTCGAGACACTGGGCGACGTCGCTGGTGTAGAACAATGCAAAAACACATATATAAGAAACTTTAACATTTATATATTTTTTAATAATTTATCAATCTTTTCATTTTATTACTATTAAATGCCAAATGATTGTGGTACATCTTCGTATTTATTTATCTATTTAATTGTTGTTCTCCCTGACACTGCTTCCTCTTTGTTGTTATATTTGTAGGCCTGTGACTGTGTTTAGTACAGAAAACACACATACACACACATACACTCAAAAAAGTATAAATGTTTGGATATTTTTTGTGTATTGTTTGGATTGTTATTTTTTATTTTTAAACGCAGACATCACATTATGATCATACCAGTGGTGGACAAAGTATTCAGATCTTACATAAAAGCGACAATACATAAATGTAAAAATCATAGCAAAACATATTATTTATGTATCCAAATACTAATTATACAGAATGCCACAATTCACTTTTATTGTATAGCTCAATGTAATGGTTTATGTTATGGGCAATTAAGAACTGTTTGTTAATCTTGTGGGTTATGCAGTGTTTCTTTAGATGACAAAAACATAATCTACCACAGCATTATTACATATTTATACATTAAGATGCAGGAGAACAGCGACAGGCAGCTGTCAGTCTTTGTTTGTGTCCTGTCTTAAAATAAAACATTTGAAAGAAACATTCAAGCAGCTAGTTTATTATTACAATTTTTCTAGATGCTGCACGTTCCTTTAATTGATTCTTACAATATTATAACTCTAGTCGCAAGTGTAAGTAATTCTTGTCGGAATTATGGCATTAGTTTATTCTAAAAAGAACTGTCAGAAACAATAGGTAAACATTCTCTACTTGTATAGTTTATACAGAAAGCAACAATTGTCGACCAGTACAGTTAAATGGCTGCACTTAAATAGTGCTTTAAAGTTTGCCTCTGATTTACCCATTTGTACATTCACTCACAAAGTGACAGTGAAGGAAACATACTGTAAATATTGTTTACTTTTACAATTATTTACCTCTGGAAAGAGAAATTCAAGACTCCAAGATTACATCATTCAAGTCCGGTACCGTGTAGCGTGAATTACCTTGTATGAGCTCTGATCTTTCAGCTGAAACAGATTGACTCTTCACTTAAACTGCACAAAGATGACCTTTTGTGATTCATTTATTTGCTCACTTCTAAATAAAAGTTTCCACCACACCCCAGCCTATTAATTGGATATGGATTTTGTTATGTTTTGGCCTTAAATTCTTCATGTGATTGTCACCTTTATAAGTTTTCCTCACAATGAAATAGTACAGTTAAATACAAAACATTCCCAAACATTTGAGGGAGAATCAGCTAGTTACTCTACAATGACTATACAACTTTTCGGTACAATAGAGGTAATTGGATCGGCAAAAAGGCCCTTGTGACATTTGTTCATAGTGGACATAAATCATAACCATACACAGAGTGGTACAGACTTTTATTCACAAGTATAAGATGTCTTTTGAAAGCAATTGGAAAAAAGGCATTCCAGAAACAACCTCCATAATTCAACAGTGTTACATAACCTTGCTGCAAAAACTCTCGCCCTGAAATATTCACATATAAATCTTCCACCTACACTACAGAGAAAATTATACAAACACTCTGACAATCATTTATCTGAATGATGTAGGATGAAGTATTTCCCTTATATATTATCTCTGTTCTGCTACCTCCTCTCCCACAGTGCTCACTGTGGGTGTTCTGGTGGTTCAGTTGCATCCAGAGTGATGAGTCCAGGCTGTATGATCTTTGAGCTGCTCAGGCTGAGTGTAGGCGTCATTACACTCTGCGCATGTGACCCTTGCAAGGGCTGTGGTGGAAATCTCAGTGAATAAAAAAATTAATCGCAAACAACAGTTGGAGGGAAGAGATTATGATGACGTGAGAAACTGTCATCTCCTATCAGAGAGTCTGCTGCTGCATCATTGATTCACAGCATATTGTCCTTGTTGATGCACTCCAGACACCCTCCCATAGGTGCTCAATTGAAAAAACTGTCAGCTATAAGTTAGAACAGTAGATCAAAAAGAGTTTAAGGTTGCTCAGAGTTTAAGGCTGTTTTTTTGCCAGTACAAGGGGAAGGCCCATGCTTCTCCCTCTTGTGTGCCCTCAGGGCTGTAACAGAAGGAAATACGAGGTCACAATCTGCCTCAGAACAAGGAATCTTAAGCTCAGTTTGCAGCTCATTGGAGGGGCACCCCTCTGTTGTTGAGTCATCACATCCTTCTCCATCTTCTTGTTTGACCTTGGTGTCAATCGTCCCTAATTGAGCTGCGTACTTTGGTTTACGGCCACGTTTTTTGCCAGGTGGTTTAACATCACAGTTTAGATTACTAGCGTATTTCTCCTGGTGCTGCAGGAGCTCTTCTTCTGTCTGGAAACCCTGACTGCATTTGCAGCACTGGTAAGTGTTGACGTCATCAGCCACTACTGGGCGCTGGGGATGCACTGCAATACGATGGCTGCGAAGTCTTGAAGGACTGGGGAACAAGGCGCCACAGTCTCTGCAGGGACACCGTCGTTCTATGCACTCATATCGTCTGTGTTTGTTCAGCTGCAAAACATTAAACAGTCATCAGAGACAATAAACAATTGAACCACCATTTCCCAATATCAATAAACAGGCTAATCTAGCCTGCTGCAAGCTCACCTCAGTGAAGGTAAAGAAGTTTTTCTTGCAGTGAGCACAGCGGAAGGGCTTCTCCTCTGTGTTGTGGGTGGCCTGGTGCTGGGTGAGGTCATCAGAGGAGGAGAAGGACTTGTCACATTTGTAGCAAAGGAAGATTGTATTAGTCTGCAAAATAATGAGATGAAAATAAGGAAACATTATTTAGTGCTTTAGACCTATTTTCAAAAAAGAGTGGTGTAAACAATTATCAACTGAAGAAAAACAAAGATCAGGTGTCAGTTATAGCCAACAATTTGTCTCAGGTAATTTCGAAATAGTGTTGCCGTCACATATAAATTGTCCCATACATTAAATTGCTTGATTGCAATTTTTTCATGACAAAGCCAAGGGGGGGTTCTTACCAAATATTTCTGTTGAGCACAAATGTCTGCCAATATATGACCCAATTGATATGAGATGACAAAAATAGTGGAAGATGTACCTATATATTTTTTCTTGATTCTCAAATATTGATATCAACCACACAATCCAGTATTGGTTGCTCTGTAATATGTACAGCATTGAAGTTCATGCTGCAGTTGCAATTCTCAAAACTAAATGGAAAATCCCACCTATAATACAGGAATTACTGAGGGTGTATTTGAAACCTGACCTGGCATTTCTCATGGTGCTTTACCTGCTGCAGCTGCTGTTTGTACTGGTCCCGATGACTCTTCCTCATGTGTCTCTCCTTGGCTTTGGCATTGCAGAAGGTGATGAAGCACTGAAAACACTGTAGACTCTCATGCTGATCTGCATCACAATAAGATACATTCAATTAGTTAAGATGCAAACGGCGAGAGTAGGCAGATACAACCGCATGACATCAAAGCCTTTCGATTTTGACAGCCAACCATCAGTCCACACATTAACCATGCACAGAAAAATCATCTTACAGGACTGCAGAGGGACGACCGCGGGCTCAGACTTGATCTCAGCTGAGGTGGATCTCTTCTCACCCCCCACAACGACTTTCTCTATCTTAAACATTTCGATGCCGATGCTCTCAGACACCGACTCAACCACATGGAGCTGTAACACAGGAACACACTGCTGTTGTATACACACTGACAATGCATCACATAATTTAACATGCCAAGCTAAACCGATGACAGACTGACGCAGGGCTAGCGTTGGGTTAACCCGCGAGTATGTTTCAGTTTATCAGTTAAACGCTAAAGACTGAGTTCATTAAAACACATTGACAGTTAAATAATAAATACACGACTATTCAAGTGGCGAATTTCCGTTAACTTTGGACAGAACATTAATGTAATATAGACAAAAAACGTTAGCCAATAGCTAAGCTATTTGAGGGAAGGATGGAGGAGACATCCACAGCCACAACTGACAGAGAAACGATTTTGCACACATATTTTAACAATATTTGCACTGTGTTGCATTGCATTCACTTACGTTTTGAACTCATGTACTTTAAATCTGCATTATGGGAGGAATTACTGTAAATTTTGACTCATTGGTCTTTGTAAACAAAAAAGGCATCCATTTCTTACCGTTCGAAACGTCTACCGAAATGAAGCCGCGGAAAATACTCCGCCCACGTCACGTGATATGGACACCAAGGACTTATCGCGAGATCATAAAAACTGCAGCTATATCTGGAATGCGCTACTGTTTAAAAAAAGTAGCTTCTAATCAACTTTACAGAGAAAATACCTCGAGTTCTAAAAGCTTAGTCAAATAATGAAATCATCCGGTAAGTATATATTATAAGATTTTATAAATTGCTTGTATCTATTTTCCTTAAAAAGGTGTTTACCCCTAGCTGTTCTGATCTGTTACTGTGCATTGTTATATTCCTAAATGCTACACAATAAAAACAGACATAACATTATTCATAATAAGGAAGAACAGTACTATTAAAACCAAAACTATTAATTAAAAAATTTAATACGGACAACATTTCTATCGATAGGTGTAAAACATGCCACACACCATGTTTTAAATATAAAGACAAAACAAACACGTGGTTTGAGGTTCATAGAATTTATTGGTTCTTTCATCAGACAAGGCAGACACATCAATGTAAAATATGATGATAAGGTGAACATAGGGCACATTATCGATTTAAATAGTTTGTCAATGACAAAAGCACAGGGTTAAGGGCGAGTGAGATGGGAGAATGAGTTCAAGAAGTTGTATGATACATTTATGCCCTGGCCTGCTGCTGCTGGCGTTCAGCAATGCGGCTTTCCATCACAGGCCTGAAGTGCCTGATCAGTCCCTGAAAACACAGAGGAAGACAGCACATTAATTTTGCATATATAAAAGCAGAAAAATGACAGTCTGTATTACAACAACCCTGTTAGTATGCAAATATATCATAACGTTACACATGTGTTTACCTGCACTGGCCATGCTGCACCGTCTCCCAGAGCACAGATAGTGTGTCCCTCAATCTGCTTACTGAGCTCCCAGATCATGTCGATCTCGGCTGGCCGTGCATCGCCTTTCACAAAACGCCACATCATGTTATTCATCCAGTCCACTCCTGCAGAAACAGACAAAGGGGGCAAAAAGGTTTGTAAGAAATAGAGACTTGGTAGCATCTAGGTTGTACAGCATATAATGACAGTAAATTAGCACTTACCTTCTCTGCAGGGTGTGCACTGTCCACAGCTCTCATGTTTGTAGAACTCAATCAGGCGGGCAATGGCTCTGATAATGTCAGTCTGCAAAATGAAATGCATCCGCCAATGTCAAAGATCTGTCATGATCTCTTTACGCACTATGATTCATCCTGCAGAGGCGAAAAAACTTACAGATTTGTCCATGACGATGATCGCAGCTGTGCCCAGCCCAGTCTGAGCCTGGACGAGACCATCAAAGTCCATCAGCACCTCTTCACACACATTCTTGGGAATAAGGGGTGTTGAGGAGCCACCAGGGATTATAGCCAGCAGGTTATCCCAACCACCACGCACGCCACCTAGCAAACAGATGTTCGTTTCAATTTAGTCAAAAACTGTGCTCTCAAATTAAGCTGTCTTAATCTTTTCAGTCTATAAACCCCTTGTAAGAAGAGAACACATGCAGATAAAAGAACATGCATTTAGGTTGTCCCTTTACAGCACTGACTTTAAGGAAAATGGAATGTTATCTTAATTGACAGTACACCCCTTTAAACACTGGATAAAATATTTGACACATTTTGAGTGTAATAGGTACCTGCATGCCTCTCAATGAGTTCTTTCAGGGGGATAGACATCTCCTCCTCCACGGTGCAGGGGTGGTTAACATGGCCAGAGACGTTGAACAGCTTTGTGCCGGAGTTTCTCTCTCTGCCAAACCCGAGAAACCATGAGCCTCCACGACGGCAGATGGTGGGCGCCACAGATACAGTCTCCACATTGGCAACAGTTGTTGGGCAGCCGAACACACCTTTAACACAGCAGTAGATAGTGAAGCAGATGTTTAAAAGCTGCTTCTGGTAAGAAAAATCATAACTTTCCATCTTGTGCAATATTTAAACCTCCTCTGCGTGCTGGAACTCACCCACATCAGCAGGAAATGGGGGCTTCAGGCGAGGTTTCCCCTGCTTCCCTTCCAGGGACTCAATAAGAGCAGTCTCCTCTCCACAGATGTACGCTCCAGCACCACGCATCACAAACACATCAAAGTCGTAACCGGAGCCACAGGCGTTCCTTCCAATGAGTCCGGCAGCATAGGCCTCATTAATAGCTACCTAAGAACAGATAGTGAAAATATAGTGCTTTAACAGGATGATTTATCATAAAGTCTTGTACAGTCATTCTGGTACTGCTCTGAGCACAGTTTGAATTTCAATACAAATTACTGCAAAATTTAAAAATTAGTTACAAGTATGTTGCAGTCCAAAACTTACTATACAATCCCGTATTTAAGAATTCTTTCAACAGACATACTCAGCACTTAGCTTGTTTTCAAATTATATTACCATGATTGGTTGATTTGGAACACAGTTTAAAAAAGTGAAATCATTCTCAAGTTTATATCTCAGGTGTCACTCCATTTTCACCTGCAGGTTGGATGACTCATTGTAGAACTCTCCTCTGATGTAAATATAAGCAGCGCGAGCCCCCATGGCCCTCCCAGCGACCAGGCAGCCCTCCACCAGCTTGTGCGGGTCATTCCTCATAATCTCCCTGTCCTTACAGGTGCCAGGTTCTCCCTCATCAGCGTTCACCACCAGATACTTTGGCCTAAAGCAAGAAATCATATCTGGGTTAAAAATACTGAAATACAGTTTGCAGTAAATTCATTAAGAAGCCACATACTAAAGACCGTTATAGCTTTCTCTAACATACTGATGGGGAAAGAACTGATCAAAAAACATAATGGCTTTTTAAAAAATTTATTTAATTATCGAGCCAATCAATATACTGTATAAAGATGTTAAATACATTTTAACTTTGCCAACTGCAAGTTTAGGTTACTTTTTGCATTGGTCTGTCTCCTCACTAACCTGCCATCGCTGGGCTTGTTCATGAAGCTCCACTTCATGCCTGTAGGGAAACCTGCTCCACCTCTCCCACGCAGGCCAGAAACTTTGATCTCATTGATGATCCAGTCGACTCCCTTCAAAAGGATCTCCTTAGTTTTGTACCAGTCGCCACGCTTCAAAGCTCCATTCAGCCTGAAGCACAAATACGAGCAGGTCAGGAATGCTGTTTTTGTTCTTTATTATTTAATAAGTTCTAATCCAACAAAGACGCTCAGTTCGTGCATAACTGGGACAATGTTAATTTTCCAGAAGACGCAAAATTAAAATGCGGGGTCTTACCTCCACTCATGGCGACCATAAAGGTTTGTAAAAATTCTGTCTTCATCTGCCAGAGGTCCAAATGTTGTTTTCTTAGGAGCAGTCTGGAAATATGAGACAAACACATAAAATGTTAACTTATTGTAACCAATCAAATTTCAGTTTAAATAAAATACAGGCCAGGTGTCTGTACCTGTGTGCTGTTGAATCGGGTGATAGCGGTCACTCCACCCTGGCTGACAGCAACTGGAGCACGGGCCACCCCACACACCACTGCACGGGTCAGGGACAGCATCCTTGTTCCTGCTGGGAAGGGAGGGACAATAACATGACAAGTCAAATGGATAGTTGAGGTTACTCTGGTAATGTAGGACAATCACAGCAAGGGCTGCAGCTGATGACTATTTCGATTATCAATTAATTTGCTGAATATATTTTCTAAATGTATCATTGATCAATAAAATACAAGGAAAAATAACCATCACATTCTTCCGGAGTCCAAGGTGATTTCTGTTAATGTCTTTGTCTGTCTGACCACTAGTCAAAAAACCTAAAGGTTTTTCAGTTTACAATGAGAAAAAACAAAGAAATGCAGCACGTCCTCACATTCAAGAGGCTCGAACCAGACAATATTGCGATTCAAATAGCAAATGCCTTTTTGCTTAGAAAAAAAAGAGAAAAAATGTGTGTCTTTTTTAGACTGAGAAGTTCAAGCAGAAGTACAGTAAGTATTTATGTCAAGTAATCAAGTTCCTAATTTGAGTCTCATGTAACATTTGTTGGAATCTGTACCAAGCGAACTGGAGACGTAAGAAAGATGAAGTTTTGTAGGCTAAAACACCTATGCAGCAGTACAGTACATCATTATAATGCTGTTTATCACACATTTTACCTTTATTTAAACGAAAACGCATTTTTTGCAATTTGGATATCGCACTTTGTGATATTGAGATATTATTTACATTTCAATATACTGTGCAGCCCTAGCACCAGTGTAGATAAAACTAATACCTCAGAGTTATCTACAAAACTGAGAAGTGCCCTTTGAGAATTAAGTAGCAATCTGATTTTCTGTTAGTCATCAACCAGTCATCAATTGGATCAATAAAATATATTCCAAAACTTGAAATATTACTATACTTTTATTATAATGGTCCTGTCCTCTAACAACAATACTAGCTATAGTTCAGGAATCACACTGTTATTAGCCGTAATAACAATGTTTTGTCATAACTGCCAAACAGCCTTGTGACCCTTCATGCTGCATCAAAACAAATGGGAGCAGCAGTCGCATTTTATTTCAGCAGGATAAAGATAAATCACACAAGATTACTTTAATTTTACGGTGGGCACCGATAGATGTTTGGATTAAATCAGTTTACATATTAGAAAAGCTCTGAGAGAAATCTTGTGTAACTTCTTATGTGATGTTGTTATGTCAGAGGTGTTGTGAGGTGCAAGCTAACGAAGGTGAAGGCGAGAGCTAGCAGCGTTATTTAACCCAATACTCGAGCTTTAATATTTAAAGTCGACCCTCTTGTAACGAAATTGCATGATTATGGATTAATTTGAACTATTCTGCCTTCGCTTACGTATGATATTTAGTCCACATTGACCTCCATGCTCATACAGCTAGCTCCTGCTAGCCTAGCCCTAAGATAAGTTAGCTGCTGGTTAACCTTGTGTAATGACAGAATAAAAGCAGCGTATTCACGACGTAGCAGCCAAATATCGGACTGACAGTGTATTAGTTGATTTTTCCATACCTTCAGTAACACCTGCTGCATTAAAAGCAATTAAAAACGATAAATGTTTGGTGCAAGTTAGCAAATAGTCGTGGCTTCTTACCTTCTCTGCGTCTCGAGCTGAGTGGTTTATGAAATGCACACCGGATGTAGATGAGGACACGGCCCGGACGGTGTTACCAGTAACACCGCTGTAGCGCTGCGGAGGCTTATTTAAAAGTCCAGGTTGCACAACATGCTGACAATGAACCGCCCTCTTCGTATTATACATAGACATATTTCATAACAACAGTCTGCTCTCTCGAAAGGTCAGTGTCAGTTTGCGAGTGTTTAGACGTACTGTAACAGTACCTGTGTATTTCATTCTGTGCTGATGTGTACCTCAACTAAACATTTCTAGTTTTTACTCATCTTGCAAAAATAATACTTGAATTACAAAATATATGGTAACCTTTAAGGGCACTATGTTTGAAATCAAACTCTTCTAACATTTACATTATTAATGAGGTAATAATACAAACTCAGAAATATCTATTTATTCCATAACTGAATAAACAAGCTGTTCTAAGAGGGAAATAAGGTCTCCAGAACACTGTTTGAAGCTAGCAAGGTGGCAGGGTCCGCCAGATATAAACAAAGCGAAACACGATGAAATCATGTTGTCCCTTGAGGTCAGTTTGTTTATTCAGTTATGAAAATGAAGGGAATTTGTATATTTAATTTGTTGGCATAAAAATCTGTCAGTGAAGATTTTTTTCTTCAGATCAAAACGTCTTCCCCAAAACTACATAGTGCACCTTTAATGGTGTGACGCATTGTGACTTTTTTACACCATACTTACTTTCATATAATAGTTAGAATTATATCCACCTCAACCAGTTTCAACATTAGAATACTAATTTGGTATTGCTCCAACAAAAGTATTATATGCTATAAAATAATATTATATATCATATAATAGCAGTCTACATCGTGACAATAAGCGATGTATTGGTGAGCAGATGTTATCAGCCAATATTGCCCTATCACAGATATATCTGTATCAGTGTGCATGTTGTCCAATATGTGCCGATATCAAAACTTTTATTTTGCAGAACATAAACAATAAAGTGTTCCATAACTACATTTGCGGGATCAATCCTTAAAATTTGTGTTCATGTATACATTTGGTTTATATAGGAGTATCAGCCATCATACCCATCATCGGTATCAGCATTGGCCCCAGGAATGCAGTATGGGTCTGGCACTAATATAATGGGTATACTTTTGGATAGTTTTCTCAAGTATTTGATCTGAATATTTCTTTAATCCGTGGTGTGCGCGTGTGTGTTGATAACATCTGGGAAACAAACTACATAGGCAAAAATACATTTTTATATCATGTTTAAAGGGTAGAAATATTTGTATTTACATGACAACATCGTTATGAGGATCATTCATCAAAAAGTTCAAATAATGAAGATGAAACATTGGTTAATTCTGAACAAATCAATTGATAGTTAAAATTTTACTGTATGTTATTGTAAATTGTAAGATATTTCATAACTGAGGGCTTTTGTCGCTGCATCAATAAATTCACTTGAAAATACAAAAAAAGTACACATATTGATAATAAGCGTAATAACAGCACACATGCAGAAAAGATGTGACTTACAGATATTCAGACTTTTCCTAGTTTATCGGTATCAGTATTTCTCCGTACTCGTGCAGATTAGCCTGTTGGTGTTAAGCCATTTTCTACATTTGTAAAATCTTTTTTTGAAACAGAAAAAAGATTAAGCAGTGTCTCTCATAAGAGACGTTTTTCACAGCAGAAATTTTGACATA
Organism: Sparus aurata; assembly: GCF_900880675.1. NCBI lineage: Eukaryota > Metazoa > Chordata > Actinopteri > Spariformes > Sparidae > Sparus > Sparus aurata. The sequence continues at coordinate 12,122,681 of NC_044189.1, read as the reverse complement.
TGAGCAGAAAGAGAAAGTAACTAACTTAAATTATAGCTGAAATACGTTTAGCTGCTTTGATTTGTTTACCTACAGGCGGTAGAATATTACATGATTCATTATTATTTGCTAATGAACCTACTGAAATTAATAAAAAAGCCAGCAAAATGTAAACAAAACAGATTAAGGTGCTATTTGAAAGGAAACTTAAAGGTAGACTCGTCTATCAGTGAGTTTTCTCCAAAGCTCCAAATGTGAGAACAATGGGATTTAATTTAAACATTGATGCATAACTGTGTATAATCTGTCTCTGTACAGTTGTTACGTCACAGCAGCTTATCCTTAGTGAACAACAGTATTAAACCCTGACTTGATGCAACCTACAGATCTGAGGGATAATTTAAATCAGCGCTATAAAGCTGTATGATGCACCGCCCAGCTGGTGTCCTGTGTGCTCCCAGTATCTCAGACGAAGGATGGGATGGACAATGAAACTGTTGTGTCAGCAAGCAAACAGGCGACTGAAAAGGATTCTTGAAGCAGTATTTACATCTGGGAGAGCTGGTGCAAAATGAAATGAGTTGAAGGAAAAATGTTGTCCATCACTGAGCACTAATAGCAATCAGTAAAATATATATATTAAAGGTTTCTTTGTTATGTAGTCAAGTTCAGTCAGAGTGCGATAAATATCCTCCACATTTCTGCCCAGAGTCTCTCTGTTGGTACTGAGGAAGTCATTCGGCCGGGGGGGGCACATAACTGGGTCTGCGAGCGACCCGGCCCAGTCGGTCCACAGCCACACTCTCAAACGCCCTCCTCATCAGAGGATGCTCCTCTAGGACCTCGTTAAAACTGTCCACGCTCAGGGAGTAAAGGCGACAGTAGGTGTCGGCCTTCACTGTGGCTGTGCGTCGTCCTTGAGTTAGCAGGCAGATCTCTGAACCGAGGAAAAGACAGTCAGTTTAACCTTTAAAGCAAATGTGTCATTTTGCTTTCCTTTCATGCAACATGACTTACACATGCGTACAAAGGATGAGTTGATTAAGAATTAATTGATCAATTAATCAAAAACATTTAATTCCTTAATTTATGTCATTTTTAATGCAAAAAAAGCTTGTTCCAGCTGTGAAGAGAATGAATATTATATGAGTGTGAATATTTGCATTTAATGAATTCTCAATTAATTGATGAAATTATCAAATAAAGTTTAAAGTCAGTATAATGATTTACCCCCGAAATACGCTCCATCGTTGAGCGTGATCTCCTTACTGCCGCGTGGGACAACAGTGACCGTGCCGTGCTGGATGAAGTACATTTTCCGACCCAGCGTTCCTTCTCGTATGATCAGGTCACTGGGCTGGAAGACTTCGAAACGCAGCTTGGTCAGGATGACCGTCACAAAATGAGGGTCGGTGTTGGCAAACAGGGGCATGTTGGCCACCAGGCCACGGCAGTTGTAGCTGACGATCTCCTGCATGGGAGAGATAGTGGAGAGACATTCAGACGTTGTCAAAGTGATACCAAGAAATCTTTATCTTTACCAGCTTCATGTGTGAGAATCTCATATTTTATATCACTCTCAACTGAATATCTTTGGATTCTGCACAGCAAAAAGAAATTCGAAGGTGTCACCTTGATGGTTATTTTTCCAATATTTTCTTCAATTTTTATTCATTAAACAATGAATTTAAAACAATGAATGAAAAATAACCTGTGGATTAATTCATATATTGATGTTATTGGCCTTATTTGACATCTGTGTGGACACGAAACAGAAAGAGAGTAACAAAACAGGAAGTCAGATCTCAGGTTTAATGAATACCGAACCTCCTTCAGCGGATCACTGAGCTCCCCGAAGATGCTGTCCTCATCGAACATCTTGCCTTGGAATCGCTGCTCGTAGTAATCGTGGATCCTCTGCCTCACGTCCGCAGGCAGTTTATGGAACGACATGTACTGCTCCACCTGCTTGTACTGAAAATATTTGTAGAAAGCACATGGTGATTTGACCTTCATGAGGATACAATAGGAACTCCACAGGGCCGATGTCAGATGTCACAGTTAGTCACATTTTCTACCATGTGTTTGCTGAAGCGCAACAATTACGCATTCATTTGTTTAGCTGAGTTTTTTTTTTTTTTTTTGTCCAGTTTTAAGTGGATTACAAATTCATTTGTAATGGGCATTAGCAAACAGTGATCCAGAACAAAGGTGCTGCCATTTGTCTATCATCCGTTCTGCTTTATCTTGTGAAAATCCCCCGGAGAGGGTCACGTTAAGGTCAGTGAATCCATTAGATAATACACATATTTTCTAGGCTTTTGGCACAGTGTCCACAAATTAAGTACGACCAAGTAAGCAAGCTTATGATATAAAACATGGCTGTGATATTAAACCACACTGCCAGAATCACATTAGCATCCACGTGAAGCTCCGGGGACACGAAACAAACTGAGGCTGTGAATAAAAAAATGTTTTAGTTTGGTCAAACAGAGATGATTACCTTCTCTTGGTACTGGCGGTGTGATGCATCCAAGGATTGGACCAGGGTAGTCGCATGACCAAGGAACATGGCGTAGCACGTGGCCCCGACCACCATACTGATCATGGTGAGCCAGACGTCAGTCATGCCCTCTGGAGGGTGGGCACCATATCCTATACACAACATGTGGCTCATGGCCATGAACAGGGCGTAGGAGTACTGTATGTGCCAAGTAGAGTTCTGAGAGGGACAAGAGAGAGGACAGAGCAACACTGTCATGATAAAATATACCGGCTATGATCGTTTTGTTTGGTGAAAAAGTGAAAAGCCTGTTTTTACAGATAAAGGCTCCCATTCATTTCCTAGATGTTTCCTGGAATTCATCAATCGTAAAACGTAATAAAGTAAAACGTTTTGGGAAATACACTTTTTCACTTTTTTGCATGTTTAGTGTTTTGGCGGAGAAGTTTGACATCACTCTCATGTATGTGCAGTAAATATACTGTAAGAAACATCCCAGTCGGCTAGCTTAACACAAAGACAGGAAACAGTTTCTGCATCTTATCGTACTTGTACTCAGATAAAAACGACCTTCCGCACAAACCAGTGCAATAGAACGGTCACCAAAGTTGGAATTTCAAGTCGGAAAACTCCCCAAGCTCCACTGGCATAAACAGACATGAATTCACAGCATGACGGTGCACAATGTCCTTTTCATCACTTCTTACTTTAAGTAGTGTTTGTGTAGCGAAACGTGCTATAACAACACTGCAGTTGCTATTACCATTCAAGTGATTTAAGCTTGAAAGGAGTGTCTGCACACAGAGCAATCGCACTCTTGTCTCTTTTTTAAGTGAGCTAATCTGTTGAATCAGCTGCTGTAGGTGCTTGTGAAGTGTGGAGACTTGCCATACAGCATGAGTTTGTTGCAGTCGCTCATGCTCTCCTGAGCAGATGGGGAGCGTTGGGATGCACTTAGTTTAGAAGTCATGGATACTGATTTGGAAATAAATATAATCTGACTGGCAGTGGATTGCAGCATTAGCTCGGGAATACCCAAAGGAGAATTCAGGAAGTTTGTGCATCCAGGATTTCCCTAGAATGGCACCAGAAGGTCCAGTCTGTTCATCCAATCATAAGTAATAAACAATCTTGACGTGACCCAAGAAGGGTTAGGGTTGGGGTAAGGGGTTGCGTTCCCTCGGATTGGATGATCCCATGATAAAAAATCTAAATAATGTCATGCCAATAATGTCGGCCTTGGTGGATGTTGGATCAAAGTATCTATCATCCTCATAGTTAGATCATTGATTTGTTAAGGAAACTTTATGGGATTTTGTTTCAGGAAATTGACAATCTCGCTTATATATAAAGATCTACCAGGTTGTCTAGGTTTGCATATCACACAATGCATGTACAGTATATGAGTATGCATGAATGAGCATGTACCCACCACCATATTGTTTTTGGATACCCAGCAGTCCGAGGGGAAGTCTTGCAGCATCGGCACCATGAAGGTCAGGCAGCCGTCCCAGTGGCACAGCAGCAGCATCATGCCAATCAAGTTGACTATACGCACCACAGCGCTGGCCAGGTCGTAAGTCATGTGGAAAATCTGACAGAGAGAGGGAGAGAGAGAAAACAACATTAACCTTTATGATGTGCGCTGCTCTGTTTGTCACCATGAGCTCCCCTCCCCTTCCTTTACCTCCTCCCACTGGTGAATGTAGCGGATGAGTCGAGACAGTCGCAGGAGACGCAGCAGGCTGAGGATCTTGGTGAAGCGCACGATGCGTAGGGCGCGGGCGGTGCGGTACACGTCGGACGACTCGTGCCGGGCCTCCAGGTCGACGATGAGGAAGAAGTAGTCGACTGGGATGGAGGAGATGAAGTCCACCAGGAACCAGGTGCGGAGGTAATGCATGCGGATCTCTCTGGGGTCCAGGATGATGTGGCTGTCCTCTCCTGCGATGCCTGTGCGGAAATTGAAAACCAGGTCCATGAGGAAGAGAGTGTCAGACAGGACGTTAAAGGTGATCCAGGGTATGGTGTTCTGGTCTTCAAAGAAGGTGATCCCCCACGGCAAAATGACCAGATTGCTCATCATCAACAGGAGCATCACGATGTCCCAGTAAAACCTGCACAGTAGAGGAGTGTGAAGATGTTACTCATTTATTCCATAGCTGTACAGAGCATCCAGTGTCTGTAATCTTCACTCAAACATCACTGAAGGAACGAACCCTGAAGTTTCAGCTCCTTGTTTCAGTGCTGAAGGTGCGACAGCCAGAATTGAGCCCAGTTTGTACTGCATGTAATTGAGGTTGAGAGTGTGTGTGTGGACAGAAAAAGTACTTTTTTCCGTGATATCCTGTGATTAATGTGCAGTGGGGGCAGATTCAGAGAATTATTCATAGGTTGTCAAGAGGCTGACACAGAGATGATAAGGGGTGGCATAATTATGCTAATTTTACTGCAAACAGTCACATTCACTGGATCAATATTTGCTTGGAAAAGCCCCCAAATGAAGATATTTGAACTCAAAAACATTAAATTAATTTGGCACACGTGCAAAATATCTAATACACAGGACATTTGTAATTAATAAACTGTTTTATTTTCCAAATCTCCAGACTTTTTTTTCCAAATACATGTCTTTTTTCATTGACTATAAGATGATCACTGATGCTGAAATGTGGCTATAGCAGATCAACTCACCACATATAGATTATATGTAGCCTGTGTTGTTGTGAAGCCACAAATTTAGTGTTGCCAACGATCCAATGTGTCTAATAATGCTGATTAAATGGCAAAATTTTGGCGGCGAAATCAGATTTAATCCATCCCTTACAAAGTCAAACACAAATTATTATCGAACAACAAAACAAATCTGCTATCGTCCATCTAAGCGCAGTCGGCAGGATAAAATCCTACAAAATGTGCCATATTACGCTGACCTGAATTCCATACTGGGAGGTGGAGGAGTTACAGGTGTGAAAGCGTGTTTCAACATTTGTAAGTGTGACACCGATATTTTTAAGGCTGACCTCAGGACAATTTCCAGCCGTGTTTGCAGCAGCCAAAACAGCTATTTTACTGCAAAATATAATCTTTTCTTAACCCTTAACGTTGGTTTAATGAGGAGAGAGGTTGAAATTCTAGTCATGAAGTCATCCTCGTTTTAATAGGAAGTGAATTATGTTTCCTGCTGTTTCACACACAAAAACCAGAAGTTAGGGATTTAAAACGAGCTATAAGGGTCAGATGAAGTCATCCAGTCAGGGTGACAGAGTGTCATCCAGGGAACAACCCATTTCAGAGTGACCCTTACTCCCATAACATCTTCTTCTGTCACAGGAGGAATCCCTCTCATCAAATATGTATGGTGTTTAGCCCACCGGGCTCTATCACAAAAAGACAATGAAGAAGACGAAGAAGAAAAGAAAAACTGCCACGACCACGAGTATTGTCTGATACACAGTCTGCTGCCTCCAGGATGCCGAAGTCCAGACGTCTGCACTGCACATAGCTGCGCTCGTCACTGTCTGCTTCATTTCATACAAGGCCCATTTTCGTTTTGCTCTCCGGTGTCTCGTCGTACACCACGGGCTACACGGTTTGGGTTTCCTCGCAGATTGTTTCCAGCGAGTGTCAATCACTCGCTCTCTGACTCTCAGCCTCTCTTGCATTACAGAGGTGCAGTAACAGAATATGAACCAGACTTTTTGATTACCGCCGCCCCTCGAAATCTGAACCCTGTGAGAAAACGACCTCTTTCTGTTGGCCAGTGGCAGATACAGGAACTGATTAGATTAGTTCCTCGTTCTCATTCACGTTGATCCCCCCCCGTCACTCTAGCACGTCCATGTCCTCTGTGTCAACACGCTGGTTTACAAGACTACTTATCGTCTCCTCTAATGTTGCGGCAGATTAGTGGTTGCTTGCTGCTTATAACTCCACCGAAGACTCCAGCCTGCATTACAGCTGTTTATCACACGAAAGCGTGCGTGCTTAAGTATGAGTGTGACGGGGAATAGAGAAATAATTCTTGCCGCATCAAAACATTTTAGACAAACTATTAATAACAATGTGGCTGGAAAAGGAATAGGAATGTGGTTTGATAGCAGTTAATGTTGAATCTAATCCAGACTTGAATCTGCTTGTCCACGAAGGTTCGTTTGTGGTTTTTCTTGGCAACAAAACTTAAAAATAAACAAATCAAATTCAAGTTGGGTGACATATTTGAAGTTAAAATAATCTAACTGCCTTGTATCTGTTGTTTACCTTTCTAGTTATGCTACTGGTAAGGCTGTGGGGTCCACTAACGTGGCCCAGACTGAACAACTCAACTCAACTCAACAACTGTTGGATAGATTGCCATGAGGGTTTCCACAGTCGTCCACGGTCCTCAGAGAATGAACCCTAATGACTTAAGTGATCGCCTGACTTTTCCTCTAGGGCCACTGTCACATTTATGGTGTGAAATATCTCAGCAACTATCGGATGGATTGTGTTTTCTGCAGGAAGGTACCCAAGCCAGTGACCGCAGTTCGAGACTACATTTCAGCACGTGTAAGCGTGACCCAACTGGATATCTTAAGGAAACCGTGAACATCTCCAGCCATGGTAACCAAAACAGATATTTACTTTTCCAAATCTTGTCCATGATTTTTGTGTCTAATTCTAACCATAGCATAATCAAAATGCTGTCACAACATAAAGGAAAATTGGACCTAAAGAAACGTAGAGTAGCAACATTGCACATAGCAAATATATGTGGTTTGCCGGAACTTTAATGAAAACATTTATTCTGCCGATTGGGTGGTTTATAGTCAAACACCAGCAAAGACATTCATAATTTGTTTTTTTTAGCACTAACTGGCAAACATTAGCATGCTAAGCATGCTAAACTTAGACGGTTATATGTTGTGGTTTTAGTTGTGGTATTGTTATTTCCTGTTTTATTTTGAAGTTCTTTCCTCACGTTTCCTGTTTGACTTTCCATTTCCACTCTTTGTGTGGTTTCCCGCCATTTTCCTGTGTTCACCTGTGTACCGTCAGTTAATCGGCCCTTGTGTATATGCTCTGTATGCTCTCTACTGTCTTCAGTTTCCCGTCCTGTTCTGCTCTGTTCCTCTGACTCCCGGTTTCATCTTCCTGTCATGTCTTTCTTCCTTCTTTCCCTGGTTCATCTTTAAATTTCTTATTTTTTTGGATCTAGATTTCAGCTACAGTTAAATCTCGCTTTTGTTCCTTACCTGCCGGCAAATGTATCTTGCTAAACATATTGCATAATTTTCTTTTCGGAGGAGTACAGAGGAGTGATAGAGAGCTTTATCACATGGCTCAATGACAATCACTTGAAGCTCAATACCATAAAAACATTAATACGTCACACACAGGTTCAACCCGGCAGCATAGACGATCTAATCAATCACCATATTCTCAAGGTGGGCACCCAAGAATAAACAAGTTTAACAACAAAATAAGTGTGTACATGCAGGTTTTTAATTGCTCTAAACCTGTTCAAAACAGGCATTTGTCATATTCCACATTGCAAGGAGACAAGTTTGCCTTTTTTGAACGTTTGTCATCAGGAAAGCACCTAGACGATCTTAAAACTTGTTTTGAAGAGAGTCTTGAAGTCCTTAACTTCATAAATGTTTGTTTTTTTTTTTTAAGATTTTTTTGTGGCATAGACACCTTTATTAGCAGTAGACAGAGAGGAAACATGGGAGAGAGAGAGGTGACATGCAGCAAAGGACCTCCGGCCAGAATCGAACCGGGGTCGGCTGCGTTTTATGGCATGCGCTCTAACCACTCGACCACCTGCGCGCCTAAGTCCTTCACTTCAACACACGTCATTGCACCGCGCTTAAGAATGGGAAGGAATGTACATGTTCAACCAGTTTTGTTTCATTACAGCCGATTGGAACTGGAGCCAATTAATACCAGTGACTATGGCAGAGTCTATTGATGTGGGAAGAAAATGCCGCTTATACACATTCACATTGAAGAATCTCCCCTTCTTTTTCTGATTTATGCTGTTGGATAATGGCCAGAAAAGGGGTTTTGCGGAACATTATGATGTCAGAGTGACGCTGACCTGTGATCTGTTGGATATAAAATGTCATCAGTCCATCTCCATCGTTTTCTCCTATAACAATAATCCTATGAATTCTTGTGTTACGGCAAAAATATGTCAGATGAGGTCACAGTGACATTGAGCGCCAAAATCTAATCAGATCATCCTTAAGACCAAGGGGATGTTTGTGCCAGATTTAAAGAAATTCCCTCAAGTTGTTCAAGAGAATGGGACAGATGGGCGGATAGATAACCTGAAAAACACGACGCCTCTGGCCACAACAGTCACACGATGAGGCATAGAAATGAGGAGATAAAGAATTGACACCAGGGCCGTTGTGGTGACATGCTGATTAAAACACATTATATAAGGTGAGTATAAGTCACCATTTCTGATTCCAGCGAGGGCCCTTTGTTTTTTTATTGTCCATGTACCTCTAAATAAACAGCCCAGTTTTTGTAAATCACAATGTACCATATTGACATTTCTACAAAATGTGTAATTTCACATTACATGTTAATGACTTGACCTGATCTCAGCAGTTAACATTTTCTGCAAACCTATACATCCAAGGTTGACGGTTTGCACCAGACTGTAGCAGACTTTCACAACAGGAAGTGAAGGGGTAGGAGATAGCGTTATTAAAGCAAGGCCGCCAAGTGGGCGGACTATCTCCAGGGGTTTTCTGTGGTGACCAGAACAGGTACATGATCTTTTCCTAACTTTAAACAGGTGCTTGTGTGCTTGAACCTTACCACAGAAACAGAAAAAGTGTGGTTTTGCAGGAACGTACTTAGCAAACATTTATTCTGCTGAGTGGGTTGACTACTGAAGAGGGACCAAAGCGTTTCAACAAACTTGCAAGCGGGACACCACTGCCTTTTTTTTAAGGAGAGCTCTGGAGAAATTCCAGCCGTGTTTGTGGCGACAAAAGCAAATATTTTTGACAGGAAGTTGGTTTATCTCCAGCTGTGTTTTGGGCAACAAAACAGATATTTTAAGAACATAAATGTTCCTAACCCCAACCAAGTGGTTTTTGCACGTAAACTTAACTAGATCAAAAGCACAGCGTAGTATTTAAAATTCAACCTTAAGAAACATAGAGTAGTTATAAATAAATATTAAGTTTCAGGGTATTCGTGGATTACAGACATTTTACACCGCCACCATTTATCCTGCCGATTGTGTTGGACAGAATATAAGCCATGAATCCCTCCTGCTTTATCTCTTCATGTAGATAAATAAAAAATACATTGGTTCATAAAAGAGTCATTAATCCCTGAGATTAAGATTGAGTTATTTTCCAATTTAAAATAAGACTCAAAATGACACATAGATCCAGCTATTAACCACCGAACAGCATAGCTGATTGCCGAAAACATGCTGCTCTAACTCATCCATTTTAAAGAGGAAGTTGGAGCATACGGTTTAAGGAGAGCAGGCCTTCAGTAATCCCCCACCCCCCCTCAGCTGTCTGTGTATTATTGCATAATAGAGCAAGATTGGAATTATAGAGATTCTTATGGGCAATAATCCCCCCGCACGGGTTTATCCTCTGTCTGGCATAGGGCTGGATGTTTAAAAATTGTTTAAATTTGATGGCAGCTATTATTAGCGACCGCACAGATGGACTGCTAAGATGTCGTCCAAACAGGCCTCGGACAGATGAACAATCTGACCAACCCTGCAAAAAGTCGGGGGCCAAAGTAGAGTAAGACGTGATTAGATTTTTTGGTTCAAATTGAGGGTATTGGATCACTTAAATTATCAGGATGAATGAATGCAGTTCTCCCTCCTCGTGGACAAGGAGAAAGGGAATCGCCAGTGGTGTCCATAATCCTGATGATCTTGTCCTATATACTGTATCACTAATCAAATCCCTTCATCGCCTTATCATGTGCGAGGAACCATGACATCAGCTGCTGTACTGCAGTGTGTCCTTGGAAAGAGATGGATCTGAGCCCCACCTTGGGCTGTCCGGTTGGATGAAAACTGGATGTGTTCAGTGGAAGGTTATGACAGATCAGTGACAAACTGGGGACAAATCTTGTGTGACAGAGGGTTACTGCAGTTCTGTCCATTTGGAGGGAAACTGTGGTTATGAAATTCCTAATTTCCCATTACCTGAAGTCACTGTAGGGGTGTATGATCCACACTCCAAAGCTCTTGACCCTGGCCTGCTCGGCGGCAACACCCGTGTGACTGCCAAACATGCGCAGGGAGAACTTGTTGACCCCGGGCTGCAGCATGGACCCGAACTGCCTCTGGAAGTAGGTGGACTGGTCCTGCTCGACTTCCTCGACGCCCACCTCGCCCTCCACGTTGGTGTCCAGCAGGCCGTCGGGATCCGCCGTGTAGTCGTCATTGTGCGTCTGGACCAAGGAGAAGAGCGTCCTGGTCACCTCGCTCCTCTTCTCTGACCTCGGGGACGGGGTCGCGGGCGGGGTCGTCCTCTGGGAGCCGCTCCTCCACCTCGAAAAGCGGAGGCTGCTCCAGCTGCGGTACCTGGAGGACTCCTGTTTGTGCGCCGGGCTCTCGCCGGTGCGTCTTTGGTCATCTGCACTCCTGGAGAGGCTCATTTTTACGCTTTAAACTGGCCAAAGCACAGAGGGCTCTGCTGTCCCTGTGATTTCGACTTAAAGGGGCCTAGTTTGTAAAGTTCACTTACTAATAAAGATCACTGCAACTGCCATTTCCATGTGGTGCATTCTTTTAGAGATAACTTCCTTTACATAAAAACACATTTAAACAGGATAAAATGATAAATGCTGCAGCAGCTACAACATATTCAACACCAGGATGTCACTTTTTGCTCTCTACAGAGTACCGCAAACACATTCAAAGTGTCCTAATAGATAGATAGATAGAATTACTTTAATGATCCCAGACTGGGAAATTATTTATATAATCCTCTATAATGGAAACAAAGGCGAGTTCTCACAATGTTAATCCATAAAAAGTTGCAGCGTCCATTAAAAAAAAAAGTACTTTCCTGTGATGAGAGAAGCCTCCTGCCCGTGGAAATAAACTTCAGATGTTTCCTGTCCGCCTCTGCTGGACCATGAGAGATGAGAGGACGGACGCAAATTGACAGAGAGGGTTCAGTAGCCTTCAATAATCGGCTTGCTGGCATAACTGCGTCCGCTCACCTCTCTCCTCCTCCTCCTCCTCCTCCCTCGGTGGACGTGCCCTCCCCCCTGTGGTGACACGGCTGCAGGTCGTGGTGCGCAGCCGGGACGAGGATCATCCAGGTCCGCAGGCAGCAACCAAGACGTATCTATTAGACGTTTATCGACAGGCTCATTATTCTTTTGATAAGAAAAATAGGACCCTACAAAGTACACAGGGGCACATTCTTGTGATTTTCCTCTTCAATTATCACATCAAACCGCTTGAACATTAAAGGACAGTGTTGTAAAAACCACTCAAAGTCATACTCGAGTTATAATATTACTTTGGTCAAAGTGAAACTCACCCATATGAACATGCTGCTACTTGATTAAAAGTCTTTAAGGTGCATCAAAGGCCTTTATCTAAATGTTATCATATATTCTTTTATAAAAGTTTTAATTGGACTATTACTTCCTGCAAGTTTCTATCTTTATAGCAACGTGTTTTTAAAAAAAATAATATTATTAAAGGAGCACTATGTAGTTTTAGGGAAGACGTTTTAATCGGAAGAAAATTATCTTTTTAATGCCCTTAACAAACTAAATAAACAAACTCTTTGTTTTCATGACCCACTGACCTTAAAGGACAACACTGTTTCATTCATTTAACTTTGTTTATATGTGGCAGACTCTGCCACCTTTGTAGCTTCAAACAGTGTTCTGGGTACCTTTTTTTTTAACAGCTTGTTTATTCAGTTATGGAAAAAATAAATAATTCTGAGTTTGTATTATTACCTCATTAATAATATAAATATGAATGAGTTTGGATTTCTTCTCTAAAACTACATACTGCCTCTAAGTATCAAAAGTGCTCGGCAAAATTAAAAGCAGATTTTACAAACAAAAGCACACAAAGTTAAGCAGTATGAAATGGTGTTGTCTATTAAGGTCAGTTTGTTACTTAGTTTGCTGAGGCATTAGAAAAAAAATCAGCCAACGAACATCTTTCTCTCCTGATTTAAATTTCCTGCCAAAAACTATGTAGTGCACCTTTATGTTACAGGGAAAAACTTTGTTTTAAACATACAAATGTGCAGAAATGTACAAAAATAGTAAAAAACATTTTAATAAACAATTAATAATTAAAACTTTTAGAGAAGAAGTTATAAGAAATATAAGATAACATTGAGGTAAAGGCCATTCAGGGTTACATGTTCCTTGGTGTAATGGCACTTCAGAGATTCAATCCCACATACAAGCTTATAAACTTGCCCACATGTGCTCTCTCCATGGTCTGTCCTGCCTGTGTCCAGGTCAGTCTCCATCATACAGACCCTTGTAGCAGGTCACATTTCACCTTACCTCTCTGAGGTGGCAGGTGTCATGTTAACATGTACACCTCAGACACTCACACTTGAGAAGCAGCAGTCACACATACTGGGTCACTCCTAAAGCGGTAAAGTTTAGAGTTTCAGATATCGTTGTTGAAGTTTGTCAGTTGGCAGTTATTCTTTAAACTAAACTACGCATTAGCTCAACATAAAAAACAACTCACCTGGCTGTCACAAAACAAAAACGACTGTTGTGCCCTCTTCCCTTCAGGAAAATTGTTTGCTTTTACACTTGAAATGTTTCAGACATATAAAGTTTTAATTAATAAGCTTTAGAGGTTTCAGACAGAGCCAGTACTACAGTTTCCCACTGTTTGGAGCTATTGTGCAAAGCTAACCTAAGCTAAGCTAAGCGACTGCTTTAAGTAACTCTAAGAAGGAGAGAAAAATAAACTTATTTGATAAAATACATTTTCATTTTGAGTTCTCAGTTAATCTGCTATCCTTTCCACATAGCAAAACAGCACCAGGTGGACTAATCTCAGTTTTTACCCGAGGACATACAAGACTTTCCTGACATAGGTTCCTTATTATTATTGGTGTTTTTGGAATTTGAAAGAGTTGCTGCACCTAAGTAAATCATAAAAAACAAGCAAACAAAAAAACAAATAACACAAGCATTGACAGTGCTGATATGTTTTCATTTAAAACTTGTATTTACACAAGCAACTTACAGTAATTCATATATTCCTATACAGATGGCGGTGGCTGCCATGCAAGTTGCCGACCAGCACATCAGGAATGAACTGGCGACCTTCCCATAACAAGACGCCAATTCTACCCCTGAGTCACAGCTGCATATTGCGTAAAATCATTCTTCAGTTCTTCACATCATTTCCTTTCCATTAATTCTTTTTCTCGTTTTCATTATTCTACAATTTTGCAACCATTTACACTTGGTTTGACTGTCACAGAGCTGAGAAGCTGTTTCTCTTAGCTCATGAAAAGTTATGATCTACATAGTTTTCTCAGGACAGTGACAATATGTACATTTATTCATAGATATACACTTATAACACTGTATGATTTAATGAAATACTACAGTTGAACCAGTAAACACAATGGCAGTGTTTGAAATACATCTGCCATGTTCAACAGCAAGAAACCAGATTAATACAGGGTCAACTGTTAGTCCATGGTCAACGGTTCTCTCAGTCTCCATTTTGTGTCTGTATGCTGCCTAATGAATTCAAAATTATGTCCTCCAAAAATGTATTAAAAAGCCAAACATTTCAGAAATGATAAATAATCTGATGGTACAACAACCCCTCAGATCACCACCAACCCATGTTTCAGTACAAATCCTCTGGTCAGTGCTTTGTATATGATTAAGCTCAACAATATATCGGTAACATTTTATACATCAGTTAACAGAACAGTTATTTCACACAGAATATGACATATCAACCCCACTGTGGCACCGAGGAGCCGTTTGGTCCCTGAGATTTTATTCCTGTATCGTCGTCGCGAGAGATTCAGCTGGTTTTGGGGCCACATAATTTCCTAAAAGACACAATCACATGATTATTATAACTATATCTGCGAATGTTCACTGTCATGTGGGGGACACTTTTTTTTTTTTTTTAAACTTACAGAGCAAGTGAGCGATCCTTCACATAATCACATACTGGTCTGTACCCCGTTAGTTGTGCTATCAGGGTTTTAATCTCTTTTTCCCAGGCGTCAGACTCTGCTTTTAAGGTAGCTATAGTGACAAAGAAAGATAAGGAACAATTCAGACCTCAACGGTAATTGTTGCATTTCGACACACGGTGTCACCAGCAGTCGAGCTTCATTAACTCTGAAGCAGTAAAGAGTTATACCTCTAGTCTCTGTGCTTTCCTTCAGCACGGCGGCCAGCTCTTCAGCTTTCACTTTCTTCAGAAGAGGGGGAGAAACGTTAGTCATGACCTTGAATTTGTGCTACACAAACACTGAACACTTACTTTAATACCTTGCAGTTACCACAAACGTAATACCAGACAGGTTAATCATCTTCACCTTCCTTTTTTTAAAAACACAAAACATGGCCAGGACTCAATCAGATGTCATGGTGTATAAATATGGATAAAAGACAAATCTCTAAAATGTATACATATATTTATTTTCTATATATTTATTCATACAGCCTGATGGCTTCTTGACCATGCAATCTCCCATAACAAATCTTTGCAAGTGGTTTTATTCTTGCCACTGTTGTTCATGGATGCGGGAGCTGATGTGCTGAGGGGGCTGCAGCAACCCTTAAACAAGTCTTTAATACATGCTCCTCCGAACTTGACGACTCACAAAATTGAATGGTTTTATAAAAAGGAGAGTCTGCTGGATTTCTCTCCCTCTTCATCTCGTTGCCGTTGTTGACTGTGGTTCACGTGGCTGCTTTGACCCATGATATGTTGTGTCGTAGTGCAAAACAACCTCAAATTGTTTGCAAAGTATTTGTTAATAACGATCACACACATGTTGTCCTGGACATTCAAATTCATACTTAAAACATGAAAGTCATGCACCAGTTGTTATGACATCATAACGTAGCAGACTGACCGCTCAGCAACCCCAAACTGTGACTTGTATGGTGATAGTAAGGTTTACAGGGAGCCAATGTAAACACTGATGTTTTCGTTGTTACATGTGGATCTTTAAGTAAATGTACTAAGGGATGTTCCACTATCGCCATCATGAGCTCAAAGTGTTCACAAAGCACTGGTTATATTCCTGGCTATTCTTTCCAATTGGTGTATAGTTCAGTGGTCACATTGCTTTGCATCCTGTGCAAATCAATCAGCTGGATGAGAGTGTCACTTCCTCTATAGGCAGCTTTAGCATTTGCATACTGAATATGTAAAAAATAAAAACACACACACACACACACACACACACACACACACACACACACACACACACACACACACACACACACACAAGGTGGAAAGCCTCACCCTCTCTGGTCATGTCACATTGCAAAAGAAAGAATATGAATGATTAGCTTTTCACCTTTTCTGCTTTACAGGCATCACTTTTTACTTTCATCTTCTCTGTCGCTGGACCGAGTTTGGCCAGTGTAGCCTCCAGATTCTCCGCGACTTGTCTCCACTCAACCACCATCTTCTCCAAAGATGCTTTGAAGATCTCGTCATTTCTAAGTTGGTTATTGAGTTCCCCTGAGTGTATTAGAGACTTTTCGTGACTCTGATTTAACACCATCAACATCTGATATTGGCCAAAAATAAAAATCAGCAGTATCATGGACATCAAGGAGGATACAGTGGACACAATCCAAATAAGCCTCATCATTGCCATTTGGGTTACTGTAATACAGAAAGAGTGAAGACGAAGAGATGTGAATGGATGCGTAGAGGCACAGATGACAGAGATTAACAGTGTGATAACAAACGTCTCACTCTCATGTGTCCTCTTACCTTTTTTGTGTATAGCCCACTTTAGTTTCTGCTCTCTCGCCGCAAAGATTCTCCCCACACAACAAACAACCACAATGACACCGACGGGGTGCCATTAGATTTGTTTCTGTTGTCAGTTCCTGCTCCTCTCACTTTTGCCTCCTCCCTCTTTCACAGCCGGCTGGTTGTCTGCTGTTGATTTAGCCTCATGTCGCAAAACAGGTCGAGCAGCTCATTTAACATTCAGTGTAGTTGCTTTGGCCTAAATATTAAAGTGATAATTTAAAAATGTGCACTTTGCCTTTCGGTACATGCTAATAAAAGGACGTTACTGTGATGAGGTGAGGGCCTGGGAAAGAGGCTGGTGGCTCATTAGAGCAACTGATCACACCTGTAGCTTATCAGTGAGTATGTTACAGAGTGCCTCAGTGCGTCGGATAGTCTTTTTTGCTTTGGGAGGTCCCTAACTGAGTAACCTGACCTGGAATTAGTTAAAGGAGACATATCATGCACATTTTCAGGTTCATATTTCTATTTTGGGTTACCACTAGAATAGGTTAACAAGCTTTAATGCTCAAAAAACACATGCAAATTTTCTCATGCTTTCCAGTGGAGCCCCCTCTGTCTGAAAGGCTCTGTTTGAGCACCTGTCTCTTTAAGGTCCCTTCGCGATCAACCCAGTCTGCTCTGATTGGTCACATCTGACCCAGCACCACTAATAACAACAGAGTTAGGGAAAAGTGGTTTGGAAAAGGACTCAGGGGCTGACTATCCGATGTCACCTTTAGATTCCTTCCATGAACCAGGTGTTGTGATACATCAACATATTACTGAGTGAAAAAAAAAAAAAGAATTGGTGGAACCCCCGACATTTAACCAGAGGACAGGTTCGACGTGCCCACCAGGAAATTCCTGACTAGTTACCTCTGCAACAGTTCTTACAACCCTGCCCACATTCCATTTTGACAACTATGGTGTGACTGGCCTTACTGGTTTTGAAGGAGAGGAAAAATGTGGCTGTTTGCCAAGCAGCAGTAAGTCAGCCATTTTTGGAGTATACCAACCATCACTTGCGTACGTTGGTTAAACTTCAAATAAAATCCCCCAGAATACTGCATTATTTACATTCCCAATTAGATTGATTAATCATGCATAGTCAATTATTGGTTAGCTGTTAGTTTGCATTTAGTTGGCATAATATTAGCTAACACCAACCTTATCATTCAAGGTGTTATTGATAAGAGGTACATTTATTCTTCTATTCTTCTACAAGCTCTGTAGATGTGTTATTAAAAAAAAGATTTGTCTACATAAAAATGTCAGCTTTAAAGGTACAATAGGTCAGACCTCTTGTTGAAAACATTCAAAAAGGAACTTTAACTAAGGTGTGTTGCAAAGATATCAGCTAAAATTAACATGTTATCTAGCTAGCCTTATCCTGTCCTGGTCCAAAAAAGCTCTTTGGTTGGGTCTCTAAGCTCCCAGTTGCAAGTTGCACAGCTACTTGAGCTAACCAGCTAATGGCAGCTGCAGTTAGCGGCAGTTAGCAGTTAATCTGGTGATATGTTGCTCCCTATTTCTTTTGAGTATGAATTCAAAAGGTGCCCCATTCTTACATATTGCAGCTTTAAACTTTCATTTCAGCATAGTCAGTAAATGCTGTAATAAGCCAACAAACCCAAAAAAAGGTGTGTTTCCAGTGTCAACATTTACTCGCTTTTACATAGATTGCATATTATGCAGATAATTAAGTGAGAGGCATAAGACAGGGATAGTCAATCGGGATCTTGGCACAACTTTAGGCTAACGTTACCTTGCTCTCAAAAATATTGTTATCTACAAAAGGGGGCCCTGCAAAAAAAGTTTTGGAACCCTCTCATGGGATGAGCAAACTCTCCTATTTGTGACATAACCCATTCTAAAACCAGTTTGATTATTTGACAAATAAAATGTCATTATCAGAGCTGAAATCAAAGCATGAGGTAAGCACTCGCATATTTGTGTGTTGTTCATGACTATATAACAATTGCTACTGATATATGTGTACACATGTGCAAACAACTTTTGCATTGTGCTCCTTGAGGTTAAATACAACAATCAGATAAAGTCACATCATGTCCACTGATCTAAGGACAGCAAAAAAAGAGCTCCACTTGATCTTTGTGACTGTAGTCACGATAGCTTTGAGGCAGCTCTTAAGAATCGTACATTTAAACAGCTAACACCCACCCATTATTCTTGTGGGTGGTGGTGACCGCATGGCCTCAGTGTCAACAGATAAATCACAGCTGTTGAACACGTTACAGCAGCCAGATCGATGGGCACAAAGCCAGAAGACAATCACATGTAGGTTTTAAAACCTTAAAAAGCAGATAACAAATATCGCATTAAGCATTAAAGTCATTTAAGATCCGACAGGTGTTCTCTTTTACCACCTTTTGTTCGTCTTTATTCAGCTTCTTCCATGTTTCTCACTGAAATGAACTCATTTGGGACCTGCTGAAAACATTTTATTCAATTAACTTGATTCCTTTATAATCTGTTTTTGAGTCGCTTCAACAAAGACTTTATAATGAGTCACTTGCTGCTGCATTCGTTCTCTTCTGGGAAAAGCAACGTAATGCCACTTGAAAGCTGATTGGTCAATCCTTGGACATCAGGACGTACTTAAGCATCCTTAAATCCACCACTGACACCTCTGAACGCCTGTTGACCAGCTCAGGTAAGAATTATTCAGATATTAGAAGTATTTACTAATAACTTATTACCAAGAGTATAGTAATGTTAAAATGAATCATCTGATGCAATGAGATCTGGTTCACACATTTACAAACATTTATTTTTACGAGGGTAGAATTATGTGTTCGTGATTTTTTTAAATGCTGAAAACATATTTCTATTGATTTTTTTAGTCATTTATTATTTTGTATTTATTTTTTTCTACTGTATAAGAAAAGGAAAAATGAATATAAAAGCTTAAAGATACAATTTTCACAAGATTAAAAAGTGTATAATTTCTGTTCATTTTGAAGAACTCTCACTGTTTTCCTCTCCAGTGACAAACATGGGGTTGTTTGCTGTAATCTTTTCAGCTCTTCTGCTGAGTGGTAAGTTATCAAATACTACTTTTAAGATAATGATCATTTATGAGAAACACTTCATAAAAACCATCATTGAAAAATGGTGAATAGTTGAAGTTATTTCTCTGTTAAAATGCTTTACGTTTTATTATTATTTATCAAGTAGTTATTTATGGTAAAGTTTCAACTGATGCTTATGAAAGCTTATAAAGTTGCAGCTATAAACTTCAGCAATTAATATAATAAATTAACTATAGAAATAATAATAATTAACTTTAAATGTACTGCTCATTAATGATGGTTATCATAAAGTGTTACATATTTATCTCATATATGAGTGATGTTTTAGTGTGATTTGACAGTATAAATTGAACTAAATCAAATCAAAAGGTAAAAAAAACCAAAAACAAGTTGGACTCAATACAATACAAAAAGTCAGAAATAAGAAAAATCTACATTATTATTAGGGTATTAATTCTATGATCTTTGAAGCATTAAAGCAATTGTATTCTACCATTTGTCACAATATATTAATTTAATTTTAATAATGTGACACAAATAGTTTAATAGTCATTAAGATGAAAAAATGTCCCCCTGCATTGAATGTTAATATTTTTAATTCTCTTTTTTCAGGATTTTGCAGAGGAGGACCGGCCACTTTAACACCACAGTCAGGTACCTGCTGGGTCATGGGCAACCTCCACTACACCTTTGATGGCCAGTATTACACCTTCATGGGCAACTGCTCCTACACTGTGGCCAAGAACTGCCATGTTAGTGGGAACCTCCCGGCCTTTGAGGTGGACACAAAGAACGTGAACGAGGGCAACACACAGGTCCCATCGGTCGGGACGGTCACCGTCAATGTCTACGGGATCAATATTGACATAGTTCGCTCTGAGCTGGGTATTGTGCGGGTGAGTCAGCCTGTAGTGTTCAGGTGCTATGTTGACATTGTGTGAATACTGATGAAGAATACACATCTCTGGCAGAGGTGATCATTCCCATGTGGTGTGACTCATTTGCTTTGTACTTTCCAACAGATAGTTGGACAAAATGTTTTCCGTAAGTGAAGTTTGATTGATTGATCAATTACTTGCAGGTGAACTACCAACAATGGACTCTCCCAATCAAGCTGAACAACGGCCAGGTGAATATTTTCCAGAAAGGCCTTTTGGTCGTCATCCAGACTGATTTCGGCCTGACCATGCAATACGACTGGAACGAGTACCTCACCGTCACACTGCCGGGCAGTTTTGCCGGCAGTGTGTGCGGCCTGTGTGGCAATTTCAACAACAAAAAGGAAGATGATCTCACAACTCCTAGCGGTTCAGTGGCCAGCAGCGGGGCAGCGCTGGGACAGAGCTGGAGGGTTCCCGGTGGCACAGGCGATGCCTATTGCCAGGACCAATGTGTCGGCCAGTGTGAAAGCTGTCCTCTCAGTCAAGTTCAGAAATTAGAAAATCAAATCTTCTGCAGTGCCCTTTTACAGAACTATGCCGAGCTCGTAGGATGTCAACCTGACATTGACGCTGATGTCTTTCAAAGCAGCTGCATGCTCACCCTCTGCAGGGGTGAAGCTGCGAACACGTATCTCTGCAGCAGTCTTCAAGGCTTTGCTGACATCTGCCAGATGTCTGGGGCCACAGTTCCCGGTGACTGG
This sequence comes from Sparus aurata, assembly GCF_900880675.1. NCBI lineage: Eukaryota > Metazoa > Chordata > Actinopteri > Spariformes > Sparidae > Sparus > Sparus aurata. The sequence goes on along the minus strand of NC_044189.1, from coordinate 12,101,496 downwards.
AGGACATCTACTCAATGCCGTGAGTAAAGGAAAGGTTTAAAAGTACAAATACATGTCAACAAATGCAAAAGTTTTTTTGTTTTTTACTTTATAACAGTTATTTGATAGCTTCAGGTTTGCATACAAATCATATAGGTTTATGAAATATATTTCACTACTATTTTGAGAAAATTTTCAAGGAACACATTTTTATGACCGTATAAACTGAACAAACAAACTGTCCTCGGAGGGCAGCACAATTTCATATTGTTTAACTTTGTTTATATTTGCAGGACCGTTCTAGGTAGCCTCCTTTCTGTCTTCAAATGCTGTTCTGGGCATTTGGTTTATCCAGTTATAGAAATATATTTAGCAAATGAATTTCTCTGAGCTTGTATTACCTTTATTATTAATTACCTTCATTGATTACTACCACCTTAAAGTCATTTTTAATCAAAAACTTTTCCTGGCCCCACCTATTTGAATGTGATGAGTTGCTACTTTTCCTTAATATCACTTAAATCATTTGAGGTTTGAACTGTTTATTGGACAAAGCTCTAGGTAATCATGCAGTGTTGCCCCCAACGGAGGACCAGGTGGGGCCATGGCCGCAAGGTTTTCAGTGGCCCCTTCTGGTATAATAACTTTCTGGAGGCAACCCTGTCATCTTGATGACACTTCTCACTATATTTCAGAAGTGATGGAATGTAACTAACTAACTTACTAACTAGCTAATTAACTCAAGTACTGTATTTAAGTTTTTATTCCACCAGATTTATTTGATTACCATAGTTACTGGTTCAGAACACTTTAAAAAACAAATGATTTTAATGGCTGATAATCAGAAAACAGCTGAATATCAGATCCAGTAATAGACTGACCCATATTTTATAGTATACACATACATTTGAATATATGTATAATACATTTTTACATCTACTTTTGATACTTAAGTACATTTAATATCAGATCTCTTGTCTCTTTGCCCACACAGCTACACCAAAGTGTCCAGAAAACAGCCACTATGAGTTCTGTGGGAGCGGCTGTCCTGCTACATGTGCAAACACTCCCACAAAATGCAACGCCACCTGTGTGGAGACGTGTGCCTGTGACGACGGCTTTGTGCTCAGTGGTACGCAGTGTGTCCCCAAGGCTCAGTGTGGCTGCATGTACCAGGGTCACTATGTGGAGGCTGGAGCCTCCTTCTTTGTTGGACAGAGCTGCAACAATCGCTACACCTGCTCCGCCGGTGGAAGTTTGTCTTCTAAGCTGACGAGCTGTCAGGCTGGGCAGCTGTGCCAGGTCCTGGAGGGGATCATAGGGTGCTATCCTGTCAACTACGCCACATGTACGGTGTCTGGTGATCCACATTTCGTGACCTTCGATGGGGAGCACTACAACTTCCAGGGCACTTGTGCATATGAGATGGCTGGCGTCTCCAATCAAACCACCCTGGAGTATTTTAGTGTTGTGCTGCAGAACAACGGTGGAGATAAGAAGATCGGATCCGTTGTGAACCTGGTAGAAGTCAGTGTGTACGGATACACCATCGTCATCAGCAAAGACAACCCTGGCGCTGTTGTGGTAATTTTACACAAGAACATCGTTCATGTGGGGCTGCAAATGATAATTGTTGCTGTTTTCATTATAGATCACAAGGCAGAATATTTTTTCCCGATTAATTAACTGATTGGTTGGTCCGGAAAACAATGAAACAGGTTCATGATAATGTCCTGAAGCCCAATGTGATCTTCTCCATCTTGCTCCAGCCTTTAAACTTGTGAAAAAAATTATTGACTAATCAGTGCAGCGCTACATGTGTCTAATTATGTATCCTTCTATGAATTTATAACTAAATGTATTAAATGACGTCTTTTCCATTATTATCTTTATAAGATCAATGGTGAGCTCTCCAACCTCCCTATGATGCTCAACAACAACACAATCCATCTTTACACAAGCGGCTGGTTCGCTGTTATCGAGACTGACTTTGGAGTGAAGTTGTACTACGACTGGAACAGCGTAGCTTTCCTCATCGTTCCCAATACGTACATGGGTGCTATGCAGGGTCTCTGTGGCAATTATAACCTCAACCCCAAAGATGACATGCAGATGAGCGACGGGAAACAAGCCACGACTCCCCAGGAGCTCGTTCAAAGCTGGAAAGTGGCCACGATCCCCGGCTGCGTTGACGGCTGCAGCGGCCCCTGCCCTGGCTGTAACGCCACTCAGAGAGCCACGTACAACAGCAGCAGTTTCTGTGGGCTCATCAGCAACCCTGCAGGCCCGTTCCGCGACTGCCACGCCAAGGTCGACCCTGCAGGTTACCTCAACGACTGCCTGTATGACGTCTGTCTTTACCAGGGCCGTGCAAACATGCAGTGCAAGACTTTGACTGCCTACACAGCCGCCTGCCAGCTGAAAGGCGCCACAGTTTACCCATGGAGGTCAGCCCAGTTCTGCGGTAAGGACGTCTGCCATTATCAAGTCGGCGAGACAAACTCTTGTGAATTTCTTTAACCATAATCTTGTCTCGCTTCTAGATGCCCAGTGTCCATCAAACAGCCAGTATGAGCTCTGTACCAGCGGCTGTTTCAGATCATGTGCCACAGACTCTTCGCTGTCCAACTGTGGAGCTCCATGCATGGAAGGATGCGTCTGTGATGAGGGTTACCTTATGAGTGGAGATGAGTGTGTGCCTGCCAACCAGTGTGGCTGCATTTATGAGGACAAATACTACCAGTATGGACAGGTCTTCTACCCTGATACCCTCTGCCAGCAGGAATGCACCTGTAATGGGACGGTAAGGATGAGTGGGGGCCTGTACCTGTTCATTATTCCCAGATATGAATGAATCAATTTGAATCAATGGGAATGCATTTTCTCACACTTTACTCGTACCTACCTTGGCATGAAGGTGCGTTCTGTTTATCGAAAAAGCAGACCTTGTTTGAAAAAATTAAAGGATCACTTCACACAAATTAGGTGTTTTTGAAATATCCTAGTGATATCTAGCAATGTTAGCAGTTTTCAAGGAATGAAAAACTTAGGAATGACACCTTGGAAACGATGAGTAATCAGATGTGTCTTTCATATTAGGTGCAGTGTAAGCAGTCTTCTTGTGGTCCGTATGAGACGTGTGCGATGAAAAACTACGTGCGATCATGTCAGCCTTTTGGAAAAGGCATCTGCTCCATCTCTGGAGATCCACATTACAACACATTTGACAACGCCACCTACGACTTCCAAGGCACGTGCACCTACGTCGTAGCCGAGGGCTGCCACCTGAGCGGCACGCGGCTCACCCCCTTCTCTGTGGTGGTGGAGAACGAGCCGTGGTATCGGATGTCTGCCAATCCACAGGTCTCAGTGGCCAAACTCACAGCGGTAGAAGTTTACGGAAACATTTTGATTCTTCGCAGGAATGAAGTTCGAATGGTTTGGGTATGTCACTGACTTCACCTTTGTTTAAGCTGATATATAGCCAATATTTTGACATTGAATTTAACTGTATGACAGCAAATACATATCAAATAAGAATAAATGATGGACAATATGTATATTCTTTTACTATTCTCTGCAGGTAAACGGCGTCCTACATCACCTTCCACTAAACCTCAACAACGGTGCAGTGCAGGTTTATCAGGAAGGGTCAAATGATGTCATTATGACCGACTTTGGCCTGAGGGTCACATATGATCTGGTCTACCACATCACTGTCACGGTCCCCGGAAACTACAGGGGCAAAACCTGCGGCCTGTGTGGAAATTTCAACAATGACGCAGCAGATGAGTTCCAGCTACCAGATGGAAACATAACCAAGAACTTGCAGACGTTCGGCGTGGCGTGGAAAGTGCCCGTCCCCGGAGTGGTCTGTGAAGACGGATGCAGCGGTGACCTTTGCCCCAAATGTGACACTTCTGAAAAAGCTGCGTTGGAGGCGAAATGTGCAGTTATCACCAATCCCAACGGGCCGTTTGCCGCTTGCCACGCTGTCATCGCTCCCAACTCCTACTTCCGAGATTGTGTCTACGATATTTGCATGGCTGAAGGTGATCAAGACATGCTGTGTCACAGCATTGCTGCATATATGTTAGACTGCCAAGACTTTGGTGCAAAGGTCCAAAACTGGAGAAGTCCTTCTTTCTGCCGTGAGTCTTCATATTTTTATAATTTATTGTACACTGTATTATCCACAATTACCCCTAAAAAAACCTTAAAATGTCCTGTTATTTGTGTACAGCTTTTACGTGTAGTGCCGGCAGCCATTATGAGACATGTATGCTGCCTTGTACCTCTACATGTCCTGGTCTGCCTGACACCGTCACGTGCACCACGAGCTGTGTGGAGGGCTGTGCCTGTGATAACGGCTACTACTACAATGGAACTGGCTGCGTGCCCTTTGACCAGTGTAGCTGCTATTACAACGGCAAAACTTACAAGGTGAGAAAATATTTCTATTGAGGGTAGATCTGATAAGTTTGGCGGTGGTTTTGAGACTCCTTTAAAATAAATTTGACTTTATTCAGCCTATTGATACAGCATTTCTTTTACCATAAGAAATTGTAAGTAACTTCAACAGCACCGTGATTACATTTATTGATGCATCCATAATTACATTTTAAAATTTCTCAAAATATACAAGAGCTGCATACAATGCTTACTCTTTAATTATTTGTATAAATATTTCTTTCTTGGTGTTTTAGCACCAGACTTTTAAGCCTCACTAAGGTAATAGCTCCTGAGATGGCAGTGTCAGTCAGCCCGTCCACTTGGGTTCAGACAGAAATATCTGATCGATATATTTGTTGTTCTCATGACTTTTTATGTTTGATTTATGTTCAGATACCTCCGAAAGAATTGACATTCCTATCAGCCTCAAATGTTTTATGTGTTAAGTCCTAATTAACTGATCTTAGCATGTTCACCTGTTAACCTAAGTTGGTGAACAGGGAAAATATTACTTGCTTAATTTCAGCTTGTAAGTCACTGTGAGCATGTACATGTTAGCATTTAGTTCAAAGCACTGCTTTGTTCAAGTACCAGTCCAGTTGCTAGGTCACAGGAAAGAACTGTGTATCAGAAAGTACCCCCCCAGTAAGACTGCGTTTCAATATTTGTGAGCGATATTGGACTTTTATTGGCTTTATTAACAGGACAGCTGGAGATAGATAGGAAACAGGATGAGAGAGGGGGGAGTTCCAACATATCAGTGGTTTGTAGCAATGAACACTGGCAACATTTCTTCAGATGATTTGGTTGCCAATACGTACAGCCTCACAGAGCTTCTACCATAGCTGAGGATTAGTCCGAAAAGTCTTATTGGGGTATTTTTTTCATCGCAAGTTCATCTCAGGGTTTGAAACTTTAATGAAACATTCATGAACACACTCTATAAACCAGCAAAGATTACATGAAGGATTTTTGGTATGAACCCAACCATGTATTTTGTCATCTGTCATCTGCAGGTTGGACAATCCATTATCACTGATGACTGTCACAGGATTTCCACCTGTCAGGCCTCTGGAGTCGTTGTGTCCCAGAACATGACATGTGACCCCAACGAGAGCTGCCTGGTGAAGAACGGCGTGATGGGCTGCTACATCCAGCAGTGCTTTTTGGACTCCAACGGGACTCTCACTGCATTTAATGGTGATAGTGGTACCATAACAACGGCAGGAGTCTATGAGATTATCCAGAACTGTAACCAGTCTCAGACAACAGACTGGTTCAGGCTGCTGGTGAAGTTGGAGATGTGCACTCCTGGTGTCAACTCAATTTTGGGTGTGTTTGTGTTCTTTAATGACTTGATGATCACAGTCACTGACAAGCATGACGTCTGGGTAAGTGTCTGGATAAAGGTATCACGTTAATCTCGTTCAACCTTAAAAACACATTTATTTATATAAAGTGTTCACTTCTGTGTTCGCAGATAAATGGAAAGGCGATGACTCAAACCACTTTCTCCCAAAACAATGTCAAAGTGCTCGTTTCGGACAACACAGTGAGCATTAACAGCCCCTCCACCCTTCAGTTGTCCTTTAGTTCAACTAACGAACTTGTCATGAGTGTCAGTGACAGTGTAGTTGACATGGTATGTGGAGCGTGTGGGAAGCTCAGGCCTGTTGACACAACACTACAAGATCTGAGAGAGAGGCTGCTGGTCTCTCTTCATGGGCCGAGTACTGCCTTTGCATCACTGAACTTTGGGCAATGGCAGGCTCCGGATTTCCCCCAATGGTAAGTCACATAAATTACCTCCTAGTAATGCATATTAGTAGTACAAAAAAGAGCAGAAAGGGACTGAAAAATGTTGCTCAGATTTGCACCAAAGATCTTAAATCTGAGCACAGAATACATCCAGACTGGATGCCTTCATTAAAGTGGCAGGGAAAGGATTTAAAAATGTCAAATTTTGGTTTCAGAAAAGATCTGACTTGACAGTGATTTTTTTACAGTGATTGTCTAGTTTTTTTTTCAAACAGGATATTGGGCTAAATCAGGGTATTTTTAAGATATTATCACAATTTTTTATTTTTTTGAAATAAATAGGAAAACAGCTATATCAACATTTACAGTTTACAGGCCAATTTAAAAAACTTTTAGGTAATTAGATTACACACATACTATATATTGTTTTTAGAGATTTCACTCTTATATGCAGATGATACATTGCTTTTTACCTAACATTACTTAACTAATTATTTTTCTGTTTTTTTCAGTGGTGTGTGAATTTCGTCGCGCCAACTTTTTGTTGGTGGCATTGATCAGCATCCTTCTGCACTAACTAAACTGATGGCATTATTAATTAATTAAAATATTCTTTGTTTAGAGAGAGAATCCCATATCTGTGTAAATTTAATTTCCTTCCTACATTAAATTATCAATCTTATGAAAATGTTTGAATGTTTGTCTTGTCAAACATCTCTAATAAGGCCAGTAGCATATATTTTGTATAAATGTTTAACTGTAGTGATACTGTACTAACACTAAATAAATGTCGACATATAAACCACTGCAAGATATTAATGATATGTATTTTATTGTGCGCTAATTAAACTTTTTTTGTGTTTGTATGTTATGTGTACCTGTGTGATAATCTGAAACCAGTCAAGTCTTTCCATCATCCAACATTGCATGAAGCTACTGTAGCACTCCCATTTATACCACAATAAAACAAAAAACATTTTTAAAAGGGCAAAGGAAAGCATATTGGGAGACGTCCAAAAACACGACTTTCCCATTCATCTTGCCAGTGTCTTGATTGACAGCAGCTTGCAAGCTAAGCCCCAAGTGGATGAGCTTTAATATTGAATTGCACATATAATCTTTTGTGTTTGTCTATGATAAGTAAAAGCTTATACAATACATAAAATCATAAAGGAAAATAGGAGATATTGAACTCTTAGAAGCTTATAAAACTAAAATTGGGCCAAAATGTGGCTATAAAGTTTACAGTTTACATTAGTCAGTGGCCTCTGTCATGGATAAAACATTGGCTTCTCTGTCTATGATGTTGAAGTTATTGCTTTATGTAAATATGCTTTAATCAGGATAAAATACAGTGAAAATCGGGTGCACCATCATGACACCAAGTAGAAGAAAATACAAATTTCTCCTTTTGGTCAAATATTTCTGGTTAACCTGAGTTTGACTCGATGTGAGAACGTGGTATGGTTAGTTATTATATGATCATTCCAATACTTTGTCAGATTAACCAGAACTACATTGATTCTGGCAGTACATAATAGATGAGATGATAAAAAATGATAAAAACTGATATCCCAGTTGATTTAGAGTATTTCATTCTTGGGAGATATTTAAAGATTTAAATGACAAAGAGCAAAGAAAAAATGTCTTCCTCATACATTTAACGGTTGCTAAGAAAATGATCACAAACTGGATGGAACTACCCTCACTAAATCTTACCCGGCTCGAAGGCTGGAGCACGTCTACAAAATGGAGTATACTGTATGACAGCAACAGCAAATGAAGACAGAGACTTTTATGCAAAGATGAGCAGTAATATTATATAAATGAACATTTGAACAAGTTAAGTCAATTTTATTTATATAGCCCAGAATCACAAATGATGTCTTGAGGATCATAGCAATCTGTGCAGAATACAAAACCCTCTGACAATTGGACCTTTGATTCTTACAAGTTATTAGAACTTCCCTTCAAAAACCCTTTAATAAATAAAATTACAGCTTCATGTAGATTGTAAAACATAACAACTAGTGACTGTTCAAATACATTTTATATAATTCAGTTCATTAAATGCATTTACATAGATACTGCAATTGTTTTCCATACAGCCTGAACTTTATAAGAATTGATCAACAGGCTAAATTTATTTCACTGTTGGAATTTACATTTGCAATTATTTTTTTTTATTACAATAATACCAATGCTTTCATTGCTGATTGTTGAATTTTCTGCAGATGATGATATTGCGATCTCTGGGAGTTGAGAAGTTGATCTTTCATTCACAACCCACTGCAGAAAAGAACACATTAAGTAAATTGGAATCAGTTGATTGCAGTTCTTTTCCACACTTAATTTCATTTAAATTGTGGCTCCATCCACATGTTTTAACATGTCAGAAATTCCTCTATCTTACTGCATCAGCAGAATCCAATTATGGTGAAAATCTCAAAGTAGTTCAATGATAAAAATAGAATGATAAAAAGTGAACAAGGCAACTAAATTAAAGTGAGATAATGCTTGAAACAGTTAGCATCCTATACTCACCAGGAAGGAAAGTCATCTGCAGGATATAAGGCCATGTACTCCTGCATCTCTGCTTGTTGGACACTGAAGATGTATCTTGAGGGGAGGAGAGGTCCACATGCTCCGCACAACTTGTTTACCATGCTGTCACTCACGGTCACAATGACCTCCTGGGTGTTGCTGTATGACAGCTGGAAGTGTGACGTCAGCTCAATAACTGTGGCTGCATCGGTGCGTCTCACAGAGATAGTGTTTCCTTGCAGGCTGGGGAGAGTCACCTTTTTACCATTGACCTTTGAACAACAATCACAATCGTTGTCAGATTTTAGAGTTACCATCCCTCTAATTAACATCAATCCTCTCATCTCTGTTACAATAAGAAAGAAAGTTTTTTCCACAATGTTCAATTAAAAATACCCACCCAGGTCTCCTGTTTGTCAGTAACAGTGATGAACAGGTCATTAAAGAAGACATAAACAGCAGCAACAGTCTTCACACCGGTTGAAGAGCATTGTTGGAGCTGGGCCACAACTCTGAACCAGTCAGGAGCTGATTCGTTACAACGTGCGATGATCTCATAAGCGCCCATGACGGCGATATTGCCAGTCGTGCCACTGAAAAGAGTGAGGGAGCCTCCGGTCTGCAGCTGACACTGTTTGGGATGGCAGCTGGGTACACCATCCTTGAGCACACAGTTCTCTGCAACCCCACATGAGAAGGACTCACACTGGACTTGACCAGATGTTGTACACTTGCAGCGCTTCTGGCACGAGTCAGTTTCTATATACTCGCCAATCTACAACAGGGAGTACAGCGTTAAACAGTTTATTAGTGGGAGAAAAGAACAAGGAATCGTTTTTGTTTTGATTTTTATTATTGATAGACTGAAGACCTATGATTTCAGCTCAACATTAAGCTACGCAATGATCGCAGACCAATGGCTGCATGAAAAGCAAGAATTCAAACTAAAAACACTCAGTATTCTTTGCCAGCAGTGGTGTAGTATACAAGCTCTGTCATACTCACCTTATAGGTTTGTCCATTGAAGAAACAACTGCAATTCTCCAGGGTAACACAGCCAGTCCCATTGTAGTAGTAGCCATCATCACAGGTGCAGCCCTCAGCACAAGTAGCAGGGCAGTTAATGATGTCGGTGAGACCAGGACACGGAGAGTTACAGGTTTCAGTGCAGATCTGGTAGTGACTGTTATCTGAACAGTGAACAGCTACAAAGAAAAACATATTGAAGTAAACTGATGCAACATCAGCATTAACGTTAAATTCCTGGACTATCAAGATCAACCTAATCAATCTGTATCTGTTTTAAAAAATGGCATAGTTATAGACAAATATATGAGTTGTTGTGCCTAACATTCAGCACTTACGGCAGAATTCAGCCGTCCTCCACTTGTCAATAGTAACTCCAATGACCTGACAGTCAGTCACGTACGCCGTAATGCTTTGGCAGAGAACTTTGCGGTCTCCCTTGGACATGCACACGTCATAGACACAATCTCTGTAGTAAGACTCAGGACTTAGTAGCTTCTGGCAGGCAGCAAAGGCACCAGTAGTATTTTTGAGGTATCCGCAATCTTTCTCAAAGATTTCCTTCAGTGTGCTGTCACATTTGGGGCACAGGTCTCCACTGCAGCCGTCATCACAGACCACCCCCGACACCTGCTCTTTCCAGGCTGCTCCGAAGGTCTTGATGTTCTTGCTCAATTTTCCATCAGGTAGCTCGAATTCGTCTGTCTTGTTGTCATTGAAATTGCCACACAGTCCACATGTTTTGCCTTTGTAGTTTCCAGGAACAGTTACTGTGACTCTGTAGACCAAATCATAAGTCACATTCAGGCCAAAGTCAGTTGTGATAGCGTAGTGGAAGCCGTCTTGGAAGACTTCAACTTTTCCATCATTGAGGCTGAGTGGAATTTTTTTCAGTTTGCCATCCACCTGTAGAGCACAAAGAAAAAGACAAGCAGTGTTTGTCTCTAAGATCACCTTTTTGATTTGAGTAAACTGTTATTTTAGTAGTAATAATACCCATTTTCGGTTATCAATAGAAAGTCAAGAATAAAAAAAAGTGAAACAGAGGAACAGTAATGAATCAAAAACAAATCTCTAAACAATATTAATTACCATGATTGTTCCACGTTGGTTCCTTCTGAGGATCAGGGTGTAGCCAAACACCTTCACGGCAACAAGCTTGGCTACAGACAAATTTGGTTCCTTTGTATACGACCACTTCTCGTTCTCGACTACGACAGAGAAGTTTTTGAGCTGTGTGCCTTCATAATGGCACAATTTGGCTGCGGTGTAGGTGCAGGTGCCTTGGAAGTCATAGGTGGTGCCATCAAAGGTTTTGTAATGTGGATCACCAGCGATTGTGCAGGTTGCATTTCCCAGTGGTTGACATGCTTGAACACCCTTGACCAGCGCACACTTCTCAAAAGGCCCGCATGAGTGTGCCTCACAAGTCACCTAAAGAAATAGTGACATTTTTAGAACAACGAAGAGGTAAAGTGAAATGTGTTAAGTGCGTGAAATGCTGCTTACATTGCCATTGCCATAGCAGGTGCATTTCTGAAGGCAGTCTGGTGACAGAAAGCTCTCTCCCTCGTCATGATTTCTGTTTTGGTACTTGCAGCCACACTGGTCATCAGGCACACACTCATCATTGCTGAGTAGGTAGCCGTGATCACAAATCCATGCTTCCTGGCAGGGCCTCTTGCAGTCATTGGGAGGAAACTCTGGGTCACATGTTGCATGGCATACATTGCCACAGTGTTCATAGTGACTGTGGTTATAATGCGTCATCCCAGATATGGGACAGAATTCGTCTGACCTCCACTGGGATACATTGACTCCCAGCTCTTGGCATTCTAGAGTGTAACTGCGGAGGTGGGTGCACCAGGACCCTTCCTTGGCGTTGTAGAGGCACATTTCATACACACAATTCTTGAAAATGGCATCAGGACTTATTTTGGCATGGCATTCACGGAAAGGGCCTGTGGACTTCAATAATAAACCACAGTACCTATCAGTCTCATACTTGTCTTTGTCTGTGATGTCACAGTCAGGACAGACACTCTCATTCTTGCAACCATCGACACAACCTGGGATCTCCGCAACCCTCCAGCTTTTCCCTAGTTCCTCTGCAGACAACGCCTCTGTGCCATTCCTCAACTTCAGGTCATCATTGGGGTTGTGATTGTAATTGCCACACAGGCCACACATAGCTTCAGCATACGTATCAGAGACTTTGACACGCACCGTAGGACCCCAGTCATAGGAGACTTGCAGCCCGAATACAGTATTGATTTCAGCAAAGTCATTAACCTTGTAGACTGTGATGTTGCTTTTAAGTGTGACAGGTAAGTGGGTAAGTTCTCCATTTATCTGAAAAACAAGATTGTTTAATTCCAGACCGGATATATATAGTCACCAAAAAAGATGATAAAATCAATAATGCTGTGATAAAATTGAGAGGGGAAGTCACATTCCTTCCGATGGACCACCAACAGACCTGATTTCAGAAAAAATATGGAGCTAACGAGATGACATATTTCAGTTTGCATTCTCTCGTCATTGACATAATTTTTTTTCCAAAATAAGGTAGTATGGAGCAACAGAAGGGGCGTGACTTTGACTCTCTGTTTTGTACACGTGTCTTACCAGGACTGAGCCTTTGTGCCGTCTTGTGACAACAATGGAATCTTCATAAGCTTTGACCTCCACCAGCTTTGGACCAGAGCCGACTCTTTTGCCATGAGCGTCATTTTGCACAAGAACTTTAAAGTTTTGCAGGGAAGAATCTTTGGAGCAGACCCCAGCCAGCTGATACACACAGGTGCCCTGGAAGTTGTAATCATGCTTATCAAAGGTCACCATGTGAGGGCCACCATTCATGCTGCACTCAGCGTAGATGATACGATGACATCCCGTTAGGCCGTCAACCACCTTGCACTCATACCCCTGCTGACAACCTGGTTTCACACAATCAACTTTCTTGGTAGTTTGGTTGCATGTGCACTTCTCATTACAGTGGTCATCAGTTAAGAAAGAGGCCCCGGACTCTATGTAGTGGCCTTTGTAGACGCACCCACACTGGTCCTTAGGCACACACTTGGTGCCACTAAGCAGAAAGCCCTTATTGCAGACGCAGGTCTCCACGCAGCTTTTGTTGCACTTTGTTGCGGCATCTGGGTTTTCACAGTTAGCGGGGCAGGCATTCCCACAGAACTCATAATGGCTGTTCTCTGGGCACTTGGGTGGAGCTGCAGTATTTCAGACAAAATCACAACATGTTACCAACACAGGATGAGGGTGAATCTTGAAAAGTAACAGCAGATTTCTCTTTTTAATGAAGTTACTCACAACAGTGAGCTAATCTCCTCCAGTCGTGTATTTTGATGCCAGCCCTCTGACAGGCGTCGGCATACACCTGCAACGTGTCACACAGGACGTTAATCATCCCCTCCCCCATGCACACATCATACAAACACATGTCATGAAAGGCCTTGGGGTCGATGACAGCATTGCAATCTTGGAGGGGTCCATCCATGATGTAGGTGAGTGTACCGCAGAATATCTTGTCAGCCATACTGCCAAAAAAACTGTCCTTATGACAAGTCTCACATTCTCCTGGGCAATCATTTCGACACTGCACATCATCTGGCTCATCAGGAACCCTCCAGCTCCTTCCCAGGGTTTCTACGTTGCTGGTCAGTGTGCCATTTGAAGTCACCATGTCATCCTCCTTTTTGCTGTTGAAGTTGCCACACAGGCCACAAACCTTTCCAGAAAATCTGATCGGTACTGTGATTAGAAGGTATTCCTTCCAGTCATACTGCACGGTCAGACCAAAATCAGTCTCAACAATGACGGAAAGGCCGCTCTGGGATAGCTTCAACTTGCCACTGCCCAAGTCGATGGGGAGATTCCACAATGTGTAGTTCATCTAAAACATATTCACAGTTATTTTTGAATTAATGAATAAATAACTTCTTCACAGACTCAATGAATAATCCAGTTGGCTAAAAGACCTCACTTACCCTGACTAGTCCAAACTCTGACCGTACAATGGTTACAGTGTACCCATACACCCTTATGATCACTTTGCCGACATATGTGACCTTTGAACCGGTAAGGATTTGATTCTTAGCATCGACCTCAAAAGCTGGGTGGTCTTCATCAACATGGCAGTTCTTGACCATCGTGTAGGTGCAGCTGCCCATGAAGTTGTAGTAGCGGCCATCAAATGTGCGGTAATGAGGATCGCCCATTGCCCAGCAGGCACCATCTTTGATTCCTGGTGGTTTCTTAACACATGTCGGGGAGTTGTCTTTCATCTGGCACACTTCATCTTCTGAACATTTCATGGTAGTGCAGTCACGTTTCTCTGGTACGTTGTAAGAAAAAGAGAGGATAGATCATCTATTAACATGTAAGCATTACTATAGCTGCTACACTAAACTCTATTATATATGTCACACTATGCTTTAGTATACTATACTTAACTATTTTCTGTTGTGTCATCCCATGTCAGACTATACTATGCTACTATGTTACAATAAACTGTATTATGAAATGTATTCTGCAATATGCCATGTCATGCTATGCTATGTCTTACTGTAGTCTGTTATGCTCTGCTCTGTGCTGTACGTTTATGTAGAGCATTGTAGCCTACTATGCTGTGCAGTGCTATGTTATACTTAGCTGTTTGACACAATACTTGACTGTCATGTGCTGTTATCCAGTGCTACACCCTGTTTTGCTACATCTGTTCTGCTATATTATTTGGTATACTGTACTATGATATGATAGCCCAGTCCTATATTGCCGTTTTGGTGTTCTTTCTTGTCCATCATAATAAATGTTGTTTGAAGGCCGTCATTGAAATGGACCAATCACAGTTTTGTAATTTTTATTACAAGTAACTTAAACACTGCTTAGCAGCCAGTTGATAAACACTGGAAAAATATACACATAGGAGAATTCAAATCGTTTAACATTGTGAAAGGGTGTATTTTGACCATGTTTTTCTAAATAAAGTATTTTTGCTGCCAAAACCTAATAAAACAGACATAGACATGACATGGAAGATAAGTGCAAAATAAAAAGTGATCTGTATAATAATATATCCAAAGCAGGGTTTTATCCTTGGTTTGCCAAGTAAGAGTCTTAGATGGAGCCCACTCAGTTAAAATGATTGTCTTGGAACAACATTAACTATAGTATTCCAGGGACAACACCAACACGGCGATATCAAATAGACCTACTATGAGATGTTATGCTGCACTGTGCTATGATATATTGTACCATTTAATGTTATGCCCAATTATAAGTTATGCTGCCCTTTATGTAGTGTACTATGCTGTGTTGTGTTCTACTCTGCGCTGCACTTTATTACATTATATTATGACTCATTCTTTTTACCTACCTGCCAAGTCAGCAGCTGCAGGGGATCCATATCCGTTAGCATAAGCAACACCAAAACTGTAGACTCCAAATGGAGAACTGGGGTGAGATATCTGATAGCTGTTCGCACCAGTGCTATATTCAATATCAGTCCAGGAGAACTCAGTCCCATCGACTTTCTGCCATTTGAAGTTGGTCGACTGGGGCTTGGGGTCAAATTTGATGCCATCCAGGTTTTTGTTCTGAGCCACAATTATGACATGGTTGTAGAAATCACCCTGTCCCTCCAACCAGTAGGACGTGCTGAAACTACTTGTGGGCAGTACAGTCATCAAGAAGGGATCATAATAGTTTAGTGAATACTCGGGACCACCATTGAATTCAAATAGGACCTGAATACCCTTGTCAGATTTCAAATACATGGCATGTGGCCACTTGGAGTAGAGCTCAATAGTTTGTCCTGCAAATATAGGGTAAGTCTGGACCTTTCCATTGATGGTGACGGTAAGTTTGGTGGTTTGGGATGCTTGGACGTAAACACTGTCATGTAAATTGGAAAAGAATTTATGATAAGACAGTGGTGCGACGATGAATTCTTTCCCCCAGCTGCTTACAGGAAGGAGTTGTTCGTGGACGTGGTTGCACTTGGTGTAGTTCTGGACACAGCTATGTCCCGAGGACACAGCGACAGGGAGGCGTGAGTTCACTTTGGTCCCCTTCAGGTTGTCAAGACTCTGTATTTGAACGGTCTCAAATGGCTCTAGCTTTATGGTCATCTTGCTCCCTCTTCTGTAATACTTCCCTTGGAATTGGACGGAGCCCGGCAGGAAAAAGTCAACAGAGTTTGGCTCTTTGTGGTTGGTGATAGAAAATTCTTTATATGTGTCTCTCTGAGAGCTGGTAGGAGTGAATACAATGTACTCAGTCCCCCAGTCCCTCACTGGGTAGACCACAGAGGTGTCTGCCGTGTATTTCTTGAAGTTGAGAGACATCACGGTGACATCTTGGCTAGCCTCAATCAGCACAGACTGACTTGACTTCATGCTGCCTTTCATCTCTACTGTGTCGGGGAGCTTGAAGGATGCACTCTTACCAGGATCAATTTCCCTCTCATAGACCTGACCCATGGCAGTCACCTTGACCTTGGTGCTGCCTTTTGAAGTGGTCAGAGCTGCAACCTCAACCAGGAAACGAGCTTCCACATCACTCCCAAGGTTTTGCATGAAAGATGTGACAAACTCTCGTCCTGCTGGAAGAGCAGAGCCGAACCCTGGAAAAAAATCACAAGGATGAAGACTAAGGTGTGAAAAATCTGAAAGTATACCACCATCTGTTGGTTATTAAAATCTCAGACCTTGATAGAAATACATCATTACAAGTAAAAAAAAAATCATTAAAAATGTTACTTAAAGTGGCAACAGACAACTTTCCACCCCTAGCGTTTCCATGTTGTAACCACTGTTGCAAAGACAGTTGGATCGTTTCTGTTTCTTCAGAGTCCCAAATAAAAAACTTTGTGTTTATTCAATTATTTAGTCTGTATTAGAAATGGGATGCCGGTTAAACTTCCTTTGACTGAGTCACCACCTATCCACTAGCACACAGAATTGTATACCGATAGCGACGTTTGCAGGGGAGCCAATGTCAACACAAATGGTTTCATTATTATGTTTCCATTACATTGTGCAATTTACATTTACTTCATAATGATACACTGAAAAAGTAAACTCATCCATTGCCAGTTTAAGTAATGCAATAAGTGCCATGGTAGTAAAACGTTATACTAAACATTATCAATAAATAGCAAATTTGTACTTAATTAAACTTTAGTTAATAGTTATGTTACTGTTAATGGTTTAACACTGTATTGTTAACCATTTGATAATAAGCAATTGTTTATTGTAAAGCTGCAGCTGATGACTGTTAAAAAATAATGATTAGTGTAAACATAATTTGACTGGCCCTTAAAAAAAACTTTTGCAAATGCTAAATAAATGTTTTAGAAAGCATTCCATTGTCTGTTAACAGTGAAATAACTATTAGCTAAAGTCTAATCCACTGTAAATTGACCCTTTATTAATGATGGTTATTATAAAGTGATAAGAAATAATACTTAGAATAAAAGGTAAAAGTACTCATAATGTAGAGTGGCCCAATAAAGTTTTCAATACATTCTTATCTTAACGTATTATCAGATTGGAATGTATTTTTTATCAGTCATCTAGTAACTTATCAAATAAATGTAGTGGAGTAGGAAGTTCAATATTTGCCTCTGAAGTGTGGTGAAGTAGAGGTTTAAAGTAACAGAAAATGGGAATAGTAAAGCTAAGTACCTCATCATGCAAAAACATGTCATTCTGACAGTTTCTAAAGTTTAAGGTGATGATTGAAATATCCGAAAAAGGCATAGGCAAGGATAGAAGTAGTTGAGTCCTTTGACTTACCACCGAGCAGTAAACCCACAAGACAGCAGACCAGCCCTTTCATTGTTAAACCTAAAATAATGCAAACACAAAATGAGTCATACAGACACAGAAGCACACATAGACACACGAGGCAGTATATCTGTATGTGGAAAAATATGTAGAAATAGTACAAAAATATAGAGAAATGGCACATTTCAGATTTTTTTTTTTTTATGTTATGTAGACTACATCACTTAAAAGTAGAATACAGTAAAGGTTACCCCTTAATACACATGTAGTTAGTAATATTAGTACCTCAAAATTGTACTTAAGCAGAGTACTTTGTTTCACTACCGGCCTTATCTCATGTCTGAAATTATTTTGGTAAATCCGGTAGAAGGGAGTAGACTTTCTACAACAAATAGACTAACACATCTGACATATTTTTCATCAAAGCATCACCAACGTTTAGAAATATTGTGATAAACCACATTTTGGGAATGTGATAACACTGCTAGGATATAATGTGTATAAATGAACCTTACCTGAACCAGAAAACCAAGGATCTGGATAAATGGCATCTTGATTGATGCCCTTTTATTTGGCTTGGTGATGCAGAAGAAGCCAATCAGTGCGAAGGTGTTACGCTGCTTGTGCGGATGCCGAGTCACCAACTGACTGGTCACATGGCAAATTCAACGTGTCAACTTGTCAAAAATCTTGTTTAAAGGTTTTTTAAAGAGTTTTTTAAGAGGTGGTTCTCATATGGCGGCCAATTTAAATTCTTATCTGAGAATAGATGGGAAATATATGATAGCCTTAGCAACTAAATGTGTGAGAATGTGTGAAGCCAATGCAGAGCGTCCTGCTCAGACCATTCAAATGTTTGATATAACTGAAACTAATAGACTTACTTCATAGATATTAATCTTAGGTCTGATAAATGTGAACACCAGGTGATTTAACATCATTGTGCAATGTATAGGTGTCAGATATTTTGATCTAAATATTAAACACTTACAAGTGAGGGTGAAAATTCAATCTAGTCTCAGACTCCCATCAATAAAAAGGTATACGTTTGGGATGAAACGCATTTTTTCGATACTTGCGGGGCAAAAATATGCATCGTAAAACTTAACAATGATGTGCATGATGGATTTAGCACAAAAAACAGTATAGACTATAAGACTGGACAGTGAGGTAGGGAAAATGTAATATTTAGTACTTAGTATTAGTACGGTTTAAACTGTGGTGTAGGCTGAAGTATAAGTCAGAAATATGTGTGGATGAAAGATTCTTGATCTGTCTCTATTGTACATGAAAGTCAGATAACAAAACAGGGAGTGACTTGCAGAACAGTGCTGCCTGCAAAAGTAGTTTATAATGTTTTCTCTTTTAAATATGTAGCTAGCAACTGTATTTTTCTATCATTAAAGCTGCTGTAAGCGTCTCTTTATGGGGTTCTCTGTCCTGATTGGGTAAAGTGGGCAGGGGTAATGGGAAGATGTATTTTCTCTGTTACCGCATTAGTTATGGGATGCCAGACAGTGGTTACTCACTCTTGTACAGTGATTGCTGTTGGAATATAGACCTATTTTACACATATCTTAATAAAAATATACGACTTACAGCAGCTTCAATGTGGATGATATAGAGCGAATAGAGATATTTCAACTTTGTGCTCAGAATGAGTCGTGATTTGTTGAACTTGACTCATGAACTCTTGTGAACATATTGAAATATGCAGCGTGGGAACAACAAGGCAGTTTAACCTCACATGTAGAGTTGCAATGCAGCTTCTTTCATAAATTTCTACCGGCCTACAATATCCCCATTGAATTGCAAATGTTGAAACTGTTTTTTTCACCTGAGCCCTTATATCCCCACCACTTTCCAACACAAGTGACGCCCTTAGATTCAGTAAGGCAACACTTGTATCACACAGTATATGAGCAAGAATACAAATCCAATAAGTCACCAGTTGACAATCGCAGATTGCCTTTGTGATAGCAGCGCACGTGTTCACTTCATATCTGAAGTCACACCCTGTCACACCTGAAACACAAAACAGACCAATCAAACACTGACAGACACTCATTCATGCTGTCGAGATGAATTGATAATATATTAAACACTGATAAAAAAAAAATAGCCTCTAACATTAGCCTGTGATCCAATCAATTCAACGCCCCCTTATCAGCTCATAGCAAGGGATTGTGCGAGAATTGTTGGAATTTTTAGGGAGTTAATAAAACAATCGAAGTGATTCAGTGAATCTGAGCAAGTGCAACCTTCATTCCTCTCGCATGCAGTCAAAGCACCGTCTGCAGATAACGACACGAGACCAGATGTTTGGCATTTTTTGCTGAGTGAAAAACCCGTCCTTGATAACAGAGAGCACGAAACTCGACTGTTTTTGAAAAACAGGGATTGAGGGAGTTCGCCAATGAGGCCTGTAGAGTTGTTTTTTTTTTGCCATGTTCCTCCCACACTTTATCCAGTCAGCAAAGCATCACTGAGCTGCCAGTCAGACAGTTTTCTACTCAGCTCATTTCCCCACACAAACCCAACATATTTGAAGGTCGTACTGATAACATTTTTATGTAGACAAATCATTTTTGATAACAATGCATCCACAGAGCTTGTTTTGTTTGTGTGTAAGAATTCTGACAGCTTCTAACAAGTTGTGTGAGCCAATAGTGTGACGCCTTTGGGATCATGCGTTTTATCAGTGATCAGCAGTCTTGGTAGTCCCCAGTTTGTGGAAAAATAACATAACTCTGTTCTAAGATCATGGGAATGACACAAAGGGACTTGACCTCTTTATGCAATCAACAAATAAGGCAAGCTTCTCAAACAGATTGCCTGGTTGGGTTAATAAAGCTGTCTGGATCTGTTTTGTGTGTATACTGCGCATTCTTCTAAGATACTGCTCTTGTTTTATCAGTGGTTCAAGTTCAAGCTCATTTTGTTTCTATCTTGACGGCTCCCACACACACCCTTTACCAACCACTACCCCTCACCCCTTCCACCCTCACTTCCAAGCATTTCACGCCCACAGACCCTCTGCCCTCGTTCATATAAGCTGGCCGCGGACCCAGACACACTACCAACTCCTGCAAGACAACCGCACAGCCATGATGTCGATTGGAGGCCTCGCTGGATTTTTAATAATTGCACTGCTGACTCTTCTTGGTGCAGATGTTGGAGGTATTTTCTTCTAGATTCTTACACTCACTCTTCAGATTTTCAATGCTGTGTAAACGTCTGTGTTGCTTGATTCCCACAGAGGCCAAAACAAACTCTCTCAATGAGCCTGACGTCCCTTTCCCGCCTGCCCGTCCCACGGCTCTGAACCTCGCCGCCATCTGCCAACAAGGTCAGGGTCGACCCAGATATCCAGACAGCTTCTTCCCACGCTCCGGTGCTAGCCACTTCCGCCGCCGTGGAAAGGCCATCAACCATCTGGAGTCCTGGTACTCTTTGTGCTGCGGTGGACAGCAGAGCGACCAGATCCTCTGCTGCGCCCAACAAGCCGTGAGTCTCTGTTGGTTGGGTTAGTGGGAGAAACTGACACCACAATCCAAAAGACAACAACTTTTTTTTTTCTTCTCACTATTTTGCACTGCATTAATAATTTGTCTTGTCTGCACCCAAATACAAATAATGAAGTGTGCTTCTCTCTTGCAAACGACATAATGAATATCTTTGTCTTGCAGTGGAAACAAGCCCTGTCCCAGTTCTGCGTTGAAGAGTACAGCACCATGACTCTCCCGTATGAGTGCTGTGCAGACAGAGGAGACGCGCGGTGGACGTGCTTCGACAGCGAGCTGCCGAACCCAAACTACAACCCAACACCAGGGTACACAGCACCCACAATGCCTCAGGAGCCAGGATTTACCTTCAATGCAAATGTGTGTTAAAGGTGAAAAATGATATACAAACAGAGCAGTTTGATTTGTCTGAGAGTGGTGACGTGTTGTGTAGCTTTGGGTTAGTGTGCTCGGATCCCATTTGGACAAAGCTGCATCAGAAAATTGTTCATGCGGAGTTAATACTACAGTGTATCCTGCAAGGTCTTTGTTACAGGTGCCGAGAGGAGGTCAGAGCATGATGGTTGTTCATGATCACAACAGCTGAAGACAGTTATTTCAACAGTTCTGTATTTTAACTACAAGAAGAAACTCATTTGTTGCACTGTTGTGCTCGAATAAATTGTGTCCTGATTGCACAGTTTGACATATTATTCGTTGTTAAAGAAATAAAGGATGAAAGAAAGACATTAAAAGTTCTCCCATGTTTTTTTTTCTGTCTTTTCTCATATCAATTTGTGGCTTTGGCTGATTTTTAGTGCACAGTACATCAGGTAAATCAGAAAAAAAAGTATTGAAACAAGTGATCAGCCACTCTTGTAGTTAAGAAAATAACACATGTACTATAATAAATGTCCACCAGGGGTCACTATTGTCTGTAACAGTTGGGCGTGAGACAGAAACAGATCAGTGATTATTTAAAAAAACGTTTGAGTTCGCTCCCCAGCCTGAATGGCAATGTGTAGTAAAAGTCTTTAATAAATATTCAAAACAAACTGAACTCTTTTTGATTGAGATTTTTTTTGGGTTCGCCGTCCGTGGGAATATAAACGAAGTGGGATAGTAATGTGCTCGAGACCACAACAAAACACAGAATGACATTTCCTTTTTGGCTTCAAAATAAAAGTGTAACATCACAAATCTCAATTTGTGACATGCTGTGAACATAACTCCAAAAATTAAATATCACAAAATGTGGCTGTATTTGCCCAAGTACTTCAGCACATCAAATACAAAAATATGGCACTTTTAACACGACTGCATTTATTTGACAAGTATAGTTACTCATTTTTTCAAAGTGTTTAAGTATCATACACAGATGAACTTTCAAATTATTATTGTTATGTATTAAACTATGCAAAGTAAATACAAAAAGTAAAAAAGCTCTGCTCTGACCAATAGCAAAGTCAAAAATTATGTTCACACATTACTGTATTAATAACAATTAATACAACTAAATATTATATAATTAATGTATTCTCCTGTATACTGATTACATTTACCTTTGATACTTTACCTCAAGTCCATTATGCTGCTAATTCTTCTGTACAAATACAGGTAGTTACTTAATCAAAGTATCTAAATACTTCTTGAGCTGGGCCTTACTTGAGTATTTAATTATGCAAGCACCGTGTTTATACCATCTACATGCATTTAAAAGCAAAGACTAGTTTTCACTCAATTCTTCTGTCTGTACGAAAACCCACACATTTTATTTAGTTTCATGTTGTAGATATTTGTCATTATTTTATCATATACTATAATATACTATATTACATGAAATCAATGATATACTTTTATATTTATTCAGGGATAGTGTGATCAAGACATTCTCCTTTTAAAGGAGCGCTATGTAGTTTTTGTAAAGAAATCTTAATCAGAAGTGAAAGATCTTCATTGATTGTTTTTATTAGGCCTAATCAAAATAATTGAACAAAATATCTTTGTTGTCATGCCTGTATAAACTGAAAAAAAAAAAAAAAAAAAAAGATTTTAGAGCACAACACAATTTTACACTGTTTTACTTTGTTTATATTTGGCGGACCGAGCCACATTTCTAGCTTCAGTGTTCTGTGGGACCAGCTTGTTTTTTCAATTCGATTCCGGAAAAAAAATTTAAAGTACAGAAAAAATTATGAGCGTGAATTTCTTCTCCAAAACTACATAGTGGGTCTTTAGCTCACGTTTTATTATGGAAATTATACCGGAAGTTCCGTTCTTTCTCGAGCTAGCAGAGCAGAACACAAACGGCTGCTTCCGCATTGCTTCCTTGTTTATTAGATTGAGGGAAAACAGTGACTTTAGGAGAAAAAAGTACTTTTTCTTTCTCTGGAAGCGGCGGGAACTCCTCCACAAGATTTTCGAGTGAGTTGGTTTTATTGTTTTGATGTTGTTTATTAATTAGCGAGAGTAGCTGGGTTAAAGTTAGAAAAGTTAAATCAGGGTTAGCAGCTAGCTTTCTCGCCTCTGTTTCGTTAAATGTCGCAATCCAGACATCTGTGTATTGTGCTAGCCTGTTTCAACACACAGTGGTTTTACCATTTCAGTAAATTACATTACTGAACTGATAGTTTAGTTAACCGAAAGCCTCTTGTCCTGTTTGATTCCAGGTCAGCTCTTCCATCAGCAGAGCCAGCAGTCAACGTGGCTGATGTCAATATTTGTAGCATGAAGTCATCACTGTTTTCTGTTAATGTCCTGCTTTTTGTCCACACAGAGCCCAGGATACCTGAAGTGCTCTCACAGAAGAAGCTGTCCACGTTTAATCTCCAGGAGTGAACAAGGATCTGCCCAAGTCTGAGTGTCTGCTCTTGAATGGCCACAGCTGCAGAGGAGCCTCCAGGGCTACAGGGCCCCTCTGGGTGTAAGTACTGTATTATTATGTGTAACCCCACCTTCTCAAATCAAATGGGTTTGACATAAATTCTCACCCATTCACTGATACAGACATATGGACATTGGCTCAGGGTATGGATCCCGTGGATGGACATATCTGAGCAAGTCAGCAGTTCATCAGGCAGAATACAATCAATCTCCTAGTTCAATACACAACTTTTGTGACCACATGAAGTGTAATCTTTGAATGGTCTCCAATGTTGGATCTACAAACAGTAGATCCAACATTGGTATATATATATACTCTCATGACTAATGTACACTAAGGTACACGATTAGGTAGCTAGCTTCAAGAGAAGCAGTCTAGTGCCTTCGTAAAAAAAATTATCATTTTCAGTTTCTGTTACAAAAGAGAAGTGTTGACCCAACTTTATTGTAATACTTGCGGCTCCAATTTGTGTTGCTGTTGAACTGTATTGCATTATACTGAAAGATGTTTTAATGTTCAACCACCTCTCATTTCAGTAATTGTAGTCAAGTCAAAATGAATTTCTATAGCTCATTTAAAAACAACATGAGTTGACCAAAGTGCTTAACAAACGAAGGAAAATAAGGTCAACATAACAGACAATAAATGGTTATGCATAAACCCAAGATAAGATAACCAGTTCAAGATAAGATCTCTGAGCAATGTAAAATTGGACACAAACTATTAAAAAACATTTCTTAGTATAAGAGACTGCGAGACAACTGAGTGGGAATAAAAAAGCAGTTACTTTGTATTTCACTTCCATTAAACAGTGGGATTCATAAGAAACAGATTAAAAAGAGAAATGGTCAAAATCGAGTTCAGAATACATCCTGACTTTTATACTGCCCGGTATGAGTCTAGCTTTAAAACATCTGGATTAGGGCTGGACGTTTTATAAAAAATATCACCTAAGCCCTCCCAGGTCATGTCATGGATTCCTCCAAAAGAAAGAAGAAAGAAAAATGTAGACGCCTATAAAGAAAAACTACTCAACTGACATCTAAGTGTAAATTCATTCTATCACTCATTGGCTCGCATTAATGGTAATAGCGTACTTATCCAATTCCTCCCATTCCACGCAAAGACCTGCAGAGTCAGCTCTGGAGGAGACTGTCTTCTCTCAGAGGTAATGAACGAGGTGCGTCCGCATGCTTGTTTCAAAGCTCAGCTGCACTCTTTGTTTTCGACAATAGGGAATGTTAGACGCTATTTCAAGCTGCGTGTTTGATATGAATGCATTCACTGTTAGAATTGCTTTTACTGCGATTGTTTTTTTTTTTATGTATTATTTCTGTGTAACTTGTATGTGTTCTCCATTTTTTTTCACTCCAGATTCGCCTGGGACTCGAAAAAATGCTGCTATTGAGGTAACTCATTTGTTTGGCGGAAATGTGTGATGCAGCTCCGTGTCAGTTAGGAAACAGTCATTACATCCATCTCAGGCAGTTTGGAAATTACGGATATTAAGCTGACACATCCTTTATTCCTTCCTCTTTTAAACATGAGAATGCTTCCCATTGCTTCAGATTTGCATTTGAGTTTTTTTCCTCTTGTAATTCTGCCTTCTACCATGTTTGTGCTGACAGGGACCAAGCACCACCATGACTCAGAACATGAAAAAGACTATCGGCCACAGAGGAATCGATCCCACTGGAGAGACAACGTACAAGAAGGTGGTTATTTTCTGAGTCCATTAATTTGCAGTTTACTTTCAATAAAAGGAACAATTTGTAAGATATGGCCAGAATACTGGTTTAAAACATTCAAAAAATTACTAACATTAGCAACAAAGTGTGTTAAAACACTGATGTTATGTCAAAGACATCTATGTACTGTGTTGGAGAGATGCCTTCTGAAGTTAGCATGCTAACCAGCTATCCGTGGCCCGCCCTGTATCCTAATGCCAGTTTGTAACGCAATATTCGGTTGTAAGGTAGCTGCTGTAGTTTCAGCTGGGAGATGCAAAAGCAGCAAGTCTGCTACTTGGTTGACGTGAACAAAGGAAACTCACAAATGTTAAGAAAGAAGATATTTAAAAAGCTATTTTACTTACTAAACAGAAAAATACAACTGTACACCGTCTGAATTCAAGTTTCTCTCTTTTACCAGGCTCAGACGAGCTTAATCGGCTTGTTAACTTATCATAAACCAAGTTAAACTGAATAAAACAGTCTTGTTTTGTCTTTGCTCAATTATCTTTGGTTTGGTCTAAATAAATCCTCAATTCACAGAGTAGGATGTGAAAATACTACAGACCAAACACACCATTTTCGGCTGCTGCTTATCGCAGTCTCACTCGCTCTTTTGCTTCTTCACGTCACTTCTGTCTTAATCTGCCGTATCTTGTCGCCAGAGTCATATTCCTGGCCAGTGTTAGTCACATCCACAATGTTGGTATGTACTGTACGTATTAGCAGTTATGCTGCCCCCAATGGTTTTGGCTCTACCTTCAAATTCTGGCCATTTCTTGCAAAGCACACCTTTTAATTGCCTAGTCTGTAAATGTCAGAAAATAGCTTTTTAATAAAAAAAATAGTAGTACATGTGCGTCATGATTTCTGAGAGTTGATGTCTTTATATGTCTTGTTTTATCAGATGAACAATCAAAAGATTTGTCAAGATAATGTTTGGAGTTTGTGATTAATAAGTTAATTAAACGATTAATTGATTTTCAGGTCAGTTTTCTGTTGATTGTCTAATCCAAATTAAGTAATTGGTAAAACTTCCCGAGTCCTGTTGTTGAGTTTGTTCATGATTGGTTAATATATATTAATTGCTCTCTAGTGGCAGTGTCTAAAAGAAACTTGAGAGCTCTTTTACCAAATGCAGATAAACTGAAAGTATTATGCCAAGTTCTTATTTCTGTATTATTTTGGTTCTCAGAAGCTGTACGTCTGTTTACCTCATGCTTACTCACACTTAAAGTTGTGTAATTGAGATGACGTGTGATCGTTTTTCCAGTATCAGCTGATTATCCGCAAAAATTACCTGCCAGCGTGGCATGATTTAACTACCAAAGACAGATTGAGCTGCGTTTTCCTTTTGATTCATGTTCCATGTTTTTTTCCGTCCCTCCAGACGACATCATCGGCCCTGAAAGGTGCCATTCAGTTAGGCATCACGCACACGGTGGGCAGCTTAAGCCAGAAACCTGAGAGAGATGTGCTGCTGCAGGACTTCGAAGTGGTGGAAAGCATCTTCTTTCCCAGGTGAGTCTTTAAAGTGATGAAGTGAAGATGATTAAATGTGTCTTTTCTACATTAATAAGTCTTGCTGTGTTTGGCTTACTCCTCTCCCTCCTGTTTTTTTTTTTCCTACCGGCAGTGAGGGGAGCAACCTGACACCAGCCCACCATTATGGAGACTTCAGGTTCAAGACATATGCACCGATCGCCTTTCGCTACTTCAGGGAAATGTTTGGCATCCGGCCTGACGACTACATGGTATTCTTGTTTACTCAGCATCTGTAATACTCCAAAAATTTGTATAAAGCTCTGCAGAAATGAAATGAGTGGTGGACTGTAACGAGAAAGTCGTTTTTGAGGAACTGGAAAGAGTGAAATTAAGGAAGTGTGAAATAATGCAGCGTTGACACAGTATAGGTGGAGCTGCTGACGAGGCTCAGCTGACTGTTGATTGTCCTGGTTTTAACCTGCTTATCTGTGTGGTTGTTGTGGTTGTGGTTGTTTGTATTCCGTCACAAGTCTAACCAGCCTGCTCTTTTCTGATCACAGTATTCTCTGTGTAATGAGGACCTGATCGAGCTGTCAAACTCCGGGGCCAGTGGATCTCTCTTCTACCTCTCCAGTGACGATGAGTTCATTATTAAGACAGTGCAGCACAAAGAGGCTGAATTTCTACAGAAACTGCTCCCGGGATACTTTATGGTAAGATTCGGTGAAGGGATTTAAGGTACAAGATGATTTCAGCAGAATGAACGTGCACACGACCATCCCACATAGTAACAACTATGGACTGACACTGTCTGTCTATCACTTCTGCGTGTGTTGGAAGCATAATTACACATCTGTAGCTCATTTAGATCAAGTAACAGACGCTTTTTGGCTGTACTTGAGCATGACAACCCTCTGTTCCTAACCTTCTCTGACATCACTTTTAAACGCCATCACAGTCGAAAGTTCAATCAATCAAATTTCTTACTTCTTTCATAGTCTGACAGCAGAAAACGGATGTCTACAAAGAAATTCGGCCCTAAATCACAAACATGCTGATTTGCACATGACATCTATGTTTGGCGTAATATTCAGTGGAATTTTTACTTTATGGATAATGAACATGGCAGATTAACACAAGATTGTGATGAATGACCTGCTCCACAATTATTACCAATGTCTAGAGGTCCTTAGGTAATATGAGTTCCATGTGTATAGGGCTTTTGTCATAGTGAAAAAAAGTGCTTGTGTGGTTTATGCTGTTGGTTGGAAAAAAAAGCAACTAATGACTTACTAAAATAATGATCATTACTCATGAAAATAATCATGAGCTGCAGAACCAAACGTATCCAACCACACGTTAGCCAATGATTGATTGTGCAACATGAAAGACAGAGAAATAATGCTTCTTATATCTGCGTGTTTGCATTTTCAAAATCATACTGAATGGCTTAAGATGTCTCCACAATGATATATAAGGTGCTGTATTTGTTCCTGACTACATCATTTGTGTGGGACAGTGTGTTTATTTTGACTAATGCGTTCTCCTCTCTACTCTCCTTCAGAACCTAAACCAGAACAAGCGGACCTTATTGCCAAAGTTTTATGGACTCTACTGTGTCCAGGCAGCGGGTAAGAACATCCGCATCGTAGTCATGAACAATCTGCTCCCGAGCGCTGTGCGAATGCACCTCAAGTATGATCTGAAAGGTTCCACGTACAAGCGACGGGCGTCACCTAAAGAGAGAGACAAGGCCGTGCCAACATACAAGGACCTGGATTTCATGCAGGACATGCAGGAGGGGCTGCTAATGGAGGGGGACAAGTACAGTGCTGTTTGCAAGACCCTCCACAGAGACTGTCTGGTAAGACTACAGAAAAATGTCTGTCACAGCATGAAGCTACAAGTGCGATTGTTCTCTGTTTGATTCTAGATTAAAGAGCCTAGTTTACTAAAAGAATTCCTTGCATTTTTCTTGCAAATCTAATCTCTATCACTGCTCTCACAATGCTTGTTATCCTTTATTTCCATTTAGCTTTTGCAAAGTTTTAAGATTATGGATTACAGCCTCCTGGTGGGAGTCCACAACCTAGATCAGGCTTGTCGAGAGCAGGCCAGTGAAGAGGCGGTGGCCGGGGCTGCGGACCAAAGGAGGCCACTAGGCCAAAAGTCCCTGTACAGCACGGCTATAGAGGCCATCCAGGCTGAGACAGGGAGCATGGGATCAGAGGACACGGGGGACAAGTGAGTGTTCGCGTGGCCTTAGAGAGGTCTCGGTCAGGCAACTTCCTTGTCACAGTTTCTGTCACCACAAAGAAGGAATGACAGATCATTAAATAAATACTTTTTGTTTTACTTTACAGAACTGGAGGAATCCCAGCACGGAACTCAAAAGGCGAGAGGCTGCTGGTGTATATCGGTATCATTGACATTCTGCAGTCCTACAGGTAAACACTTCAATGATCCGTCTGTGTCTACACAGGATGTGCTTAGGCATAGTATTGGGTGTCCAAAAGCACTGGTTAAGTGTCCAGAGTCTGAGCGAAGTAGATAAATCTCCTATTTGCTGAACAAAATCAATCTAAACAGTTGATGAATGAGCAAGTGATTGTGAAGAATGAATAAGGTAGTTCAAGTTCAAGTTCCTTTATTAGTACCCAGAGGTAGATTTTGTTTGCAGCGGCAGGGTCATTTCCCCACACATATGGGAAAACATAGAGACACACACATCATCCAAACTCAGGACAGTGAAAGCTAGAAAAAAAGGAAAGGAAAAAGAAAAGAAGAATCTTAAAGTTTTTAGAGAGTTCTTACAGGTCCTCTGTCATTCTGTGGCGATAGTAAATATATAAGAATATGCAAGTGTGGCCTTGGGGCTGCAATGATAAAGATTAGTTTAATGTTTCTGCTGTGAGGATGTTGTGTGAAACCAAATATGTTTGATCTTGTAACTTCATTTTACTAATCCAGATTTGATGTGCTGTTTTTCAGATTCGTAAAGAGGCTTGAACACTCGTGGAAAGCTCTGGTTCACGATGGGGTGAGATACCTTTACTGGCCTCAGTTAACTGTGTTTTAGATTAACAGATGTATATTCTGTAACCTCTGTAATCTTTCCTTTTCTTTAGGACACTGTATCAGTGCACAGACCTGGATTCTATGCAGAAAGATTTGAGAAGTTCATGTGCAATGTGGTCTTCAGGAAGATCCCATGTAAGTATAGAGACAAAGGTGTGTGAGGTGTGAATTTTATTTTGTCACCACAGTGATCCAGTGACAAAAACCTCTGCTTGGTCTTTATTTTGTGGATCAGGATTTCTTCCATTACTAGTAACACTACCGCACAATTTTTGGCTCTATGGCCTCTTGGTTAACATTTTCCCTCTTTTGTCCAGTGAAGAGCTCCCCATCTAAGAAGCGCCGTGTAGTGGCACATGGGCCTTTGAAAAAGACAGCTGGCTCTGGGCCTTTTCTGATGACCCAAACCAGCGGCAACAACCAGCACCCTTTACTCCAGCATCAAGTCAGCACCGACACCATAGAAAACACTGAAGGAGATAACGGTAAGAGCTGGGGATTTTCAGGCTTCAGCTGGAATGCAAAACAAGTGAGAATGAATTTTGTTGAGGGATACCCGCATAGATTCAGTCCTCCAGCATGTACCAGCATGTGAAGTGCTTCTTTCACAACACAGGATTAACAGTTTTTCCTCCTGTCATGCCCAGTCATGCAGTCAGGTCGTCCCGACCTCCTCCCAAAGACCTTACCTCCCAGCGGCGCTGTTGGCAACACAACCGTCGTCTCCTCCGTGGGAAACCCTGGATTTGCTCCCACAAGTCAGAATCCGCCTCAGGATTCCAGTAGGTCGGTTGGAGTGGATTCAAACAACACGGCGAGCAAAGACAAGGAACACAGCACCCCCAAGAGGTGAGAGGAAAAAGATCAGTGTTTTAATATGAGGAATCCTCAGTAGTGTAAACGTGTTGGTTTTAGTAATGCTGTGGATTATAGTTATGATCACGGATTCAGGTGTTTTCTTTTAAAATGTGACTGAAACGTGTATAAAAGTATACACTGTATAAATAACATCCACTAAATCTATTGGTGAAAATGCTGAGCCTCAGTCAACAAGTTCCACTGACTAGTTGGTTCGGCACGTGTGGCAGAAACAACCTTCAGTTCTTGGATTTTTCCGATTAAGACATAAAATAACGTTCAGTTACTGGTTGTTCACGGCACATCCATCTGAAATGTATGCCTTTTCTGACCTAATAGATGTAGGTGAGGTTGACAGGAAATATTAATAACACTCATTACTGTAACACTACTGCAAACAACAGCTGATGCAGTGAACATTAAGTTAAATCAACACCTCTCTGTAAGGCCTGATATATTAGCCATTAGTTTTAGTAATGTTGTAACTAATCAAATGGCAACAGGTGTTTTTTTTTCATCCCTATAACTTTGATTTGTCTGTTTATACACCCAATAAAAACCACACATAAGAAACCTTGCAAATGACATATCAGTCCAACTATTCTATTAACTGATTTATCGTTTCAATGATTTTTAATGAAAAGATATGGCGATAATTGCTGGATCTAAGTTCAGAAATGTGATGATTTGCTGCCTTTCCTTGTCATATATAATTGTAAACTGAATGGCTTTGGGTTTTTGGAACACTTTTTACCTTTTTTTTAATTTTTTTTTTTAGATAAAATATTAATTCGTCAGTTGAAAAATATTAACCAGTTGATTGAGCCATGAAGAAAATAATTTTAGTTGCACCTTAATAATATATTATGATGACTGATCCAATTAATTTTCAACAAAATTTTGCCATGAGTGTGAGCCTCAGAGAGACCTTTTGTTTTAGGCTGTGTACAAATCGCATCTCTTCTACTTCTTCCGGCTGGACCTAACCCGAACAAACATTTTCAATGGTTGACCTTTTGCCGGTGATGAACAGGTTGGGAATGAAGGCGGACTGCAGAGTCGGAGCTTGAGGCAAATATGCCCCTAAACCAGAATCTCAGGAAAATCAACATGTGAGAGGGCTCTGCAGCAACTTTAGAATTTCCATCTAGTGGCAAACATCAAAAAACACGTCATGCAAATCTCAAGTAATTTGTTTTTAAGCAGAGGCGTGAAGGTTGGTGTGCATGTATTCACCTGATTTATTTAGCCACGCATACAGACTCCGTGTTTCATAATGTACTGAGTTCAGTTTACTTATAGTGTCCCCTTTGTTTGTCCGCAGCGCTCAGTTTGGGACCCTTGAAGAAAGTATCGGTGCTGAGGATGTGATCTCACTCAGTGACATTGTTCCTAACACAAGCAAATGCTCTGTAAGTTGATAGAAATATTTTTTTCTCAGGCTTTTCTGTGACACTTTTCACTTATACTGAGTGTTTAACAAGGTTATTTCCTTTGGGTTTACAGGTATAGTTGTGCAAAGGGGACATGGACTGAAATGAACTGAAACAAACTTTGAGGATGTTATGAGCACAGAGGAAATGTTACAACTCCCCTTTCTGTGATTTAAGGTACCAGCATTGAAAAGTTATAGAGTGAATCAGCTCGACCAAGAGGGATATTAAATGTTTTGTTGTTGTTGTTGTTGTTGTTGTTGTTTTTGCACTTTGATTTCCACATCTCAACATGGAATGAGCACGTAGGTGGGTGGTTATGTTCCGACACTAGTTATTGCGGGTGCATTAATGCTGTGGTTATCAAACACTATTCATCTCAAAGGAATGCTTCCATGCCACAACCAAAGATTGTTCTTGGCACTGATGTGCTCAGTTAAACCAGCATTCTTGTAACATGAGGACTTTGCCTTATGTGAGAACTTTTATTTAAGCGTAGTTACAAAATAAATTGTCTCCTCCCATGTGTTTACCAAACTAGTGCAGCACATCCTCATGCATACTTGCTCTGTAAGTGTTTGTACAACCACCCAAAAGTCAGAACCTAGAGGACTGTTTCTGATCCTTTTGACTCAAATGCTTTCGCAGAAATCTATGTAATTTGGGTTGCGAACACAATTTTTTAATAAAAGGTTTTATTTTCTGTATTGATACAAGGTAAGCTGCTGTTTCTTAAGCTTACTCTGAATGCAAATCATGCTGGAAAAGAGGTGATCCTCAGTTTGCGGTTTCTTTTTAACCAGCAGTTGTAATGGACCTGTGCTATTTTTAAGACTGTGAATCCTAAATGTCATCTCTCAAGTTCAGGTTGAAGGGGTTTTACAACAAGATGGGTTATATGCTTGTACACTCTGCAATCTGATATCAGTTTCAGGTTTAGTGTGTAGGCTGGTTTATGTCCAGGTGTGACCAGAGAACTAATGTTCAGATGACAGCAAGGTGACCTGGGGCCTGTCTCATAAAGTTAGAGTTGGTCAACTAATTTTAACATAAACCTTGTCTTTTTCATTGTCAGAGAGGGCCCAAGTTGTAGTTTGAGTTTCGTTGCAATATCAACCAATTTAGCAATGCAGATCAGCTCCTAGTTTACACTATATTTTGAGTCTATATATTCCCTGTCTATATTGTCTCCTCGGTCATACTTTCAGCAAAAAACCCCATGGAAACATTTATAAAGTTTGTTTTTTTCATAAACTTTATTTTTATTAAAACCTTTAAATCCCAATCGTACCAATAAGATCCTTTGCCTCTTTTCCAATTCTTCATACTCTTCAGCTTCTTCTCCATTCACATTAAAAGTGTTTCACTGGGGCAGTAAAACAGAGTTAAGTTAATTATTGAAGTAACTGTAGTAAATAAAACTGATTGATGCAAACTAATCTGACAGTGCATAGGAATAATCCCCTAGACCCATTAATAAGACACTGTCATAGGTAACTACAGGTCATCGGCATGATTAATGTCATTTATGCAACGTGCCCACTAACACCATGTAGTTGTGTAACTACGGCACCTGTGGTTAGTGTGTGCGTGTGTGCATGCGTATGTGCGTGCATGTGTTAATGATGTGACGCTATTTGATTGTGTTATTTCCGGCATTTTGTGTCCTGGTTTTTATATTTGAGTGGTGAACTTAGTATTTCCCAAACAATACTCATAGTAATTGGCATTAGTACAGCCTGTGTCGCTGCGGTTTCCTGAAAGGGATAAACTTTTCACCACATCTCTTATCAAATTAATTTTTGTTGATGTTGCTTGATGCGATTGGTTTTTGGTGAAGTCAAGTTAACAGGGCACGTTGTGTGAGTTTTGTGACACAGGTCATCCAGACTCACCATTGTTGAGTGTAGTGAGGCTGGATGACTTGAAGAGAGGTTTTTGAGACAGGCCCCAACTATCATATAGATGCTATTTTTTTTTTTCATTAGCGACACATGGTGATGGCTGCCTGGTGTGTATAGTACAAAACTATCTTTTTTTTTTTGTCATCTCAAACTGGTAAATGTAGTGTTGGTGGTTCCATTCAAGTTGGTTTAAGATCGCAAAATAGATGCACAGCGATTTAAACCTGAAGTTCCGGTTGCGACATTCTAATTTGCCAAGTTTTACTGAAATCTTTGATATTTGAAAAAAAACAGGAATGTATCAAAATAGCATAAAACTGCATAAAAGAAATTAGTCATTTGAAAGATGAATCGAATGCTTGGAAGAACTATGCAACAAAAGTCTTTGTTTACTCTTTAAATGTCAGTAACTGATGATTTCCCTGCCAAGATTAGATGAAGAACCATCATGTGGGACATTTATACATCCTTTAGATGGTCTGCAGCAATTATTTTATTCTATCGGTTGTTGTTTTCAAACTGTCTCCTGGACAATGCTCTGTCCTAATATTTAAAGTGAAACGGTGCCTTATTGTAAAAACACACGCAGCCTATGAACCAAACATGTAAATAGTCAAGTGTATTATAGTATTTATTATTGTATGTATTGCTCTGGTTTCCAAAATGTTTATTAATGGTGATGATGGATTGAAAATGTGCCTTTTTTTCTCGCCCAACAAACCTGTATCAAAGGCATCCAGCTATAAAAGTAAATCCTTTTTTTTCTTTGTGGTGATTTTGATTGTTAACACAACAACTGGTGAATCGTCCTCTGTATGCTTTAATTCATATTCACTTGCCTTTGAAGTATATACAATAAATGTGTGCACATCCGTAGACAAGAATCACAAAATGCCTTTTCACAGAACATGTATTGAGACGTTTTCTCTCTCTTTCTCTCTGGGAGATGTCGTGTTTTTGTACACTTGCACCAGAAGTTATTAAAGATTAAAAGCCTTGTTACTTTGGTTTGATTTTATAGCCGTATACACATCAACTTTTTTATGTCTCTTATAGTGTTATACCATGAAACTTTCTAACATAACATCTCTTGGTGCATCACACCATTGCAATTTGCAGATCAATAGACATGACTGGTTCAATGGAAAATGTTGGATTAATATTATTTTTTGCATTTATAAGTTTCTTGATTCATCAGGTATTTGAATTTCTGTGATTATGTGATAAAAAGACTTCCCCATCTGGTTATTTTATCCATTAACAGCTTCTTAAATGAGTTTCCAGAAAATGTACTCTATTTCAAAATACTCTTCCTTATCTTTTTATTACAATACAGAATTACATATATGCTAATAATCGAATCCTGGTCTGTTTATTCTAAAAGCCAGTAAATAAAAGTAAATATTGTGTGTTTGGTCGAGATAAGTTTATTGGTAGTGTTGTATAAGGTACCCAAAAGTCATACTTGAGTAAAATTAAAGATATCATTTTAAAATATTACTCTGATAAATTACAAATAGTACTTGAGTAAATGTCTGAAAGTATCTGATATTAAACAAATTTAAGTATCAAAATTGCAAGTAAAAATGTACGGGTTACATATATTTGTATGTTTTTAAGTAAGTTTTTAAGATACGTTATTAAAACATGAAAAATAAAAAGAAATCTAATAAACTGAATGAGGGGAGCCCAAAGTAGACAAACATACATTTGAAAGCTCTAGAAAAAGCAATAAAGACTATCTTGAGTTAAGGTTTATATGAAGAATTAAAAACATAGATGTAGATTCTGTACTGTCTCCACGAAAGCAGATTCCTTCTGCTGAACAAGATTAGTTGATAGTTTCGATTGGAAAAAGTGGATCTCAAGGTTTTTCTATCAAACTACGCTCGCTCCTCAGTAAAATCACGGCTTACATCGGACCAATCATGTTCCGCTTTGTTCAGTCTTCGTCCAATAGCGTGTGAGCATGTAGGGTTACGACAGAAAGCAACAAGAAGTTTCCAAAATGGTGCTCGAAAGTACTATGGTCTGGTAAGAACTCTACAATTGTGTTTTTAAGTAGTTGTCAATCAGTTGGCGGATCATTCGAACACGTCGTATATACTTACAGGGTCGGGTCGTCTATAGGCCTGAATTTTGAGGAAATGTGCCCATTAACTGTGTTGATAATTGACCGTTGACAGCTAACACGGTGTCGACAGGCTGAGTCATGATAGCTAAAGTTAGCTTGGATTTGCGGTGTTACAAAAAGTATTTTGTTCAACTTTGGCACATACCAACACATTCACGAATGTTGTTCTGTATAATTATGTGTGTTTTATCGAAATGATTGACTGACAACACCGATGAATTGACTATTTCCACCGGTGGAGTATGTGGTGTCACGTATTGCTAACGTTAGCAAGCGATGCTAATGCTGGTTTTACGTAGCGTTATATTGTAACTAATGCCAGCTATTAAATAGCTACTGACTTGGTGGATAAGACAGGCTTTTCTATGGGGGACCAATGATGAAGACGAATTTTGATGTCTTAACTTAATTAGCTATTAGTAAGACCTAACATTTGACATGAGAATGACACGTCAATTGCTAATGTTAGCCGGCTAGTAAACCTAGCCAAGTGCTGTAACGTTATAGTAGCCACGTTAAACTGATATGTTCCCCTCAGTGTGGACAACAGTGAATATATGAGAAATGGAGACTTCCTACCAACAAGGCTACAGGCACAACAAGATGCTGTCAACATTGTCTGCCACTCCAAAACACGAACCAATCCAGAAAACAACGTGGGCCTCATCACCATGGCAAAGTAAGCTCATCTCGCTTCATTTAACAATCGCAATAACCCCTCGCATCACTCCCACAGCCCTAAATAGTGCGAGTTGTTTTGTTGTACATGGTTGCTTACTGCCAGGCGTGGATGTTAACCTTTGTTTTCACGCAGCAACTGTGAGGTCCTGACCACACTGACACCAGATTCTGGTCGCATCCTGTCCAAACTCCACGCTGTCCAGCCCAAAGGAAAGATCTGCTTCTGCACAGGCATCAGAGTGGCTCATGTGTGTAACTTGGATGTTTCTATTTTAAAATATTTGTTTGGAAGTCAAAAGAAGGTCTCTAATTACTTAACTGTTAAATGAGAGGTTTTGCTTTCTGCAGCAGTGTTTTTTTTTTTGTTTTTTTTTTTGAGTTGCTATATTTTATACTATGTTTTTTTCCCGCGCAGCTGGCCCTAAAACACAGACAAGGGAAAAATCACAAGATGAGGATCATTGCCTTTGTTGGGAGTCCGGTGGAGGATAATGAAAAAGATGTACGTTTTAAAGTCTTCTATTACATTTCGTGCCAATCCCACAGAAAGAAATGTTGTTTTCCTGCCAACAACATGGGTTTAACACACTCTTCTGTTGTCAATGTGTGTCTGTACTTTTTCATCTTTTCTTCCTGCTTCATTCCAAACCTGCTGATGCTGCAGCTCGTCAAGCTGGCAAAGCGCTTGAAAAAAGAGAAAGTGAACGTGGATATCATTAACTTTGGAGAAGAGGTGAGGAATTCTCAGTTTATCTCCCATCATACTGCTGAAAGTTTGATTTATTTTCTTGATTTCCACATGTGAAACTCCTTCCCATCTGTAAATTGAATTGTCAATCGACTTTGCCATCTGTCTCCACCTGTGTATCCAGGAGGTGAACACAGAGAAGCTGACTGCTTTTATAAACACTTTGAACGGGAAGGAGGGCACAGGATCCCATCTGGTCACGGTCCCTCCGGGTCCCAGTCTGGCTGATGCGCTGCTCTCCTCTCCCATCCTGGCTGGTGAAGGAGGCTCCATGATGGGTCTTGGTGCCAGTGACTTTGAATTTGGTGTGGATCCCAGTGCTGATCCTGAGCTGGCCCTGGTAAGGAACATAAATGCATAATGCCAGGAAAAATGATCCACAATTTGAGAAAGAACCTCCAGGGTTATTTTTATTGCAACTGTTGGTATTTGTTGTGATGGTACCAAAAAAGAAAAGAACAGCAGTTAGTATTTGTTACTTGATCATATATATGTAGGTAGTAGAAATGGAAAACTCAAATGCCAAATCTGTCCTACCATGAACTGATTCACTTTAAATCAATCTGTGCCAGATTTTTGTACAGTAGATCAAATCTTTCAAGTAATGGTATAGAAGGAAAGGGAGCGTGTGAGATGCCACCCTAGCAAAAAGTCACAGTGAGTCAGGGCAACACTCTGCAATCTTTGTAATGCACAATACAATGGCAACACGACTAACCTGAGGAAACATCAGGGCAAACATAGAATATATCTAAAAATTGAAGAGAGCACAGTGTTTTATAGCCTCAGAGCCAGAACCCTCCTATATGATTGATGTGGCATCAACAACTTCATTAACATGTAATTACTAGTTGGAGAAGTTCCTTTTCATTGTCTTAGTTAGTGTTTTTGCTACCCAAAAGTCTGCCACTGGTTATGTACAGATTCCCTATCAACATGCTCTTTTGATTTTATTGTGTCCAAATCCTTTTTGAGGAAATATTACAGTATGCAAGCTTTTCTGTAGTGACAACATTAACATTAAGAACAATGTACAGCGTATTGCTGACATCTGCTGTTTACTATTTAAAAAAAAAAAAAAAAAAAAAAAAAAGTTTTTATCTAGTCCTGTACTGTGCTGATCTGTTCTGATCTGCTTCCAAGTCTTGAACAGCTTCCTCCATTTGAAGCAGTACAAGCTGTACTTGTACTTTATGTTGTTACAGAGAGGGCAAAGTACCAAAAAGAAGGGAGTTTGGCACTGGTACTTAAAATGTGAACAATACCCATCTTTAGGAAACACCAGTGTGTCACAGATACTGTGCGTATATGAGTACAATACATGTGCATCAGCTCTTTAGACCCTGTGTGAGGTTAGAAACCACTTATCCATAAGTTGAAAGCCAATGCGAATCTACTAAGTCATTTCACTGCTGTAAACAGAGGGCTTGATAAAGGTGATAATATGCTGTAGGCATCCTTGAAACAGGCCCACAATGTAAAAAAAAAACCTTGAGATTTGTTGTATGTATGGTAATTTGGAAGCTGCAAGTGGATGCTGTTATTGTGTTGTGGACGAACCTTGATGAGAAATATCCCTCGCGTTGCCTTTTTGCATTTTGTCCTTGTATCAGGCCGCTTCACACTGTACCTCCTCATACTCCCACATGTTGGTGCTCTGTGGTTTATATCAGAATAGAATAAAAGGTAGCCCTTCAGAGTTGTAAGCGGTGCCCTTTGTCTCTGTTTCTCACTGTGCTGTTTGTGCACTGCTCTAGGCCTTGCGTGTATCAATGGAGGAGCAGCGACAGAGGCAGGAGGAGGAGGCCCGCAGAGCTGCTGCTGCTTCTGCAGCTGAGGCCGGCGTGCCCACACCCAGCGCAGACGGTAACTGCAGGATCGACAAATAATAGCTTTCACTTGTGTGACAGCGCTGACTAGAATAAATGTTAGGGTTTGATAGAATGATAATTATTGGTCCCTTACTCACTTTTGACGGATCTTGTCACAGAATCAGAGGAGGCCTTACTGAAGATGTCAGTGTCTCAGCCTGAGAGCGGTGCTGCTGTGCTTCCTGACTTCAGCAGCATGACGGAGGAGGAGCAGATAGCCTACGCCATGCAGATGTCTCTTGCTGGAGGAGGTGAGTTCAGTTTGATAATCAAGCACATTTCTGCTCTTACTATCACCTATGGTCACTTTCATATTTGCTGGTGCGTCTGTTTAGAAAAGTTCCTTTCACCTTTTCTGTGAACAGAGTACGGAGAAATGGACACAGGAGCTCCAATGGACACAGCAGAATCAGCCAAGGTGAGTCTTCATACAGTTGCTTCAGATGAAACTGTAATGTTGTGTATTTGCAAAGAGGAGTTATTTTTAGAAGTCTAGTTTATTTTTATGCACAGACAATGACATGATTAGCAGATGGGGCACTTTCAGTGCCTGAATGGATGTGAAATTCTCCCACTTTAGTTAGTCCTACAAACAAATAAACCACTGTGAGGGAAAAAAATAGGTTTCCTCACAAAGACGGTTGAAATAATTAAAACTGATGATCACAACACAGACCTAGAGTCAGGGATGTAGGTTCAAAGATCTGGTTGCGATAAAAACACTCTGGATAAGTTGATCATGCTAAATTTATTTCCCGATTTATTTTTAATTTCAACAACATGACCTAGCATCTTTCAAGTGTTTGTCCACTGTGTCGCCAAAACAGAAATGTTAAATCACCTTCAAAAATATGTTTACTATCTAATCTGTGATGCAATTAACATATTTGCTTCTTAACAAAATGTAAGAAAAAATGTGTAATATGTTTTAGTGCCATTTTACTCTTGGGCATGCTAGATTAGTTCATATTACACGTTTCTTTATGTTGCATTAGAAATGGCAATTATTTGGAACAGGATAATCATGACATGAAGTTTTATATCGTCCCGTGCCTACCTTTTAGTGATGTTAAATGATTCATGAGAGTCTCGTGAAACTGCGAATTCCATAAAAAGAAAACTCTGGAAGAAACCCTCCTGGAATCAGTGGCACATCCCATTCACATGAGGCACAAGTCAAGGACCAATTGGATCTTAAAAGGGCTCTTTTGAACTTCTGTGTTGTGCTGGAAGTCGGTTGTTGGTTTATGTTAGCAATCCCCATTTCTTAACAAACGTTAGCCACTGTTGCTCTCTTTTAGCGGAGGTAGAGAGGCACTCAAGACTGCATGAGGCCACATTTTGTGTGTCATGGAAAATCTGACCCAGGCCTTTCTCAAAGAAATCCACTGAGCTTTAAACACCTCAAACAAATCGTCCACAGGCTTGTATAAGCCACCGAGAGAGACGGGGAAGGTCTTATTTTTCACGTTTCATTACATTGCCAATAAGAAGGTGATTAGGATGTGAATTGCTGAGAATTGTAACATAGAGCCTCATTAAAACCACTTCAATTAAGAACTCATCCGTCCTAATCGACTGTATCCTCCATTGTAACTGAACAGGAGGAAGACGACTACGATGTGATGCAGGACCCAGAGTTCCTTCAGAGCGTCTTGGAGAACCTGCCCGGCGTCGACCCGAACAACGAAGCCATCCGCAACGCCATGGGCTCCCTGGCCTCCCAGACGGGAAACAAGCCGGACGGCAAAAAGGACGAAGAGAAGAAGAAATGAGGAACAAAAGAGACAAATCCAAGAACAATTGCTGACTAATGCAGGATTACTTTAACACGCGAAAAAGAAAAGATTGCTGATGCATCGTCCGACTGACGGCACAGCATGAGACGGCACTCTGAACATTTAATAACGTAGGTTTCTGCCAGACACTCGGAAGCGCCAACAGAATAACTATTTAGTATAAAATCTGAGTAACTCAAATTGATATCATCCCCAAAATGTAAAAAGGATTTTACTCTCAAATCACCTCCTGCGCTCCTTACTCCTCATTTTCTCTGCACCATATATTGACAAGAGAGAAGAATTTGTGATGACAGGCTCTCAAACTAAACATTTAGCCACACTCCTGTCATGTCTTTGTGTTTTTTGCAATAAAAAGCTGTGTGTATATATGCTGCCTTTTGGTGTGTTTCTTGCCCTCAGAGGCTCGTATTCCTGACAGTGCTGTGTGTGGAGAGGAAGGACAAGAAGGTGCGATGCAGGGATCGCTGTCCCGGCATTCATATGGCTCCACACGAAGCTGAAAATAGTCTGGTTAGGACATTTATTAATGCTTTATGTCATGCACAGTGGGGATAAATATACGTGTCGCTTGCGGCATCCTCCGTGCATTTTTCCAGCGCTATCTCAGCCTGATAGGATATCCCGGGTCATGTGACGGGAAGCGCAGCATTTTCAGCTGAAAACGAGCTAGGATAGTCGGGAATCGCATATCCAGGTAAACAATCAAAATACATGAAATATTAAACGAAAATCCCCATCCCAACCGGCCTCTTCTGTGTCATCGTCGACCCTACGATCACCGGGTTGTTATCGCTGTCAAACCATACCTCAGCAAACCGCTCCAGTTTGCTTTTTATTGGCGAACGCTAGCTAGTTAGCTAAATGACCCCTCTCTGTCTTGGCTGGAGCTCAGCGGCCAGCTAACCCAGCCTCAGTCGGGAGAGGAATATCGCTAGCTGCGAATAACCGAGCTCGCTTCTCCCCCACCGGCTGACCAGTTTCTCAAATGGTCACTACTGCAAAGCCTGGCATGCACTAATAGCATTATTGAAGCAGTGTTTCCCATTCATAGCAAATTAGTGCTGAACCTGTTACCAGAGGAGGGTTCGGTTTGCAGAAACTGCATCGCTAGCGTCGCGCTAGCTGGCTAACGCTAGCACAGGATCCTTGTTGCTTAGCTAGCTTCCCCTGTTATGAAGCTAATCAGCTGTCAGTTTGAGCTGAAAGGAAGCTGCATGCTGTAAATCTCGTCATCGAAGATACAACGACCTTTCGAACACTTGTAATATTTTCCGTGTTTAGATTTTGTAGCAGGTTTTATGTTGGCAAGGCAGAGCTAAAGCTGATGCACAACAACTCAGATTCATGCTGGTGTATCCTGCTGCCTTCTGCTGTTATGTCTATGAATTCGTGTTTTCACAGGAGTTAATCCCGGTATGGGGGACATGAAGACCCCAGATTTTGATGACCTGTTGGCAGCATTTGACATTCCTGACATTGATGCCAAAGAGGCCATCCAGTCTGCCCCAGATGAGGCAGAGGGACCCCATGGAGCTGCTGGGGCACCTCTGGGAAAGTCGGATACCGGGGTGGGTGTTGGGTCATCCATGAGACCGCCGAGCCCCCCAGACCCCCAGGCGGACACCTCAATTGTTAGTGTGATTGTGAAGAATAAAGTGCGCCTTGAGACCAACGATGGAGGTGATGGAGACACAGATCAGGACCCTATTGATGTGATTGCAGGGGTGGATGTGGGTCCTAGACTGGGAGCATGTGCCCCCGGAATGGCTGAATCTGAGGCTCTTAACCATAACGGGTTTGGGGCGTCTGGAGTCTCCACACCCCTTCCACTCAGTCAGACCCAGTCTAACGGAGGGCCGTGGTCAATGAACACCCCTAAGGTGTCCTCGGAAGCAGCTGGCGCTGGTGCGGCCAAGTCTCACAAGCAGGGCGGGAACATTTTCAACAGACTTAAACCGCTTGTGGCGCAGGGGTCTGGAGATCCAGTGGGCCGGGCGAGGAAGATGCAGCTTCTACAGCAGCAGCACCAGCAGCAGCAGGATACGGGCCAAGAGAGGGCGGATGGAGTCAAAGCATCGTTACCGTCGTCTTCCTCTCTGTCGGCCGGGTCGTCTCCTCTGACTGCAGGGGGAGCCGTCGGACTAGCCTCGCCTTTCTTTCCGCCCTCCAAGCCTCTGCTTCCCACTCCACCTTCTGCCCTTTCATCACACCCGCTGCACTCATCTCAGCCTTTTAACGGAGCTCCCAAAGTTGGCCCTGCTGGATTTCAGCACCAGCAGATGGAGGAGGATGATTCTGACCCTGATTTGGGGAGTCCACTGGTGATCCAAGAGAACCCGGACTCCCCGACTTGCACTCAGCTGAGCCGACGTTACAAGTCTGACTCTGTCTCGACCCAGCCCACATCCTCTGCTGCGTCTCACCCTAAGCCGGGAGACACTCCGTCAGGTGCATCTCTGACTTCATCAACACCCCAGTCTGGTTCAACTGAGAGTCCCCAGCTGGAGGACAGGCATCCGGAACATGTCATAGAGGAGAGGGACTCCCCAGAGAGTCCCGAACCAGAGATGCCAAAATCAACTGCAGCTAAGAGGTGCTCCAGCCCTGCCGTGGCCTCCACGCCGCCTCCTTCTGAACTGCGC
Organism: Sparus aurata; assembly: GCF_900880675.1. Lineage (NCBI taxonomy): Eukaryota > Metazoa > Chordata > Actinopteri > Spariformes > Sparidae > Sparus > Sparus aurata. The sequence continues at coordinate 12,057,176 of NC_044189.1, read as the reverse complement.
GAGCCCAAAGAGGAGGAGGAAGAGATGGAGGTCGGGAATGGGCTTGAGAGGGTCAATGATGGCAAAGCTGACAAGGGAGAAAATGCGAGAACAAGTGAGGAGAAGATGGATGTCAATGATGGCAAGGTTAAACCTCAGTCCACTGACGGAGGAGAGGCAGGTGTTGCTGCTGCACCTGCTGCCTCTGGAGCTCCATCCCGACCCCTTAAAGTCAGAATAAAGACAATTAAAACCTCCACAGGTGGAATCACCAGAACTGTCACAAGGGTCGCGCCCAAAGGTGGTGCCGCAGGGAAAGGTTTGGACCCTAAAGCTCAAAGTGAACGCAAGGTGTTAGGAAGCAAGGCCCAAAAGCTTGACGCTTCCGGTCACATGACGACATCTTCCCAGAAAGTAAGCGCTCTCAATGCTCTGCCTGTGTCTACACTCGCAGCCAGCACCGTCATGCTCGCCGCCGCCACGAAGGTTCAAAACAAAATGGCAGCGTCAGACAAGGCCAAGGTTTCCGCCACTGCCGTAAGCATCACTAAATCTGCTGCCCTGCCTGTAACTCCCTCTGTGGCCTCCTCTCCCAAGTTCTCTGTCGCTGCCGGTGGGATCAGCGTCCGCACCACCACTAAGACAGCTAACGGAGGCAGCGGCACCATCATAGGCGGCACGCTCCAGCCAAACAAGCCCGCCTCCATCGTCAACAGCACAGGTGCTGTGATCTCCCGCAGCCAGTCAAGCCTGGTGGAGGCTTTCAACAAAATCCTGAACAGTAAGAACCTTTTGCCGAGCTACAAGCCCGACCTCTCTGCGCCTCCTCCGCCTGAGTGGGGTCTCCCACTCCCAGCCACGGGGTACCGCTGCCTGGAGTGCGGAGACGCTTTCGCCCTGGAGCGCAGCCTGGCCCGCCACTATGACCGGCGGTCGCTCCGCATCGAGGTGACCTGCAACCACTGTGCAAAGAGGCTGGCCTTCTTCAATAAGTGCAGCCTGCTGCTGCATGCCAGGGAGCATAAGGAGCGTGGGCTGGTCATGCAGTGCTCGCACCTCGTCATGAGGCCGGTCACTGTGGAGCAGATGATTGGACAGCAGGACATTACACCTATTGGTGGTGAGTAGGGCTACAGCTAGCAATTATTTGAATTATTGTTTTGGTTTTTTTTAGGATAAAGGTGGATTATGTAGTTCTGGGGAAGCAATTTTAATCAGAAGAGAAAGATCGTTATGACTGATTAATTGTTTTCACGACTGAATAAACAGACTGACCATAAAGGACGACACCATCTCATATTGTTTTGCTTTGTTTTACATTGGCGGACCCTGCCACCTTTCTAGCTTTAAACAGTGTTCTGGGGAACTTATCTTCCTCTGAGACCAGCTTGTTTATTCAGTTATGGTAATATAAAAGTTTCTATCTATGTATCTTCACCTCGTTAATATTGGGAATATAAAATTTCTAAGTTTGAATTTCTTATCCAAAACAATGTAGTGCCCCTTTAACTATGTGTTCATTGAAATACTTGGTTAAATTCACAATAATAATTTTAAAAAACATAGAAAAAACATACTTTTCTCCCAGTCTGAGGACTAAGAAACCGATGATATAACTTTTTTTGACAAATGACTGTTGATCAAAATTGCCGAGTGATTGTGATGATTAACTAATGCAACTTTACAGACCCAGAACACGAGCTGAATAAAGTGTGTTCAGTGCTTTTGGAACCAACAATCAGTGATGTGTACATCATTGTATGGCTGCGATCGGCCAATGACTATGTCTATAAAAAAAAATTGAAAATACCGAAAAGTAATGATTAATAATCAGAGCCCAAAATAGGGTCTTCTAGTAATTTCTTTGGCCGACTGAAACCCAAAGAGATTCAGTTTATTGACGTTGAACACTGGGAAAAAAACACCTTAATTGTCAAAAATGAGGAGCAAATTATTTATGAAAAACAAATGCTGTTGATTGACTAGTCATTACAGCTGTACATCATGTACGATTATTTATTTCAAAGTCAATTAAATTAAAGAACAACAAAAATATATTCATCAAACAAACCCTCACTCCGATCATTCGTCTTGTGACTCATCTCCCGTCTCGTTTCCCATTTGTCTCTTCTGATTTCCACCTGTGGCTGACCAGGCCTGCTCTCCCCTTCGTCCTCCTCTCCTCCAGTCTCCTCTCCCTCCACCACGACCGGGGGCTCCGCCGCCTCCGCCAACTCCAGCCCGATGAAGGACGCTTCGGCTCCGTCGGCGGCTCAGCCTCGACCGGTCCGACGTGCACCTCAGGGCCCCCAGGCGCTGATGCCCCTGCCTTGCAAGAAGGCCGAGGGGCTGCAGTACAACAACTTCAAATGTCCAGAGTGCCAAACGCAATTCTCCGGCAAAGCTGAGCTGGTCACCCACCTCCAGCAGATCAGAGGTTCTCCCAACTCGGTGAGTCTGTATTCCCTCGTTTCCTGCTGTGACACAGCGTTGGTCGGGTCTGATTTTTGTTTGATTTTCCTTTTTTTCCCCTTCTGTTCCAGACATGTACGCAATGCTCGCCTCCCATGATGCTGCCTAACTCCTGTGCCGTGTCCGCCCACCAGAGGATTCACAAACACCGAGCGCCTCACGTCTGTCCTGAGTGTGGCGGCATCGCCAGGCAGGCGAGCTTCCAGACCCACCTGGAGGAGGCCTGTCTGCATTTTGCCAGGCGCATTGGATACAGGTGTGGAGACATGTTCCAAACCATCATAAAGACCTGTCATCTCACCCAACGTATGCCAACAATGTCATGACCATATGATTTAGTGTCAACTGATGTCTGGGCCATGATTTGATACCTAAACAGGAACGGGCACCAATCAAATGAAATTTAATCGGGTAAGCTTGAATGCATTAAAAACGTTCTGTGAACAGCAGTTTGTATAATTGGCTCAATTTCCATACATTTTTCCGTTTAAGGAAGTAAACAATAGCAGATCTTCGATTTAGACAACTGCTGTCACAGAAACTGCCGTTCATTTGGATTTATTGTCAGCAACTCAAAAGGCATACTCAAAAACATGTTCCCTCATGATTTCATGGTCTCAATCACAGCCTCCTCACTCTGATACCCCTCTGTACACTTGTGCATGTGTTTAGGTGGTGTTTGTGATTGTGTGTGTAAAAAGACAAGAAAAGAGAGTGAAAACCTGAAATTTCCCATTGAGGAATAAATTAATATATCTTCTGCTCTTCTTGACTTCACTGTCGGTTTACGCTTGAACTCATCTCATCAGGCTGTGTTTTTCTGATCTCCTCCAGGTGCTCGAGCTGCCAGGTTGTATTCGGAGGGTTGAACTCCATCAAATCCCACATTCAGACTGCTCATTGCGAGGTCTTCCACAAGTGCCCCAGCTGCCCTATGGCCTTCAAGTCTTCCCCCAGCGCCCAGAGCCACATCAGCACCCAGCACCCAGTGCTGACTGGAGGACAGGCCAAGTACGTGGATGCAGACACGGAACACTTCTATAGCCACATCGTATTGCAGATGCCTAAAATATAAATCAACTGTTCTCTTTTTGCAGAATGATCTACAAGTGTGTGATGTGTGATACGGTTTTTACCCAGAAGCCCTTGCTGTACATGCACTTTGACACTCATTTAGCCAAGCAAAAAGTGCACGTGTTCAAGTGTCCTGACTGCACCAAGCTCTACGCCCAGAAAGGATCGATGATGGAGCATATCAAGGTCAGTTTTCTATGCAGAGACCAAAGATTTTAGACTTTGAGTTGAACCAGCCTCTCTTCCTTTATGTGTCGCCCATTCATTGCTTTCAAACGGTGAATGCGGTGTCGACAAAGGCACACAGCAAATCCTTGTATCGGCCTTATCAAGGTCCCCTCTCGGTGACCTTGTCATAAGTTCTATACCAAGTACAGTCGTTCATTTAGTAACAGAAATAAGTGTCTTTTATTCAGATGATCTTGTATTTTATATCTTCTAAAGGTGAATGAATTGATTTAAATGCTCTTTATGCTGTCGTCCCTCTCAGACGGCTCACAGAGGACCGTCAGCCAAACAGACAGAGTCTCAGTCCGACGCCTCTAATGCCGCCTCAGCGCCGGCCAACACCTCGGGTCCCTCTGGCCTCAAATCCAAATCCTCCGGTAAAGCTGACAACTCCGACGGAGAGGACTGGGGGCGGGAGCAAGAGGAGGAGGAGGAAGAAGAGGAAGATGACGACGACGATGATGCGGACGAGGACTACACGGCTCCGGGGGGGAACTCGACCGCCGCGGGGGGCAGCTCTCAACCCGCTGCCCAGACAGAGTGGACCTGCCCCCAGTGTCAGACCACCTTCACTGACAACGATGACTATCTAGGTCACGTGAAGTTGGAGCATGGCAAGGTGTGACATACTGCCTATATTGTTTACTTAAAGTTACCCAACTGTTTATATTTTGTGGATGTTACGATGACCTGTGATCGTGGATGCAAACAAGAAAAAGAACAGCTTATATTTGACGGGAGGCTGTTGTTCATTTCCGGTTCATACTGCAGCACAGTACTTAATATGGGGTGTGCCAAAATATCGATACTACGATATATCGCGATATTTCGTCTTGAGGTACGTTATCGATAGACTGGTGCCAACTATCGATATTTAAAAATGTAAAAAAAAAAATCTTTTTTTTTTTTTTTTTTGGCCCACCACCACCACCCCTCTTCAGCGGACAGCTTTATCTTCATTCAAGCATAGGTATACAACCAAATAAAATTTAAAAAATGGTTTAAGTAGCTCTGAAACCCACACATATAGATATTTAATGATAGTTGTAGTCAGTGTGTGTGTTAAGAAGAGACACTGCAATATACTCTTTGTTTAATTGGCTGTCTTTCATGTGAAATTGATTGACAATGTTTTGTAATTCCTGTGAAATGGATTCAGTGCAGTCAATAAATTCTGAATTTCTTCAGTGACACAGATATCGTGATGTATCGTGGATGAAATTTCTTGCAATATGTCAATTATCGCAGAATCGCTGTATCGTGATATTATCGTTATTGAGGGCAAAATATTGTGATGGTATTGTATCGCGAGGTACCTGGTGATACCCAGCCCTACAATTAATTCAATGGTTGTATTGTCGTATTCACTCACAAGATGTCACCAAAATCACACTGTCCCTTTTAAAATCTTTCAGAAAATGATGTAAGTGTATCGAATCGTATCGTTGGCTGAATATCGTGATATATATCATATCGTGTATATTAGTGTATCGCTACAGCCGTAGCACTTAATATCTTTTTATCTTATCTCCCTCTGCCTCTCTGTGTGTGTCTGTGTGTGTGCTCTTCAAACTCCAAAGTTCCCCTGTCGTATTTGTGGAGGCACGTTCAGCACGTCTTCCAGCCTGAGACGTCACGAGCGTGTCATTCACGAAGGCAACAAGAGAGTCTTCCACTGCCAGTGAGTTGCTTCAACTTTCACCAAAGAGTTTGACAGATTCAAACTGACCCACAAGTGTGATATAAAATGTTAAAGATTTCATTTTTTTTGCTAAAAACGAACAAGATTTCAATGGTTGATCTGCTACTCACGCCTGTCAGACAGTTAAATCAGCTGTATTATACATCATTCTGTAAATAATCAAAGTTTTGGGATTCAGAAACATTTAAAACACTTGATGTGTGTCACGTTGTGGAAAATGAAAAGGACACTGTATGTTAAAGATCCAGGTCGGTGACAGATTTTCACTGACACAAGCCACGCACAAAAATCTGACACCTTCTGTGTTTTGCGATTGCTGTCAGATTTTTAAAAAACATATCAGTGTAGGGGTCACACAATATTAAAGCAACATTATGTAGAAATTGGCATTTTGTATGATTTAAATACAAATCGTACAAAAGAAGAATGTCATGTGTTGAAAACGTATATGTTGTATGTAACTCTGTGATCCTACACCTCTCACGGAAGTAACAACACATGATGGGGGCGGAGTGGCTGAGACAGAGTCACCACTCACCCCGTTACAGGACACTGTACCATCAAAAATGTTTTTAAAGCTGTTATTTCAAGGTAGAAAAGTTACATAATATTGCTTTAAGTAGGCTGGAATGTCTATAGTCTGGTATGATTGAAGTGACTTAACCCTGCTTAATTATTTTCGCAGATACTGCACAGAAGGAAAACGCACCTTTGGCAGTCGGTTCTTACTGGATAAGCACGTTCGGCTCCATCACAGAACCCCAGACGGACAAGTGAGTCAGTAGTTACGTTAAAAACCTCATGAAAAGATGTGTCCTGAATCTATACTACATAGTAATTCTAAGCAGGTTTAGAGCATGTAGTGTTCACAAAATAGAAGAATTAATTTTTTCTGGTTATTTGTTGTTTGTTTGCTTTATGAAATGCATGTTGTTGTTTTTTTTTTATTAATTATCTGGAGTATGAAGTTGGCAAACATGCAAACATTCAGTATCTGTCCCCCTGCGTTCCTCCTCAGGGTCCCCCGATGACCAGGAAGCGTGCAGCCACAGGAGAAGGACCAGGCAGCTCCTCAGAACAAGACGGTGAGAGCGGACCTCCTGGAGGCAGGGCGGGAGACGAGGAAGAAAATGCCAACGAGGACGGCGAGGAGGGTGCGGGTCCTGCAAAGAGAACCAGGGGGTCCATTGCAACGTCAGCGCCCAACGAGCTGGAGGAGGACGAAAATGTTTTCCGTTGCGTCCCCTGCGGCTTCTCCACCGAGGACGGGGCGGAGTTCCAGCGCCACATCCCCCAGCACCGGGCCGACACCGCCTCCTTTCAGTGCCTGCAGTGCGGCGTCTGCTTCGCGTCAGCCGGCTCTCTCAGCAGGCACCGCTTCATCACCCACCGCGTGCGGGACACCCAGAGCGACGCCGACCGCGGCACCCCGCGGGCCCACGGCTCTCCCGACGGCTCGCCCGCCGGCTCCCCTCAGGCGCTGGGCGAGGACGGAGAGGGGAACCTGGGCTGCAAGGTGTGCGGCCGGCGTTTCGACAAGGCCTCGGACCTCAACACCCACTTCAGGACCCACGGCATGGCCTTCCTCACCGCACACAAAACAGACAAGCCGCAGTAGAGTGAGGAGGAGGGCGGGGAGCGGGGAGCGTGGAGCGTGGAGCGGACGGAGGAGAATGGAGGCTGTAGAAATATGAATGTCGATCCTGAGATGAAACAGAGCTGCTTCCTGTGCAGGTTTTTAGACACCACGAACAGTTTTATTCTATGTATGGCACCTCTTCTGTGCAATTGTAATTGCATGTTTGATCACGTTACTGGTCACTTAACTAAACACACCTGTGATAGACTCTTGGGTGGAAAGGCTCTCGAGTAAAGCATTTATATATCAGCCATACTGTGTCTAAAAAAAATATGTCTTGTCCTTCCATTTCAGTGTCACTCTGCACTGACTGTAGCCACCTGCCTGTTTCATCATGTAAAACTTAATACGAACACCTCCCACTGTACTCCGACAGCTGTAGTGCCGATATTTTTGTACTTCACATCGTTCATGATATCCATACTTGTTTGCCTCAAGTCCACGCTAACTATCGCGCCGTTGGATCACTTTTAACAGCCCGCGCTGCCGTCAAAACTGATCCGAAGCCAAGATCTCAAGACGTCCGACGCATGAAGGGGAGTGTTTTGGAGAATTTGACACTGATTTTTATGTTGCTATGATATTTATTTATACGGATTAAAAAAAAAAAAACACATTACTACTGTTGGTATTTGTGCGAATTGGTTGCGTCAAATCTTACTCGACATCAAAGGTGCGACTAAGACGCGAGGTGAGAAACTATAGGAGACGAGGTTACTGGAGGTCTGTAGCCTGTGTAGTGTGAATAATGTGTGATGTTGTTAATCGTTAAGCTAGAACAAGAGGAGAGGTCAGGCCTCCTGCCCGTAGTATATGTGTACGAGTTTTGCCATGTAAATACATATAATTACACTAAAAAGAAAGCGTTCTGGTTTTAGTAACTTGCTATGATAATGTGAATACGTATAGTATTTGTACTTGTACTGTTCCCTTTTTTTTTTTTTCCCCCTCTCTCCAAACAATTTGAAGTCTAAAAGAAAAAAGAATTCCCCCCTCAGAGGTAGCTATACATTGTAATTACAAAGCAGAGGGTGAGCGCGGGGGTCGTGTTGTCTTAATGTGTATGAATACAAACGTTTATCTCTTTGAGACGGTTCTTTTTTATCGACAGAATCAGTGCTTGCTGTATTCACATTTCTTTTGTATGTTTCAAAAACAGCCTTCATGGCCTACGAGTGGATTTTTTTGTTTTGTTTGTATCTTTTATATGTCATGATATCATATTTATATAGCTCAATAGTGGAAAAAAATTTCATGTCATTTTCTTTTCCATGGTTGTGGTCTGCTTGCTGAAATGCCATACACTTTTGTGCTGTTTCGAAAATAAATGTGTAAAAGAAGACGATTCACTTGTGCAGCAGGTTCTTCCGGCCGTGGTGCCATCTTGCTCATTTTTCTCGGTATACATCAACATTGGTATGTTGCAACCTCTAGAATATGACACGCTCACTTTGGTTCGTACTTCTGGTCAAGAAAAAAATACCTAAAACTTCATCCATCTCAATTATTTTTTGGGTGGAAATGCTCCGAATGGTTCAAAATATGGTCCAGGAACTGGAACGGAACTGGTTCCATGTCAGTGGAAAACGGGCGTCTGTCACAAAACTACGATTCTGATGAGGTTTACTGTAGTTCATTAATTTTGTTAGCGTTTAAATTTACATTTAGGGCATTTAACAGACACTTTTGTCCAAAGCGTCTTACTAAAAGTACATTTGTCACAAGAAAGAACCCACAACATATCACTGTTGATAAAGTAAGAATGAAAAAGTAAAAATGTAAGCACCTGCTAATTAGCGCTAAACACAAAGTCCTGCTAAGGCTGATGGGAACGTCATTAGTTTTGCAGGTGTTCAATCAGAAAACAAATTGTTTGATGGTTTTTTTTAAAGATTTTTTTTTTTGCCATTTTATGGCTTTATTGATAGTACAGCTGAAGATATGACCGGAAACAGGGGGGGGGGGGGGAGTGACATGCAGCAAAGGGACCCAGGCCGGGAGTCGAATCTAGGCCTGCTGCAGAGCCTCAGCACATGGGACGTGCGCTCTACCAACCGAGCTAAATGGCGCCCCAATGTATCAAAAGTTTGACCAGATGATGGTGCCAAATGAAAAGTCACGAGATTCCAAAAGACATTAGAATTCGTCCCGAGGGGAACATTTAAGGCCAAGTAAAAAAAATAATTCAGTCATTATCCACTCACCCCGATGCTTTGTAGTCTACAAAACATTTCTGATTCCGACTTTCCATTGGCATGAGGGTGAATAGATAGACAGAATTAAGATTTTTGGTGTAAGCTGGAACCACAATCGTCATTAGGATTCATCATTGGGCGACAATGAAGCTCTGTCCAATCCGTGACATGTTTTACTCGACAAGGAGAAAAATCTGACCTGCTGGTGGAGGGAAAGTTGTCGGGATTCATAGTCGAGAATGTCATTTCAGTTTTCTGCAGTAAAACTGCTCGACCCTGTCACAGATATTAAAGACAGCCTCAGAGGAAAGCATACCATCAATAACCTTTACTGTATAATCACAGCTTCTTTAACCTTCTCACTACATTTTAGTGCTGGGTTTTACACAGTGTGGCTTCACCCCCTCCAGCTCCACCCCCGCCTTCTCCTCAGTAGCCTCTTGACATGACGTGTGGAGCTCAGACAGACTGGGGTGGTGCACTTCAATCATCAGCATGTAGATCAGTGTTCCCAGCAGCGCCCCGACACAGGGGGCCACTATGGGCACCCACCACCAGCCACCTCCGGCCCTGCAACGACAGCAGGGTCACATCCAGTCAGACTTAAACTCATTCACGTGGGGCAAACTACATGGTTTGAATACAGCTGCCACTAACTTGAAAACATCCACTCCCCAGCCGGCGATGTACGTGAACAGTCGAGGTCCCAAATCCCTGGCTGGGTTGAGGGCGTAGCCGCTGTTGGAGCCCATCGAGACGCCGATTACCAGCACGGCTGCTCCCACCAGGACCGGCTGCAGACCATCAGGGAGGGGACTGTTCCTCTGGTCCCCCAGAGCCAGGACACACATCAGCAGGGCCGCTGTGCCTATCACCTGGAGAACAGGGGAGTCATCACACACATGCAGAAAGGCAATGTGAAAACGAAGGCAACATCTGGTGTTACAGTATCTGACCTGGTCCACGACACCTCCCCACAAACTGAGGTAGGCAGCTGGGTAGGTGGAGAATATGCCGGCGGTGGCGGTGGGACCTGTCACCGTCAGCTCACCTCCGCTGTACGCCTGGATGGCATCTGCAAACATGTAAAAACACATGAAATCACTTGTCTTATTATCACTTTTATGCATGCTAAACACGAAAAACAAACAAAGGCACTCTTGAGTCAATCCCTACCAAAGAACCGCTCACCCAAAATTTAAACACGAAAGTGTACTCACTCACAGACACTGTGTTATTCCTGTGATCTGTGCATTATTCCCTGAGATATTAAAGAAGGAGTTGAAAGTAGCCATCTCTCACAACCTTAAACAAAGTGAGGAAAACCTTCTGGATTTGCACCAGAAGTTAAAGGGGTCCATTCTGGGCCAAGACTCATCTTCCATCCAAGTTTTGTAGAAATCTGTTCAGAAGTTTTTGTGTCATCCTGCTGACCAACCAACCGACAGACAGATGTGGGTGAAAACATGAGATCTGTAACTCACCGTAGTACTGCAGACCAACGGTGGCTGCTGCCAGAAAGGCTCCCATCACCTGGAAGAAGACGTAGAATGGCAGCTTCATCCAGGGATGTCGGCCCAAAGCGCACAAGCTCAGAGACACAGCCGGGTTCAGATGGGCCCCTTAATGAGGGAAAATAATCAGGTCAGGGTCACGTCTAACATCAAACTTTGCATAATGACACTCTGACATTTTAGGTAACCTTTGACATTACGTCAGTTAATTGATTCCTAACTATTCTGACTTTCAATTTGTTTCATTTTTCCCAGAAATTGTCAAATCTTTACTGCCGGTCTTTGTCATTTCTGATGGTAAATGAAGAGTTTTGTAGTGGTGGTTGGAGAAAAGAAGCAACCTGACGACGCCGCTTTGGCGCCACTTCTGGAATTTTCACAATTCTTTAAACATTTTTTTCAGACTAAGTGATAGATACGTTAATCGTGATTGATTATTGATGAAAATAACAGTTAGTTGCAGCCCAACTTTTACACATACATATGATCCTGTTGAGAAGTGTTGACCTGCGCGGTGACTGAAAGTGACAACTGCAAGAGATTTTTGTTTTGGCAGAAGGCAGGCTAGTCTGATTTTTTTTTTTTTCGAACTCATTTAATGACTGCATTTTCATGTCCTAATTCACATGTCATAATGGCTCTTCCTTGGCAATAACGTTCAAGTTAATTGGTGCGATCAGCGCGATTTTATTGCTCGTGGACTCGAGTCGAGGTGTTATTGTTGCTCTGGAAGCAGGGGCGGTTCTAGGGGCGGTTCCCTGTGGCCTCCCCCCCGACAGGGAGTCTGCATCAATTATACAGTGAAAGATTTCTTGCAATGATTTTGTTTTGAAGGGAAAGGCCGAAATAAAGCGTCTCAGCAGTTTACTACCCAATCAAAATTGCTGAAATTGTAAACACTGTTTTGTCTGAATGAGGGATTTATCTATTTTTCCGGGTTGTATGTGCCCCTTAAAAAAAAAAAGCCGGCCCCAACCTGGCCCCCCTATTAAAACTGGTCTAGAACTGCCACTGTCTGGCAGACTGTACGACATCCTCACATGTGCTGCGAGGAAGACCGTCTTCACGTCAGAGATAAATGACAAACTCGTGTAAGATAATCAAGGAGTGTTTTTATCGTCTGGCATACTTGACCTGTCTGCCTCACTCATCAAACGGACAGTTTGTGAAATATTGACTGTATATATCCATATCATTATAAGAGAGAGAGAGAGAGAGAGAGAGAAGAGAGAGAGAGAGAGAGAGAGAGAGGAGAGAGAGAGAGGAGAGAGAGAGATAGAGAGAGAGAGAGAGAGGAGAGCGAGGAGAGACAGAGACAGAGAAGAACGATAGAGAGAGAGAGAGAGGAGAGAGAAGAGAGAGATAAGAGAGAGAGAGAGATAGAGACACAGAGATGAGAGAGAGAGCCCACAGAGAGACATAGAGACAGAGAGAGAGAGAGATAGAGAGAGAGATATAGAGAGATAGATATATAAAGAGATATAGAGAGAGATATATATATATATATATATATATATATATATATATATATATATCCTTTTTTTACCTTCCTTATAAACACTTCAATTGAAATGCCCCTTTTACATTTGAGCTGTTATTATTACAGTGTTTCATTTTGTATTATATCTCAAAAATGTACTGTACTGTTCTTTCTTCCCCATTACAAAATGCACAAAATATATAAAAATTGCACCAAGGATCTTAAAGGTTCACTTTATGTATGAGGACAATGGTTCTGTTCTGACTTAGCTTTGCTCTAAAGAAACTGTCGGAGATCTGACACTTGAAGCAATTATGAGACTTCACATTCCCCCTTTAAGAGAAAAGGTTCAAGGTCAAAGAAAACGAGGAGAAACGAGAATGAGGGACTTGCTTTTCTTCCCTGTCACCTCGCCGTTAATGTTCACACAGTCCCTCACCTGAGACTCCGCGGGACACAAACACCCCGAATGTCACTCCCAGAGCAAAGCCCAGATTGATCGACAGGTACTGCCCGTTCTTGTCTTGGCTCGTGGTCACCTGGGCGGCAGAGCCACATCCGAACAGCTGCAGGGGCGTGACATGAAGAGCTGCGTTAGTTTAATACGACAACCCGGTGAAGATCAGTCAAACAGAAACCTGACAACAGCGGTGATCCAGATGTGATGACACTCTGTGCTCAGCTAAGCAAGTCTGCAGCCTTCGTATCATCTTTTTTTTTTTTTTATGAACCTCATTTCCAAGGAACCTGCTTTATGATTTACGTTGTAAATGTTCATTGCCCTGACAGGTGAGAGACACAAACATCACTGCTCACTTCAAATCACTGATGAGCAACACGCCACCCTCTCTCTCTCTATCCTCCCCCAGCCTCCCCCTCTTATTTTGTCTGTCTAGTTCTCAGGCCAAAGTCCTTTGGTTATCCATTGTGTGGATTCACAAGCTGCTTCAAAACAAAAAGACTAAGCGCGTATTTCTTTTTCTGAAACCATGTCAAACACTTTGGAAAGTTAGAAATTCTTTGTTTTCAGGAGGCTTTGTAAATATTCAAGCACATTTAAAGGCCGAATCTGTTGCTTTCCTTTGACAAATTGATGCTTTAGAGGGAGACACATTTGGTAAACCCTCTCCACCTACGCCAAAATGCCTTGTGCAGCTAAATTAAGTTCAGATCCTTGAAGAAAAATACTCACAATCAGGACATAGACTCCGAGGCACTCAGCCAAACACTCCCTGACCAGCTGGTTTCTGATCTGACACTTCCTCAGCAGCCTCTCCATCCCCGAGGTTTCCTCTGCACCGTCCGGCCACTGGTCAGCTTTCAGAGGCGGGACGCCGTCATCAGGTGGGTCCGAGCCACACAGCACCGCACTGTCCGTCTTACTGAGCAGAGTTTGCCCTTTCATACTGGAGCTGTAGGCTACGTCACACACTTTATGGCATGGCTGAGGAGGCGGCGGCGGAGTGTGTGCACGCAGCAGAGGAGAGTAGTTCACGCTGTAGGACATCCTGATGCCTAAATCACAGCAGGCATGATGAGAAAAATCCTGGCTGCGCAGAGCTGGGCTCACACTGCTTCACTGGGCTCACACTGCTTCACTGGGCTCACACTGCTTCACTGGGCTCACACTGCTTCACTGGGCTGGTTTCTCTGCGACTTCACCTGATCGGAATTGACTCTGATTGTTCCTCTCGTTTGATTGGTTGTTACACTTCTTCTTTTCTTGTTTCCCTGAATACAAACAGGAACAGAATACACATGTCTGTCTTGCTCCACTGTTAATATTTCCATTTACCTGGAACAACTTGGTGTGCGGGTTCATGCTGCATCTGTATAAATGACCACAGCATAATAAAGCAGATAAGAGATGGAAATCTCTCTGGCTGGGACCTTGTGCTTGTGTGTTTATCGGTGTGATCGCTGATAAGAGTTATTACCCCTCAAACAGACATGAGAGAGACAGGTTAGACTGTAGATTTAACACAAGATGCATATTAAATGTACCTATTCTGTACACACTGCAGCTGGTGGAGTAAATAATTGCAAATGACCAACACCCAGGAGGAGATAACATGTTTGCAGAGAGACCATAAAACGCCTTTAAATGGCCATCAGATTACTCAGTGCGTTATACAAGAGGAGCAAAGCACTGCATAGAAACATCTCATCTCTATTTTATAGCCTCGTAGAATAAGTTAACCAGCCCGTATATTTCCTGTGAAAGATAACCCTCCTACTACATGTGACCGAATGAAAAGGGAAGCTGAAAGACATCTGAGTTTATTTCTGATGACTTCAAAATGCTCGAGTATGTGCATCCTGCAAACACTTTCTGATTATTATTTTATTTTTCAAACTTGGAACTTGAAACAACTGGAAGCACTCTGTTATTTACACTTGAAACAACACTATTTAAGTGAATAAATGTTTTCATGTGTGGATTTTTTTTTCTTTCATGACAATTTTCTTTAAATTATTTTTGCTGCCGTTCCACACATCAAGAAACATTTTTTTTCTTCTCGTGAAATTTAGTTCCACACATTAAAAACAAACCAAAAAAAGAATTTTCATGAAAAGGAAAACAATATTCACCTGGTTCCACACAAACACGACAGAACATGTGCTCAGCAGCACTTCATCACTGAACAATCATCAGGACAGCAATAAAAACAACACAACGATGACTATCCCTCTATAGCCCTAAATAAGGTCCTAATTCAAAATAAATCGAGATGATCAGTAAAGTGGTCCAACAACAGCAGCAAGATCAGAATCAGCATAAGCAATCAAACATCAACAAACTGTACCAGCGACAACAACATGTCGGCCCAATATGCAGAATATACCTCCACTGTGAGGACAGATGTACTTTCAAGACACAGGAGAAGAAAAAAAAATTACAAGAAAAATTGTAATTAAAATCTGGATAAAAGGATTTCTACCGTCTTATTTTTATTAAAAATCATTGTTTTTACCTGTCTGGCTTTCTGAGAATAAAAGGATTTCACTTTTTATATTATTAATCCATGATGTTCACTGGAAACTAATATAAACTGCAAATAAAACAGTTATATTGGCATGATTTATCATGTTTTTACAAAAACAAACACTGTTAAAACAATTACTTTGTGATTTAATAATTCATGCATGAAAGACGTCAGAAGCAACTTTGAAAATATGACATTTTGTATTGAGTTGAGTTGATACACCTGTAACACTCAGCTCCACGCATACACATGATCCTGTCTCTGGTTGGTGATTTCTGCTCAGTGAACAGATCAAAAAGCTATGTAAACAGAATTATCTATAGGGCGGAGAAAGAAAATGAGTTCAATGAGCAGGGAAGGCTCATCTTAACCTTTGGAAACTGAGAACACAAGAGAAGTGGAGTGTACCGCCTGTTTTTCAAAGGAAAACTCCTACATACCACGATCTCTCCTCCCCTCGTGAAGGAAGAGAGCACGAGAATGAACCGGAGCAGTGAGACCTTTTGATGTTTCACACATGAAAGAGCACTGTGATTTTTTGTAATCGTTGCTGAACAGGAATTATCATTCTTTCTGTATCAAAGACATCTCTGCTGGAGCACACTGAAACCAAAAACCTGATCCAGGTCACACTGACACTGTGGAGGCCCATTTGCAAGAGAGGGGAAAGTGAAGAAGAAGAAGAAGAAGAAGAAGAAGAAGAAGAAGAAGAAATGAGTTTAAAGCTGCAGACTGGAGTTTTGACAAAAAAGTGGGAATTTGAATGAGCACAGCTCCCTCCCTCCCTCCTTCTCCCTCTCTCAGCTCTGCCTTCAAAGCCCCTCCCCACAGAGGAGCCTGCTGTGCAGGAGCAGGCTTGTAACCATGTAACAGAGGACGCCGGATAACCAAGACCGGTCATTCAAAATAACAATAACATAAACCCTGATTGTTCTATTTCTGATCAATACAACTAAATTACAATGATGAGTGCCTCATGCCGAGTCATTGTAGTAACCCGAGTAACAATCAATATTCCTCACATCGTGGTAGACAGAGTTACCAGGTATAAGTAACGTTATTTTTCTCTAAACCAGTTCAACCACTTCAGAGCGTACTGAACACAAACTAATGTTAGAACTGCCAGGTCACTTGAAAGACACTTTTACTTACCAGTAGCCATAAAGACAAAGCTAAATACCGGAGTTAGCGTACAAGCTAAATTTACCAACAAGCTACGTAGCTTGACTGCAACGCTGTAGAACGATATGCGCTATTGCGAGTATTACTGTAACTGCCGAACTTGTGGTTAAAACATAGAATGAAACATATATCAAATTAAAACACAGAATAAACATATATCAAGCAGGGATCCTTACTTGTCCAGCAGAAAAGCAGCCAACTCTGCGTCACTCTTGAGTCCTTACAAATCCCGCAGCTCCCTCCACCTCTGAAATGATGCTCCAATATTTATCAATGTTTTCTCTCTGGCTTGGTCCAATTCTTTGTTTTTACACTGTTTTTCTTAGTCAGTCTTCTTCTTTCTTCTCTTTGACTTCGCCAATGATGGGGCATTTTTCGGCTTTGTTGTTGTTGTCTGTTCTCTGCCATTTAGTTTGGGCTTGCACTTGAACGTATCAGACCAGGTAAGAGTAGGCACTGCGCCTGCGTGGGGGAGGGGCACTGCCCAGTACAGGCTGCCTGAGGGAGAGGAGCTGCCAGCAGGGTATGAACAAGAATGACTGACACTTCTCAGACACGCCCCTTGGCTCTGATTGGTCGTGTTGATCTGGAGCTGTGGATTCTTGCTAATCAAATTAGGCCCACTGGGTGGAGCCACAGACAGTGGACTTTTACACAGCTGATCTGTATCTTATTCTACTGTAAGATCATTATGGCAATTTTAGCAAATATATCAAAAAATAGTTACACACTACAGCTTTAAGGTGGAATGAGAGAATAAGATGGGAAGATGTAAACAATTGGTGGACCTCGTCAGGCACAAAAACACATGTGAATAACACAAACGCTGCATTTACTACTGCATTAGTGTTTTTCTATCGATATTTGCTTCTGTGTTTCATTTTAGTTCACATTTTAGGAATCCCTTCCAGTACACCAATATTATTAAAGTTAGCACATACAAATAGTTTTAAAGTGGTTGATTAACCATGTTGTTCAATGTCCTGTTTATTTGGTTACAGCTGCGCCATGTTCTATTTTATACTTCTTACTTTTTTATTATATTGTTTATTTTTTTTTATATTATTATTTCTATTACAATATCCTGTCCTTTGGCTGCTGTGGTGAAGAAATTTCCCAGTTTGTGGGACAAATAAAGGAAATTCCGATTCTGATCCATCAGAACCTTTTTCCCGGTTCTCTGAACCTCAAACCTCAGGTGAATAAAACCCGACTAAAACTAGATCAAAAGTAGTGTTAAGAAGTAACACTGATTACTGTCAAAGATAAGACACTAATGTCTCAACCAGATGATGCAGTAAAATCAGACAAATATGACCGTATTAAGTTGTTTATTTGGTTTGGTTGTTGTGACTACAAATAAAAACAAAATATATACACTGTAACTCAAGTTAAAAGTTCGACTTTTTGGACAATTTTCCGAGTTGTTGCATAAGTAAAACTGCAAAACTGAAATACAAAAACAGGACAACTTGGTAAATATATTAAGACTTTATTTGACATGTCAAACACACTCACACCCACACAAGAATATCCTACAGGACAATTCAAAAAAATAAAATATGTATTTGTGTACTGTTTAGTGCCTGATGTGTCTTAATCTGTCAGAATCACTAGTAGTCGGGATTGGCAGCTTCTAGTCTAAAGGAACGTGATCAGCTAGAAAATAATATTGGTTTCATCTTAAAAACAGGCCGGAGAGCTGAATCATTCATTTTGGCAATCGTAGGTCGGGCAGGTATTCTGTCCACATACGTAAATCCTACAAATCTGCAAACTCACAGCTTTTAGAGAAACACTCATAGACTGAAATGAACAAAAGCAAAGCAGTCCAGAGAACATACATCTTGTCACATTTTATCTAAACCCTCCAAAGAACTTAGAGAATAACGAGTCGTCGTCCCGCAAGTCCGAAAATGGATGCTGACCGCCTGAAATAGAAATGAGGATGCATTAGAAATGGATCAAGCTTATTAAGATAAACTAAAAACCTGTCGGCGGACAGTTTGAAAACACCTACTCTGTATAGACTGACCTGGTCCGGTTTGATGGTCTGGTCCCTCCAGACTCCCAGGACCTCCTGAACGGGTCACTGTAGTCTCTTCTTTGCCTTGGCTGTCTCTGACTGTTCGCCTCTCCTCCACAGTCTGACACACAGAAAAATAGAGAATAACATTCATTCAAAACTGGCAAAAGATGATTGCAATTAAAGACATAAATAGATTTGCGTCAGAATGATTTACATATGGCCTTACAGTTTAAACTGTGCAAATATTTTTAGGATTTTTTTCTCAGACCCTGGCAGCATTACGTGACGTTACACCCACTGGGCCACATCACCTGTCCATGATATATTAGATAGACTGTTTCTCTCACCCCATCAGGTTTCACCACCTTGGTGACAGTGACAGACTGGAAGAATGATCGACTCCTGGGTTGGTTCGGTGCCTGACCAGCAGGTGGTGTCAGAATCTGATCCAGGCCTCCAGAGGACACTGCAGAGTCCAGATCTGGAAAGGATGGGAATCAGGAAATAAATTGGCACACTGGGGGAAAAAAAAAGCACTTCACTTTCCTGGAAGATTAAATTCTCACCTACCTCCGTCTTCTCTGGGCCCCTCCTCTGGACCTCTCTGTGGACCCTTTTTCCAGATATCATTAAACTACAAAGAATATATAAGAAAGATGATACAGTAACACGTCACGTTGCCAGAGAAAGAAAAGTGTGAAAGTCAGAATATCTTATTTACTTTTGAAAATGGAGTCCAGCCGTGGAATGGCGAGCCGGGTGGCTCATGAGAAGGGAAGCCATCATTTCTGGGTTCTCTAGACGGCCCTGGTGGGGGTCCTCCTGGGTCACCTTTAGGAGATTTGAGCATAAAATCTCTCAGGGGGTTCCCACTGGACCTCCTTTCACCCCTCTCTGCTCTGTCCTGAGGTGGTGGCAGCAAGGGAACACCTGGGAAATTACAGAGACATAAACTGATTCAGGAATCAAACAGAAAATCCACTTCAACCCATTGAGACCGCGGCGCTCATTAAAAATGCATTTTACAACCTGAGGCATTGTTTGAAAACAATTCCTAGAACTTGAGGACTTTCTGGAGAACCTGACAGACCTGTTAACATTTACTAAAACCTTTTTATTCTCAGTCTCTGGAGCAGGTAGAAACTTGATATAAAAATCATTTAAGAGCTTGAACACTTTGGCTTTAATTGGAAATTATTTACTGTCAAAAGTAACACTGGTTTCAGTGAAGGATCAAAGCTACAGGCGGAGAAAAGACAGACCGGATGATGCAGTTATATCAGCCAAATCTGACCATGTTTGGTTTCTTTACAAGAAAATCACACCTTTTCAAATCTATTTGGGATCTCGGGGCTTCTGGAGACTTGGGTGGAGCCATTTTTGTTTTGTTTTCTTTCTCAGTTGTAATACAAGTCCCAATCTACTTCAGTAGCTGTTTTGCTGTGAAGCTGAAGAAATGTTCTGTGGACTACCAAACTTCACCTGACTTTTCATCGGCATAAGGGTGCACATATAATGACATTTTTGGGTGATCTTCTCCTTTAACTTCTTGAAGTATATGCACATATAAAGCACTGTAACTGACAGGTGGAGAGCCTTCAGGTGGATGTGCCCCAGGGTCAAGAATGCCACAAGTAAAGCTGGCAAAAAGGAATGGTTAGGTACTTTATCACAGCTCAGGTGTCATACCACTGTGTCCAGACTCTGGCCGTCCTTCCCAGCGGCCCAGCTGGGTAAATATCTCCTCCATCTCCCTGAGGACGTGGCCAAAACCAGGAGGCTCCTGCATCCTCATCCCGTCCGGACCAAAACTGAAGCCAAACCTCCAGGCGCTGTCGAAGGGGTCCTGCTGCTCCCCTCGGAACCCATCGTAGCGGAACCCATCTTCTTCGTCATCGTCATCATCGTCGTCGTCATGAGTCATGGCATCGAAGAAGGGGTCCCTGTTGCAGAGGAACATTGTTGCCACTTCAGTATCTACATGGACTGTTATTTACTCTCACTTTCGGCTAGCCAGAGTTCTCTGAAAGGTCAAGGCAGTTACGTTTATAGACGTCAAAGCACTCAATCGTGTTAATCCCGAGGTCACTCTTTGCCTAAATAAACCCGCCATGCTACTAAGGTGGGATCCCTGTGGTCATTCTGGCAGAGTAACACTAAGCTTCTAACCAAAGCAGTCTCATTACCTAACTCACACCACAGCGTGAGGAGCGAAGTTAGCCAACTTTCTGTTAGCTTAGCTTAGCTCACCGACAGCTGCGTTCTTCACGCTCCGACTCCATTAACTCACCTTCGGCCGCGGTAATGGCCTCCAGGGACCCCGAAGAACCCGCGAAATAAATCGAAAACACTCATTTAATGAAAGTGTTTGTTGAAAACTAAACCATAACTACAAGTGAGAGACACAAGCAGTGCACACCCACTGGGTGAAACGACAGCCAGCTTGTTGTCAACAGTGCCGTAAAGTGTTCTAGAACTTCAGAATGACGCAACCAGTCGTAATGCTGCTTTACCGTAAATTAGAGAAGAGAAGCGCAACAGAAGTAACAGCCAGACTTGTACAAGCATCAGTAAGTTAAATGTGGAGGTCCAGCGATGCAATTTAAGGAGAAAAAAGCCTTGATATAAAAAAAGGCTCTTTCCTACAGCTAGTCATAAATACGAGATAGATTAGTAAAATTTCTGAGCAAAAAAATAATACAAAGTCAAAATTATGGGTTAAAAAGTCGCAATCATGGGATAGCAAGCCAAAGTTACGAGATAAAAGATCATAATTGCGAGATAATAAGCCAAATTACAAGATTAAATACATAATTATGGGATAAAAAGTCAACAGTATGAGTTTAATAAGATACAATTATGAGATACAAGTCACAATATGTGATAGAAAGTCCTAATTATGAGATAAAGATAAATGTTAATTCATTTGAATTGTATCACTCAATCATAATTTATGTACATCATAGGTTTTGACCTTTATCTCATTATTTCAACTTTTTATCTGATCATTTCGACTTTCATAATTATGACGCATCTCATAATTCCAAATTCAGACTTTTCAAACTCATAATTCTATCTTTCCACGTCATAATTTAGAATTTTTATCTTGTAATTTGAGAGAGAGAGAGATCTATATATATATCTCTATCTATATATAGATATATATATATATCTCTATCGATATATATATATATCTCTATCGATATATATATATATATCTCTATCGATATATATATATATATCTCTATCGATATATATATATATATATCTCTATCGATATATATATATATATCGATAGAGATATATATATATATATATATATATATTATATATATATATATATATATATATATATATATAAAATTATGACTTTCCATGGGATTTTTTCCCAATCAAATTAAGTCATCTTATTTTTTCCCAATCAAATTTAGTCATCTTATTTTTTTTCTTGGACTTCCATAGATGAAGGAATGAATGAGTCTGAAGGACAACAAATTTAACTAAACAACATCTCTACCCCCTGAGCTGTGACTGTGATGAGGTAAAGCAGAGGAGGAATAGCAGGTTGATAAGGGGGATCGCATCCACCCTGACCCCACCTCAAATCACCTACTTCTTTTACTTTTATTTTCATTCTGTGCCAACGTTACCTTTCCACAGCAGTTGTGAAGGAATTGCGGGTTTTACTTAATTCCGCTTAGCAGATGTATGTACGTTGTGTTTTGTCTGTGAACTCATCTACAATCCTATAAGAATGGACCACATAATTGAACCATCCAGACAGTTTGCCAAATATTTCTGAATTTCTACTTTAGGAAACATTGGACAGGATAACGTGCAGTGGAACATTGTAAAAATGAAGCTATTTAATGTGAGCTTAGTTGTGAAATGAATGACTTTAAGGGGTTAAATCAGGCACTTTGACTTTATAAACACAGGCGTTCATCTGGATGCAAACCCCTTTTCACCAAATGGGGCTGATCTGCTTTCCTGACATCCTGTCAGCTGTTTGAATACTAATTAGACGCCCAAAGTGCTGCTTTGCATTTTACACAACTGATAATCTAACGCTTCAGCTACATCCCCTCATGAGTAAAAACATGTTAGACATGTTAATCTCCTGTCAGGACCAGCACCGTGGCAGAATGTTGACAAAACTAATCAGAACGTGAAGATATATATTCGGCAGGTAATTCTTTGGAAACTGTACATGGCAGCGTGGTAATGTTATGTATTTAGGTCATATTCTCAGAAATTGGTCTGTTCAGCAGCTAGCTGTCAATCACACAGAACATCTTCTAAACAAAGAAAAAGCAAATGTCTGGAGAAGTGCTGTTTGGAGTTTAATTTGGTAATGTTGATCCTCTGGAGTCTGTTAGATAACAGAAACCGAACCTAAAGCCTCTGAGTCAGATGGTTTCAACTGGGCCAAACACACGACGGCACAGGCTTCTTCTTACAGCGTTCACCTATTCATTGTTCAGCTGATATCAAGAATCAGTGAATTAACGTTTCAAGCTGTCAGATGAATTAAGGCCAGACACATATAAACACTGGGCATCACTGTCAGACTGTTGGAGGAGGAGACGCTGCTGTATTTACAAGCCACATGAGAAACAAATATAGTTTCTTAAAAGACATTCACATCCAAAATGATGAAAATGTCTTTTTCTTGTTTATTTACTTAATATTTATATATTTTTACAAAATAAAAAAAATATATGAAACAAAAAAAAAAAGCTAAACAAGTCAAGGATTTGAGAAGGAAAAGGAGAAAAGCCATCGAACAAACAGGGACTACAGTACTTGTGTTTTTTTATATATGTACAAGACAAGTTTATCCATTTAAATTTTTTTTTTAAAACGCACAGTACAAAAAGAAAAAAATAAATCACTGACAAAAAACCCATAGTACAATTCTGTCCATCAGTATTCAATGTTGCAGGTTTTCCTTATAATGGGGGAGGGGGGACAGGTGGTGGAGCAGGGAGGAGGTGGGGGGGGCCTCAGAAACAAAACAAAATAAAACACACACTGGAAGGCAGACTGGGTGTGTATTGGCCTTGGAAATCATTCTCAACATCTCTTGCAGAATAGGTGGGACCCTCTATGCAACATATTTATAATTCATGGGAACAGTTACTGTACAAGTGTTGGACAATGAAAAAAATCCTGTGCTAGGCGGAAAACAAAGCACAGTACACGACCCACTGCCCCCCATGTGTACAAACATGCACGCAGTCACATGACAAACACACTTTCCTCACAGTCCAAGCCTGCGAGCTTGCTTATATGTCTTTATATATAATATATCTATATTTGGTAAAAAATAAACTTCACAACTCTACCAATTTAGAGAATTGTTTCTTCGAACTTAAAAATTACATAAAAATGAAAAGAAAAAGAATTTTTTTTTTTAACAGCAATCAAGCAAATTATTGTGTTTGGGTTTTTTGTGCAGGAGGGAAGAGTTTCCACCAGAATTTAAGGATTGGGGGAAGTTGAGGGTGAGAAATACAAAACCAACCTGTCCCCCCACCTTCAGATATTACTTCATTCCTCTCCTTCAGGAACAAAAAAACAAAAACAAAAAGGGGGCGGGGAAAGGACAAAAAAGAAAAAGACCATACAGGAAACATTCATTCTTTTAGAAAACAGTTCTATGTTACATACAAGTGAAAGAAAAAGGGGTGAGGCGGGGGCGTGGGGCGTGGGGGGGGGGTTAACACGATACAAATTCCCAACACTCAATATTTCACCTCTTGATGGTGTATTTCTATAACCATTAAGCTCCAATCTCCCCTCTTTCTAAGCCCCTCGTGTCCCTCCCACCCATCCATGCATCGTTACAGTGCTTGATCTCTCGGCACAGCACCTCCTCTGACCGCGGTCAGAGCTGCAGGAGTGCTGGGCCAAGAGACTGGGGAGGGAATCTCTGCACGAGGAAGAGGGAGATTATACGTGGAGACTGTTTGCGGAAGGAGTGATGAGCCCCCTTCTAGCGTCTGTCAACAATGTCGAGGGGGTGGGGCCTGGAGCCGGATGTTAGTTTGCCCCCCAGTTGTAGCTGTTGTATGCCGACTTGTTGATCTGAGACTTCTGCTGAATGGAGGCGTTCTGGCTGCGCTGTCCAGTGCCGCTCTGTGGAGAGAGGAGAGAGTTTATCCATGTGATATACAAGACATACAAACAGATACATAATCTTTTATTGTGTTCCGTTGTTCTTTTTTTTTCCATCCAGAAACATTCTTGTATATTGATATTAATAAAACTTAAACACTGCTTTGTTTCCTTTGTAGCGAGAAAGCAAAAAACCAAAACATTATGTGACTGATGAGATTTTAAAATGAATTTGAAAGCTAAATTAGTTTTAAATCCATCTGCGAACAGTGAACTATCAATAAAGCCAACTCATCCTTGGACATGATGAATAAATCTAAGCCAGATAACTTTGTGACCATGCAACAAGTTTACAGTTTTGCAACTTCGTGCAGGGATTTTCCCTTATGTTCTTCAAGATTCAAAAGGAGTAAAACAAAGATCATATCCTACTCTGAAGAATAGTCTCCATACAGGAACCTTTGTCCTCATAATCATGGGTTACACAACTCTTTTGTTGTCATTTTTCTGCCAGTCAGTCTGTAATTTTTTTCCAGAGTTTCAGTCTTAAGTGGAATTTGATTTACCCACATGTAGCACCACTGATGCTAGATGACAGTAGCCGTTTTTAGACAGGGCACCAAGCCACCAATTTGCCCGTCCTTTTGGCGGCTCGGTCCGTGGTTTTAGACAGAGGCCGGCAAATTGGGGGTCTGTTTTGGTCCGCCGATTTTCCGCCTCGGAGGGTACATTTATTTCCGCCTCGCCTGCCATCTAAAAACGAGGCAGCAATGTGCCGGCCTCTGCGTGAGATGGGTGGAGGTATCGATGACCTGCGCTGTTGTGCGACCCACAGCCGGGGAGTTTTAAAACCAAGAAACAGCTGATCACAGCAGTCAGTCCATCATTTCATCCGCGGACATTAAGATGAGCAACTGGACAGCCACTGAGATCCAGGAGATGCTAGCGTCTCCTCGGTCTCAGTAGCTGTTTGGTTGTGTTAGCTTGTTGTTGTGTCGGCAGGCTAAGAACGGTCGCTACTTTCAAATTAAAAGCCCCCACTAAGAACCCAGTTCTAAACGCCAATGGGGTGCAATGTAAAGCTCTTATTTTTAAGTCAAATTCGTTTTCATTGTTCACAGCCCAACTTCGAGCTTCACGTCACATCACACGCCTACCTCAGAGCTGGCTTTTGGAAAAGGAGGAATATTACGCCTCCGTTTTAGAAAGACAGGCCGGCACATTGCCATCCTTACCTTGGAGCAAATGTGCCGCCTTTCCTATCTAAAAAGGGCTAGTGACTAAGCTGTCCAATGACTGAGTTACCTGTCAGTCTGCATGTTTTCGTGTGATTATTTCTCTTAGAAAGTTTAGGATGTAAACCAGAAAATATAAACGACCAAACAAGAATCTGCTTTTCTTGGTCTAGACTGACTGAACTGAATGACAGGTATAGGAATGTGACCCGCACCAACAGATGGAGACAAACACAATAACAAAAGCATGTTCTACCTGTCCGTCCTGCTGCAGGTGGTGGTGCAGGATCTGAGAGTGGGGTTGTTGATGTGGCGCCAGGATGTGCATGAACGGGGCCGGGGCATAGCCAGCGGCGGCCGGGGCATTGATGGGTCCCCCGCTGCCCAGAGCCGAGGGCAGGCTGAACGAAGCTGCTGGCGTGCCAGCGTGGAAACCCTGCTTCTCAAATGACTGCAGGGGGGGAAGAGAGACAGACATTTTGCTTGAGGTAAAACTTTGTCTTAGCAAAAGACTAATTTCCAGCAAATTCATTTCTTGTGAGGAGCGAATATTCGTCTGAAGATTTCTGATCTGTAATTACCTGCGTCTTTGTGTAAACAGACCCTGAAATATCTGGTACCCCCGTGTTGCTTGATGTCACAGAGACTCCTGCAGAGACAGAGGAGACGGGAGACTGAATCAGTCCAAAAACCGGGAAAAAAGACAAGCATGTAAAGGGGACGCTAAACACACCATGACCAGCCACATGGTTATACTCTGATTCAAACCAACACAATTTCTGATAAGTACTGACAACAGGTAATCTAGTATCTCTAAATCTACACTTACTCTATCACGTTAAGGAACACTGTTCAATCCAAGCAACTGAGAAAAAACATTTGAAATCAAAAATAATCCTGGGAAATCAGAGGTATGAACATCTATGTCAGCAAACATAGATGATTTCAGTAGAATTTCCCTTCAATGGAGGACAGCAGAGAGAGACAAGATGAGGAGATGAAGAGGAAGAGAGCAGAGAAAGATGGTGTCGCAGCATATCAGTTCCAGTCAGCCACAGTGGTACAGTTCTGACTGTATCTGGTGTTTGCTGCTTTGGTTGTTGTGGCACACACTGTCCCCCTGCATTGTCATCGAGATGCAAAGCAGGGTCAACTGGTGTGCGAGACAAGACGGACACTGGACAGAACAGACGCAAACGTTCAAATCCCAGTTTTAGCAAGACAAAATGTTAGTATGCTAGTTAATGTCCTAAATATTTTGGTAAAATCTGTGAGCAAGAGGAGAACAAAAATCATACTTAAAAGTGCAGTGATGGATTCAACATTACATCTCTCAAACTTCCACCTCTTTCAGCTTCTGTGATATCACTCGAGCACTCCCCACCAACACTATTCATCCCCGTCTCAGAAACAATTTTAACCACCGTCCCAAACTCAAAATGTTGCTCCTTTTCTTTGTTTTTTTTGTCTATTAGTTCCGTCCCGTTCCGTTTTCTTCCGCTTTATCCATGCGGGTCGCGGGTGATGTTAACGCTTTTATACCACCTTTTTTTTTTCAAGGTGGAGCGGGGGTACTGGGGCCAAATCCAGTGACTCTATGGGCGAAGGCCAGGTTACTCCCTGGATAAGTCGCCAGCTCATCGCAGGGCCCTTACTGATGGCAGTGGCTGCCACGAAGGTGCCAACTGCACATCAGGAGCAGTGTTGGGGTTGGGGTTCAGCATCTTGCTCAAGGATGCTTCGGCTTGTAACTCAGTCCCGCCCTGGGGAGCCAGGGGTTCGAACCAGCGACCTTCCGGTCACTAGTCCTCAGCTCTACCCACTGAGCTACAGCCGCCCTGTCTATTAGTATTCAGTAAAAAGTAGTAGCATCACCACCAAACTATACTCAGCTGAAGTACTTCAGTACGTTCATTTACTGCACGTCCCCGTCAATGGTGAGTTCATGGCATCCTTTCGGATTTTACTGAGTCATGTTATGTTATGAGTCAGGTCTCATGCCCAGTAGCCAGACAGTGACAGTAACTGCAGTGACGGCAATGAGAAGACATGTTCTTTTGTCATTTGAAAAAGCAACAGCTATACATAGGTAGCTTACATATATACGGTACATTAAAATATCTCTTTCATCTGCATTCATCCGAAACCCATTCTCAACCATGCCTGGGTCGACAGGATGCAGTTAGTCTGAAGCCCTGTAGCTACCTCAAGCTGTCCTTTAGTGTGTAATCAACCTGAAGAAGTGGGGTTTAACCAACGACAATCACCCCGTAAACTCCACAAGCTGGACATTGTGTGAGGAAATACTGTATCAGAGCCAAAGTCTAACAACCTGTTTATTTTATCAGCAATCGGACAGAAAAATCCCTGATAACGTTAATTGGAAAATGCTGGTCAGATAACATGTCAGGGTTGATAATCGGTCAACCCGTAACCAAATTCTATGCAAACTTGGAACATGTAATGCTGTTGTCTTCATGTATGCATTTCTTAAAGTGACTTAAAGTGCATTTGTCAGTCAGTCAGTCAGTTACATAAATGTTCGTTACAGCTTCGATAAGACATGATAGGACAGCTATGCAAAGAGTCCCAGTGCTTATGACATTTGGCATCAGAGGCCGTGGCACCAAGAAGGTTATTTTCCTGTGGCATTGAAAATGGTATATACGTTTTTCAAGGTATTGTATCAAAATTCCTGTATTGTGTGGAGACTGGTTCAAGCATGCAAGACTCATATAGTGACTTTTAAAAATGACCAACATATACATTTCCCATCACACTGACACAACAAGGTGCAGGTCAGGAAGCAGAATAATAACCCAAAAAAAGAATAAATAAATTCACACTCTTAAAATAGCACATCCTTTTTTGATAGAATAATATTGCGCTTCTATCGCCCTTTTGCTTTGGTTATAACCTTAGTTCACCCACAGGACAGCGAACTTGATACTCTGGAGACAGACACACCAGCAATGACCACATGAATGAAGAGCAAGCAACAAAGAGGGAAAATGGGACTGCACCATCCAGAGGAACTCATCAGTTTATGGCAGTCACAGCCCTTGTGACCTGCCATATTTTTGACCTGATAATTAGCCTGCTGGAACATATGAACCAGATTGGATTGGTGATGAGTTGCTCTGGAAGAGAACAGGTAACAGACACAATGGCAGACAAGGCCTGAAAGAGAGGCGGGCTGCATCGGGCTGTCTAAAAGCATATGTGGTGTGCTGGGTCTTCCCACAGGCACAGCTCAACAGCGGTGAGGCAAAGGAACGATAGCAAAGAGGGGGAGAAGGATGGTTGGTGACACAAGGAGGAAGACGGGAGGGACAGGGTTTTTTTTTTTCTCCTGTTGTTTCAATCTGGCATGTGGCGGCACTCACCGACTCCAGGCCCGGTGACAGAGCTGGCTGGCTTGTTTTGTGCAGAAGCGGCAGCGGCCACAGCAGTGCCGTATCCGCCCTTACAGAAATCCCCACTCCCTGAAGCCTGGCCCACATCCTCATAGCCTGCAACAGTCAGACACACAGCCGCAGCCCACAGCGTTAGACACACCAGGCAGGGGAAGCAGACCTGCCTCAGATAGCATTTGCAAATAACTCACAGCGTTTGGTTGAAACTGTGCACCAAATGGGCAGATTTGACCAAACTGTGACCATACAAATAGTGTCAAGTCCTCTTGGAAGCCCTTCCGACATCCGAAGATTTCAATCATCTGAACTTTGACACCAAGTGCACCGTCCTGTGTGGCAAAGCCTGCCCATCCGGTGCAACCGGCAGGTCAGAATCAACGCCAACATCATTTGCAAGTACTATCTGACCCAAGTCTGAGGGGGAGGAGGTGGGGGAGGTGAGGGGGCAGGCAGGGTGTGTGTGTGGGAGGGGGAGGTTGGAGAGTGAGCTTGAGTTGGGTGATGGCAGAAAGCAGCAGATGGTGCAGCTTAGAACAAATAGGTGTCGCACATGTAGTGACCAGAGGTGGATGTTGAGTGATGAATTGAAAGTATGAAAATAAAATACAGTATCACTGGAAAAGAATGTGAAGTGATGGAGTAGACACCAGAAGGCCACTGGGAAAACTGGGAAACTGCTGAAAGAAACTGGGCTCAAAGAGGAGTATCATGAAATAAGGGAGAGTGGTGCGATTCAGATGAATGTGTGTGCAGGAGATGTGCTGGAAGGTGAAGCCTTGGGGCAAAACTCCACTTTCTGAAATGAGCAAAGCAAGCTACGGAAGACGGCAGAAGACCGATGATCTAACCCCTCCACTGGCAGAGCGAGGTGCCACTGTTCAAGCCCATCTCCCTTTGACCGTTCGGCCATTTAATTGAAGTGACAGACATTTTCCTTTCATTTAGAAAACAGATGAATTATTGAGATGTGCTCCTAGTGTGTTACAGGCAATGAAGATGCTGATAGAACTAAACCTGAACATAAATCATGTCAACAGTCGATTTAAAAGAGATTTTGTTCAACCCTGAGGTGAGCACTGTCCGCACACGAAAACATCGTAAAAGCCTCAACACAAGCGTAACAAACATCTTTACACAAGCATCAGGTTTATGCTTGTAGATGCAGCAGAGCTCAAATGAAATATGCACTCCACGCCGATGTGAAATCAATAGGCTCATTGTGAGTAAGTTATTGGTATGCAAGTATACAGAGCAGGACCTGAGTGACCCCTCTAAACATGCCGTTTAAATATGGTTTAGTGCCTCACCAGTGCTGTATCCATGGGAACCATAGCCACTAGCCTGCTGGAAGGGTGTGGCGGATGCATTGACGCCGACATTCACACCGTGCTGCTTTGACGAGGTAGGAGCCACCTGGACAAGATCAATATCACGGTATGCAATGTCAAACTAAACGGACAGGAAAGATGAACCACAGGTCAAAAAATACTTAGCATTTTGATAGCAGCACCAGGTAACAGGGACACCGAACTCCTCTCTTCCTCTGTGCACAACCATTTTACTTTTTAGCTCCATAAGATTCCTACTTGTTTCCAAATCCACTCATTTTCCTCATGGAGAAAAACAACAACAAAAACAAACTCAAGTTGGGAGCAGGAGAGTAGATTTGAAAGTTCTCACCGGAAACACAGCAGGTCCGTACTGGAAGGTATTGGGCAGGCCTGGCATGCCAGTGTAGTATGGGAGGCTCGTGTAGCTGTAGCCAGGCGGCAGTGCCGGATTGAGGAAGGGCTGCTGCGTGGTGTGATGTGTTTGGGTCTGGTTCTGTTGTGTCTGGGCTAATGTGGTGGCTGGAGCCGGGGACGATGCATCACCTCGACCAAACTTCGACAAGTCGCCTGCAAATATGGGAAAGGGAGGATGACAGGAAGTTACTACAAATGTACCTTTATTATTTGACAGGACAGCTGATGCTCATGACAGGTAAGGGGAGCGAGTGGAGAGATTAGCATTTTATATAGCCTTTAGAGGAAGGCTCACCAGAGTAAGGGTTGCTCGTCAGGCTGCCCTCTCTGCCAGTCAGTGCTGTTGTGGGAGTTGCAAAAGGGATGCTGTAATAATCCTGAGAGAGAAAAAAATATTAATTAAACATTAGAAATACAGGCCATGAAGCAACAACCTTGTGCACAGTGATTTTACTGCAGCAGTTTTAAGACTTTTCACAGAACTCACCAGCGGTATTCTTGTCTGCAGCATCTGTAGGTCATCATAGCCGTACACCTGAGGCTGAGAGGAGGCAAGAAATGTGCCAGACAATCTTGTTACTATATCAGTCATATAAAATGTACTCTAATGTACATGTAGACTGACTTACAGGGTAGGCGTGCAGTAGTCCAGGAGCCATGATGTATGGGTTGGGTAGTAGAGGGGGCACTCCAGGTGGCAGATTTGGAGGCGCTTTCCCTGTAAAACACAAAACCATGAAAATAAAAATCGAAAAAGGCAAACAAATCAATACTAATATCATTGTTTAACGATGCACAATGAAAATACTGTCTATAGGCAGCCATATTTGCCAGTGTAACATCATAACTTAAACAAAAGGTAGCACAATCAATCACTCACTATGCGCTGCATCAGTCAAGGACAAGACTGCAAGTGACAAACTACGCACCAGCAGAGAGGTTAGATGTTGATTGGTTAACTGTAGACAATATTTTTGACCAGTTAGGTATGACAGTTTATAGGTTAATTCACATCCAGATGGCATGTCTGCTAAAGGCTTTGCTAGAGCAGTCCGAAGTAAAAAGTAAAGAGCACTAAAAGAAGCCCAGACTGGGAACACTTCCTCCAGAAAGGCAGTAAAGTCAAATGTATGTTAAAATGTTTATTGCTGTATTAGCACTATGCTGCCATGTCTAAGGATTGCTCGCAGCTAAAGATCACGTCACTGCTAGCTGGAGGGAGAACTTGTGATGCTCTTGTCTGAGGAGACACGCTGCCAATCAGTGTGACAGAGGACGAGGGATTTAAAGATGCTAGTACTTGGAGCTCCATACACAATGCCACTGAGAGTTACTGTAATTAAACACATGGAAGAGCTCTTTATTCTCCAAGAAAAAGCATGAGCTAAAAGTCAAGCTAGCCAGCACAGACAAGCTGACGTTAACTATGACAAGTGACCTGCTGGACAGCTCTCACAAATGAATGCTAAATTTATAACTTCCTGTAACTTGATCAGGGCCGACTGGGAAATGCAGCTGAGGATGAACATGTTCGACAACCTCTGTGAGAAGCTGATGCGGTGCGCTGAAGCTCATGAGTCAATGGAGCGGCAAACTAGAAGGAAGGCGCCTCTTAAATTTCACACCATGCTTTCATGTCTTCTTTTTTTTTCTCCTTTTGTTAATAATTCAACTGAAAACCGACAATCCTAAGGAACAGACAAAGAGCTACAAAACCAATACCAACACTTTGTATTTGTACAAAATAAAGTGTCGCATTCTGTTATTGGATTTCCAATCACAAGTACATACTCTCAAAGCATTCTTCAGCCATAGTTGCACCACTGCCGGGTAACAGAGATTTATACAACCACCCCCGCAAAATATAACATGACGCTGCAGAAACTTGCCAGAAAATCAGTTTTCAGAATTGACCACACAAGCAACCATACAGGTTAAACAGTTATACATCACCAATATCAACAAGCTTGAATAGGCACAATGAGATTAGACAGGTGATCATTTATCGCCTGGTCAAATCTATAGCTTTGATCAAGGCAGTGGAAAAATTAAGACTGGCAAAACAGACATAACAGCACAAATAGGCTTCAATTCATGCTTTCCATGATTCTACCTGCTCTATACATGCTGTGGCAAAGCACAGCTGAAGTAGAATTGCAGCATATACCATAAAATCCTCACAGTCCACTTTAGCAGCAATTACCAAGGCTACAATTAACTCAGTGGTAATGCTACATGTAGATTGGCAGCAAAGCTTAAAGTGAGGCTGAAGCAGTGAAGAGAAAAGAAAAGCTAAAATATTTCCACTTGTGTTTTGCATTTTCAGTCAAGGCTTCGAAGAAAGACCATGAAAATAAATAGTTGTACGTTTAATTTTCAGCGTGTTAATGTCCAACCTGAGGATGCTGCAGAGCCACGTGTGGATGAGGAAGTAGCCGAAGAAGGAATGGCCGAGCCTGTCGTTGACACTGAAACAGTGGCGGCTGCTACAGCTGGGGCACCCATTGAGGCAGTGTTGAGGCCCATGGCCAGACTGCTGACGGGACCAAGACCGGAGGGCGCTGAAACTGTGGCAGAGCCCACTGATGAGGCCTGAGGGGCACCAAGTGACACCTGCGCAGCAGCAACTGAGGAAGAGGAGGAGGGGACTGATGAAGACGGAACGGCTGAGACGGAGGAAGGGAAGGAGGAGTGCAGGCCCGAGTCACCGTCTACGCTGGGATGCTGTGAAGATGGGAGTAAGAACAGAAAAAGATGCAGTACGGATTGATGAGATTATGTTCCATTAGTGTGAATGGACTTCTACTGTGTCCAACTGCCATCACAGGAAATACAGCTTTGAAAATTATTTCAAAAATGGAGGCACACTACCACACCAAGACCTAAAGATTACTGCAAAACGTGTATATTGGGCAATGGTAGTGCAATGGATCGTCATTGATCCGTGATCCGTTCGGATCAATATCTTCGGTTCGACACACATGTGATCTGCGGATTAATTTATGAAAAAAAAAAAAAGTACTGCGCATGTTTAATCCACACACTTGTTAAGTGCAGCGTGGTCATGGCTAGCGGAGGAACGGAGGAGCTTGAACGCCCCACGTCATTTAAATCTCCTGTATGGGAGCATTTTGGCTTCCTTGTCAAATATAATGATGAAGGAAAGAGGTTAGTGGATAAAACCGTGACGGTGCGTAGGCACTGTGGCACAAGAAAGCCATATGACAGTGGGAACACATCAAACATGGCCATGCATTTGAAGCAACATCACCCCGGTGTTTCACTGACTGGAGTGAAAACGAAGGCTGCTCATCACCGCGGCATTTACAAAGTTATATTTATTTGTCTTGTCTTTATTTATTAATTTTTTTTATTGATTTTACTCCCAATATCCTTACTAATCTAATCTGTGCTTTCAGCGATCCATCAAAAAAAACAAAAACAATTATCAAGCTCCTGGTATAAATACAGAAAAAAACATGTAAAAGAACTCACCAGCATGCTTGAGTTGGATGTTCGGACTGAAGATGGAGCAAGGCTGTTCTGTTGTGATGGGTGAGAGCTGTAAAAAACAAACAAACAAAAAAAAACCACATTACATTCACTGATACTCAGGATCAGGTCTACTTTATTGTGCTCCTTAATTTGTGTACATATCACTCACTTATTGTGTTGAGGAGGGGGGATGGTGCTTGGAGGCAGGTCCTCGCTATGCCCCAGAGCGCTAAGGGATGTCTGATTGGATGCGGTCAACAAGGAGGCAGGGCTGTCAGTCAGAGTGCCCATGCTGGAGACGGATGCCTGCGTGACTGAATCAGAGGCTTGCTTGACTGATACTGCAGAGCCTGCTGCAGCTGGGATGAGACATGAGGAGATTCAAAAATAAATTTAAAAGAAAATAACACATCTCAAACAATTTTAACGATCCCTTTAAAGGAAAGAAGGAGCTTTGTACAGACACTTACCTTCCACAGATTGTGTTGCTTGTATTGAACTGAAGCCATTCTGTAAAAAAAAAACAAAAAAACAAAACAATGCGGTTGAGCTGAGAGGTTCCTATGGAAACAGGCCATTGATAAGAAGTTGAAGGGTGCTGGGCTCTTGGAAAGTAAGAGGCTTGTTTTATATGCTGAGCATATTAACTACGGGTCAGGTTTTAAACAAGAGGTGCATAACAATGACCACACGATAAAAAAAAAAAACAATGAGGGGGGGAGAGTAATACCATTGGCACTCTATGTGCAGTTTATTAAGAACATCTGCTCCCTCTACGAGGTTCAGGTTAATGATCTTTAAATGAGTTAAGTTATGAAAAAGTGAATAACGGGGGCTGATCCAGATAAAATTGGAGCTTTAAACATCCAGACCCCTGAAACATTGATTCTACAAAAAGGATGTCGAATTCAATGCATCAGGGGGTCCTGATGTTTTAACAGTCAGTGCACATAGCAGGACAACATACAACAGCCAGGGTTTTAATCACTATTTATAGGGCATTATAATTTGTCATTCTATGTTTTTGGAGCTCTGTATATTTAAGTCTTTAATCAGACAATTTGTACACCTCAACACAAGCCTCTCACTGGGGCCCAAGTGTGGGTGGACAAGAATGTAGTCCACATTGGCCACTCCTCTAATTACTTTACTGACATGTCTAGTAAATGTTTGATCCATGTGAATGAAAAACAAGGAA
Organism: Sparus aurata; assembly: GCF_900880675.1. NCBI lineage: Eukaryota > Metazoa > Chordata > Actinopteri > Spariformes > Sparidae > Sparus > Sparus aurata. The sequence continues at coordinate 12,021,486 of NC_044189.1, read as the reverse complement.
GCTTTGGTCTTTACCTTGGGCTGCATATCCTTCTGAGGGGAAGAGGAGACCGAGGGAGGGTAGCGCCGTGTCTGAGTCGCTCTCTGATCGTACAGGTCCATCTGACTGGAGTTGGAGAGAGCTGGGGTTGACTCACTGCAGATTTTAATGGTATTGACAAGTCAAGATTGATCGTGCTTCTAGGGAACAAATAGTGGCTCTGACTTGAAAGCTGATAATCACAACTTAAACCTTAAAGCACTTCTACTTCACTTGCCAACTGCCAGAATAATAATTGTACAAAAAATGTTTCACTGCAAACACGTCTCCAAAATAAATAAAATATATGAACTTTATCTTTAGAGTATAAAAGGCTTGAGGCCATTTCTCATGAGTACTTTTAACAGAAAAACACAAATTTGTCTAGCAAGTTGCTCTGCTTTCATAACTTTAAGATCAACGACTTTGGGTATGTACTTTTCACATGAATACACCATGTAGGACAATGGCAGGACACAAATACCGTAAAGATTAATTAAAAACAACAAAAGCAGAAAGATGGGTACTGCAAGCCAATATCAAACTTGTCTGTATGCAATCCAAATCTTTAGGTTAGTTTGCCAGTATTGTAAAATGTGGTAAATTGTTGTCAACTGAATCAAACCAGCCCTGCCTCACTCTACCAGGGATATCTACAGGCAGTGAAACACCTCAGCAGAGGGAGGAAGACTCATACTCATAGTAGCCCTTTTTACACAGCATTCACACAGAAAGCCGGCGCTGCGGCTCCTAAAGAGGTGTGACGGTACACGTCATGTTTATGTCGTCGGTGTTTCCCAGGTGTTCCCCCCGTCTGTGACAGTTTATAATCATATTGATGCTGTTATAATGTGTAGTGATTGAGATACTGACCCACCAAACATCCTGGAAAGTGACAAAGTAAAATTTTTCGCGCTAAATGACATAATTATACATAATCACCATCAGTAAACAGGACCTATCCGACTCCCTCAGGCGCTGGGACGGAGGCCGTTTTTTAGGGGAAAGTTCCCTGAAGTCTCGGTCCGGAGGGCTGACGGCCGCGGTGATTTATTTTCATCACAAACACTCGGTGAGTTAAAGTTTTTTGCCGGTGACAGACGCCGTTTTTCGGGCAGTAATGTGACGAAGAGTCGGTAGGACAGCCGGGAGGATGGACGCTTCTCCACGTACAGCTGTGGTATTTTTTCCCTCGTATAAGTTGCCAAAGACAGTTACAGTTAATACATTACTTTTGTTTGGTCCTGTAATGTTGCTTTGTGAGACATTTCTCTGTATTTAGTAGAGTGAATGACCTGTGCAGTTATCAGACTGCACGACCGACACGCCCCCGCTCTGCGCCTCTGGCTTATCCGTTCATAATGGGACGGCTCACCAATAATGCGGCCCTGATACTACCTCCAGAAGCGGATCAGCGCCAGAGCGAAATTTCCCCCCTCTCTGCATCTGAAACTTTCGTACAGAGGAGGGTGCGGAGAATTGGCGCAGGATCCCCGCATGCAAACGGCAGTGTGAATGGGGCTACTGACTGATGTCTGTGTTCTTCATCCTTTCTAAACTTAATTCAGTATTTTGATATCAGGAATACTATTCATTTTATTCATATTCTAGCTTGATTTCCACAGAGATATTATTGAGTTTATACTGATTTTGTTGTTGTAAACATTAATGTTGCTACTCTATAAACAATATTAATACAGTATACTACATAGCATGTAACATACAAGTGTTTAGAAATGTTTTAACAACTTTGCAGAGTTGTGTTTTATTATATACCAACCTGTTGGGGCTAGTGTAGAGGCTGTTCTGAACCTGATTGGCTGGTGTTGCGGTTGTAGGGGCAGACTCGTATTCTGGTAGAACTGGTTCTGACCCAAACTGCAGCGCCCCAAACTGAAGATTGAGGCCAGAGATGTCTGTTGAGCCGGGCATCTCTACCGCCATTGCAGGAATCTGTGGAAGATTATGGATCATATTAGACTTGGCCCAAATACACACAAGACATTAAAGTAACGTGTTACTATTGTAGACAAACTTCTTATGCGTCTACCTAGTTATTTTATGGAAGTGTTAACTCTCAGCTATTTATTTTTTTCTACTATTGGTTTGCCTAGTTTTTTGGTGTAATAATGCTTGACAACAACCCTGTAATGCACAATAAAGTTATATACACATGATATTCTCCAGGACAACCAGAGCTATGAAAATATGCTTCAGATATCACAGGAATGTGTAAATAGATATAAAAAAAATAAAAGAAGTCAAAATTGAATTTCACAGAAATGTAGTCAGATCACCAAGAGAACTATAATGAAAAAGGTTCTTCTTGTTGAAAATTTATGAAATGATTTCCAAGTGATGCAAATTCATGGTGGAATACAACTGTTGGTCTCGGAGGGTTAAAAAAAATGAAAAAGGGGGACAAAAAGCATCAATAACTGCCAGAATAAGTGGATGAATGTTAAGGGAAAGCTTTTACCAGAGCATATTCTGTGTAAATGTGTGTTTTGGAAGAACTTGCTCATTTTGAGAATCATTTGTAGACTTTCTAAGGCCTAGTCCACACGTACATGGATATCTTTGTAAATAGTTTCAAATAAAAAATGATATCTGTCGTTTTAGCACCATTTCAGAATCATCTCCATTCATACATGCACACCTGGAAATGCACATCATATGGAGACTGATGTACACTGGGCATGTCAGTGTAAACAGGAAGCAGAATTGCCCACTCTGTGGTTGGTTGCTTAGTTTCAGAAACATGAATGAGGAGAGGAAACATGACTCTTCTACACAAAATCATCCGCTGTTTTAGCCCCACTTTCTTAAATCACTGTATTTTCAGTGTCCGTTTGTGTCTGAATATAGACATATAACATCCATTCCATCAACATACAAACTCAAATGTCATATACACAACTACAACACCGAGGTCACCAATTCGGAAGAGTGCATGGGTGACTGTGTCAAAGTTTTTAAAAATCTCCATTTCTGTCTATCCAGATGTGTCCACAAATGTATTACCTTTGTTGTAATGGAGGTCCTCTTCTTCTGCTGTTTGAGTTTATGCTGCTGCAAAGGCAGTGGACTCTGGGCATCAGAGGAACTTGGGGAGACTTGCTGACCTAGTGAAGGGACTGCTGTCATTTTAGGAAGGGAGGAAGCAGGAGGAGGCACCCCATGGGGCGAGGATGTTGTTTGTTGGGGTAAGGAAGAAGACGAGGAGGAAGGAGGCAGGCCTTTGTCCTGCAGGAAAACATCCAACATGGACGAGGTTGAGGTGGCGGCCTGGTAGGGCTGCCGCTTCGTAAAGGGCGTATGGACCGCAGACTCTGGCTGACTCTTCATATCTGAGGGAGAAAGGGGAAAAAATTTAAGTTAGGAAAGAGATGTTCAGATTTTACTACCTTATAAAAATAATAGCTATTAATAGCTATAAAATAATTATATATATATATATATATATATATATATATATATATATATATATATATATATATATATATATATATATATATATATATATATATATATATATATATATATATATATATATATATATATATATATATATATATATACACACACACATACATACACACACACACACACACACACACACACACCTCATTATCCTTAACATGTTTGAGGGAATTGAAGAAAAGTGTTTCTAACAAAGTTTTTTTTTTTTTTTTTAAATTTCAGTGCATTTGATAACTTGATATATTTCAGAGTAATTACAGCAGGATGTCATCTCACCATATTGTCCCAGTGAGGTGGCACTGGTGTCCCAGGATGAGGGGTTTGTGTTGGGAGGTCCAGTCTGGGAGTGCTGGGCTGCCAGCTGGGCCAGTGCCTGGGCTGTTTTATATTGCTCCAGGAACTGAGAGCCAGTGGTCCCTGTGCTTCCTCCTTTAGGGTCCCCCACGTCCCCGAAACCCTTGCTCAGCATGCTAACCTGCAATGTTGGCAGATTAAGAAGCAATGAGATCATTATGCAAATATTGGTGCTGAATTGGTAGGAGCCTGCGAGTATTAAAGCTCATAATTCAAAATGCTCAAGAGTCTTACCATGTTGTGCTGGGTGTAAGGGGTGCTGGAGGATGTTTGGGAGAGGGGCACTCCTTGCTTGGAGTTGCTGAACACCAGTGACTGGGACAAGGAGGGGGGCTGGGTGGCCTCCATGGGGGGATTTTCCGTCTCTGAGGAGGAGGATGGGGGAGTCTTCCCCAGCAGCACCGCAAGGTCAATCCTTTAGCAAGGTGGAAATATGACAAGTTGACATTTAAGAATTACAATAAAAAAAACCCATACAATTTCAAGGCAACACCTCGATATGGATTGTTATTTTTTTTACTTTCAAAAGTTGGAGAGAACGGCCACATTTTACATGCACAGCAATTGTCCACCATTATAATATATGTCAGACATACAGGTATTATTCTTGTTTTAGGAGCATTCTCTGGACATGTGTACAGCCTCAATCAGGGTTTTTACAGCTGTCTATGACATATGGCATCTTGCCTTTTTTATGACATGCAGTCAACTCCGTGCAATGTAAACAAACTAGCTAACAGTTTGCAAAGCTAACATAGAAATGCATGGACAGAAGACAAGCCCACATTTCTTGTCAGACGGGGAAATGCACCTTCTTTTTGAACATCATGAAAGACTTTTATGTCAACAGGTTCGATATGTGTAAATACCACAACCCCAACCTCTTCGAGAGGGTGGTTGAATGAATGAAAGACAGTGGATTTCCACCATCAGTGGAAAAAATATAGCCCAAATTGCTTCAGCCAGTCCATTTTTAAATACTCTGACCTGATAAACGACATGTTCGGGCATGTTAATTAGAGCATGCATAGCTTCATGTAAACAGGAATATTAATGGAATATTCATTTATTTTCCATCAAACCTTGTAGTCAGAATACTGTCTTTTTCCAGAATAGGGGCAAAAACCGTAATATTGCATGAATGTAACATAGCTTATGATATATGGTTTTCTACATGTAGTACATAGTGCATGACAAGGAAAAACAGCAAATCTTCATATTTAAGAAGCTTGGGCTAATAAGTATTTGTCAATCATGACACCAGACATTTGACTAAAAGGATTTATTATTTAAACAGCTGCCAAATCATTGAAATGGCCAATTAGCTTTCTTTCAAGCCACTGAATTAATTGTTTCTCTCATAAACTGTTCTTTAAAATTGGTATTCAATCTATCAACTAATTTTTTATAACAAAATGTGGTGGTGGGGGAGGAAATTAAAGGTATTCGGTTGCTTGGCAATAAATTTTATGCTGACAAACAAAACAACAAAAATCAATATGTATCAAATGCGAGGTTGACATCGATATGTTAACTCCGTTTATGTGACTGGATTGTCAAAGTCCCCGCTTCGGCTGAACAAGTAAACAGTGAAACCGGGCAAATGTAATTTTTCTCTCAGCCAATTCCTGGAAAAATCAATTTGCTGGAAAGCATTAGTCGAACTAATAAAGTGCGTTACTGACCTCTGTCCTTTGGTGATGGTAACATTCTCTTGAGGCAGAGGCATTGACGCCACACTGGAAGCTGTGAATATCTTGGTCTCTGAAAGCTGCAGAGGAACGAAGTACAGGTTAAAAGAGAGCAGCTGTCAGCTGCTTTAACTTCTGATTCCACTTAATTTTATATTTTGAGTAAAGCGGTTGCATGAGGTGAAACCCAGTGTCACTCACATCCTCATTCCAGTCCTCAGTGCCCCACTCCTCTGTGGCAGTCCTCCAGGCACCTTTGAGTTACAGAGAGAAAGTTTAATACTACCCTGATGGACAATGAGAACCTCAAAAAGAATAAAAGATTCAAAAAACAAGTTACGGCAGGTTTACCAGGAGCAGACTCAAACTTCGGTGGGTAATTTGTTCCCTCTCCTGCAGAGTATTCCAACCCTGAAGACAAAAAGACAGGTGAGGAGATCAAAGTTGAACTTAATGAGAAGAGAACTCTATTCTTTAGTCAGCCGAATGCACAAACTCCTGGATGTAAAGATCCAAGACAATATGTCTGGGATTCGTGCATTTGTAAAAAGTGCATGCTTGATGACGAAAGCCTCTATGGCAGAGCATCTAAAAGTGAGACTCAATTGAACTCAAGTCTGCTCTCCTTTCATCTTTACAACAGCAGCTTCTTGGGGATGCTGTACATGATTTGTTTTTAAATTGTTTGGATGGTAAACAGATGCTTCACTGATAGGATTAACTTCTCTCATTTGAGGGCAACCTCACTTTATAAATTAACTTACTAGCTCCCTCTTCCAGCTCCACGCTTCCCGTGTTGTTCCAGGTGCTGCCCCCTCCGTAGTTTTCTTCTGTCTGGGCTGGCTCCGCATAGTCAGCAGGGTTGAAAGTTCTGGAAAAAGAAAGCGATAAGACGGTTGAGCTGAGAGAAATGAATGTATGTACTGACTGACAGCCCTCCAAAGACACCGGCCACAGCTGGTTGCCTACACACACAAAAATCTGGGGTCCATTTTAAACTTACTGACTACAGGTCAGAGTTTTTGTTAAGCAGAAGCAGACCCCAGTTCATTCAATAAGAGTATTAAACCTCGAGCACTGCTGTTATCATCATTAGGATTTTAGCCAATAGAAACACTTCAGAAGATGATTAACCTAGGTTGGAGCAGGAAGAGGAAATGATAAGAGACTGAATGTCATTTACTGTCTTGAAGAGTTTGTGCCGTCATGACATGCAAATAAGCAGGTTTAAGGATTTAATACAGTTTTTGTTGTTCTGCAACAACTCGTTCCTGTACTTTCATTAATCTGAGACATCTGTGTATGCTGGGAAATTTACAGCTGGTGCAACCTAGCAACATGATGAAGTACGTCACTTTTTTTCTTTTGAGTCAAGCTGAGAAGCTTTCATTATTCGACAAAGACCCTTCCTGTGCAAATCCGAGGGCATTTATGGTTTTGTGTGAACTGATTTAACATCAAATTTCAGGACAAGCAATGTCTCTTTCACATTCTATTTATAGAATGACGAGTAATACTTTCTATTTTGATCATGTCTCGTGTGAAATCATCTTGTTCTATGGCACGAAGGAGTCTCCCTACAGAAAAGCAAGAATAACAGACACACCAGAGGCGATGCACTCACCTCTCACCTCCTGCAATATCATATCTGGGCCCCTTATCAATCTGGCTTTAGAGGAAAAATAATGGCAACGATTACAAGAAGCACAACAAAGCATAAGTACAAGATCAAGATTTCGTTTCTCAGACCACAATCCAGAGCAACAGCATAAGCAAAATGCCTTTGATCTGCCTGTGCCAGCACTGTAAAACTCTACACCTGTCAGTCACTCAACAATGCAAGGCAAGCCAGTGTGCTTTTAGTCATAGTGGGTAAATAAATACACAGTCCAAGAAACCCAAACCATCACAAGTATACACAATGCAGCCACAAAACACAAAAACTGTTACCAGATGAGAGCAGTTATGCAAGAGTGAATGCAGTCATCTTTTCATTGATGCATTATATACCCAAACAATCTCAGGAATTTAAATGGTCTCTTACATCATACAGCAGCATCTTCTCAAAAGCTATATCTGAAGAGCCATACAGGATGCTGTCGTGAATGCATCAGACAGCACTCAATATCTCCTTCTTCAAAAGACACCTCTATCCTAAGTCAGCTTGCTTTATTTGATCTCATTGTTATTTTCTTAAAAAGTTGAATAAGGCAAACACATACTTGGCAATAAAACCTGCCCAGCTTCAAATTTCCTCAGTCTCAACCACCAACAAAACTATACTTTTACTGTAGCTTCTCTAGCTGTGTCCTAGACTATTAACCATTTTAAGCGCCATCTTTGAGAGGCCTGTATGGATACAACAAACTGGGAGTCCCGTCTCCTCCCTTCTGCCTTTCATTCAAACACAATGCCAGCCTACAGTTGTCCCTAAGAAGCAGCACTGTCAATGAGCCAACCAATGCGGTGTAACAACTGAATACAACTGGCTCTTACATGATGAATGCATGGCAAACCATCCCCATTGTTCTTCAAGATGTCAAATAGAGGAAGAATTATGTTTTAAGCACCATTTGAAAACAAGAAAATAAAGTTAAATTTCTCTTGCTTCAGTTACTATTACAGAACCTTACTGAACACTGAAGACTTCCTCAAATAGTAAGAGAGGCCTTATACAGTTTAAATAATGTATTAATTAGTTTGTATGAACAAGATGTTCTCACAGAAACATAAGGTCTGCAGAATACGAATAGAAGCTAGAAAGGTGGCAGGCTGAAACTGTTTTGGATCCACAATGATTTTCCACACGTAAAACCATTCTGAATAGACCAAAAATTAGAGAGAGTCTGGGCTACCAGTATCAAATTAAACCATCTGCATTGGTAATGCTTTCTGTAATCCAGCCACAATTACTCATCAGACGTTTTACAGAATACCTCCTCATTCCTCCTACTGGCCACAGAACGAAGAGTGAGTGAATGTGTCTGAGATTCTTGCACCATGACGTTGTCTGTGTCTAGTTCTGCTACATTTGGCTACAGGCTGACATTTTTTGACAATATTGTATTCCATTTATCAATTCTCCTCCCATCATTCAGTTCATTTTAGCTTTACATCATCTTTAGGACAATTCTCTTTGATCAGCTTATTTGCCAGCAATGAACTGTGGTACATGTTTCCCTTTTGACCTCATAGTTATCATTTTTATGCAGACTATGCTAATGTTTTCTACGTACTAGCACAAGATACCAGTGATACACACACACACACAGACGCCAACCTGCCCAAATCATCTCATCACATGGTAATAAACTGATCAAAGACATAATCCGTTTTAAGACGGCTTCCTTGAAAGGCTTCCATTTGAGTCACTACATTTGACTGACACTGAAGCCAAGCTGGTAAACTATCTGTTAGCGGCAAGAAGCAAAAGCAATCACAGAATTGTGATGAGTGAGGCGGGGGGGTTAGGAAATGTGAAAACTCCTTAGCTAGCACTGTGTGTAACTGCAGGTGGGAAGTTCAAGCAGTTTGCTTATCAAAAACAAGCTTGTACTAAAACTCTGTGAAGCAAAGCATCTTGCAGTGTTCCTTGAGAAAATACAATATCTGACTGTATACTCTTCAAATATGCTTTAAATTGCAGGACATTTTCACAGCATCAGAGAAACACAGACTATTAAGACACATGAGGTTGTATAACCTTATACTTGTTTGTTGCACAAACACTTGAGCAAACACTTGTGACTTCCACCATAACACTTTTTGTTTCATTCTGCGCCTCTCTCCCTGAAATATATATAGAATTATGACATTTCTACAATAGCTTTGATGCACACATTTATACTTTGTTTTGGTGAGAGGGGAAATTACATTCAGGCATCTCTTGAGAGGAAGCTGCTCAGCACTGGACCTCGCCAGTGAAAGCCACATCTTGTCACTTGTGCTACTTCAGCAGAGCCCGACAAGATTTAAAGATCGAGGGCTGCAGAGTAACATCACATCCCACTGCCTCTGCTCATCGTCAAAAGTGAGGGCATTTGTTATGACAACTGAAGACCTGCTCCGATTTCATCCATTAAATGGCAATGAAATGAGTCAAGAATGTCATCACAGTTGAGAAGTACTTCCTCTGTTATGACACCTACGACTCAAGCTGCCAGCGTTAGACTAACCCACCAACTCACTGACATATTATTAACTGCACATACAGACACAAACCAAGCAAAATACAACTGAAGTATTCTGAAGCCAGAGACCAGAGAGCAGGACATTTAGGTTAAGTGGGTCCGTCAAAATTTTACTCTAAAAGTGTTTAGACACGGTGCACTCTCTAAAGAGAGATATGCAGCCTACGCAGTTCCATCCTATTGGCTGATGTATGTCCTCCCTCCTTTGGATTAAGGCTAAACAATGGACTGGGGTCCTGCTCTCTGGTGACCATGGCAACAGGTAAAAGTGGAACAAAAGGCTTTCTGGTTTTAGGCAACGCAGGTGTTCCCTTACCCCATGCCCTGTGCCGAAAATCTGCCTCCTCGTCGTCCGGATATTCCTAAGGAGACAACAATAGAAGAGCCTACTTTGGTTTCTTACTTTGACAACTATTACCACAAGAAAGAATGGCAGTGGTTTAAGTACAAATACAAGAAGAAAAAAAAACTCTCCCTCCATCCTTCCCCTCATTTTGCTTAGTTGCATTTCCTTTACCCACAAGTTCAACTAAAGAGGATTATAACCACTCACCCACAGTCCCTCTTCCTCTGCCTCTTCCCCTTCGGCCTCGCTCTGCACCTCTTCCAGCTATTCCCGCCTTGCTTCCATCCAAGCCATTCTCCTGACCACGGACTGGAGTTAAGAGGAGAGAGAGAACAGCATTAGATCAAGACAGTACGCTGCATGGAAAATAACCATTTAAGCTAAACTGTTTCATGATTTAAAAAAATCATTTTTTGTAAAAAAAAAAAAAAAAAGTAGTAGTACTGTATGAGAGCCATCATTTAAAATGATAATGAAGGACAAGTCTCTTGCTGACAATTATTTACTGCAGCATACACCGTCCCCCCCCCCTCCGGGACGACAGTGGTGCTAAGAAAAGTCTACTAGTGTGCTGGAAATTACCAGATGGCACCATACGAAGCAGGGAAGGAAACAAGAGCTTTAACATAAAAAGCTATTACATAACTGGTGTGTAGGCAAAGACCGGATACACAACCTCAACCTTGTGCTCTTTTTATAAGCCCTTGAGCAGCACACTTTAGCTGCATCGAGGAAAGGGGTTGTAGAGCTGAACTACAAGATGCTGATCTCCTTCAAACCAAGATAGGTTGTCCCACTACTGTTTGAATGTAACATGCTTTGATGCATGTGATGACGAGAAACTGAAATTTTCTGAAAGCATTTCAGTAATTATGGGGCACCTGTGCCACCTTTCTTTTCAAAACCATGTCTGACAAATAAAGGCCACACGCTTAGAAGCTACTGTTCAATCAAACAAAACACTTTCATCGTTTCTTCATTTAAAAAAGTTGTGGTCTTTAAAATGTGGCCAGAACTTGAAGGTGGCAACAAAAATAAATATGACCAGAATAACAGGCAACTGCTGCTCTTTGCTTGTTATTGTTGGCTGTAGCAAGCTAGCATTAGCTCATTTACTAATGGCTCAGTTAAGCATGGATCCAGCAGCCCTCAGGTTTGCCTTAAACAAGATCTTAGATTACAGGGCAGCCAGAGAGTGAATACAGCTCGATAACAAATGGGACTGAACACAACCTTTAAGACCGACGGTGGTCAGTCTGAAGAGAGAGGACACAGTACGGAGTTGATATAGAGCTGCTCTGTCCAGGACTGTGGTTCAGAGGACAAGAAGACATAGCATGCGGGGACACAAGAGACATGCAGTGGGAATGGAAGTTGCAGACTCTACGCTTGAATACATGTCCCAGCTGTAACTCTAGGGGCTGTCAGACTATTGCCTCTTGTGGTACAAAGTGGTATTACGAGACAGGACTGGCCGGGGCTAACTGGTCAGCATGCTAACTTTAGTAGATATCTCTGCAGCACAGTACATAAATATCTGACATAATGTCAACACTGTTGTTTTTTCACATTCCATTGATAATGTTAATTAAATATTTGAATGTTACATATTATAGCCATATCTTACAAATTGCTCCTTTAAAAAAAAAAAAAAACTCCATTGGCGAACCACCATCAAGTCCAAGTTAGCATTTGTTTATTTGTGTTGTATCTGTGAAGCATGTCAAGATTTACAGAAGAGCAAATTATCTTATGTGGTAAATCTTAACTTGCGTATTGCACATTTGATGACATTAACTTTTGGCTAGTGACCAATCATTCGCTGCATGCTGACTCGAATTTACTTTTCTCCATATCTTGTCAACAGGCAAGCTTTAGAAAATGCAGTGAAGGAATGATACAGTGAGCGGGTTAGATCAAGAGTGTTTGATTATGGCGAAGAAATAGATAGATATAATGATATATGATGATTAAATCAGCAGAAATTCATCCTCTTTATACCTCTGAAAACACTAACCGGTGTTTTTTGGCTAAACAAATAATTTCTAAAAAAAGGTACCCAAAGAATAAAAAAGTAAAGGGATGGTGAATACTTACACTCTCGTCCCCTGCTGGCGCCACGGCCCTTGCGTGGTGCTCCGCCTCGGCGACGTGCTACATCTTTCTCTCCTCCTTTCTCCCTGTTTTCTTTTCCTTCCTCTCCGGTCTCTGCTTGACTAGTCTCCTTCTGGCCCGAGACCCCTTTCTTCTTTCCCACCATTTCCCAAGAGTCCTATGGAAGAAATAAAGACAGTGTTACGCTGCTGTTCTTAAGACAATGTACATCTGGCATCATTAACTTAGTACTGTGTCATGGACAGAAAATGATTATTTAATGAGATTGGAGATCTATTTAAGTACTTGAAGACCACTGCCATAAGCCATGTGCCTACAAATCTTAGAAAAAATTTATTTATAAACTATGAGTATGAATGATAAGTGTTGCCCGGTGGTCAGCATGGCAATGACTTGAAAGAAATTGGTCAGATATTGAGTATTAAAAACATGGTAATGTCTTTATCTGATTACTTCCTAGTTGATAGCAGCCGCTTCAAATTACAAAGTGAAAACAAAAACAAAGTCTGTTCCTCTTGTTGATAATTTCCCAGCAGGCCATAGTGAATTCACTCATTTAAAGTCTATGCACTGGGCCTGTATTTTGACAATACAAGTCGCTGACAACCCCTTATCCGGTCTGATTAATGTGCTGGCAAGATGCATTTCCATTTTTCCTTGTTTCAATGCTCTCCTTTGGTCTACTTGCTATGATTATATTCAAACGTGTGTGATAGCTTGCTTTCATACATTGCAATTTTTAGGGACTGGTCCCAAATGTAATTATAATTCAATTACTGTATTTACATCTTAATAAGTAATTTCTCTAATACGGTTTGACAGCAATACATGTGTGAATATGTATATTTCCTTGAGGGGTCAGGGAAAACATGCTTGGGCCAAGCAGAAGTGACCAGCAGGGGAAGTACAGAAAATTAGTTTACAGTGACCATGTCTATGCACCTTTTTTCACATTTACATTCAGCTTTGACACAACTAGGAATACCATTTTCATACCATGATTAATCTTCCAACCCCTAAACTGTTGGTCCAGTATTATAGTTATCTAAGCCAGTGTGGCACTGATTTCTCCAGAATCTGGCCCCCACAGAGCTAAGCCCTCACACAAAGCAAATACTCACAGTGTCTGGGCTACCCTCCAGCAAAACGTTAATGGCTCTGTTGACATCCCCGTTGCAATCGTGCAGTGCGATCATAGACTCATCCTGGTCCTTGCCTGTGATGTCAATCAGCTGGAAAAGGAAGAGTAGCATGATGAGACACTGAGGTGACCCCTGGCTTACACTCCTGGCATCTCATTTAAGATATGTGGACTTATGCAGAATGTTTTCAGAAAGCCATCAGAGCACAGGGCTCGACACACAACAAAGCATCATTTTGGTTACTTGAGCAGCTTGAATATAAGGTTAAGATTTTGATGTAATTTCCGCATTCAAATTATTACACACTACAATTGAATGTGCTTAAGAAATTAAACTCTTGATGACCTGTTTACAGAACTTTCTGGATGCCTTGGAAGCCATTTTAAGGACTTGCTTTTTTAACATAATCATTAATGTGGACAGAGCACTTGTGATTTAATGCCATATTCTGTAGCTACAGCTGCTTGCCAGTTTGTCAAAATTATGAAACTGCTGAGATTTATTTAGTAACAACAGGCAGTAATTTTCGGGGTGGTAGCTCAAATTTTTAACCTCTTAAGACAATCAGAAAGGAAGAAAAAAAAGACTAAAACCCTCCCCTGCTTGGTCATTTTATCAAAACAGAAAGATTGAGGACTGTTTCCTAAAAAGAATACATTGTTAAAGCAATTGTTGTGTCATTGCTAAAGCTAATACACAAATTTCAAGACTATTCACAATATATCATGATTTAAATAAAGCCTTTTTTCCACCAACATAACAGCTTCACTATAACAACCTGAATGCTGTGTCACTGACTCTCTGTGCTTGATGACAAACTGAATCTGCAAAGCATAATAGAAGCGACTCACATACACACCCAAATGCAAAACACAACAGACTTAGTGCTGTATGCTAAAAGGCAACAACAAATGTGGAAGAAAAACTACAGGAAAAGCTTAAGTAGGACAACAGTGTGTATATCTGCTCACCTGTTTGACCTTCTCTTCAAAGTCTGCATCGTTGTGGTCTGAAATCATCTGCGCGAGTCGGATCTGCTCTGCAGTAGCCTGTTCCAAGAGGAGCACAACATCCATCCATTATTTGCAACAAACAGAAGCACAAGATTTGCATGCTTGTAAAAAAGAAGGAAAATCATTACTCCACGCCTTCCTCTAAAATGACGTATTAGCTGATCACATTTAACAACTACTTCCGTAACAGTGTGACAATATGCTGGTAACACGCACGCCACTGCGTCCACTTCATGTTTGGGAAGTTCTCTTCAGGGTATAGTGCATCTGTTCTTAATGTAAACACTGTAGCACTTAAGGAAAACAGTATTACCCCTCCCTGTATAGTTTGTACTATGTACTCCAGACTTTTGAATTGACAGGTGGTGAGAGTGAGGGTACCTGAGGCCTTTGCTTGTGCTGTGTCTGGCTCTGTGTCTGGCCCTGTGTCTGCTCCCAGCTGCCCCGGGCTCGGTTCCCGCCCATGGACGTCATCATTTACAGTATATACAAATAACAGTATTTACAAAGGAATAACACCTGGGAAGAGAGGAATAAGACAGGCATTACAGATCTGTGACTATGACCCACTTATGTCATGAACATGTCTGGTACACTTGAATAGTACTTCCTCAAAGCTTATTGCCTGGTGGGGGGGCTATTAGCAGTATCAAGAAGGCATCATCAGCTTTGTTCCTTAGAGACGCCAGGAAAACAAAAAGGTTTTATTTTTTCCACGCCCCAGTCTTAAGAAGTGTCATAAACCAAAGCTACCCGCGGGTTTGACCCGGGAAACAGGAGTGCCACGGTGTACTGGGTGCTGCTGCTGCTGCTGCACTCAAGGCTACCAAGTGCATAACGTGAGCCAACTTATTTACCTCTTCAGGACATTATGCAACACTTTTGATGTCAAAATAGCCTCAGGGGTGTTTACTTAACCTATATTGTGAGACGAGGACATCCGATCACACAGCCCGTGGAAGATAAATCAAAACAGTGTACTGAGACACCATACAAACACAGTGAAGATAGCCAACTACATCACCGTTATACAGCAAACTATTAACCTTGCTGTCGACAGGGACTCTTTAACCTCGCAAACGTTACGTAAAAACCCTGTTTGTACTAGCCCACAAACAAGCCTAAAGCCTGGGCCCGTCGAACATATCCAATTCCACTAGCCAGCCACATGGCCAAAATGCTAGCCAACTAGCTAATACTTGAGGGGAGAGCATCCACTGTTGAAGTCTCGCTGGGCTTCCGCTTCTCACGGCTTCACCTCATGGCGACAACGAGGCTGTCGTCAACAGCCGCTAGCTAACCAGCTAACCGAGTGCTGATAACTGCAAAATTGGTAGCGTTAGCTGGGTTAGCTTGATAGCCAACAAGTTAATGAGCTAATCAGCCACCAGCGAACGACGAAGCTTTCGTGTTCGCCCAAACCAAAAACGCCCATGCCTCTCCGCTGCCGCTAGTTGTCTGCTAACGGCTGTTAGCCATGCTAACTTAACGAACCAGGTAGCTAGTTAACGTCGTTTCACGTAGCTAAGCGGCGTTAGCCAGCTAGCTACGTTAGCAAACCAGCAGCTCCATAAACCGCACAAACGCTCTCCACAATTCACAACAATCCTGTCCCCACTGCAGCACGATGGCTGGGCTGTCGACATAAAATTCAACGAGGCTAAAGGTGGGCCTGCAGGCCGCTAAAATGAAAATAAATAACAGGCGATACTGACCAGAAACCCGGCTCAATATTAGACACCGCTACACAACCGACCGACAAGTGGTCTCGTTGTCGACCTTCTAGTCGGATTAAGGACAGGATATAATTCCTGAACCCTAAATTGATACTACTAAATTGGGAAAATATAACGAACCGACTCGCTCACACAATAAGCGAGAGACTGAATTTACCTGTTTCTTTTCCACTCTGACACCACGGAGAGCTGCGTCACGTGGTTTACACAGCGCTTCGAGGAAACTGGACCCACAACATGTGATCACATACTGAAATAGTTGAATATTATCAACGTAATCATGACATGTCCGCGGGGGAGCTGCAGCGCACAGATAATAAATATTGGCGATCGTTCATTCAGGGGTGAGATGTGTGAAGGGGACAGTCAAATGTATTTAATGAGTAACATGTATAACGTTACAATAACCAAGAGTGACATGAACTTGACAGGACTGAATATTACAGCAGCACAAGATACAGGTCAAGAGATAAGAGAAGGATAAAACAATTTAAAAATTTAAAAAAGTAACGCTGTATACATTGCATACATTTATTTATATAACTGTAATATATATATAACTGTTATTTTTATAACTAGTAAGCCCCAACAAGTCTGCCTCAAATAGGAATTTTAGAGTTGCACAATGACTTCCATAATTAATTAATTCATGTGTATGTATGAATGATACATGCAAAACACATGAAGTGTATTTAGCATATGCAATATGTTATTTACATTCATTATCTTCTAATGATACAATATGTAATACATACTGTACTTTTACAGAATAGATACATTGTGATGTAGTATAGTATTCAAAATGTATCAAAATATGGAATATAAGTGATATGAACAGTGCAATTCTATATTTTATATATTACATGGTGTTATCACTACTTCCGGTACTACTAGGTCTTACCACTATTATTTATTTTGTAATAATAATACAAATGTGATATATAAATTTCTGCAAAGTGCAGTTATACTGTTTATTGTTTATGTGTCAATGCACAACAGTTAGGTCAACTGAATATGAAAATTAATTAGGAAATAATATAATTAAAGGTGTACTATGTAGTTTCTGGGAGGACATTTTAATCAGAAGAGAAAGATATTTCTGAGTTTGTCTAATTAACTCACTATATTCTAAATATTACCTTTCTGAGTTTCTGAATTTACTCTCCAAAACTACTACTACTAGTTCACCTTTAATGTTTGTATCTAACTTTGTACAGAAGACACATTATACAGAATAAACACAGCACTATTCAAAGCGGACACTACTATGTTTTAGGGTCTTGTAAAATCTTGGGGTTCAACAGAGCAAAACATGTTTTTAATTCGCACGAAATGTAAATGAAAGTACAGATACATTGTTTGACCCTCACAGTTATTACGGTAAATCGGAGCGTCGCAAAGCAGCTGTCACTGTCGCCGTCACTGCTTCCTGCTAGCGCGAGCCAAACTGCGTACTTGACGATGATGCTGACATGAAGAGTGGCATCAGTACCGTCGAAGTGTAGTTCTTTGTTTTATGTTTAGAAACTTCCTTTCAGAGCTGCCGAGTCACAAACAAAACCTCGTCTGTGCGGAATTGGCTACTCTTCAAAATGGAAACTCGACTGTTAGCTACCAAGCTAATGTAGCACCATACCATACATTCACTGCTAGCTAGCTAGCTAGCTAGCTAACCGACCGGTGGATAAACTAACCTACACACTGAAAGATAACATGGCTGAATCATCGCCGTTATCAGGGGTTAATGTTGTTCTGGTTATGGCCTACGGGAGCTTGGTAAGTACGTTATAGTTTAGTTTGCTATATAGCGAGCCGGTTTGCACAAATGTGACATGCTTAACATGTTCTGTCACGTCTGGCTTTGTTTACAGGTGTTTGTGCTGCTGTTTATCTTCGTCAAAAGACAAATCATGCGTTTTGCAATGAGGTCCCGCCGAGGACCTCATGCACCAATTGGCCACAACGCACCAAAGGTAACGTGGATCTGCTTTGAGCTTGTTTACCTGTTGTGATGTCGGTTTGAACAGCTCAACATGCAGCAACTGCTGTTGCTGCGAGAGTTCACGTGTCTGTGTATTTCCCGTTGTCGTTAAATTTGCAGGGTATGAGGGAGGAGATTGACTCCAGGCTGTCAAAAGTCCAGGAGATCCGCTTCGAACCTCGTCTCCTAGAAGAAGAGGACGATAGACTGAAGCAGGGATCACAGATCAGTCAGTCATGTTATCAGCTCATCCTGTTGCCACTGTTGCCTCTTCGATGTGAATATTGTTGTAACGCAAATGTGTTTGTGTTTCAAAGGTTGCTACAACTACCTGTACAGAATGAAAGCTCTGGATGCCATCCGTGACTCAGGTGGGATATCAAATGTAATGCTCAAACTTGAGTTCCCATCGTCACATCACAAAACTGAATCCATCATTCTGACACATTACTTTCATCATCAGTTTAACTCATAACTCTCACGGAAAAGCAGCAGTTCACACATCTTTTCATCTGGTGATCTGTAAAATTATGTTTTTCTAATTGGATATTGTACTCTGTGATTTTACCAAATCATGTGTGACGCAGGCACCTAATGTCCCCTTGAAGAGTGAGAGTGGTAGAGTGTCTCCTTTCCTAACCTCCACGTCTCGTCCCCTCCTCCCCTCCTGTGTGGCTCTTAGGTATTCCCCTGCAGGAGATAAGCCGCAGTCCCAGCGCGTTCACTGGACGCAACTTCAGGAGCTGGCTGCTGGAGTTGCGCAACTCCCATTCTCTGATCAAGAGCAGCCGCAGTGCCCTCATCGACCGTTTGCTTGAAGGTTACGACAGCGCTCGCCATGGGACTGGGGTGCGTACACTTAGTACAAGTGTGTAAATGATGAGTGATGAAAATAAAATAGAATATATGGAGTTTAACAGACTGCTGAACTGACTTTTTGTTTCAGGTATTTGGAGAAGCAGAGTTTCTTGAATACCAGCAGGCTCTGAGCGAACTAGCTGATGTGTAAGTGCTACTCCACTGGTCCAGACTTGAATTGTTAGTCCTGTAACATTGTTGGAACAGGTCTTCCTGTCTGCAGGCCTAAAAAACTACTTTTTTTTTAGAAGGGCCAGACTTTCACATTTGCTATGTCTGACCTGTAAAGCTCTTTAAATTTGTTAAAACAAAGCACTTCATTTTTTTTCTTCTGATTATTTTTCGCAATTGAAAAAGAAACATATTTACATAAGTACAGGAAACAATAATGCGCAAACATCAAAGTAGGTTCTCAGTTTGATTTTTGTAAATTCCCTATGCCTAAACAGCCTGGGTTTAAACTTTTAAATGAAACAATAATATCTTTGCAATCAATCAGTGGGCTTATTAGCAGACTAACAAATTTGGAATGAGGTTGTTAAAGGTTGCTACATTTGGCCAGCTAGTTTAAGAAGTCTGGTGTTGTGCATGCTACAGTTGTAAGGACTACAAAATCACGTGAGTTCATTCAACACAGCCAGCCTGCTTTAACGAGCATCAATCAGTTTCAACAAAAGGGATGTAAGTGTGCTTTATGATCATCTAAATATATAAGAAGAATTGTAAAATTATATCGCTGTTGTCAAAAATCATTGTTTGCCAAGAAAACAAATATGCTGACAGCAATTGAATGTAGCTCCACTGGGACGATTTCTTTTGTAAAATCTTCATCCTGCACCCGCTACAGCACACTTACATTTATTACAAGCACAACAATACATTATGTTGGTAAGATCTGCAGTTGTGTTTATAAAGAAACACGGGCTTGCACTAATCTTAAGTGTTTCTTAACAAGACTGTCATTACTACTACTCTTATTGATGCTGTTTAATTACTACTAACCATTAATATTATAACATGGACATGTGTTAAAGATGTCATATCTAAGATTGGCCACCAGTTGTACTCATACTCCCAAAATAGGGGCAGCGTATCACAAGATTGTATATAAGAAGTATATTCTGTTTATACATCCATGACTGTAGCTGTTTGTAAGCTTGTTAGCTCAGCTGGCTTTGCAGCTAGGTGTAACACTGCTGGGAGAAAGAGGTTTTCAAGGCCATGCTAGCTGGTTTAACAGCCTTAATTCCTCAATTCATCCATCTCACATAGTAAACCTTTTTGCATAGTAACCCCCCCCCCTTTTCTGTGCTTCTCTCCTCCTCCAGGGTGAAGGCCTATTCCAGCACCACCAGCCTGGACCAGCATCACCAGTCGGCAGCCAAGGACCTGACAGGCTCACCTGTCCGCTCCACTCCCTCCACCATCCAGGTCACTTACCTGCCCTCCACTGGCCAGCGCAGCAAAAGGCCCAAACACTTTCTGGAGCTTAAAAGTTTCAAAGACAACTACAACACACTGGAGAGCACCCTGTGAGAGACTTCTGCAACAGACCGTATGTGTGTGTGACAGTTTACTGTGAAACAAAACATTTTAACATACCAGAACTTTGTTTTTAAATTGAGCTTTAAAGTGCACCCACAGATTAAGTATGATTTTGGATGGCTGCTACCTGGCCAGGTTTCTCTTATAAAAGAGATCTTGATCTCAATGAGACTTAAAGATGAGATAAAGGTGAAATAAAAATAAGTATGTATGGGAAAACTTGTTTATTTCTCTCTACAGTAAGTTCAGAAAGAGCAATGTCTACTGTTAGCATTTAAAATAATTATGTAGAAAAACAAATGTCTTGTTTTTTGTTAAAATCTTGCCATGACAAGATTTATTTCTGTCATTATGATGAAGTCCTCATGTGCACATGTGTAACAACAAGGCTTTTATTCTTATTGTGGACCTAATGAGTGTGTTCAGAGGACAAATATGATTGTAGCCAATGTGGCAACATTTTCACTGTCATTTTCTTTTGGTATAAACCAGCAAATTACCTGGATTTTATTTTTTCTCATGTCAAAATGTAAATATAACTTTTGGTTGATTATGTGTTTGTACAGATGTAAGATATTTATATTGAGGATGATAAGTTATTTAATGTTGCTTGATTTGTATTTAAGTGAGATTGTACACTTGTGGTTTGCAATAAAAGCCTTACAACCCACTCCTTCATATTCAATGTGTTTAATCTCACCACTAGGTGGCAGTACAAGGTTATGGTGTAACATGCAACAGCAGACCAGATGAAACTCAACTCTGGACAAGAACAACAAATAAATCAGATTAACTGGACATTACATAATAGTCAGCAAAGCCTACAATTAAAGGACACAGAGTGAACTTCACTTTTTTATTTATCTACAATGTTCACAGTAAACGGTATCGGTTTATAAAAATGTTCAACCTGGATGGCAACAGAAAGGTTTTTTACAGAAAACAATATGTAGTCTACACAAACAATACATAATTATGTAAATAAGTACATTAACCAATTCAATCAGTTAGTAGTTATTAAATATGCAACCTTTTAGTAAAAACAGGATATATATTAAGGATAGTGTGGCAGCACTTGGCAGCATAGATCAGAATTAAATTGTGGTTCAACTAGCGACAATATCTACAGGTAGCCTCTAACAGGTATTCTCCAGCAGAATGAAAATAAAGGTCAAAATTATAAAGGAAGGAGTAAAGTATTTAAGTTAAACATAATCATATTTAAACATTAACAACTGCATGCCGGACATTGACATTGAGGTGCAAAGCACTGAGGAATCTGACCCTGAACCCTGCTGCTGCTGCGGACTGTGGTTGAGGAGGCTGACAAGCTAACAACACTCAACATCATGTGATTATTTGCACGTTTGTCCAAATGTACTTTATGTGTAACAGACATTTCTAATCCTAACAAAGCAGTTCTGTTTGAAAAGCTTATTTCGAATTCTGTAAGGGAAAGAAGTGGAATCGAGATACAACACAGGGAACTTTACTGAACTCTTCCTGAGAAAACACTGAACAGATTTGTGTCTGTACATCTAAAAGTTCAGTAGAATTCTTTGCATTGCACAGCTCCATCCTGTTTCCTTTTTAGGATTCCTCCTACCACTGGATCCTAACCTGAACCCCCCTGTACACTACTTTTTTAGGCTTTGTTTGAGCCAGTTAAGGTATGCAGAAAAGCCTCAAAAGTTCATATGAGGTACAAACAAAAGACCAGTGTGCTTTGTCACCATGAGGTCTGGTAAGCCAGCCTTTTCAAATCACTGCAGACCTACATTTTATATAAGGTTAGGTGGTTGAATATTATGTACACTGTATTCTATACTTCTGGTCCCGGTGGTCAACATTCCATTTAGGACTTGATCTCAATAACTTTGATGAATGGGAGCGCCTTGTTGTTAGATGACATTGGTGTGATGGTTTTACTGTACAGAGGGGGAAATGTAAAATGACTGTTATTAACTTGGACATTATACGACAGAGTGAGAAGGAATTTGCATCTCATTGTGAATAAGAAAATGAGCAGAAACCAGGAAGTGATGGCTCACCTGTAGACAACCTCTGGCTTGTTCTCAGTGGGCGTCAGTGGCGGAGGGTCCTGGCCTGCCAGGAAGTACTCCATGTGGTCATGCATTTCTCTGTTCTGAAGACAGAAAGAGGGGGCAGACATAAGCTGTGTCCTCAGGTGTAAAGCTTTAAGTTGATCAGAAAAGTTTGGTGTATTTATCTTGAGCACATAAAATAAAATAAAAATAATATACTATATAATAATGCTCGAAGTGACATTCAGTTATGGCAATGATAAAAATAAGAAGTAATCTACAAAGAAGTAAGCGCATGAATTCAGAATCTAACTACAGATACATAAGACTCCTGACCTCAGCTTCAAGGTAAGCAACCCTCTCCTCCAGGTCCCTGACGACTCGATCTCTCTCTTGGATGACAGTCCGAGAGTTCTGCAGCTGTGTTATTGACAAAACAAACAAACAAGCAAAGTGAGATGCTCATTTTTCCAACGGGAGCAAATGCAGCATCACTTATTCATGACAAATGAGTTTTATTTCACCGCACGTTTCCGCTTGGCTCCACTTCCTCATATCAATTACTCTTTGTGTGTCCGCCTCCTCAAAATCTAATTTCCCCGTTAATGGCTTCCTGTGCATTTCTGGCCACCGGGGAGTTTATTTGTATTGTGTGTGTGTGTGTGTGTGTTTGTGTGTGTCAATGTGCTTCTGCGCATAAATACCTGTTCGATCATGTGACGGACTTTCCTCTGCTGACTCTTTAACATGTCGTCGAGGTGATGAATCTTTTCCTTCAGAGTGGCCACCTCCTTCTCCAGCTCTGCACACCTACAAACACACAAACATGTAAGAAAACTGTCAAACTATGACCAAATTGATTTATATAGAGTTATTTTAACTAGAGGAGGTCATATTATTTGTATGATTTGTATTTTACATCCTCAGAAGGTTTTTTTTGTGATCAAATATCCTCAGTAGATAGTTTTTAATAAATAATCAAACTAACAAATTCATATGTAGAGAACTAATTTCACATATTTGAGGATATAAAAAAGGATTAGTTCTCCTATACTAACACGTTATCTAATAAAAGTTAAAAAGTAAAGGATACACAGTTTTGAGTTTTTCCAAACTTCTACTTCTTTTTGGGACTTTGGTTCATCACTTAGTTTCTTATCTCACCTCTGCTCGTGCTCTCCTCCATCCTCCCTGTTGGCCTTAAGCTGCAGCAGCTCTGCCTCCCCTGCTGCCATCTTGTCTTTGAGGTGGCCGCTCTCGATCTCCATGCTCTCCCGCAGCCTCTGCAGCTCCTCCACCTGCTGACCCCTCCCCTCCGACAGCTCCTCCGCCTTCTGCAGCAGCTCAGACTGCTCAACCAGACGAACGCTGTACTCTTTTGACTCGGCCTGTGAAGGAAGACAGAGTAAGAACTAAGTAAGAAGAGATGAATACAAAATAATAGACGCTGCACACCCACAAAGGTCTTTTCAAGCGATGGATGTGTCAGTCAAGTGCAATTTGAACATGTCCACACTGACCTGAGAAGATTTAATTAAGCAACCATAAGTGAAAAATCCTGTATGTGTCATGTATGTACGGATTTGTGTACTTGGACATGAGATCTCATCTAACTTGTGCATTTTAATTCACATTTTTATGTGACAATAATGCTTAAACTGGGAATCAGGAAAACCTTTTAATATTTGCTTGTTTTTTGTTTTTGTTTTGTTTGTCTGTTTATTTCATGTCTCTTCTCACTATATTTTTTTCTTCATCATGTATTAAATTGCCTTGAGTTTCTGTAGATGTACCCCTTTGACCTTATGTAATGATAATAAAAAACAAACAAAAACGAACAAAACAAAAACCTGCCAGTTAAGAATAATTTTGGTGTGCAGGAGGTGACTCAGTTTATTACAACTTGGCAGCTGTAGTTTTTTCTTTTGCTTATAATGTGAATTATTTGCTCCAACATAATCAAATAAGGAAGCGACAATGTTTGCAGCAGCTGCACAACTGCAAATTCAGTAGTATAAGTTTAACCAGGGTTAGGGTTCAAAACCATGACATTTTTGTTTTGATTGAACTTTGGTCAATAGTTATTTTTACTGTTAACAAACAATGAAATGCTTTATGAACCATTCATTAAGCAAAAGTTTATAGTAAAGTTGCGACTGATGGCCAACCTGGAGGTTTGCTTAAAATCTCTCTGATTCTCTGCCTGCTTGTAATTTAAAAGTGAGTTTTCAACATTTCCGAGATTCCCAATCTCGGCATTTAACTTGTTGGGATTATCTTTATAGTCACAAATAATGACAAATCTAGAACACTGAGAGACACATCTAATGAACATAAAATATCCGTTAAACTGGGGATTTAAAGTTCCCTACACACGCACGGTTCACCAACATAAGTGATTTCACTTGTGTTGCCTGAGTAGAGTTTTTTTTTTTTGCATGTTAGGACGGGACAATGTTCAACTTTCTTGTTAGGCAAGATCTTTATCTCAAATCCTTGCTCAATGCAATTCGAAACAGGTTTCTAGTATGAAGTATACTCAAACAGGAAAAGTGGTGAAAAAAGTCTACTCAAAACAGGAGGTCAGAAAGGTTCGAGTTAGAAGCTGATTTTTGAGTGTGTTGTTGTTGTTGATTTACACTGAATCCCACAATGCAACGCCAAAAGGGGTGGCAAGAAGTCTGTGGCTGTGTCCCTACATGACCTGACAGATGCAGTGTAGAGCAAAGACCCGAGCAGTGGAGGATCGGCAGATGAGGGATGAAACCGACAGATAATGAGGGTGATTAGAGGAACAAGAGAGCAGCAGAGGAGTGAGTCAGTGCTGCAGACAGGAAATCGAATCATCGCGTGAGACAGACCTGCAGTCTCTTCATCTCCTCCTGATGCCTCTTCTCCATGTCCTTCAGCTGTGCGTACAGATGCCTGGTCACTTCCCTGAGCCTCACAGTCTCCTCCTGATTATCCACGACCTGAGAGAGACAGAAAGTGGTGTGCTTAATTACGCTTAACCTGGTAAACTACTTGAACCTGAGGGCAAGGCAGGAGTTAACATATAAGAGAGGCTGCTGATGGGTTGTAATGCTACCCTGTTGTTTGGTCTAGCCTGAGGTATAAAGAGCATTTAGTTGGACGTCGTAGTTTGTATCTCAGGGCTGCCCCTTTGGTGAGCAAAATAATTTTCCCCTGACAAACAATGCACTATGCGCTGTTCTAATAATCTGACACCATTTAAGATATAGGACAGCATAAATTGACCCACGCTTACCTACATGCCTAACATACAGGTCACTGGGAAAAGAAAGCCACTCCCTGCTTTGAAACGACTTCCTCAGTAGATAATGGTGTCCTGTTACAGGAGATGTTAAAATGCACTGAGCCTAGAATAATGCATTGGAAATACAATACTGTGTGTGTGTGTGTGTGTGTGTGTGTGAGTGCACGCGTGCACACTATTAGTCAGAGCGTAAGTGAGCCCCTGTGCTGTGTGTGGTGAGCTTTATCATCAGCCTCACAGAGCCTGGCACCAGGGCCAGACATTTTTTCTGCCTGTCATTCTAATACAAATTTGAATTCATTCAAAGTAGTTTCAGCTGAAATTGGCTCCTGCCTTTCCCTGTGGTTCATTCATATTCAACTGGTGAATTATCGGATCGTAACAGCCACAGCAGACACTCTTCTGAGGTCGTTAGAGAAGGATCAGTTGTGATTATCTTACATGAGCGTCTGACTCGACGAGAACGGTATTGCCATTGGTGGTAGCTGGTTGGCTGCTGGGCACGTTGACTTTGAAACCATTGACTGGATACTGAGGAAGAGAAAAGTGGCTGGTTAGTGGAGTCAGAGCTTTAGTTCTGCTTTCACTGTGAAGAATGTAGAAGAGAGGATGAGAGAAATCACTGCCCGGCAACAAAACGCAAGCAGCCTACAATTAGTTTTGTGGTTTGAATTGTTTGTTACTATTTAAACCACAAAACTAATTGTAGGCACGCACCACCTGGAGAAAAGCAGCACACCCTCACATTAGAGAAGCTAGAACCAGATACGGACTTTCAAGATAGACTGAGTCCAATTATTTTAGCTCTATACTGAGAAAAACATCTTTTACTGTGATGCAGAGGGCGGATACCTTGTTGTTGTTACTGTTCTGCCTGGCTGCCATCTGCTCTCTCAGAGTCTTCAGGCAGTACCTCACCTATGAACAAAAACACATTATGCATTCAAAGACATGTGCTATTCAGAAACTACTACTACTACCCCCTTCCCCTTATTTAACCCAGCCACACATGCTCTAATTCTCCACTCGGCACTGACTCATGGTCTAAATACGGCTGAGGGAAATGTTGCTCAGCTCCGTCTGTCACAAACTAACCTCCTGAATCTGTGATACCTCGTCCGTCAGCATCCTGACGCTCTCTCCAGTCTGTGAACGAGCCTCAAGGAAAACCTGTTGTAAAAGATAATACAGATGAGCTCTCAAATACTTCAAATACTACACAACTACACAAACAAACAACTACACATACCTTAATGACTTCAACTTTTTCGTCTGTGGGAGTGATGAGTTTAAGTGTTTCTTCCTGCCCTTCTGGTTTCTGTGGCAGCACTACTGCTATGCTGCTCTCCTACATTCAATCAAAACAAAAACAGTTGAGTAAAAGTCCTATCCTAGACTTTTTTCTTTCATTCAAAAACAAAAGAGTCTTTCTCTTTGATACTGTACCTTGTTGCTGTGCTTCTCCGATGTGCAGCCTGACTGATCCTGATCTTGTAGAGCGAGCCGAAGCCTCCTGCAACGGTCCTGAAATGAAAGAGACTAGATGAGTAAAAGGAACAGCGTGGATTATGAGAAAAAGAAAAAACAGCCAATGAAGAGAAAGGAGGTGCTCAAAATGAAAGGGAAAAAGAGGGAGGAGCAGTGAAGAAAGGGGTACTTTTAGCCATAAAACTTCCCCATACTGAAGTTCCTCCGTGGATACCACGCAGTTAGACCATAATGCCTAGCAACCGTCACTGAGGAGACATTTCCACTGCAGAGTCTGGTGATTCTGACCACACACACACTACCACGGAGAAAATGAAACCAGACCAGCAGGGGCCAAAAATACCAACAGTCAAAACATCCATAACTGTTGAGTCACTCCCAACTCAACTTTGTTGTTGCCTTAGCAACAAAAACGGATCATGTGAGGACTGCCTCTCATACAAGTTAAAACCAAACATTTACAGAAAAGAGTTCGGTCAAAACCAACACATTCAGATGGGCTTAAGCACATCCTTTTTCTGCAACATGAACAGCACATTTTGATTTATCCTATTCTATAGCATGCACATTCTATTCAGTCTCATGCTATACCAGACCTATACAACTGCCGGAGCGCTGGCCAAATGCAGTCCTTAAACCACAAAAATGTGGCCCATTGATCCTTTTATTGGGAGGTTGATTAGCACATTCAATAGTTCTGTCAGCTGGTAGACATAAAAATACTTTTCATTTCATTAATAAGTTTGAACCCAGGCCGTGTTCGCAGAGGGAAAGCAGTAGAATCGAACTGACAATTTACTTCTTTACTGCTTTTGTCCCTCAGATTTGTAAAAATGTTTGTTGTTTCAAAGCTAAAACATTTTTCCTTTGTTTGAATTTGACAGACCTAGCTGCTTACGTAAGAAACTAAATGTGTTACCCACATGTGACAAGCTGGGTTGCCCTTCTTTTTTCTTAAATTCTTTGGCATTGTAGGCATTCTCTCACACACACACACACACACACACACACACTCTAAAACCATAAAGTGATTTCAGTGCAGCGTTTTAAACACATTTAAATTTTGAGTATTACATGTCTGACTAGGGAAAGTGCAAGTCTGGCCCCTTGCCCTTCACTTTGCTTCTAATGTGGCTCTTAGGTGTGTGATATTCTATTCTGTGGGCAGGTGTCAGTGAAGGTGATGATGGAAGATATCGAGAGATGCTGTTTTGTTGTTTAACTGTTATTTTCCAATAGACTCTGACGCTGTCACCAGCCTTAATTTTTTTTTTATTTAATATTTTTTTGGCCTTTTTATGGCTTTATTGACAGTACAGCTGAAGAGAGTGACAGGATACAGGGGGAGAGAGAGGGGGACACGCAGCAAAGGGACCCTGGGAGTCGAACCCAGGTCCGCTGCAGAGCCTCAGCACATGGGACGCGCGTACTACCAACTGAGCAGAACGGCGCCCCACCAGCCTTAATTTTAATATTGAGATTATGTCTTCCAGATCCACCATGATGACTCATTCATGGCTGATCTTTTAGTCAGGTTGACCTTTAACTGTGCTCTTTGCTTGAATCCTGACTAGATTATGTGGTGATCACGAGCTGCTTTAAACAGGGCCTCTCTTTTCCAGTAGGAGTTTATTCAGTTAATAACACATCCTCTTTTCCTAAAAACATGGAGACTGCAGGGTTTCACTGGAGAGCATGATGTTGTATGACGATTACAGCTAATTAGTCAAAGTTTACATTCTAATTTAATTGTGCAGTGGTTAGCACTGTTTCCCACAGCAAGAAGGTCCTGTTTTTGAATCAAATCATGTTTTTTCGTGGGAGGGGACAGAATACAAAAACTCAAGCAAAGAGAGGCTCTCTTGATTCAAGGACTGGATGTGTTAGAGAATTCTGCTCTCAATAAGGACATAAAGGTAACTCTTTAATTTCCTTTCTCATTTCTTGATATTTTCTTTTTTGTTGTGCCTTGATCACCTTTGGTATCAAATCATGTATATTATGTTAATTCTCCAGGTGGTTAATTAACAAGGCACTGGCTCAGTATGATGAAATAAAAAATAAAGTTTCTCTCCTTACTGATTTGTTTTACACTGTAGAACTTATTCTAAGATCATCTTTTAAAAAAACCCAATGTAGGCATTAAACAAAGTCCATATATTTTCAAAATGTCAAACAAATTCCCTTACCCTGAGCTGATATGATTCTTTTTTAGATATATTTGATATTAAGCACAACCGTCGTCCAAAGTAAACACGTACTTGCTTCGACCTTTCATAACCCTCCTTGCCAACACCCAGCAAGTGGAGGTTTGCCTCCACACAGAGAAAACAAACCACTTTTGCCATTTAACAAATCAGGTGCAGGAAAAAAAATCCAGGTAAAGGTGAGTTATGTAACATGGTTGATTCTTATCTTACCGCCAAAGAAAATTATGCTTTATCCTCTAAGCCTTTATGTGGTGTTAGGTGTTTGCGTGCAATGCTTACATGAATATGTCTTTGTACGTATAATGGCTTGTATAGAATTGTTCCTCCTCCCTACACTACTAGAGGTAAAGACTGAATTGATATCATCAGTCATTATAAGGGGTGGATGCCTTTAAAAAATATGTTTTACTTTGTCGTGCTGCTGTTCTATCATCAGTGGCCTTTATTAAACTTTAAGAGGGCGTCAGCCACAAAGTAAATTAGACAGTAATCAGACCAAAACCAAACTGCACAAATGGCTCATTATTTAAAAGCACAAAGAATCTCGAACAAAATGTCCTGTGGATGTCTGGACTGTAATTATGTTTTTTTTGTCTATCTTAAGATGTGAATTGGAGGAATCACTCAAACTATTATTATGATAACTTCTTTAAAAGTCTGAAGGAAAAATAAAACCAAACAATATAGTCAGTTAGTTAGAAGACAGACTTAACAGAGGCAAAAAGTGATTATTATAATGTGTAGTAAGGTGTTTACAGCTAAGGCTCACTGATGCTAGACTGAAGCTGGAACTTCTCTCATAAAAATGTGTTTTCCAGCACCAGCTTTTTATTTTCCGTCAGAGTGGTATTTTTACAAGTTAACACAGGCAGGTGATACTTCTGCATGGCGGATAAAACACAAGAGAAACAGATATGCTGCCTTTTCAGGACAACACGAGTCACTTTTCATTCCACCTTACATAATATTTTATATTGACACACCTTCAGGTGCTTCTTCCCTAGAAACATCAAACGTTACAGAGATGCTGTTCATGTGCCAACTGTCCACTTTCAATAGAATCACTATACACACCTTTAATTGCTCGCTGTGAGAAAGACACCTGTCGTTACAGTGCAGGAATGATAAAGATGCACTGACACATCATCTGCATACCACAGTCTGTTGTAAGCTTTAAGTGTGAGACGATGCTGCAATAATAACTTCAGTAGGAAATGATTTAGTGACACCACACATGAACATGTAAACTGTAATCTACATCTCAGAAGAGTCAATAAAGTCATCAATCAAAACACGAGAGAGACTATGAGAAGGATGTTGTTGTTTCACACTTAAAAGCTACAATGTAAAAACTCAAAGTCTTACCAATGTATTTAGCTAATTTCAAAGCAAAATATATCCTTACACTTAATGAGACAGGACCACCAAACAAGAAACATTTCACTGAGATACTGGACTTTTTTTAGCCATCACATTTTATTTCAAGGACTCTCAACAAGCACATTTTCATTGTTCCATTAGAAAAGTTTACTTATTAAGTGCAAATAAACACTCTGTGTTCACTCTTCCTTTACATATTTAGTTTTAACTGCCCTTTTTTTCCAGTATAGGACTACCACACAACAAATGTCATTAATTCAACATCATTAATTCAACCTTCAGCCTTAATTCCACCTTAATTCTTTCCCTTGGAAATGCCCTTTTGTATCTGGCTTCCAAGTAACATTGTGACAATACAGTCATCTGAACACATACTTGGTGCCCCATTAGTCATCAGGTCACGTCACTGGACAGTGAGGCTGAATGTTGCAGCTTTATGTGACAAACTTGGTACAATTACAACACCCCACACAGAGGTGGTCTGATGCACTTTTGTTGATATTAGGTAGGTAAAAATCATGTGATGCCTGGTGCCTGCAGATCATATTGAATTGCAAAACATGTGGAGATCAGTAACAATACTGTTTTCATTATTTCAGTTTTATACAAAAAAGGAAATGCATAACTTCTTCAGAATAAGCAATGTGAAAGGGTCAACAATGATAGAAATTTTAATAATAACATAAAAGTAATCACATAGAGCTTTAACAGTATGTGCATGTCTGCCACTGTGACACATAAAATAGACTTGCGTGTGAACACTTTATGGTTTTAGAGTGTGTGTGTGTGTGTGTGTGTGTGAGCATGCCTACTATTAGTCATGTCGACACACTAACAGTTCAGTAATTAATACCAAAGAATTTAAGAAGAAAGAAGGGCAACCCAGCATGTCACATGTGGGCAACACATTTTGTTTCTTACGTAAGTAGCTAGTTCTCTCAAAGTCAAACAAAGAATAAATGTTTTAGCTTGAATGACAGATCTCTGTGTGTAATTGCAGGGTCTGAAAACCATCAGAGCGAAGGCAGTGACAGGCAAGCCAACAATTCCCTCTGAGAAGGAGGGAGCAACAGCTCGAGGGCTTCTCAAGAAGAGACGCACAGCAGTTCACGGGACAGACACACCCTGGGTGTAGCTTTCTGAAGAAACACAATGTTCTGCACTTCACCACACGCTATTCTTCTGTCTTCTGTCTTTGGAAGCCCCTGAATCAACATGTGGCTGACACTCATCCAACACATTAGCAGAACTGTAGAAGGAGGTTACAGATAATAATCTCATCTTTTTCATCATATTAAGATGATTACAGATAAGTATCTGCAATTAAGTTTTTTTTCAGTTGCCAAGTTCCAGCTTTTTGATCTGTTCTACTGAATGGCTTTGATGAGTTTCATCTTTCCCCAGGAAAAATCCCATGTTCCTTCATTGCATGTCAAAACTAAAGAAAAATGGGAAACTGCAGACTATAATGATAACCTTATTGGTTATTGTGGTGTCGCAGACAATGCTGAACACTGAAGCAATCTCTTATAATTCATTTATGAGACGTTTTACCAGATTTCCAAGATATAATATTAATAAAAGTAATACAAATTTCCTTTTTTAGGTGCACTCAAGAATGACATATAAGAACAAGTTTGAAAAAACAAACAGCACTGTATGTATCAAACATCAAGGCAACAGTATACAATACAAGCTAATTCAATCATTATGTATGTATGCCAGTTTGAAAAGGTGTATTTTAAGATGGGATTTGAAGGTAGAGAGACAAAGTTAATGTTGCAAATGTCTTGTGGGAGAGAGAGATTCAAAAACATGGGGCAGAGCGGCTAAAAACTCTAAACCCCAAAGTTGTCAAGCGTGCAGATGGTATAGTAGTTGTCAGTTCCCTGTAAAACTTTTAAGCTTGTTCAACTTGAATTTAATAGTCTACTTTACTTGGTGATTCAGAGATAAATTCTGGGGAGCAAATATGAAGTAAGGAAAGATACAGAGGAGGTTGGTTATGAGGGCCCTTACAAAGAATCCTTCATTGATCATGTTGCAGCTGACAAATACTGAGGTCAACTACACAGCACCATAAAATCTGTTCCAACAAATTATAATGGTTAAAAGAGAGGTTGATTAAGAACCACTCCTACAAAAAGTGCTTAATAGGTATCATTACAGGCAAAATGGCCAGCATATAAGATCATGTTCCAAGAATATGATGGTAAAATTAAACATTAAATCATTGCATAACAACAGTCCTTAGATTCATGTTACATGTTATCACCTCAACTTAAAACCATATTAGTTCTCTGCTGCACAAACATGCGCAAACTTGCACTTAAACTGTAGTAATAATGTTATGAGCGATTTTATCAGATCATGCATCTACTTTGCAATCACTATCTATCTCCAGTGTTGATGCAAAGAGAGAGAAACGCCTTCGTGCTGCTCCACTAGGCATGTTTGTGTAGCTCAGGGAACACTTTTAAATGTCATTTACCATAAAGGAGGATTAACCTTAAAACAACTTTGAAAACACAGAGAAAATAAAGGCTGCACGCTTAAGTGATATCCATCTCTCTTACATATCATATTTATGTATAAACTCATTTCACAATTCAATCAATCTCCAGGTTAAATAGAACTAATTAAAATGGCTTCATAGATAATATTGATACCAAGCATTGTGGTGTTCAGCTATTGTACCATTAAAGCTGATTAATTATCCCTCCGAGGTATAAATCTACGGTCTAAATCAGATCCTATAAGGTCTAAATCAGATCCTTCTGAGTTTGACTGGATCAAAAGACAAACATGTGGTTAAATACTGTTGTGTCTTGCATCTAACTGTGCTGAAATATTTATACCAGGACATTCATTACATTCATTACACTCATCGCTTACATTTGTTAACATGTAGGTGCTGCAATTTGTTAAGATATATTATTAGTTAAAAACAAGCAGCCACAAACCACCATTACCAACTTTTTTCATTAAACCACATGTAAGATACATACATACACAATACACTATATCTAATATAATCAAAT
This sequence comes from Sparus aurata, assembly GCF_900880675.1. Taxonomy (NCBI): domain Eukaryota; kingdom Metazoa; phylum Chordata; class Actinopteri; order Spariformes; family Sparidae; genus Sparus; species Sparus aurata. The sequence goes on along the minus strand of NC_044189.1, from coordinate 11,987,573 downwards.
TGGATTTGACATTGACCAGTCTGAGACTATACAGAGAGGGAAAAATACAGCAGGAACCTATTCAGTATCTTTTTTTCACAGTTCAGGCCTTTAGGCATAGCAGCAAACCCTGAGAAAGAGACCGTTTTCTGTCCTGTTTCTGACACATTAGATAATGAAACACAAAATGGAGCACTGCTTCTTTACACAGTTTTACTCCTCTGTAATTCCTACTAAATGGTCTTAGCATGGGAGTACCACCTCCTGTAACTAAACTGTCATAATTTGATAATGTATTGAGTTGATATAGATCATCTGTTATCTTTGGGTATGAACTGATGAAAAAAACAATCAATTAAATGATCATCAGTTGTGACAGAAAGAAGGGGTGGGTCTTCAGGAAAGGTGTAGAACGGGGCTTTGGTACAGTCTGAACATGTTTTCGAAAAACAAGCCACAACAGGGGAGTACAGGAGATTATATGCCATTATCTCTGAAAGCAAGGCAGTCAGAGAATGAAATCACCACAGATTATATCATCTGTCCTACATGACTTAACTGATTCAGAGATGACATCATTGCTTCACCTCAGTGTCTGGGCTACAAGATCACCCTCATCCAGTCAGTGACCACCCACAATCAATACAGGCCCGTCCAATCCCAGTCATCGAGCTACAAACTCCTCCATGACTGTTGTTTGCAGCAGCACAGGCTGACTGCTACTGAAGAACAACAATAAATAAAGGATCAACCAGATATAACTATAAATCTATGCAATCAAAAGATTTAACAAGCTGAGAAAGAGAAATATTCGTGTATCTTCATGGATAGTAGGTGTATGCACAATCACAGTATCTAATTCACACTCCAGGTGTAAACAGAGGTCACAGCTAAGTGTGAAATCCACCGATCTCTGAGCGCAGTCAAAACATAAAGTACTTTTATTGCCAAGCAACACATTATGAATGATAAGAAAAGTCATAAAACACTTAAAACCAACATGGTAACTAGTACACATCAGCAAGTCCTGCCCAACATGTCACACGTGTTAATAATAAACTCTACCCTTTGATTCATTCCAACAGTATGTGTCACCAATACAAACCTGAATAATTTTTCCCATTGCATAAGAAGAAACTGACAAATGGGAGGTGACTCTAAAAAGTTTTAAGCTGCTTCTTGTCCAACAAACACAGTGGCAATATTTGCATTCAGGCAGTCTGAATCAAATATAATGAAGATGACGTCACAAAAAGACATTTTCTGCAGTGGCCTGGCTGCTGTATAAATCACGCTAAAGTTGAATAAATGTCTAATTTTTAGTATCTGATATTAAAGGTACTTAATTATCAAAAGTAATTCTAAAAGTAAAATTCCATAATACATATTTTTGAATGCATGTATTTATTGTTACTGTATACTATACTACCAATTATCGATCTGATCTGCACTGAGGCAGCATATAATCTGCAAAGTAATTAGTAACTAACATCAAATAAGTGTGAGTAAAAAGCACAATATGTCTCCAAAATGTAGTGGAGTGGAACTATAAAGTTCAAGAAAAGGGAAATACTCACATAAAAGTACTTCAAAATTGTGTGCAGTACTTGAAGAAATATACCTATCACTGTACTTTGTATATAACATTAAGTATCTGTGTTTGGACTTGTTTTTTGGACTTAAGTATGACAGGTCCACTGTGAAGACACTACCAAATGAATTACATAATCAAACACTTTCCTGTTATACATAAAGCAGACTATGCTACAACCACAAGTTCCATCATGCTATTCACACCATATGAACCCGAATGTAAATGATTTAGTTAATCTCAGGTAGGATCCATCTGATATCTACCTGAGCAGGCGAAGCTGTCCGGGTCTCTTTCGGATGATGATCAGGCAGCTGTGATCCAGTCTGTGTCTGTGTGACTAAGTGCCTGTGAAGCTATGGCTGTCTTGCCTTACATGGCTGGGTGAGGCTCCGCCAGATGCCCAACCCTTTTCCTTGCAGACTGTTCTCCAGTCAGAGAGCTACAGTGCCAGTCCAAGGAGGCATGACGTTGTTAGCCTCCCCTGCAGGACTGCAGTGCCAAATTCACAATGGAAAGAACTAAAAGGGAACATTTCTCTGATTACATTATATGAAGTCGTCAAAAAAGAAGTCTGAGGATGGTAAATCTTAACGTGGTGACATTTCAAAAGCCACATATCTTAATAGTTTGTTAATCAGATTTTATGGCCATTTTTATCACATTTTTCACAATTTGGGCAACAGCTCAGAAGTCTGGAATCAGGCAATTATCTTCATCAGTCTTTATCATTCAGAGTTAATAAGTTGCTAAGTTAACCCTCAACACTTGTAGTCTGCACTAGCATTTAACTTACTTAGGACAATAAGTGACCAATAGACAAAACAGTGGAATGAAGAAGCCTTCATTTATCAACTACATGGTGACATTGGTAGGTAGCAGCTCTCTGAGGAATGTGTGGTCTGAGTTATGCAAGAGAGATTAATGAAGTGTCTTTATATAACAGCTACTGGCACAGCGAGTGTGTGCAGTGTAAACAAAACTGTGCAAACAAAAGTCAAATGACACACTCCAAATAAGTTCATGTCTGTGTGTCTCCGTGTGTCTCAAACTATTGAGAGTTTAAACTTACATCACTGTAAACATCTTAGACCGAATGCTTTTTCCAATACATATTTAAATTGTGAAAGAAGGCTAAAACTGATATTTATCTTTCATTATAACTCCATCAGTAGTTTTTCTAAGTGCTCTTCAGACCTGCAAACCAAACACTAGGCAAATTAAAACTGCAAGCAGTGATGAACGGGCCCTCGCAGTCCGCGCGCACGTCGGGGCGTGCCGCCGTGGAAACGCGCCGCGGCTTAAGCCCCGTTGCTCGATCGTTGTTCACGGAGGCGGCAACCGCCTGCATTTGGGACGGTGCACGCGGGGGTGAATATCAGCCTCTTCTCCCAACGTGTGTTTGTAACGCGGTGGGTTGCCCCTGCCAGTATCAAGCGCTTTAAGGTGAAGTCAGAACAACTTCCTGCAATCCACAGAAATCCAAAGGGACTGCAGGTGAATGATTTCTAAAAGAGTTAGTAATCAGGTACGTTTTGACAATCGATTCTGCACCGTTACGTTGTGTGAAGTGTTACGGCCTTCTCTTTGCCTTTGTCTGGAACTCAGGCATGGACACCTGTGTTTTTGCAGGGAATAGATTGGAAGTGGGACAGAGAGGGGGGGTTGTGGCTTGCAGTAAACTTCCTCCGCCCTAAATTCGAACCCGGGTCCACTGCGTATGTGGCATGCACGCCAACCACTCGAATACCGGCGCAGATAAGACACTGCCTTCTGTTGTCACCGTGAAGGCAGGAAGGCAGTGCATCATAGGGGAGGATGGAAGTGGAATGCCACAGATTTAGATAGGTAGTGGAGTGCAGCCAGATGTGATTCTTCCTGTTGAAAAGGGACAGCGGTCAAGTGACCAGGTTTGACGAGCGTCCTGCAGTAGCGGTGTTTAACCAAAGAACCCACTCAGTTGTTTCATATCGCAGTGGAATCCACTTCGTTCATCGCGGAAGAGTTGGGCAGAATCACAACTACACACATCTTGTTGTGTGCCACCTTGACAGGGCAGACACAACACGCAAATGGCATTCTTAGCAAACTGGCTTATTTGAAAATTGTGTGCTGTGGCTTACTACCACTGACTTATCCATTATGTGGCTCAACCCATTACCCTTCAACTATGCCCTGTTGTAACGTGCAATTCAGACAAAACTACCTGCAAATGCCATGTACATCTGACTATGTTTGTCATCACTGCACATAAATATGTGTAGAATAATGCTTCATTTGCCTTCTTTCAAAAAATGTATTTATGGCTGTCTATCAGTGTCAAGCTTTTGATCTAAGTTCTGCTTTGTTTACTAGTTTTTATCCCAAGAAGTGCATGCTGCCACCTTTTGAAGTTTCAATAAAATCAGATGAATATGATACATGTGCCTTGAAAGACAACAGTGCCTTCTAGTGGCGACTTGCATCACCTACACCATCAATTCATGTGCTTCTAAGCAAAATTGACCACTTCCTGTTGGACTGAGAGTGTGGGTGTAAATGAGTCATTTGTGCATCTTGTCATGACACACATGCGTGCCACATTTCATTCATGTACATGCATGTAGGACGCCCAAATTGCCTGAAATAAAACTTGCTTCATGTTTCCAGTGGGTGGCGCTATGGATATGACACAGTATTGATGCAAAGATCTATTCAGGGCGTCTCCCTCTAGATTCCCTCTAGATTTGGTCGAGCTAGGAAATAGTATGAAGGAGATATCAGCACTTCATGCTTCATGACGAAGGATTGTTATGGCAGGCTCCGCAACTGCCAGCAGGTATGACTTAGGATAAAGATTTTAATAACTTTTCATCTTCAAGGTCAGAGGATGCTACTGAGTGACTTTGAAGTCGGTGGTGTTACATCTGTAGGAGGAGATAATTTAAGTATGAAGATTGGCATAATTCAACATGGCGGCCAAACGCAAAATGGCAGACTAAGTATTGATGCTGAGATTTTTTCGGGGAGACAGCCTCTACAGTTACGAGCAGTTTGGTGTGGATAGGAAATTGTATGTTGAAGTTATGAAGCCTCGATGCTTGACAGCGTGAGGACAAAATGGTTTCCACTGAACGGCGAACATAACCATGGCGCATTTGAATGATTTTAATAACTTTTGTTCTTCGAGGCATGAAGAAAATTACTGAGTTAATTTGAAGACTGTGGTGTTTAAGCTCTAGGACAAGATAATTTTCAAAGTAGGCATAATTTGGACAAAACCGCCGCCACACATCTACATGGCTGCCTTCCTGTTGGACTGACACTAGGGGTCCAAATGGGTTTTTTGTGCGTCCGGTCATGAGGAATACGCGTACCAATTTTCGTCCTTCTATGTTACAAGTAGGAGCCCATGCGTCACGGCCACGCCCCATGACTACACAGATCTCATCAGGGCGGCTCCCTCTGCATTCCTGAGAGATTTGGCCGAGATAGGACATTGTATGAAGAAGTTATGAGGACACGATGCTTTATGGCGATGGATTTGAATTGACCGCTCCACTGTGGCCAGCAGGTATGACGTAGGATAAAGATTTTAATAACTTTTCATCTTTAAGGTCAGAGGATGCTACTGAGTCACTTTGAAGTCGGTGGCGTTACATCTGTAGGAGGAGATCATTTAAGTACGAAGATTGGCACTATTTCAAAATGGTGGCCAAAATCAAAATGGCCGACTTAGTATTGATGCTGAGATTTATTTGGGGAGACAGCCTCTACACTTATGAGAAGTTTGGTGTGGATAGGAAATTGTATGTTAAAGTTATAAAGCCTTGATGTTTGACCGCGAGGGGAAAAAATGGTTTCCACCGCCCCGCCCACTAAAGTATGTCGCAGCTGAAAGATTTTGATAACTTTTGTTCTCCAAGGCATGAAGAAAATTACTGAGTTAATTTGAAGACTGTGGTGTTTAAGCTCTAGGACAAGATAATTTTCAAAGTAGGCATGAATTGGACAAAAATGCCGCCACACATCTAAATAGCTGACTTCCTGTTGGAGTGACAGTATGGTCCCCACAGACTTTTTTGTGCATCTGTTCACGATGAATCAGCGTACCGAATTTCGTTCATCTACGTGCATGTGGAAGGCAGGGAAGAACATTAGGGGGCGCTACAGAGCCCGCAGGTCACCACCTCGCCCAACGGCATTAAATTATCAAATTTTTCACTAGATGTGATGTATATTCCAAATTTGGTGAGTTTTTGGGTATATTCAGGCCTCCAAAACTGCAGTTAAAGCGGTACACTAGTCCTTCCAATTACAATAGGGACCTCACAGGTCGATGACCTGCTCGGGCCCTAATTAGTTCGCCATTTTTATAAGTTTATACAATGACGCTTCTCTAAGGCATACGACCATGCTGATGTGTCAAAACACAGTGAACAAAAAAAATCAGTTTGTGTCTGCAGACTTTTAGAAAACGTTAGCAGAGATAAAAGCAAGACTCCATTGATCAATCATAAAAATGTGTCACTGCAAGCTCCACCACCAAAGTTCCTGTAATTTTTGGTACCAAGTGCCGAGCAGGAAGTGTCTTTAGGGGTAAATTTGTATCCCCGGAACTTAATTCAGATGCTGAATTCCTTTTTTTTTCTATTTGACATTTTACAGTCCAAATGATGAATTGATTAAAGCTCCTGTTTGTAAGATGGTAAAACTGACACTTTGGGTTTCCCAACTCGACAGATACTGACGGTTTCAGATGGTGGCCGACCCGACCTACAACCCTAAAGCGTCAGTATCTGACGAGTTAGGAAACCCAAAGCGTCAGTTTTACCATCTTACAAACAGGAGCTTTAATAAAGAAAATAATTAACAGATTAATTAAGGATAGATATCATTTATTACGGATAATTGTGACATTTGAGCTATTGGAAACACTTAATGTCTGACATTTTAAGAACAAATGTCTTTAAGGATTATTTGAACATCTGAATGGTTGTTGATACAGTACAATAAATTCCAGTTTGTGCAGGTGTGTACTCAACACCCTGTGATGTGTATAGCTATTTATTTATATTTATAGTTGCGTATCCTTTTGTGGGTGTGTGAGCAGGGTAAACATGCCATTTAACAATGTCAGTGTCACACACAAAAGACTGACAGTTAACCCTCTCTTATGTTGCTGTGTAAGTGCACAGTAGAGTTGACAAAGAAAACACACAACAATCCAGCCATGCTATCTTAATAATATCTTTGCCTGCACCAGTCTTGCTTTTTTCAGCATTTTCTCACGCCATGACAGTAAACACGTTAACATAAAGGTCATCTGTCAAGAAGAAAACACTTCATCTCCTAAATGTGCTTAGGTGGGATAAGTAGGTTTCCAAGCGGAAAGTATAGGGGTTTGCAAAATAGAATGGAAACAGGTCAAAGCTCATAGTTATGGTTAGATAACAAGACTGGGAAAAAAAAATCAGTTCAATAAATGGCCATTAGCTCCTCTGATCATTACTTTTTTTTTGCTTTATGCTAGTTACAGCCAATCAAAGCTCCGGCTGCCAAAAACTCATTTGAAATTTGTGCATTTGTCTCGGCATGACTATGTGCATCTCCTCTACCTGCCAGTTAAAATGTATAAACAATCGATCTGTTCATTCATGCCACCATCCTGGCTTACATGCCATTAAACTCAATGATTCAGGCCTTTGAATTACTTTCATCTTGATAAGAAGTTGTATAATATTTATCTTTTCATCTGAATAGGTCTTATCCCTTTGGTAAATAGCCATTATACTTTGGGATCTAAAAGAGAGTGTGTAATGACAAAACTGTGCAGCAAACTGTGAAAAAGCAGGTTTTGCACAAGTGGATCATGTTACAGAGTCAGATACAAACAAAAAAACAAACAAAAAAAGATTTGTCTGCCAATGCAAAGAGGAAACATGTATTTAACTATCAAACCAACAAGGCTTGGCGCTTTCTTTGGAATAGCTGGCATGGAATAGAACTCATTCCCGAATGTCAGGCCAACTGTTTCCTTAATGAGGCCTTAACAAAAGATTAAAAAGTTCTAGAATGTTATCGAAACTTATAGTTGCTCCTGAAAAATTAATAACATGGCTGGAGGGTATAATAACTGAATCTTCGTCCTACAGCGTTTGAAGTATGCCTCAGACTTCACTTATTTCAACATACGGATTTGTTCCTTTAACAAGTTACTGTGTGCTGTGAAAGAGCAACCACTGCAGTCTGTTGGCCTTTCTTTGCTGTGTATACACGTTAAACATGCTCTGATATGAAGGCAAAAAGAAGGTTAAAGTTCCAGCGAGAGCACCATTTAACAGTGACTCACTGACAGTGAAGTTAGAGATAAATGCACGTTGAGTAATGTTCAACTTAAGCAACAAGAAGCAGTTTAATCCAGTGTGATGATTTTGTATCTACATCAACTACTTGGCGTTGAATGTTATCTCTCTCAGACAGTAAGGGATATTTTTTAAATCAAAGTCATCTGATTTAAATTCACCCCTGCATTTCTTTCAAGATATTACAAAACTAAATAAAGTTACAGGGCACAATTAATGACATGAGACTGGCATACTCTGCCCAAAGGCAGCTCTCAGCTTCATGATGTAAAAAATAAAGTTTGCCATGATCATCAGTGTACTTTGGGACACACACACATATCACATGACACTGTCAGACCTCACATGTAGCACTAAACTGTGATATAGAAGAAAAGGGAGAAAAGGGGAAGAAGAAACACAGGTGTGTTGAATATGGCGACTCAAAAAGCTCCTTTTGATTTCATGGGTGAACAACTTTTTTTGTGTGTGTTTGGTGAAAAGTGAATTTCTGTTTGGCATGTCACATCAGTCTTACTTACAATGTCTCATGTAGGATATAGACTACACACAGACCTATTTACTGGGAAAAGAGCCAAGGACATCTGTAGAATAGCCTACGACGGTCAAAACACTCGGCTAGACAACTGTTCGAGCTAATTAATTAGCTTAAATTATGTTTAAAGCTTTTCACCGGTGATGAAGTCCAGTGGTACCACGGGACACATAAAGTGAGATGGAGTCACTATAATCGTGATATTGAGTGCCAAAGACAAACTAAAGTCGTATTCACCCTCACTGGGGGTCGATTTTTGTCCTCTTTAGTTGAAAACATTTAAGCTAGTTTCTCTCATCACTCACGTTAGCCTTGTTGTCCTCGCCAATCCCAACGGTCCGCCGCCTCGCGCCGCCGCCGCTCATCTTCTCAGACCGGAATGTGAAGGCAGGACATTAAACAAAAAGGCAGAAATTAAAAAAATGTCCTCACTTTATCCTTTGTTTCTTTATTTCGGTCTGTGTTATAAAATGTCACATGTCCGCCTCACTCCTCGCACACAGCTGTTAGACACTTCAACAAAAGCGCAGAGACACCTGGCCCGTCCCGCTCCCTCCCTGCGTCTCCGCGTGTCTGTTGTGTGGCCAGGTACTAAAAATGAACCCTGCAGGTCTTCAACACGTCTGAGCCTCATTTCAATGGAATGTACTGAATCATAAATCAGGACGTTGCAAGCACAACTCACCATGGACAGTTTGTATTATTGTACATAAAGTAGGTTACAGTAGAATACATCTTTAAATGATTATTTAAAAATAATAAATTATTTTGTTCTTTTGTCTTCTCGTAATCCTTCTTGAATCTGTTCTGACATGTCTGACAGACATAAATCTCCTCAGTTATATACATAAATATACTTATCTACAGTGATAGTATGTAACCAATTACATTTACCAAAACTGTACTTACATTGTAACTTCACCATTACACATTATATTACTCATACACTGTATATTCTGCGTTTACTGTGTACTATAAGCCTGGCTGAATATTTGAGTTAATGGTGTCAAAATCATTTTTAAACAATTTGATTGCAGATACATACATAAAAAATGCGCCATCTTGGCTCTTTAGCAACTAGTAACACAAGTTATTTAAATGAATGTAGTGAGTGAAAAGTACAGTATTTGCCTCAAAAATGCAGTGGAGTGTAAATATCCCCAAAAAAGGGTCAGCTCCAACAATTTTACACATTCAAGTGTGTTTACATGTCATGTCAAGAGTAACTCTGTGGGAGGAAAGCAGTATAAAGCCTTGTGTGGCTCCAGAGGAAGCTGCATGTAATCTGAAAAATTGCCTCCAGTGATGTCACTTAGTGGCTACATTGCATTGTGGGTAATGTAGGCAACAAACTCTTAAAAGCAGGTCACTGTTCTAAGGGTCGATGTCCACATAGTATTTAAAATAATAGCTTTACTTTTACTCAAGTATGACTTCTTTTGGGTACTTTTTAAAACAATAATATAATCTATTATATATCACATTATAATCTATTATCATTTATGCACACACCGGTCCAGGTTAAGGTACTTTATAGCATAAACTATGACTTACTTTTACATTTTTTTTTTAACTTACTTTTACTTACTTATTCATATCTAGTTCTTATCTACCTCTGTTATCTTATATAGCTCGATAAAGCTAAATTTCATCCACAGGATTAATTCAATCTTATCTTATACTGTCTGACATGATTTTAGTGGTCATGTTGTTGTTGAATTAGTTAATTTTGACAGTTCGTATTAAAAACGAACAATAACATGGTTTAACATATGAAGGACCAGCCTGGTCATTTATAGCCTATTGAATCTTAAAATGCATTATTACAGAAAAAATTGAAAGTTAAGATTTGGTACAAGAGATGATAATCATGTAATGATTTACTCAAGTGGAAATAAACCGAGACTGACCTCAGTGAAGTTGATGACACCTCCATCCGAAAGACATTTGGTCTGAGTGCTGCTGAACCACAGCATTTTGTCCTCAGTCACCTGCCTGAGCTTCTTCCAGATCGAACCCATATGCTGACTCTCCACATCTGTCTTGATTCAACAAATTCTATTCGATTTACCAGTGATGTCTTTCTAACAGTGTAGCACCACACAGGCACCTCCAGCACCTGAGATCGGCCTCCCGCGCACTGCAGCTAAATCTGTGTCACGCCTGCAAAGAGGATATAGTCCTGTTTGATAACAGTCCTGTCACATGTCAGGTGGATCTGTTGCCACTTGGCTGAACTCATTTACCTTCGGTGGCTTGAAAACTTTGTTTTGACATGAAGTCTGGGATGTCATCCCAGAGAAAGTGTCCTACTTTCAGCATTTGACAGTGTTGCTGTGACAGAGGGAGAACATTGTGATCTTTTTTGAATAATGGATCAGATCAGACAGAAATCAATGGGGCATTAAACAGATTTGGTAGATGAAAGAAATTGTATCTTCATTATACTTTATCCATTTTCCTTATCAGATTTTTCTTAAAGGATAATGTCATTATCTGCTCAGTCCTACGTTGATGGAAATGTGGAGGAAGTTTTGCAGCTTTAACAGCAAAACAGCATTCCATTAAACAACTGAAGTAAATGGGGACCTGTTTCAAAATGTAAAAAAAACAACAACTAAGCTAAAAGTATTAGCCTGCACCTGATCCGAAGTGGGTTTACGTTTTAAAACAAGTCCCCATCTACTTCAGTTTTTTAGGTGAATGCTGCAATTTTACATTTTTTTGCTGAGAAGCTCCTAAATGTTTTGTGGACTACAAAACATCATCCTACTTTCCATCCGCATGGCAGCGAATATATATGATGACTGAATTTTCGTTTTTGGTTGAACTTGTCCTTTAAAGATACTTCCTATGGTGTGGGATTAACTAATCTCAGAGGCGTCAAGTGTTTTTCCTGTTGTTACTTGTTTTATAGTTTCATGCAGGTGTGGTGTAAAACCAGAGATCACAAACCTGATCCACACATCAAGTAAAACCATATAAGCCCGCTGCATTATTTCACAACAGTGTTCTTCCTGTGTTTGACAACATGTAATCATGGTTTCAGACATAACTTACTTAATTTTAAGAGCTGTTTGTTCCGTGACACACTAATGAAAGTACACGTTTGCTGATATACAATAACCCGAGGTAAATATAGCACATCTGCTTTGGGTGAGGGTAAATAGACTGCTGGTATGAATGACTTAGATTCAAAAGGCAGCTTATTTTAAAAAGCCCAGCCCAGAGTAAACATGCGCTGGTTTTCTACATGAACGGTTTGGCCTTTGTTACATCAGTAACCACCGTTGTGTCCTGTACAATGTGAAGTGTGCTTGTTTTCTTTTTAGGCCGGATTTGTCAGTTGAGAGGATTGAATGTCATAAAGTTGTCATGCAAAACACATCTGCTTATCATTTCAAATAGTGGAATGGTCTATTTTTGAGCTCATTCATGTACATGTTTAGAGCAGTGCTGCTGTGCAGAAACACGACACCACTGTCACTGTGATTCACAACCAGCAGCTTGAACAATGCCGATGATCCCCCACGTTGTAAGAAGCCACCACTCACTTTCTCACGCATTCAGAGATCTATTTCTTAACGCCACCAATGATTCGAGTGGGACAAATTATATGATGTCCCCAGACACGCTCCATGATTCATTTGCCCGCGCTAAGCTACAAATGTGGCTCTAATTAGGATACATGGTGGTCGTGTCAGTCAGTATTTTTAAAAAAGGGAAAGAGAGCAGAGGGATTCCTGGTAAGAGGAGAGGGTGATCTTAGGAGAAAGACAGGGAGGCTGGAGGGGGGTGGAGTCATGATTACAGCTTGATGTCTTCAGTAATTACAGTAAACCAAATAAGGATTACAGACTCAATGTCTCTGAGGAGGGAACTCAGCCAGAGCTGTAAGAACACGCTGCTGTTACGTCTGCTTTGTTCCTCTCTGTCAGTATGTTTTGTGCGTCCTGCTCGAGGCTGTTACCTTTATAGATTTGCATATAGTAACACACCTCAATTTACTGCTAACAACTGATGTCATGAGCTGCCAAAAAAGTCTGTGAGGATTGTTCTGGGATAGAAAAAAAAACTGTAAAGTAACACCAAAGATACAGTATTCGCTGATTCAGTTTTACTTAAACATGGCCAAGTTCGCATTTGGCACAGTTGCAGTTGTTTAATTCATCTTCAGACCGAATTGGTTATTACCAGTGTTAAAAAGGAAGAGCTGTGAAAACCTCCAAACAGCAGGACAGCCGCAGGCCTTGATCTTGTATTCTCTGTATCTCTGTAAAGGTGAGAACTTGCCTCAGGTTTATAGATATTTTAAACAGGTTTTTTTTTTTACTGGTTTGTCTCTTGTAAATGTAAAGTGTATGTCTGCTCAGCCGCTTTTGAAATCCAGTATCCAGATGTGACATTTGTAGAGATGTTGCTATTACCGCTGTACACGTGAACAATCTTCACCATCACTTTTCCAACAATGTGTATATGTGACATAAATGTATAAAGCCTTCTGTGGCTTCAGAGGAAGCTGCATGTCATCTGATAAATAAAGTTATGTCTCTCAGTGCCTTGATTGCATTGTGGGTAATGTAGGCACCAGGCTTTGCAAAGGAAAAGAGTGTGTGAAATAAATCTCGGGTTCTGCTGTATCGATTTTGATTACTTGATCACTCTTTGTAATGAGAACAACAGTGTTTTAGGAATGCAATGCCGGACCAATGGCTGCTTTTAAAAACCTATTGCCTACATTACCCACAATGCAGCTGAGCCACTGAGTGCCATCACTGGAGGCACGACTTTTCTTACATATGCAATAGTACTCCTCAAGATTGTGTATTGTATGCATCATATTCATCATATGATAGTCACATGTTCATTGTGTTGCTGTCCTGTGAGAATCATGTAGCTCTACAAAGTATAATGAGTTTTTCAGATTTGGTAATGGAGGTTTGGGGGCATTAAGTTGTTTATCTGGTTTAAGAACAAGGAACATTTTCTTAATTCACATAAAACATGTGAAACATTTCTTGGAGATACAGTTTCCAAAGGTAAGTGTGTTAGAGATTGCAGTCTGAAAGGTAAGTAATGAAAGCCACGAGCCACTAACTTTACATAACTTGTATCAGATTTTCTGTTGATGTAACTTGTAAACTGTGAATTGTTGCTCTTTTCTGTACACGCAACATCTATTGCATGTCTGTCCGTCCTGGAAGAGGGATCCTTCCTCTGTGGCTCTTCCTGAGGTTTCTTCCATTGTTTTTTTTTTTACCCTGTTAAAAGGTTTTTTTTCATCAACATGTGAAGTTTTTCCTCACTCGAATCGAGGGTCTAAGGACAGAGGATGTTGTTCACTGTACAGATTGTAAAGCCCACTGAGGCAATGTGATTGTGATTTTGGGCTATATAAATAAAATTGATTTGATTTGATTTGATTTGACACATGTAGTCAAGTAAAAAAGTACTATATTTGCCTCTGAGATGTACTGGAGTTAAAGTATAAAGTACCATAAAATGAAAATACTAAATACCCTGAATTTGTACTCAAATACAAGTAGTTAGTAAATAGTTAAATTCCACCACTGGTATCTATTACACCCTCCAGCACCTGGAACAAGGAAAGCAAGGAAAAGAGCCAAAGCCTTTTGTTCCCTCAGAAGCTCCTTCTGTAAGATTATCCAGCTACCGACTGATTCCACTGATCACGGATTAACACACCAGGCTGACAGTTTATATCAATCCTCTAGATAAAGTGCATGAATGGACTGCCGGAGCATTTTTAGTCACACATTCATAGATGTATAGACTTTTGTATTAATCCTTTGAGGGAAGAAACTATGTCAGTGGGACGTTTAAGTCTAAAATCTTTAATCTGGGTGATAGCTCTGAAACAAAGAGGTGGAAGTCGTTGGCACGATCCCGTGTGAGTGCAGTCAGAGGTGAGGTCATTGGTGCCACGTCCAGGCCTGCTGCTGACTGCCACACCTCCCTCAGAGAGACAATGCAATGGGGGTATGATGCAGTGGCCGCACCCCTGGGATGAGATGGTTCATGTGGGTACTCATAATGGTTATCTTATCCAAAAACAGTCCACCCAGCAAATCAATCAAAACTTCCAACTGGTGTTCTGCGCTGTAGGACGACATAATTGGATTATAGACAAAGATAATCCCTCTCTGGTTCCTACAGATTTACACGGCACAATCTAAACGATTAAAGAAGAGGGAAAAGGAGTTCCCTTTATGATTAACACTCTTCATAAGGTTTTAATAGTATAGCATAATTAGACACCCATAGAAACAGTGGAACAGGTTATTCTCGCTAGGATCATTCCTCCTGTATATACCGGCCATTAATAGTTCCCGCCTTTAACAGGTTTCAGTGTAAGAGCATGTGCATGATGTATTCAGAAGTTTATCTGAGGCTTATATGATCAGGCTAAGTTGACTGCATGCTGTGACGACATTAACCTTCAGAGATATCTGCTTGAATTGTGTAACTTTGTCAAAGTAGCCTAATGATCATATGAGAACCTGACAAACTAAATAAAGTTGTTTAACTGTCCTTTACCCGGGGGCCTTTATTGCACATTGCTCTACCTCATTTCCTGTCCTTTCACCAGTCTTTAATAAATTCTCAAGAAATACAGATGGGTGTGGAGTCTCATTCCCAGATAGTCAAATACTGACACTGTGGTTTGACATTGGACCCGATGAAAAAGAGTGAATATCAGCACACACACACCTTTTGTCCAGACTCAAGTTTAGCACCTTTTACAAAGCCTTTTCAAGGTCGATCGATTGTGCCATTTTTTCCTTTCTCGTCGTCATTCTCAAAGTTACATAGGCGGAATGGGAGGTAAAATGTGTAAAAATGAGGAATTCACTCTTTTTCATTGGAAATACATTTTTGGGAGGATTTGATCCCCTGTACAACTAAAGAAATATAACAAAAAAATTGTCATATGTTACCTTTGACCCATTTATAGGTATCTATCTACCTATCTTTCTCACAGAAGAAATGTACTGTTTCTTTAAAATGCTCCAAAAAACCTCTCTAAAATATGTATATTGTATAATATATGTATATGAAGAAAACAAAGAAGTGAGAACAGGAGGAAAAAATATAATATATCTCTTTTTATTGTACACACAGTCCAAAATGTACTTAAATTTTCTGTCAAAAATTTGGGGAAAACGTACAAAGTGCTGCACCGCATTTCAAATATCACCAGCAGCTCGATAAACCACCTACGTTTAATAGCATCCTTACCTGTATTATCCGGAATAGAAATTTCATAAGTGACGTGTTTACAATCGTAATAACACCGTCACAATTTCATTAGGAGATTATAATCAACATTCATAACATTAACGGCCAGGTGAGAAAGGTGGAATGCTTCCAGAGCTAATGATTCTCTTCATAGGAATTTTCCGGTCGGTGCGTGCACAGGCAAGCATATGAAATACTTCTTAAATCATTACAGCAGCAGCATATAAACAAAACACATGCAGAGACAACAAGTTAAAAAAAACAAAGACATGAAGCGGATTTTTTTAAGGCATCTGAGTGAAAACATGCACACGGATCAAGCTTAGCAATATATTAAACCACATCAAAAATATGGTAGTCAAAGTAGAAAAATGTTAGACGGAGAGGATTAATCTCTGAGGACACAGTGCTACTGTACGTACATCAGCCCAGACGCCAGAACGAAATGTTGGCAGTTGAAGTTTCCGTAAACCAAAGATACTTCCAAACCTGTACTTGTTTTATTCATCAGGAGGTGGTACGTGCCACGGCTGGATATTTTTAAAGAGACCACGGGACGATTTCCAGAAGCGTTTGCGGTGACGCAAATTTTTTTTTTTCTAAGCCAAAATGAGATGTTTTCCAAACCCTAACCAAGTGGTTTAAACCCAGTGCCTAAACCTAACAAGAGCAAAACTACAACAGTGTTGCAAAGAGGAAAAATTTAAACTAGAAACTAAAGATGGCTGCAGCATAAAGAGATGTAAAGTTTGAACTCATCTGTTGTTTATCTGAAACCTGCTTTGCCCAACATTCATTCCGCCGACTGGGTTGCGTGTATTTGATTGTCTTGAGAATGCACAGCTAATACAGTGTATAAAATGTAGGCTCAGTTTCGACGGCCCGTCATCATCACATTCAAAAGGTAAAAAAAAACACACAAAAAAAACGAACAACACATCACTTTCAATACGTGGAGAAACATTTGCAGCTAATATCAACACTGACAGAAGTAACTTGTCATGCGTAAGGAAACACAGATATAAGACTGGAACATGAAGAAAAAAATTGGTCGCACCTTATTTCAGAGTACACTAATAACACGTAGTAAGACGTACTTTTGGTCAAATCAGGAAGAAAGGGAAGAAGAAAACACTTTAAACCTCTAGGAAAGTTTCATAAGATGAAACAAGGAGGAGGTGAAGAGGGTCTTTGTTTTATTTTATAGTTTCATTTGGACCCTGTACTCAAGTAAAACTAAAACATCGTCCTCTGAGCTCTGTGTTTTGTCTAACCCTTATTAATATATATTATTAACACTTATTAGTGTACTCTAAAATAAAAATGGGACCAAAAAATATGCTAGTTATTTTGGTTTAAAAGCAATTTTCAAGTCTACTGTATGACCTCTGATCTGAAACCATGCCACAGTAATGTGCTACCACAGTAGTGTACAGTAACTATAGTCGACACAAAGAAGAGATGGCAGAGATCCTCTCTGAAAACAAGATTCAAGCTGAAATACGTGAGAAACATCGTGTCATTTTTCTCTTCAGCATAAAGAGACAGAGGATCTCAAGGCAGACAAAACACGACAATACTGAAGCAATCGTCATCGCGGCTGAAGGCTCCGAAAAATGCAATCTAATTTATCCTGACGCCCCATCTCCGGTGGACTGCCGTGCTAAAAATAAAACCAGAAGCAACTGCAAGGCAAATCTGTAGTGCATGGCAACCGAGTTCTTCAGAGTCCTTGATGCCCTGAGTACCTTTTCTCTGACTTGCAAATCTTTTTTTAGGTCTCTTCGTTCACGCAGCCGTCTTCCCTTCAGCAGTTGGTGGTCTGCAGGTGGCCCTCGTTCAGGATGGAGGTGATGTTGCTGGTGTCATAGAAGCTGTCCTCATCCTCGGAGCTCAAAGCGGAGGAGCCCAGAGCTACGCGATGTGTCTGCTGTGATTTCCGCCTGAGATGAAGCAAAACAGCAGAAAATCCAGAAAATATTGACTCAACTCTTCTACTTTCATACATTGCAGCACAGTGAACACAGGCATGTGTCCTGCTAGTTACTATACACTGCCACCTAGTGTTAAGAGGACACATAGTACTGATACTGGTCACTTGACAAATTTTGGTTTTTGTGACTTAAAATGATCTAAACTCAACAAGAATTCATGCAGTTTGGACTCACTTAAGCTCGGTCTCCAGGGCTGTCACTTTGGCGTGCAGCGCCTCCTGGAGCTCCTGCTGCTCCTCCAGGTCCCTGAGAACCTTCCTGCGGACTCCCTCCAAGCGCTCCACCTCCCCCTCGCTCTCGTCCACCTGTCGTTTCAAGGCCTTCACGCGCAGGGACAGCTGGGGATGAAGACAGGGAGAGGCAGGGGGTTAGAGGGGAACAGAGGAGGTCACAGGTGAAGACGTGGGGGGGGGGAAGGAGTAAGACGGGCGGAGGGGTTTTGTAGGGGAGCAGCTACGTACAAAAAGGCTAAGGGGGCAGAAAGATGATAGGGAGGGGGGGGGGGGGGTTTAGGGAGAGTTCTGGTGACCGAGTGAGGTTGGGTCAGGAGGAGCACAAATGAGATTAGTCTCTTGTAAAAGGAGCAATTAAGCTCTGCTTGAAGTGTGCTAATGATTAAACAGCATGCATGTGTCAAACAGAATCGATCAATAACTCTTACGGCAAAATCAAAATTGTGTTAAACTGGTTAATCAGTACAAACGAGTCAGGAAAAAGTCAGGAAAGTTCAGAAAGCGCCAGGAAAAGTTAATTTTACCTGTCTGGAATTAAAAAGATATTTTGGAAAATACACTCAATTAGCCTTCTGGACAATAGTTACGTGAGAGGATTGATAGCTGTCTGTAGGCTTAATGTAAAACTAGTAGCACCACTTAGCTTAGCTTAGCATAAAGACTGAAAAAACAAAGGGAAAACAGCTAGCCTGGTACCTTTAAAGCCCACTAATTGACAAGTTATATCTTTTCATTTCAGGTGTTAAGTCATAAGCTTCTTAGGTGCAAGGCTAGCTGTTTCCCCTTGGTCTCAGTCTTTATGCTAAGCTAAGCTAACCTGCTTCTAGAGGCATCTTGAAATGTTCCTTTTCTGATTATAGCTCAACCCTCATTTCTTTTAAAAACAACACATCTCTAACAACTTTTACTGCAGCACTGAACAAACTCTGTTTTTTGAAAATAAAAGGATCAAGTGTCGACAGGATAAATGTAAAGTAATATTCAACAGACACACAAGAAGCAAGAAACGATCACTAATGACAATTTTGCGTGCTCGTCCTGATATGTACCTGATCTCTCTGCTCGACGTGCTGGCTTCTCTCCTGGTCTAACGTGGCGTTCAGTTCCTTCAGTTTTCTCTCCATTCGTCGCTGTGAAGCCTGGATGCTGCTCTTCTCTCTGTGTGGAGAAATTATTCTGAATTCACACGGAATACTGTAACAACACTGCTTCCCAACTGCTTTTTCCTCCCAAAGCTGCTGTCGAGATGTTTTTTTAATGGATGGTTGAGTGCTGGGTCATTTGCTGTTACGTGTATCAGGGATTGACCGATTGTCGGATCCAGTATTCAGCACCATGATCAGAATCACAATTTTTGAGTAAACTGTGCTTTGGTACATTCAACCACTGGTTAGTTTGAAGGTAACCATGTCAATGAAGCCCGTGTCTTTAACCAAAACTTCTTATGAACACACTCACAACGTGTAACGGTGCACCTATAGGGCTGCATAATAACAGCTATAAGCACTTGCGATTATTCATAAATAATAATATTTCGGCTTAATTACACTGATGTCTAGAATGCATCGTAAACACAAGAATAATAGCTTATACCAGAGGAGTAATCCATTCATTGTACAGTTGTGTTTATACTAGTGAAAGTAATACATTTAACAGTGTTAATGCTGTTCTTGCATTCACTTAATGTTCCCTGCTTTGATCTTTAAAGCACCAAAAGGCCACTTACAGTGACTTATAATAACATTATTATGAATTCTAAAAGTGATCATACTGGGTTATCAATGATTATAATGTGAGAATTTTGATACACTATAAAAAAAAGGGACTAGCAATTATGAAGTATCAATACTTGATGTCATTATAGAATGTGATTATGTTATATTATAGACACGTTTTAAAGCATTATAACTATGTCCATAATGTGCTATAAATTAATCGTAGACATAAGCTTCATCGAAAGTGTTATCATCATTATAACTGGATATGTATGGAGGCTCCAAATATCAGTTATCGTTCTCCTTGACTCCAAATAACCAGTATCTTCTGTACATCAGTCACTAATGTACACACACAGAAGTTGGCAGGATGGTTCTATTTGTTATATGTAAAATCATGATGAGGGCCGCTTCACTGAAATGAAACCGTTGCGTGAATTAACCATGAGTGTGAGAGCTGACTTTTGTTACTTGGACTCAGTGAAATACACCCTGAAGAGTGAGACTCCACACTAAGAGAGACACGGGTCCCTTTTTGGAGCTGTTGATGGGATGTGTTCAGTCAGACCTTTCTTCACTGCGCAGTCTCTCCTCCAACTCTTGAATTTTGCTTTCCAGCAGGCTGATTCCCGCCGTGGGCCGAGTCTGTCCCTCCATGTCTGCCATACGAGACTTCAGCTCCTTCATCTGGGAAAGGACGGGGGGACAGTGAGGTGAATAAACTGCTGCTGTGGCAAAAAATAAAAAGCTCCCCTAGGTTTGTGATGGTTATGGCACTGATTGATCAACCAGTACCTGTCTCTCGAGGGCGCTCTTGTCCATTTCCAGGTCGTGTCTGGCCGAACGCTCCTGCATCAGCTCCGACCGAAGCTGGTCCACCTGAGCGGGGGAAGAGAGAGACGATGTCAGAGAACCTGTTATCAGATCAGGTGGAAACGCCTCCTGCTTATTTGCATGTGTATTCAAATGTTTTTTTCTGTCGCACCTGATCTCGGCTACGTGTGACACGGTCGTTCAGGAGCTCCGCGCTGCTCCTCTCCTCGTCCAGTTCGATCTCCAGTGTCTTTATTTTATCCTGACAGAGAAACAGATTCACATAGGCTATTTCTTTTTTCTTTTAAAGCTTATCTGCCTAAACTCAAAGCTACTTGATACCCCTGACCATTTCTTGATCCCCTTAAACTCCATTTGCTGACACCGTAGCCCCTAATTTAGTCCCACCCAACTTTAGATCCCCAAGCTCGTGACCTGTGACCCCGCAGGCTCACCTCCAGGCCCCTGATCTCCCTGGTGCGGTCAGTGTGGGTGCTCTTCTCCGTCTCCAGTTCGCTCTCCAAGTGTTTGAAGCGGTTGTTGAGGAGGTCTCTCTCCAGCTGGGCGCTGTCTCTCTCCTCGCTGCACACCAGCAGCTCCTTCTTCAGACGGGAAACCTGGAAAAACAAGATGGAGGGCACCATTGAGCACGATTCAACGTCTGCCAATTTTCATCCAATCTCCTATTTGGTTTTTTTCAATCCCTCAAAAACAGGATGCTCGTCACCAGCTTGTAGTGTAAATTATATGCAGGACTTGAGTTATTTTAGATTTGCAGATAGGAGATGAATGGGTGCCAGAAGTTTGTTTAATAGAATAAATCTTTCAGGCAGTTTCTCCGTTCTTTTTCAAATTCAACTTTTTCCTTTTCTTTTCTGTTTTCCCCCCTCACCTCCTCCTGCTGGGCCTTGAGGTTGCTCTGGGCCCTCTGCAGCTCGGCCAGCCTGTCCTTGCTGTTGCGCTGGGCCTCCTGCAGGTCCTTCCTCGAGCGGTCCCTGTAGTCGTCCAGCTGAGTTTGCAGGGCGGCCACCGACTGACGGGAATCTCCCATCATCACCTCCATCTGACAGAGAGAGGAGACGAGGCGGTGAATGACTCTCGACATGTCAGGGACCTTTCCCGTTATTTCCACCTCAATCTCTCACACACACACGCACATACCTCTTTGTTAATCTTCTCGAGGGCTCTGTCCAGCAGCCTCTTCTGCTCCTCCAGGTCACTCTTGCCCCTCCTCAGCACCTCCCTCTCCAGGTCTCTCTCCTCCAGCCGCCGGGTCAGCTCTTCCCTCTCTTTGGTCAGGCGGGTGGCTCCTCTCTTTGCCTCCTCCAGCTGAGACTTCAGGGAACGGTTCTCGTCCTCCAGAGCCTCCACTGCCTCCTCAGCCTCCGAGCTCCGGTGCGTGCTGGAGTGAAGCCTCGTCTGGGAGAAAGCAGAAAAAAAAAACAATATTTACCACGCAGCAGAAGAGTTTGTATTTTACCAGCATTTTTTTTACTCTGTATTGTTATATGTTTGGCAAGTAAAACAGGGAGAGCGGTACGTAATAAATGGCTTCCATAGAGAGTTAAACTGCATACAAACTTCAGCCCAAAATCTAACTCCTGCATCCTCAGCATATGCTGATTTGTGTTGGCTTAACGCCTACACCGATTTGTGTATGCCTGCGCTCGTCACATGATCATTTCACATCAAAGTTAACAAGATTATGGCACTTAAAACAGCTGTAACACGTCGCGGCTCCGACACACAGTGAGCACAATGCACATCTTATGCAGATTCCTCTCGGAGGGATTATTTTCTGAGCTTTAATGTTTGAGTTTCTCCTTGGATCTAATTTACCTCACGTCTCTCAGGCGAAAAATAGAGTCTGTGTGGGAGGCCGTTGCTTTTGTTCTCGTACAGTATGTCTGTTTAGATTATTTTGCAATGCGTGTGTGTGTCTGTGCAGCTGCGAGTCTTTTTTTGCGCACGTTACCATGCGGGCCAGCCTCTCTCTGAGGCGAGTGTTTGCCTCCTGCAGCTCCAGGTTGGTGCCGTCCACAACAGTCTTTCCCGATGACTGCGGAGAGTAGAGGATGAAGAGAGGAAACATGCAGAATTTATTGACAGTGATGCAAGATTATAAACTCTGGAACTTTACTTCAAAACGATGACGTTCATCTAAATTAATGCTCTAATCCCCTAAAGTAGATTTTTTCGGGTTCATCATTTTATTTTATTCAAACTAGCCGTGAAGCATAAATTATGCTAATGTTTGACACGGTGACATAGTGTGATGTCACAAAGTCACATAATTAATGAAGGGACTACTGATGGGGCGTTTCAGGAGCGGTGTTTTCTGCTTTCAAGACATTTTACAAGAACATGACTAACCAATGAAGGAAAGGAAAAAAATGAAAAAGCACAACAGTCTCCTTTAAATCCCTTTTCAAATGTGCATGAGGTGATTGTTCTATTTTCTAAAAGCTGTCACTTCTTTCGCTAGAGTCACCTCCTTTGCCTTGTCGAGCGCCTTCTCCAGCTCAGCCTTGTCTTTCTGCTGCTGCTCCTTCAACCTGCTGATCTCAGACAGAAGCTCGGCCTCTTTCTCCCCGCTCGCTTTCTTCAGGGCTTGAAGTGCCTCCCTCTTCTCGTCTAACTCGCTCTTTTGTTTGTCCAGATTGGTGCGAGCGCGCCTCAGATCATCATGGCAACGCCGAAGCTCCTAGGGATAAGCAATCAAAGATGAATAATGTTTGTGTGGCGAGGGGGAATGTGGCTGAGGTGGCTGAACAATGCGTTGGCAATACTTTGTGCGCATTTGTGCGGGAAAAATGAATCAACCCAGCCGCTCTGACGGATTAGAAGATACAGATATGTTAGACTGAAGAGGTGAGCGCCTGTGTTTCGCCCACACAGTGAGCATAATCTCCGCTCCTCCTCGTGACTGACATTAGAATTACCTCTGCCGAAGAATGGTCACCGTCAGGCGCAGGCGTTTGTTTCTTCTTGACGAGCAGAGAATCCTGAGCGTCCTTCAGCTTGCCTTCAAATTCTTCCTTTTCCAAACGGGTTTTGAGCAACCTGCAGGAATGAAAGAAAGTAGATGCTAAAGAGCACACGGTGGTAACAGAGGCTTTGTAAACTACACACTGCACACATGTGCACACACCGAAGACAGCAGTGACAAACGACACACAAAGCACAAGAGTAAAACTACTGCTACTTTCTTCAAAATCAGTTGTGTTTATTGGCAATTAAAGGACACGTTCACCCAAAAATTACATCCCAATGTCGATGGAAAGTCAGGTGCAGTTTTGTAGTCTGAGAAAAATTTCTAGAGCTTCACAGCAAACAGCCTCACCTAAACAAGTAAAGAAGATGGGGACTTGTTTTAAAATGTAAAAAGAACAACCGAAAAATGTTAATAAAATGGCTCCGTACAGTTTATCAGGCTGCAATCCAAGCCTCCAGAAGTCCCAAATTGATCAGCAATAGACGTTTTTTACACCCTCCATGTGTAGCTGAACTCACCTCAAACGGGGTACATGCTAACCCTGTTAGCTTAGCCGTTTAAATAACGGCCTCTGATGTCAACGCACACTTGAGTTACGCTGGACGAGCAGTATAGAGACATTTTTTTCTCTTTTTTTTGTGTTTTGAAACAAACCCCAATCTACTTCAGGTGTTCAGGAGAACGCTGTTAATGCTGTGAAGCTCCAGAAATGTTTTGTAGACAACGAAACTTCCATCGACATGGAGGTGAGTAGAAAATGACAGAATTTTCACTTTTGGGCGAACTTATCCTTTAAATCAGGAAGTGATTTTCGAAAACAATCAAACAATGATTGATCACTATAATCTCCTTGAGACAAAATCAAAAATTTCTCATTGCTGACTCGCTTGGAGGATCGACATGATTGGGTTTATAATCAGCGGGTTGCTGTTAGTGAAAGCTTCATCGATCTGATGATCAAAAAACAGTCGACATCAGATCCAAAATCCACTCCGACATTTGAGATTCTCAAAGTGAATTTCAAAGAAAAAATACCTCAAGTTCAGATTTTCTGATTTGAGAAAAAGACTAAAAAAACTACTCAAACCAAACACAGTGAGACTGATTTTCTCTCTCACATTCGGCCGCTGACGTGCTTCCCGCTCCTGCCAAATGGAAAAGTCAAGCGAAAGAGTGCATGCATTAAAAATAACTCGGGAGAAATGAGCCAGAATCTTCAGTATAGCCACTTAAAGTATGTATTAACAGATTGTCAGTGAGTCTTTGGAAGTCTTTTGAAAAGATTCGCCTGACTGTAAAAAAATATCAAATCCGACGTGGTGCGTTTGATGCCTGGCTGAGGCTGCCGTGTGTTACGACTGCCAGTTTAAAGACAATAGAGAGCGGCTGAGATTATGTGACACAGTCGTCTTTCTGATGATGCGTTTGTCTTTTTATGGATCTAAAGTGATGCTGCGGCTCCATAATCAGTTTAGTTCAGTGCGAGAGCTGAGAAACACACACATCTATCTGAAGTTTTAAGAATTACCACATATTCGTGGTCTTTGAATGTTACTTCAGGCTTATACAGTCCAGTCGGTTGTAATTACTCTGAACTTAGACTCTGGAAATAAACATTCCAAGCTCAAAACTGATCCAAAAGTTTTCCTGCTTTTACGCTGACTGAACAGGGTCACAGATGTCACTTCGTACGTGTCAAAATAAGGCACATGATTACACAAACATTGGACTTATAGACACTAACTCCTGCGTGGTGTCGCGCAGCTCCTGCGCCGTGGCGTCCAGTTGCATCTTCCACTGCTCCCCCTGATCCCTGCAGCTCTCCAGCTCTTCCCCCAGGGTCAGGATGGAGGCGTTCACCCTCTCCCTCTCCTCCTCTATCTGGTCCTGGGACTGAAAGGTGGCCACGAACAAACACACACACACACACACACACACAGAATAAGTTACATAACAAGTCGAGGGAGTGGGTGTATGACACAGAGCCTCACACACCCAAAACAGACTTTTCTTTTAGTTCTTCATGTTCAGCACAAGGGAACAGAAGAACAGAGATTCCTTTTTCGTGTTATGCCTTCATCAGCGTGTCTTCAACGCCGGGTAAAAAAAAAGAAAAGAAAAGAAAACCCCACTTCTACATAAAAAATAACGCCAGAAAATATCAGACGAGACGGAGCTACTTTAATCCTCCTCACGCCAAATAAATCACCGCATCAAAAAGGCTGCTGCCAACCTGTCTGCTTATTTCCCTGCTCTCGGGCTTGCATGCTACTTCTTTTTCCCTGACACTGCTGTTACAGTTTCCCCCCCAAAAAATTCAAAACGCATAATGATCTATTCCTGCATCTACGTACACGCCTCAAATTTCCTCTACACCACAGCCTACAAAAATAGTCCACTGGCGGAAACAGAAGCTCCGAGATAAAAAATTGGCTGGAAAACTTTCTGCGTCGCAATCACACGAGGCGAAAATTTTCTTCTTCTAACTCTGCTCCCTAAGCTCAGCCCGACCTTAGGATACCCTGACTGAGTGTTCGAACACTGACACATAATGACAGCGCCAAACCTGAACGCGGAATCAAAGCGCTATTTAATATCGCATGCAGGACACACAAAGTGCCTGACAGGTATAACCTGACTGTGCTCCTGCCTCACCTGTATAAAGAGAACAAAAATGATCCGAATGTCTTTGTCTAAATCTGTCCTGTGATCAGAAACTGAGGGATAACGTTGAGACTGTTGCATCGCAGGTTTTGCTGTAACCGTGAAAGAGGTTTTAAATCCTCTCTGGTTTATTTTATCCTGTCGTCTGCTGGCTCTTCACTGGGAAAAGAACCGAGTTGGTTTAATTGAAAACATTTAAATTCATCTGCTGCCCTTAAGACTGCGGTGAACTGAAGTTCAGCTGAATAATTAGTCCAGAGTCTCCTCTGAGTTTTTTGTGAAGCCGAGTAAAGTGAACTTGAGAAATTGTGTTCAACAGCCTTAAAGGGAAAATTTGACCTAAAAAATGAAAAATTCAGTCGGTATCTACACACCCTCACGCCTGTGGAAAGTCGAGGGAAGCGTCGCAAATCCACAAAACATTTCTGGAGCTTGCAGCATTCTCATAAACAACTGAAGCCCTCAGACACCCTGTCAAGCACACGTACCCACTTTGTGAATACCATCTTTTCAAATCAATTTGTGATCTTTGGACTTCCGGAGACTAGGATTACACTTGACAAACTGCATGGAGCCATTTCAATTCTATTTTTGCATTGTTTTTGTATGTTTTAAAACATGTCCCCATCTACGTCAGTTGTTCAGGAGAAAGCTGCAACTCTGTTTCACTCTGAAGCTCCAGAAATGTTTTGTGGACCACCAGACTTCACCTGACTCTCAATCTGCAGCAGAGTAGATAATGACCGAATTTACATCTTTGTGTGAACTTGTCCTTTAAAGTGACCCAGCAAGTTTCCAGCGTAACATTGTCTTCAGACTGACGAAAAGATCTCAGGTCTCAGTGCATGCTGGGAAGTCTTCTGATATGTGATCTTACCATAATGACCTCATTTCAAGTAGCAAGACTTCAAGTTAGAAGAACTCATGTTTAGAAATTCTGAAGTGGTCTGAGAATAAAAACTACACACTCAAAGTTTAATCAACTTCAAAATAAATAAAACGCGTGTGATAGGTAAGTTAATTCAGTGTACAGACTTATTCTCGTTGGCTCAGTGACATCAGAGTAACTACACCAACATATTTCTGTTTAACTGGATCAGTTACTTCCTCTGAGATCAGAACATCTCTTTCAGGGCTCCTCCGGTCAAAAACACACTCATCCTTCATCAAAGCAACAGCACAGGTTGCTCGTAAGAGCTCACATCAAACAAACCTAAAGGATTCTATAGTGTTGCGTTTTTTTTCACTTCCACTAATCAATATTCTCGTAGTGTTCGACGTCGGAAGAGGCCGTTTTCAAAGTCTCTTGGATCTTCTTTGTCTCGTCTGCACAGCTTCTGTTGCTTTAATCTTTGTCTTCAGCTGTTTTTTAATCACGTCTGCTAATGAGCTGAGCCTGAACTCTCAATGAATCCAAAAAATCACTCTAGATTTGTGCCCAATGAGCTCACAGTGAAATCCAGTTCTATCACAAGAGCTTCGACACCGTCTAGTTTTTTGTGACCGAATGCTAAAGATTGTGCTCCACCTGTGTGACCTGCTCCATGGTTTGCCTCAGGTTCTCCATGTCCTGGCTGTACTGCTCCCTCAGGGCCTCCATCTCCCTGTCATGGCACTCCACCTCCTCCTTCAGCGCCCCCTTCAAGGCCGTCAGCTCCCGCTCCCGCTGGTGCAGAATCTCCTCCTGGCGCTGTCGGAGCATGGCGGCCTCGGCCAGGTCGGCCTGCAGACTCATCACATCCTGCAGAAAGAGAGGAAAAAACGACAGTTGAGAGTAAGCGTGAGAGTGTGTACATTTTTACGTGTGTGTGTGTGTGTGTGTAAGCACCGTCTGCAGTGAGTCTGAGTGAGGTGAGTTCTCTGAAACTCTCCTCAGCTCCTCCTGAAGCTCAGCCAGCTGATCTTCATGCAGGCGCAGACGAGACTCGGACAGCTCTCTGGACATACGCTCCTCCGCCAGTCTGCACGCACACACACACACACACACACACACACAGAAAGACACATTATTAATATTGCAATGCCAGACTCATTAACAGGCTCATCAGTCAAGCAGTAGTGAAATGATCCTTTTCACAACTACAGGAAATGTTAAATGCACGCGTGGTGCATGCAAAACACACACACCCACACACACACGTCCTTACTCATCATGGGCCTGCTGCAGGTCTTTCTTGCAGCGGTTGAGTTGCTCCCGAAGCTCCTCGAGGTTCCCCTTCTTGAAGACCCCATCAGATCCTCCCCTCTGTTCAAAACACGAACACACACATACACATTGAATGTGTATACACACATTGCTCACAAACATTGAGAGAATGTGGGAGAGATGGGGGGGGGGCAGAGAGAGAACACAAAGACGTAGGGGGGACTGGAAACTTTGCAACGGAGCGTCAGCGTCGACCTTGCAAATACATAATGCACTCTGTATCGTCGAAAAACTTTTAAAAGGAAAAGAAGAACCCCGCCTTTGGATTCCTTGCCCTAGTTTCTGACAGTCTAAAAATCTTGGGGAGGAAGAGGCCCTGCCAGTGCGCTCAGACATCGTCAAACAGACAACCTCCCCCCCACAACCTTAACAACTCTTTCTGACAGGCTGCAGGCGAGCAGAGTCGGAGCAACGTCGCCCACACTGCTCCGCCGTTCGTCAAGCCTCCCTCTTGCTGAAAAGGAAGAACGGTACGAGAGCAGCCTCTGCCCATGAAACCTCTCTTATCCTCCTACATACTCATTACAGGGACGCACGCACAGAGACAGAAGAGAGAGACAAAGCCTGGATCACGGACGGTTGCGCTCCTCGGGGGACCTCGCAGTGCCGTTACTTATCAGCGATGGATTACGAAGATGTATTTTGCACACAGATTTGTTTCATTTTCTCCTCGCTCCCTGCAGGACAGTTTGTAGATAATCTCGCACTGGGACGTTTTCAACTCCTCGCTGATAATTAACAGAAGATAACATAACAGGGAATATCTACACACACTCGAAAGTGGATTGCATCAGCTTTATCGTTGTGTGTATTCACCACCCACACTAACAGAGACCCTCCTGCCCTGCTGAATGCATTAGTAGTCTGCATAACTACAAGAGGATGGTGTGATTACATAATGCAAAGGAGACTCAGTTAAAACCTGATCTAAAATAATTGCTCCTCCGCTCTTGATAGCCTCTAGTCAAGTGGTTCCAAACACTGGGGTCAGGAACCACCCAAGGGATCACCAGATAAATCTGACGAGGTCAAGAGATGCTTAAAAGAATAGCGAAGCAGGAAAAAAGCTATAATTTGCAGGCTCTTCCTCTCAACTTTCTACTTTTTTTTTTTTTGTGAAGTGTTGAATAATTTTACCGCACCAGGGCCCTGAAAAGTGTAGACTTGCAAAGTGAGAGGAGAAGCTGGTTTCCCAAAGTGTTTTTTTGCGATGTTTTATTCTCGATTTCAAACTAATCTATCATTGACATCCTCACTGCAACTTCACATAGAAACCCAACACTCCCCCGGATAATATAACGGGAGATGAGTTAAATTATGGCCATAAATTGGAGCCGTCTTGACTTTGTCTCTGAGAAAATCAATTTTTTGTCCATCAGTTAAGTGTGGAATACTCCAATACCCATGAGCTTCAGCTGCGGTATCTAGCTTGTAAAATCAGTAAGCATTAAGGTTAGCTGCACCTTTTATGCAATTTTTAAGCCTGGCGATTGGTTGTTTCCTGCCAAAGAGCAACTTGGGAAGTTGGAGTTCAGGTGAGCTCAGTGATGACTTTTTATCACCCCTCCTATTTATCAACCTGACTGCAGCAGCGATCTGAGGAGGTGGCCGCTGTCGGGTGTTTAATGTTCTGTGATGTTGATTACTGAATGGAGCTGACCATTAGATAACAACCATAAAAATCCATCTGATGTGACCCAGGCACACATGTTCACAGACGAGGTGATGTTTTAAAGTTCGATGCGTGTTGTGTTTAGTCTTGTTCGCCGCCACATGACCTTACTTTGAGAAAAACTTGTGGATTTCTCCGGGTTTGAACACTTTTGGAAACATCTGGGATTATGTAAGCGAACAAATGTCCAGTGGTTTTAGACATGTTTATGCAGAATTCTTGCACACTATATCTTTAACATTTTAAGCTTGATGATTATTTCTTGCTGAGATGCACCCTGGGAGTCGTATCGAACTTATTCCCTTTAATCTTCATGTGCCCCCAGCAGTTAAACTTTCACATTTTTAACCAAACAAATATATATTTTCTAACACAACTTTTGATCCTTTCTTAATATGATTCAATTAGATATTCATGCTGATTCCAACTGTGAGTCAGATTATAGTGTTTACGGAAAAAACTAAATGAGTCTTTTATTTATGGAAGCAAAAACAGCTCCTTCTACATGATCGATTCAAATAAACAAACCTGAGAAGGAATTATGGCGCCTAGGCTGAAATGATCATAACCTGTAAACATGCGAGACCTGATCGAAGACACACGCATGCGTCGCTATCCCGGACTAGCGTAACCCAACACACCAGCATCCAATCCTCAATTAACCAGGGGAACAGGCGGGGTGTCGGAGCGTTAACTCCATCGCTCTCCCACTGACACACATTAACTGGTAACACCGCATTAAACCAGTCAAAACACACCACAGGCACTTAGAGGGAGCCTCAGACATTAGCGGTGCCCAGGGAATGTGAGCCCTGCTGTACAGTACACTCGTGAGTCGATACGCCTCGAGATGCAAATAACTCTCTCTGAAATCAAAGACTGTGTGCATGTATTGGCAGATTAGTCCGGACATTTGTTGCATCACAGACGCCCCAAAACACTTTTTGGAGGCCATTTATAACACACACACACACTCATCTGATCCCGCTCTGATCTTACATTTTGGCTTCATTCAGACAAAAGCCAATGGTTTGGTTTAGAGGCAGAGCTGGGAAAATAAATAGCCTCGAGCTAAAAAACACAGTAAACCCCTTCATCCCGCAGTTAGATGTCGGCTGCGGATATTTCAGTCGTTGTTATCATGGCTTCAGAAGAGCCTCAGATGACTGCTCGAAAGAGAAAACCCGCCACTAAATCTACCAAAGTGCTCTGCATGGTTAGGTTTTTTCGACAACGAAAAAACCCCTCCAAGAGGGATATGTCTCTCCCTGCGAGCCAACCCCCGGCTGGTGCAGGGTTCCAGTCCGACTCAATTATTGATGGCTCTCAATGACTGCGTCCTCAGCACACAGTGAGCCCTCGACAGCTTTCCCCTGCAGGTGCATCGTTGCCAAGAGACAAGGCGGCCAAATGATTCGCAGGCAGCCATGGTCACAAGTACATAACAAGGGATCATACATAATCAAGTGCATGTAATATAAGAGGCTGAGCACACAAAGGAATAACTCCTGAATGTAGATTTATGCAAAAGGATGCAAATTTTACAGGACGTTGTGCGCTCGTGCTCATAAAAACCCTCGGCAATCAGTTTTAATAAGGTGTCACAGGGGCACAAAGGAGCAAAGACGGCACCAAAATTGACAGAGGAGCGCTCAGCATGCTGCTTAATTTTCGCATTTTTTGGCCTGCCAAAAGAGGATCCTTGGAGACAAAAGTGAATGAAATAGGAAACTTCATATTCTGTGAAAAGAATCCTGCTGCCAACCATCTGTTAGCTCCATCACAAGAACTGCTCTGCTGAGAGGAAGACGCTCATCCCAGACACGACTGCTTTCAAACTATCTGTTTGATCAACGTGCTGAAACTGCACACCACAAAAAGCTAATTGGATTATGTGCTGTTTTTCATTTATGTCATGCCTTTGTGTTACATAGTGTATGTAGACATTCCTTTCTACAAAACAAGACAAGCAAACTAATTATGAAGTCAGTATTTTTAAAGCATACACACTAGTTTCACCACAATCATAATAATAATAATAATAATAATAATGATAATTTCTCTGAAGATCTGGTTTATTATTAGTATTCAGG
Organism: Sparus aurata; assembly: GCF_900880675.1. Lineage (NCBI taxonomy): Eukaryota > Metazoa > Chordata > Actinopteri > Spariformes > Sparidae > Sparus > Sparus aurata. The sequence continues at coordinate 11,955,479 of NC_044189.1, read as the reverse complement.
TGTTTTTACCATCATATTCAAATTCAATACAACAGAGGCAGCCACGCTAGCCAGCTGCTAGCTTGTCTATTAGTTTAAAAACAAATTACTTTACATCTTGTGAAATATGCTTATTCATCTCCTTGCCAGCAGCTGATAAGAAGATCAACACTTCTCTCATGTCTGTACATTTAAAATGAGACTACGGCCAGTTGGTTAGCTTAGCTTAGCACAAGACTGCTAACAGGTGTGTGTCAGTACAGTTGTAATACCTTTGATCACAGTCAAGCTAGCTGTTTCCAGTCGTTATGCTAAACTAGGCTAACAGGTCGCTGGCTGTAACTCAAATATTGAGAAAGCCTGCTGATTTTAAGGTCTGATGTTTTAATGAATTCTATCTGTTAACTGCCTCGAGACTTTGCTCTGTGAAATACATATTTCTCATAATGTTGAACAATTCCTTTAAAGGGTAACTAGACCACTGTTACACATTATGTGTGTAGTACTACTGCATATTTAAAAAATATGTATAAAAAAAAAGCAGTATAAAGCCTTTTGTGGCTCCATAGGAAGCTGCATGTAGTCTGATAATTTGGCTCCACTGATGTCACCTATTGGCTATGTTGCATTGTGGGTAATGTAGGCACCAGGTTTTGAACTAAGAAGAATTAAAAAAAAGGTGATATCTCAATTCCTGCTGTATAGATTTTGATCATTTGGTCTTAAACTGAGTGCAACAGTGTTGTGTTATGTTATAAATATACAAAAACTTTCTTGTTTGATGTAAAAATAAGTCATAATTATTGTATGTGGTGGTGGTCAAAAAAACGATCGTCGTACCTTGCTCGTTGTCTCGTAGACGAGGTTGACCTTTCTGTTGAGAGATCCGTCACTCTCACTGGTGCTGATCAGGAAACAGTGGACAGAGGATCAGAAAAGGAAAATAAACACACATGCACACATACACAGTTACAATGACTCTGGTAACTCATTATATCAGTTTATTTACCCATCTTTAAGGATGTTGAAAATGGCTTGTTTAACTTGAGCTTCCTCCCCATTGATGACGCCCGAGCTTTGACTCCTCGGCAGGATCTCCTATAAATAGATAGAAGACAAAGTGAGACACAAACAAAGAGACAATTAAGTACCTGCAAATAACTTCACAATCGCTGCTACTTACAGGCTTTTTTGCCACAGCTGGACTGGTGTCCTTGGTAACAAACTTCCCTTGTGACTTAAAGCTCGGCTTGGGGGCCTCGAGCGCTGTCACCTTGGAAACTGATGCAGGGCTCCTTCCCAGGCTGCCGCTCGCTGGGGCAGATGACGTCAACAGGTTGGAGGAGGCAGACAGAGGCATAGCGTAGGGATTTAGAGTCGGCGAGCTGGGAGCGGGAGGGGAAACCTCGGGCTGAACATCTTTTCTGGCATCAAGACTTCTGGACCTCCTGCGCTCGTCAAACCTGAGGCGCTGTCTCGCCCCGGAGCGGCCCCTCGCCTGCGGAGCGCTGCCCGGCGTGCCGCTGTTGAACTTACTGATGAGCTTGTTGATGGGAGCCAGGGAGTTGGTGTCGATTGCTGGGATGGGCTCGCCATCAGTTGATGCTGGAGGTTTTGACTCTGAAGGGGTGTCTTTACTCTGAGTTTTCCCACTGTATCTCCCCAAAGATGCGGTGAAACCAGGGCCAGGTGGCTTGGCCCCTCGCGGTACCACACCGTTTACTTTGACAGGTTTCAGCCCCGCTTCATTATACTCCTCATTACTATTCCAGTCTTTGTTTTTTTCTGCTTTGCTGGCTTTGGGTTGGGGTTCAGCCTTCGGCCTCTCTGCCTTTCTGTCTCCCCCCTCCTCCTCTCCCTGTGTTCCAGCTTGACCGTCCCCCGGGGGTCTTTTCAGGGGGCTCCCAAAAATCTCCCCATCCTCATCCTCTGCTGCAGAAACAGGAGAGTGTGCTGTACTTGCAGCAGCGCTGTAAGGGTTTGTGATTTCTGCTGGTTCGTTATTAAGTTTTGGGAGGCTGTTGCAAGGTGAAGGTGGCCCTGAGCTGGGGGTGGGAGTGTTTAGCTGGACTCCATAAGAGTCACCCTTCTCGCCATCTTTCAGGACCACATATGGCTGCCCAGAGATCCCCTGAACCCGCACTGCCACCCCGTACTTATTGGTCGGAGGAGTTGCATTGTTGTTTCCTTTGGTTTTGTCGGGATAACCTCCGCCCGTGTCATGGAGGTCCTTTATGAAGCGGATCTGAACGCCGTAATCCACAAGAGGCTTCCGGTCAGTGGAGAGAGTGCTCATGTTGACTTCCTGGTTTCTGTGCATGCAGCCTGGGAGGACAGGGAGGGGAAAGAGCAGAAATGCAAATTTAGGTGAGTTTGAACAAGCTGTAAAAGCAACAAGATCACTGAACATGAAAATCGAGGTGCAGAGACTCTTAAATTTTATCGATTTCACAGTAGAGATTTGCAGAGGAATTCATTCTTAAACCATTTGTTTTATTATTCCCTCAGATGTCTCCTGTCGCTCCTCCTTCCTACAGTTTGAGGCTTTTGTGTAAATTTCCCACTTCTTCACAGGGCAACTTACTCTGACTCAGCTCGTGTATCAGATTACTGGAGCAGACATCTTCTCCGGCCACTCTACAGGTTGAATTCCTTCTCTACAAGAATGAATTGTATTCATGTCATGTCAAATATGCCACCGGGGGCACTAAGAACCCCTTTGTACAAGAGGAGGCCTACTTTTTCCTGAGGGTCGGAGTGCTCAGAGGACAGAGAAAACAGAGAGAAGGAGTGTGAGTGGGTGTGTTTAGGGCGCACAAACACACCAACGTCATCAATGTGCATTAGTAAACCTTATTTTGACTCATTCGCTGAGTTTTTGGTATGTTGTATGTTTTCAAAAAGCTTGAAAACAGAGAGAGGGCGAGAGAAAATCGAAATGTCTATTTAACATTGAAACTGGGAAAACAGAAGAACAACGACTTACAGTTCTGTATGTGTGGAGTGACAGGAGTGGATCGGCTATATTTACACTACGAGAGGCCACAGGAGCAAAAGAAACTGATACTGTTTGAACATTTCACTGGCAAACACTAAAACAACTTGTTTAACATTGTGTTAAAGGAGAATTACGCTAATTCTACACATGAACACACCTCACACACACACACACACACACACACACACACACACACACACATGATATTCTGGGTCTTTCTATTCATTCCTGTATTAAAAAGGCGTGCCACATGGTTCCATACTAGGACCACCGCTGTTTTCGATATATGTAAATAATCTCTGTGATAATTTATCAAAAGCTGCTTTCTATTTTGACTTGTTTTTATTTGTGTATGTGTTTTTAATTGACAGGGACAGTGTTCAGCCTCTTAGCTGTACCCAAGTTAGCTTTAAGCTAATTTATATATGTATACCCTGCTGGGCAGGAGACAGAAACAATATCTCTGTTAAGAAAAGAAACATTACAGTGTAAACAGCTACAAGACAATACACAATGTCTATACAACATCAGCAACCTCAACAACAACAACAACAACAACAAGATCTCAAAACAAGACGCTACACTTTGTATCTTGTTTGTATCTTATTAGTTGGTGCACTAACACATAATGTAGATGATTGCAAAGGGGAATAAAACTGCTAATATAATGTTTTTCCTTCACGTTTTTCTAAATAACAAGTCATTTTTAAAAATAAACTGCTATATTTCCGGTACTAAGGCACGACTGATGAAAATGTTAAGCTGCACTTGAGAGATTTTTGGGGGCATGTGCGTCCAAAGTGGTCGCACCCTGGAGCCCTGATTAGGTTTCTTTTTTTAGAAACAAATCCTGACCCCTCCCTTCAGGCAAGGAAACACTTAATTCTGACCACCTTTTATATCATTATTGGATTAAGGTGATGTGCTCTTTATGAATGCACATGACCAGTGTGGTGCAGTGAAGGTGGACACTGTCTACCATCGGCTCTATGTTTTATTACAGTCTGTGGAGATCTGTGTACTTTGTAATCATCGTACAGATGAGTAAAAAAAATAGTAAAAAAAAAAATGTATATGGCCTGTGCTGTCACCATATTAAAAAGATGTTGATCCCCACAGTTAGATCAGAATTGGGCAAAAAAGCTTTGAATATTCTGCCCCTTGTTCCTGGAATAATGTGCAGAAGGAACTGACACTGTCAGAGTTGATGAGTTGCTGTTCCCCTGATCTTGTATTGCCCTTTAGCTTGATACTCTGTTCACTCACGTGTAACGTGCTGACAGCTGCATGTGTCTGCTTGTTTTGTGTTTACAGTTGTAACAATATGTATACTGCCCTCTTGCTCAGGTCACTTTCAAATTAGACATTTTAATCTCAATAAGGCTTTTACCTAAATAAAGGTATTTATATACAAAGGTCAGTTTTCTCGTCATGAGGAGAAGTATTCAGTCTATGGCGAAAGGTTTTGAAAGACGTGAGCATTTTAACAGACAACAAGGGTCAGAAGAGAATGATGCTGGTTGTTGAAGGATGGGAAATGTGGGATTCAGCATGTTTAGAAATTGGATTGGATCAGGATATTGTGGCATCTGTTGCTTTAAAGATGCCATATGTAAGAATTTGCCACCTATCGGGGGGCAGCGTATCGCAAGAGTTACCGCTAACTGCCACATACTGTAGCTGTGGTTAGCTGGTTAGCCCAGGTAGCTGTATAGCCAGCAGGAGCTTGGAGCCCCAGGGAGTGTTGGTGCTTGCATCACCAGCATGGGACAGAGCTAGCTGGTTAGCATGCTAACGTCAATAGATATCTCGTTTTTTTCTATTGACAATTTATTTAATTTTTGAATGTTTTCAACCCAAACCCTTTCATATTGCACCTTTAACTTTAATTATTATTTCATTAAACGTTATTAAGACTCTGGAGTACCTCTTTAAATTACACTGAATCTTTATGTATAGTATTAGTTTGTATCTGCAACTAAAAATCAGTTTCTGTATTGATTAGTCTGAACATTCTTTTCTTTTCAGCACAGAAAACGACCACTGTGGTCCATCATTGCTCAAGACGATGCGTTCACCTTGTTTTTTTTTTGTTTGTTTTTTTAATCTACCTACCAGCCCAAAACCCAGATTTATTCAATATGTGAGAGAAAACCACCCAGACCTCACACTTGAGAAGCCTGCAGATTACTTCTCAATTTAAACAACTCAGGCAGCTGCGATATTAGCAGCATAACCTCGGCACGTCCACCTTATGTGCCCTGAAAACGAGCCTGGCGATGAACACTATGAGAAGGTGAATACTCCTCCTATTGTCCCAGCTCTGTGGAGCATTAAACATAGGGGGCTATGTCAGGAATGGGCCCCCCCCCCCCCCCTCGCTTTCTCTCCCTTCTTTCTGCCTTTGCCAGAGTCTCCCCAGTCACCGGACTTCAGAGTAGAGTCACTCAGGCGTGGACTGTTTACTTTGAGCTGTGCGGGAACACACACACACACACACCAGCTCGAGTGTATATGCACAAACAATGACAAGCACACAAACCAGACTTTTCCCCCATCTGGTAGCAGGTAGTCCATCTTATAAGCATCACCAAGCATTGTGTCTCTATAAGTGGCAGGAGAGAATTAAGTAAAGTGGAATCCTGTTAGTCACATGACAGCGTTTTTCTTGTTTTTAAGCGCTGTTAAAGCTGCTTTACAAGAGCTCACCACCGTCCTTCAACCCCAGTCAGCACCTACAGATGTGTCGCCCACAGGAATTAAAATGTAACCGACTCCGACTGGCCGCTGGTTACAGTGTAACACGAAAGGACCTCGGCTGGCAACAAGGTCAAATTGGTGAATCAAAGTGGGCCTTTGTCTTTTCCTTATAAAAAAAAAACATTCTTAGGATTCCAGACGCTCCCTTCACAAACGGCGTCGCGCGTGGTTTGCATTTGTATTAATAAGGACAGATTAAGAGGAAAACATCGAGAAGTAGGGCAGCGTCAACTGTAAAGCCCTACACATGCGGAAAACTGTCCACACAGGCAGTAAATAAAAATAAAAAAATAAAAAGTGAGGAGACTAATTAAAAGACGACAAACTGGAGACTGAAAGTACAAAGCCGAATTAATTCGCGACAAACAGGCGGACCGTGTTGCACGCATCAAAAGGATGATCTGATTCTAAAAAAGGGCTTCTCTTCTTTTCGAAAAACGATGATGTGACGGTCTGTTTCTAAAGGGTTGTCAAGGTGCTGCAGATCACCGGTCACCCAGAAAAACCCAGGTGTACATTTCAACAAAGGGCTCAGTTGTTGTTGTCGTGCACGTTCAGCACTGCTCGGTGACAACTGGTTCGTCTCCTGTCTCTCGTCACAAGGACTGGCTGTGTCAACAGAGACAGGAATGTCACCAAACGGGCCGATCTGCCACCACTCTTCCCTTTCTCCTCACCCAGCAGGCGCTGCCGCTCCTCCTCCTCCGTTTCCTGCCACGCATCTGATCTTCAACCCTTCTCCCACAGTTTCGATTGATCTCGGGTATCCGAACAATGAGATGAGCTACTTTCACACTCGGGTTGGGTTGTTTGGTTGAAAGCAGTGTCACCGGAAAAGATCCGCTGACTGATGTGATAAGCATGAATAGATTCTTGACGACTGATGTAATTGTTTAATTGTTTTCTGCTGGTTTTTGCCTCTAAACAAGTAGGAATTTTTTCCTGCTTCGCTCTGTTTTATATGCATGGTAATTGATTATCTTTGGGGTTCTGGATCAGAAGACGTCATCTTGAGCTCAGGGAAACTGCAATGCACAGCTTTTTCACTGTTTTCTGACATTTCAAAGCCTATTGATCGTAGGGTGGGAATGGCATGAGAATTTCACGGCGCGATAACCATTTAACATTATTCTGTCTGTGTTCTTGGGCGTATTCTTTTTACATGTCTTTTATGTCTTGTTTACGAATTTTAAAGGCCTATCTAGGGACAGGCATTTTTATTATTATCACTAGATACAATGAGCCTTAAAGGAATGACAACAGAAGGAACTTTTTGAAGGAAGTCTTTGTTACAGCGTTACTAAATATTCTGTCCTGACTGACATGAAACTTGATATGTGCATAAATATTTTAGTAGCACTAATATTGTAGAACTCAATACAAAAGGTAAGCAGACGGCACAATAACTGTAAATTGTAAAAACCGCAGTATACCTTAAAAGCGGCTTATCGCTGCAGCTGTAATTGATAAAACCACTTGCGACCTTCATGAAAGCAACATTTGTAAATACTAATTTGTCGCATATATGTACACAATCATATGATGTTATGAGTCCGATGTTAAATGCAATTAACTGTTTGGCTAATATAAGTTACACCAGGTGTAACTTTTGACATGTGAGACAAAAAAAGCCTTGTTTAACAATGTTTGATCGTTTTAAGGTTATCTGCAAAATGTCTCCGTCCCCCTGTAGCAGAGCGAGTCTAGACTGCCTGACTCACTGATCCCTTCTCTGACTGAGGTTCACACAAGTTAGAATCCAAAACACTGAACATCAGAGAAACAGAAGAGTCAGTTCACTAGACACATAAATATGAAATGAACCTGGCACATCCCAGAAAAAAAAAAAAAAAATCAACAAATCACCTCCTGTTTTTAAGTTTTTCCATTTAATTTGCCTGGAATAAATAATTCACCTACACAGTTTTGAATGAACACATCCGCATACGACTCTGTCATTACAGTATAATACTGAGCCCTATTTGAAACCAAAAACGTGTCATTTCAGCGCTTAACATATGTTTTTGAGTATACTGCACCACTGAATGCACACGTCCTGTCACTGAACACTGCTGAATTCATTTTCTTTATGTAACTGCTGTTTTCTTTGCTGCCATCTTTGCGAAAGAGATTTTTGTATCTCGATGGGAACATTCCCCGTTTAATGAAAGTTAAAGGTGCACTGTGCACTAAACAAACTACATAAACAAACTCTCTTTGTTTGTCACAACGGAATAGACTGATCAAACAAAAAGGTACCAACATATACATATTCACTTATATCTTATCATAGGTGCTTTATATGTGGCGGACCCTGCCACCTGGGGACCTTATTCTCCTCTGAGAACAGCTTGTTCATTCAGTTATGGAAAATATGAATATTTCTGAGTTTGTATTTCTTCTGTAAACACTACATAGTGCCCCTTTAAATAGAAATCCAACAGCACATTTTCGACCTGCACCCAAACTGCTGTTGATATCATTCTAGTTATTTCAGGCTGTTGTGTTCGGGGATGTTGTTGTTGTGTGCGCAGGGTCTCCTGTGTAAAATAGGAACAACGCCGTGGTAACACCAGTCCCCTCATTAAAAGCACATGTTTACCTAAACACCTCAGAGTGAGCTCCGAGTTTTGGACCCCGGAGCGCACGTTGTAGGTCAGGCACTATTTCTGGAGCAATTTATCTCGATAGTAAGTAAGAAAGGATCAAGGGGAGAGATGTAACCTGTCGGGCTGCACGGAGCCCGGGCTGTGAGCTTCACTGAGAAATTAAATAAAATCGCTTTCAGATTCACCTCAACATGTCAGATACAGAAGCTGTGACAGCAGGATGCCCCCGTCACGCCCCTCCCCTCCCCTGTGCACCTGCCCCGCTCCTGGATTAATTTCGTCACACCCACCTATCCGGTCAGCCAGTATCGGTGCGCGCGCGCGAGTCGAAACCAACCACCGGCGTGTGTACTCGAGCCTCCGGGACCACGAGCTGAGCACACCTGCCTCCCCGCATCCTATTTGAAGCCCTTTACTTTACTATAATAACCCTCTCATATCCTCTTTACGCAGCGCCGTCAGATCCAATTATAGGCGGGCAGCGGACACACTGAGCTGTGCGCGAACAACAAAAGGCTCCCTCCTCCTCCTCCTCCTTTCCTCCTCTCCTCTCCTCTCTTGATGGGCTTTTTTTCGGTCATTATCGCGAGCAGGAAAAGAGCCCAGCGTGCCAAATCTAACCTGAAAGCCACAGGTGTCCATCTCTGCTTATCCAAATGGTGTTTTAAAAACCCGGTCCTCTCAGCACTGCGGGGGCTCACAGTACGGCTCTCTGCACTTTTTCCACACACAAGTACATGTACACGATCAGCTGTGGAGACACTTGCTCTACCGCACCTGTGAGGATGAATCCAGGACTGTTGTGTTCCTCCCTCCTCGGTCAGCTCCGTCCCGTGTCTGCAGCGGCAACAGCAGCAGCAGCAGCAGCGGCTCTGTACAGTGCTGGTGGGATGAGGAAGATGTAACTCAATGAACTGAGGACATCGGGAACATTTCTCACTCCCCCTTCCGCGACCAGTGCAACCTGTTGCCAGCGCATCGGATAGTCGTCCTCGTCCCGCCTCAGGAGCGACCCCATTGGTGGAGGAGGCTCTCCGAGAGGGCGGGGCCTGCTGCGAGGGCTCAGTTTCATCCGCGAGCACACGGGAGAATAACACAAGGGGGTGTGTGCGCGCGCACGCGTGTGTGTGTGTGTGTGACCCATTTCCACAGAGCTGTGATGGGAAAGTACACTGCTGCTGGGACATTTTAGTGTTTCACTTGATTGTTTTTTATCTGTCACATGGTATTTTGTTTTTTATAAATATGTTTGGTCCCTAAAAATAACATTTTACTTTTATTATTTTAAATTGCGTATCTCTCAGTCAATGTTGGCATGGCAGCATTGAGTAATAATCAAATCCGACCAAAATGCTGATCACTTTCTGAGGTAAAATTAATTATTGACGAATAAGTCTGTTTCAGTCAGTTAACTCGACCATCCACAGCTAAACTTCACCCATGTAGTTGTTCAACTGCATTTGTAACCTGACTTGACTTTTGAAAACCTTTTGGAAATCATGAATTGCATTTTTACAATATTAATGAAGTAATAATACAAACTCAGAAACACTTATCTTTTCCACATCTGAATAAACAAGCGGTTCTCAGAGGAAAATAAGGCCCACTGAATAGTTTAAAGCCAAAAAGGTGGCAGGGTCCGCCACATATAAACAAAGTAAAACAGTATGAAACTGTGTTGCTCTTTAAGGTCAGTTTGTTTATTCAGACAGGAAAACAGAGAGCTTGTTTGTTGTGGATAAAAACAGTCAATAAAGACTTTCTCTTCTTATTAAAATTTAAACTTGTAAAACTAGTCCTTTGATTATCAAAATGACTTTTACTCACCTTCTACATTTTTGAACACTTTTTGTCAAGTGTTCCACAATAAATCATCTCAGTTCATCTTCATTAAGAGGATGCTCACAGTTTGCAGTCTTAAGTAACAATCTTACCCGATACAAACACAAAATTTATACATTTATATCAAATTTATGAACTACCAAAATCTGTCATTAGTAAGCATAAAATTTAGGAGGCCTATAAGTGGCCTGACTGAAAACAACTTGGTAGACATATTAATTATGCTTAAATCATTTACACCGACTTAGCTTTGAATGTTTTTTGGATGCTTCTTTTAAAAGATAATAATAGGGACAACAATACTTTTATGTATTCAAACAAGTCCTCATCTACCTTAGTCACTTAGGAGAAAACTGTAGCACTGTTTTGCTGTGAAGCTCCAGAAATGTTTTGTGGACTATGAAACGTCACCCGACTTTCCACCTGCATGGCGGTGAGAAGATAATGATCAGTGACCTCATCCTTTAAATGTGACGTAGAGCAGCAGCTTCTGATTTTCTTGAAAGAAGAGCTCCATTTAAAAACAAGTTAATGATGCATCATCAATTTAACTCTGAATATTTTACTATTTTTGTTCATTTGGCTGTTTTCGCAGGTTTAGCTAACCAGCTGTGCCTTGAAAAAAAATGCTCTTGGTTATACTATTTTAACATTTTATATACAATTTTAAAACTTACTTGGAAATGATTAATTTACACTCCCATAAAATAAATTTTTTTCTTTAGCTGTAAGGTAACTAATAGTTTGAATAAATCACCACAGAACTAACGATTAATCCGCTAATAAAAGCTACACAAAATAACTGTTTTCGCAATAAATTGAGAAAAAACCTTAAAGCAAACTGCTTATGATGGTTAAACACGATAATCTACAGTAACATCATGACAAATAAAATTACATTTAACTTTTTCATCGGGGTTTCAAACCCTAATTTTAATACAACAATTAGCAAACAATTTTTTAAAAATGTGAATAAAAACAGACATGGACAAGTACAAAAAAAAATCTGTCTTTACTTCAGACTTCAGTACCTTTCCCTTCCCCAACAGGTGTGGGACTCACTGGTTCCTCCAGGTTCCACCAGGAGGCGCCAGACCAGAGCAAGAGCACAGCACGAACACCAGTACAAAATCAAAAAGGGACAGCTGAGAGAGCAAGAACAGAAAGGCAACTCGGACATTGAATAAAGAAAAATAAGGAAAGAGAGAAGGAAGAATAGTTATAAACACCATATACCGTGACAGAAATGTGAAAAATTGGGTATTTTTCGCTCTTAAGTTATTTGGTCTACTTCAAGGCCCGTGGCAGCGCATAGGCCAGAGTATAAACATAAACAGATCAGACAGTTACTGCATTGGTTCACATGCACCCCCCTGCCCTGTTTTTTTGCTTTTTTTTTTTTTTTTTTTAAAGGACTATGCACATCTGATATGACATGATGTCACTACTTGCTATGCCAACACCATCCAAAAGCACTGATTTCACAATTCATGTGTACTGCAGAGATAAAAAGAAATTGACTGTATAAAAACCAAAACGTCATACTGTAGACAACCAAAACACAGAAGTTCCACTTGTTATTTTGTTCATTGGTCAACTCTCTGGCAACTGCTGGGAGTTCCAGACAAAATGTTTCCTCCTAATATTTACAACTATTTTGGTGGTAAAATCCTCTACATGAGGCGTGGATGAAGTCTCTGCCCGGTCTCCTTTGGATTAAATCAGCACTGGGTACAAAATGACTGATACAAGAAGTACAGGGTCGAAGTATGTGTGTGTGTGTGTGTGTGTGTGTGTGCGCGCAGGAATTGCCAAAATAACTTTTGTTTCTTGTTTCACATCATGTTTGAGGAGTTACACTGCAATACACAGATGTGTTTTTCCATTTTCTTTCGCTTGCTTGCAGTAAAAAAAAAAAAAAAAAAAGAAAAGAAAAAAAAAAAAGGCTAGAAATCTGGCAGGGCAGTGCTAGAATGAAGCATTTTGATGGCAAATAAAGCTGTGCATCAATTAACAAATAAAACCCAAGTCCCTTTTAAGCTCTCCAGGCACTCTTTCTATTATTTTTTTCAATTTTAAAGATGTGATACATCATGTTTGTTTCGATTTAAAGCCGTGACAAATCAGAGAGTAATGTTGATGTTCTGAGTTGTTCTGTCTATACACATTAGGGGAATATTTCGATATTACTTCCCCCGCCTAACGTTAGTTTATGTGTGTGTGTTTGAAATATTATCATACTCATGTGGTGCATGAGTTGTGATGAGTCAATCACAGTCTGTTAGTGCGGGAGCCTCCGTGCCAGTCAGTCACAAAGTGTGTGAGGTAGTGTGTTGGTGTCAGTGCTTTGCTGGTTGGCAGGCTAGATGTCTGAAGGACTGTGTCGTTTTAACATTCATTATGATTTGACTCCTTTTGGGGGGGGGGAAGCATTTTCCTACAGTCACTCAAAGTGCTATATATAAGCATGAATGTCAATGAGTGTGTTTCTCTGTGTCGTGAACAAGTAAAGGGCTAGTCAAGAGAAAGCTGGGCAAGCAGCTGACATGACACACAGGTCATTCAATTAGATCAGAGCAAAGACTGTCTCTATTTGTCCTTATGCGTCGCTCCCTCTGCGCTTCTCCTTTGTCATCAACTCCTCAACTCTCATTAGCTGCCACCAGCTGGCCTAATGCCTGGCGCACAAACACAGCCTGGATGTCCTTGGTCTTGATGCAGAAGTCACAGGCCCAAACAGCAGCGCTCTCTCGAGTCAGCAGCCCGTACGCTGGCTCTGTCAGGCCTGTGCAGTCACGGTGGAACCAGCGCTGGCACGATGCCTCGCACAGGATGGCATCTTGATCGTCATGCACCTCCGCCATACAGAGGCCACAGGGGAAGACCATCCCGGGGCCGCCGAGCTTCCCAGGGCCAGAACCGGGTCCAGTCGAGGGGGCAGCAGGGCCAGGGGGGAGGGGAGACTGGGTGTTCGGTGTGGAAGTGGAGTTAGAGGGGGGATTGGGGTTGCTGCCGGGAGTGTTACCTCCGTTGTTGTTGGTCATGTTGTTCTGACCTGAATTGGGGGCTGCGTTTGGCATGGGACCACTGGCACCGGGGGTGTTGTTCTGCTGGTTGTAAGGGGTTGAGCCAGGGGCAGAGTTAGGTGGAGTGGATTGTTGCTGCTGCTGCTGCTGGGTAGAGTTGTTAGAGTTGGGGGTGTTTGTATTGCTGGGGGGTTGTAGCTGACTGGGCGGTTGATGCTGGGGCTGGCCTGATCCATTCAGGGGACCAGTAGGAGAAGAGTTGGGGTTAGTCTGAGGCGGTGCTGAGGGAGGCTGACCAGGTGTGTTGGCATTGGGCTGTGGGACGTCAGGGTGGCCAGGAAAGCCCCCCCCTGGCTGTGGTGGGCCAGAATTGGGAGGAGGACCAGGAGTGGTATTATTAGGAGGGGGGCCGTTGGGATTTAGGTTAAGCTGCTGCTGTTGCTGCTGTTGAGGCCCAGGTGGTGCTCCTCCTCCACCAAAGTTCTTTCCATCCTCGTTGCCTGGTCCTGGTGGACTGGGGCCAGGGTAGGGTCCATCCTGTGAGGGAGGGAACTGTCCTTGAGGGGGCATACCTGGCAAGCCTCCCACCATGTTGCCTCCAGGTCCACCCATCATGTTCATGCCAGGACCCATTCCTCCTCCCATGGGAGGCAGGGGGCCATGTGGAGGCCCTCTGGGGCCTCCACCACCAGGTAACGGTGGGCTGTTGAATGGGTGGCCACCCTGTCCATGCTGCTGTTGTGGCGGCATTCCAAACCGAGGGTGAGGCCCTCCTCCTCCGGGACCTCCCATAGCTCCTGGAGACAGCATGGGATTGAAACCTGGCCCGGGGTGCATGGGTGGGCTGAAATTTGGAGGCATGTTGAACTGAGATGGGCCACCAGGAGGAAATCCACCACCACCCCCTCCTCCGCCACTGCCTCCCCCACCCCCACCTCCAAAGCCAGGCATTCCTCCAAAGCCTAGCTGGTGGTGCGGTCCAGCATTGGATGGAGGACCGAACGGTGGCCTCCGTCCCGGCTGGCCGGCGCCTGGTCCTCCTGGTCCTCCCATGAAGCCCATGCCTGCGCCCATTCTGCCTCCTCCTCCATAACCACCACCTCCGCCTGCACCCGGGCTGGGAAGAAATGGACCACTGGCCGGTCCACCTGCCCCACTGGGTCGGGATGGGGGCCCAAAGTCATCGTCGAAGGGGTTGGAGGCGACCAGGTGGTCCACCATGGGGGTTGGAGGGGGTGCAAACTCAGTCAGGTGGGAGAACCCCGCCGCCTAAAACAAAGCAGAAAACACAGAATAAATGTTTGATTCTATAACTGATTTTTTTCAACTTTGGATGATCTAAAATTGAGGTGCAAGACATGGATTTCTTCCAGCTAGATACCAATAAGCTGATTTCACAATTTGTATTTTAAAACGAAGTTCCTAATCTGTAGTTTGTGCACACCTGAGGGTAAGAAAAAATGAGATGTAGCCAACAAAAATTGATGATTTAATATCACTCAATGCTTAGATTCATTGTGTTTCATCCCCCTGCTCTACGAAGAATCCTTACATCGCAAGAACAGGCTGCACTTGCTCTTATTCCTCATAATGTTTAATGGTGGCTTGCAAACTAACTTTTTAAGGAGCCAACAGCCCTCCACTGTGTTGACAGTGTGTAAATACTGCGCTTGTTAAGTCACTGAAAACTATTTTTATGTTGTGTTATCGTCTAGAATTGCACAGATGCCGATGATTCAAATTTCCCTATACCTGGCTGACAATTTAGCAGTCTTATAAACATTGTGCGTCCCTTTTCAAATTCTCATTTTTTCAGTTCCTTTTGTGAAATAAAAGACCAACTGTTACCTGAGTAGTAGACTTCCTTGCCTTCTTCTTCTCCGGGCTCTTCATCTGTGAAGCTGAAATAGCAAAATATGGAAGGGAAGGGGGCGGAAAGGGGGAAATATAATGTTAGCAAAGACCAAAAGTTGGCCTGCACATCTCATGCTATTGGTCCACCACCAATCGAGTGCAGCATCACATTTGGATTGGCCAATACCCCTTAGTGACAGAGTGGAGCAGCTTTTTAGACCTAGGGCCTCTTTCTCAAGTCCAACAGTTGGGAATGGATTCAATGATGGGACATAGACTGGCATGAGGACAAGATGCTGAACATCCAGGCGTTACCATCACCCAAGGTTTATGAAGCCTTGAATCGCAACATGACCCAGGCAGACCAAAAATGACCCAGGCGAGGAGGGAGAGAGGCCGCAAACAAGAGGCAGAAGAGGTAAGGTCAATGAGGGAGACAGGAAAAGACGAAGACATGAGAACGAGGAAAACGAAGTTGAAGGTACATTGATAGCAAGATAGACATGAACCCCGTCCACAGAATCCACTCTGGGAGAAACAGCCACCACCGGAGACAGTCGTGAAGTTTACATATGGGGGAGGCGAGAAGGGATTTGCTAACAGCACCAGTGCAGCCCATTGCAGCGCAATAATGGATGATTCCGATCTGATTGGGAGATGGGTGAAATTAATTCCTACCTTTGCGTTTTCCTTGTCCCGCCAGTAGTCTCCCCGATTCGGCAGCCATTAGCTAATATGACTGTCGGTGAAGTGGCATATCACCGTTCATATGCAAGAAAAAAAAAGTTAAAAATGACGACGTCTTGAAGGCTATGAGCCGAGTAGGTGGAATCTGCCTTCAGGTCATGTCAATGCCGCTAAAATGGTTATCATCACAGCAATTGCTAACACGTATCGGTAGCTAAGGGTTATGGTAATAACGCCGGCCCAGGTCTGCAAACTCCTTTCCAGCTGCAAATCTTTTCGGTGTCTGTCACGCCGGGATTTGGTCACCAAATAAATGGCAGGTAAAAGCGGAGCTGGTTCATGTTATTTAGCGCAAGTTCGTATCGTTGCGAGCCAGTTTCTGCTAGCTCGGGTGAAACCGATCGCCTGCTACCTGGCTTGACTGCCAGTACAAACAAGTTACAGAGCAACCCCACCTCCCCTCTCTAAATGATCACAGATGTGTAGCACAGAACTCGACCAGCAGCTAGCTAACGCAAGCTAGTTACTACCTCGGCTAACTAGCTTAGCCACGTTACTCAATGTGGCTTGCTAGCAGCGTTGAGATTTCACCCAGTAACCGCAACGCCGGGACATTAACCGAAGACTGTGATTTTATCTTTTCTACATTCATTTGTGAAAAATGTGCACTTGACTTCACGCATCACAGCATTTACCAGACAAAACAATCGAGCATGTTTTGAAAAACTGTTGTTTACTATGCTAACATTAGCTTGCTAGCTAACGTTAGCATGCCACTGAAGATAGCTAGCCATCTTGCAGACTGTCTTGGAAGCAAACTGTACCCTTTCTCCGTTGCTTGCTCTGCTGTCCTTTAAATTGAAACTCTCTGGTGTGTCATTGCCAGCAAACCAGTCGTCACTCGGTGTATGCTTGTTGATCCACCATTCAACTATAATTCATTCAAAAACGCAAATTTTGCCATAATTATCATGGCCTTCTATCGCCACCGGACAAAGAGGGACAGGCAGGGGTATCGCGCACCACGGAAGGTTACATCTCGTCGCCGAAATGGGGGTGTCGATAAGTATACTTGATGAATAAATAAGTGCGTTTAAAATAATAATGATCGCCAAACGGCTCGCATTCAATCACACTTAGTATTATAACATCACCTAATGACGAACTATCCGCGTTATTATCGCCCGCAGCGTTTTATTCACTTTAGAGAAACAGTGCCACACCTTTCATTGGCATATGTGGAGAAGCTCAGAACGGACCATTTCCCGTCGATACCCCGTGCAATTAAACTAAGGGGTGGACATTAATTAGACAGCCAATTAAGAAGAATTACCGAGTGACATAATGATTAATATTGAATTATTATCCAACATCAAAATATTAATTCAGCCGTCTGCTTCAATTTACGTCATTATCAGACAAACGTTCGCGTCAGTGGATGCAGGAGTGCAGATGTTTGCGTTTATTATTATTCACGCGTCAGAGCACGAGTTTTAAATGAAACATTTTAAGATGCCTTTTCTTTAATCTATAACCATGTTCACTTATCTCCTTTGTAACTTTATATTTTGCATTATATTGCATGTTACAGATCAAACTTATGCTGCATTCATTGGGCTATAAGAAGCCACAGGAATAGCCAAATACTGGTGTCATAATTCAGTCCAAAACCAGAATACTGCTTATTCTGCCCCTGTGTCCTACAATTAAAAGCTCCGATCGCCGCCCACCAGGTTCTGCCTTCCCCCCCTCTCTTAACTTTAGACACCCCCTCCCCTCTACACTCCAGGCGCAGTCAGGAGCCTCATCGCGACGGCGAAAGCTTGTGAAAGACTCGATTATCAGCCACTCTGGGAATGGGACCGCAAATCAGAAGCAAGAAGAACTTCGCCTTCTTTCGGATCTTCCCGCTCCGCAGACAACTTTTCATCCAAAGGGAATAAACTTTTTTTTTTTTTTTTTAGAAGAAGAAAGGAACAGGTGTAAAAGAAACACAAATGGGATAAAGTGGTGGTATATGTTTTTTTTTCTTCCCTCCCCTTTCCTCCCCCTCTAAGTTTTAATTCTAAAAGCTGAAGGTTCAGACTGGAGACTTTTTTTTGGAGGGGGAGCTTTTTATGACATGCTTTTAAAGTGAGGTGTGGAGATCCCGCAGTTCACACAGGCTCTACCCCAGAATAAAGCAGCGGAAGTCTTTTGTTAGAGGGGCCGTGGGTTTTTTCTGAAGGTGCGTCTCTGGGGCCCCCGGTGTATGGCGCTGAAAGGTGTCGGAGCAGCAGGCAGAGAGCGCTACTGGTTTCCATCCGAGCTACAATGGCGAAGTGGTTCAAGGAGTTCCCCATCAATCTGAAGAACGGTACCGACAGGATCCGCTCAGCCTCCGAGTCTGGCTCACAGCCCAGAGCCGTAAAACTCGGGCTGGTGGCCAGTATTGGTACCAAAACACCTGGCTCCAAAACGGGCCACCGCAAGAACTCCTCCAGTGACAGCACAGGAGGAGGAGGAGGAGGTGGTGGAGGAGTCGGGTCTCTCCTCTCCGGGAGAAACCGCAAGAACTCAGCCACAGAGGTGAGCAGGATCGGTGTGAGCGGCCCGAAGGATGGGAAGGTCTGGGACTCCCTCCTGTCAGGGAAGAGCCGCAAGAACTCCAAAGCAGAACCAGCAGAACCGGTGTTCGAGGAGCAGCAGCAGCAGCAGCAGCAGCAGCAGCAGCAGCACAGACCTCTGAAGAGCTCTCCATCCGCCAACTCCTACATCAGCCGGCTGATCAGGGTGGACAAACAGGACAAGAGCCCCAACTTCAACTGCGGCACCGTCACCGGTCCGGTACCGGTACCTGAAGCCGAGAAACCGGCCCAGTGCAAAACCGAAACTGTGAGTAAACACCGCCGCAGACTGGGTCACGTGGAAGCAGATATCAAACTTCTGTAACATTTCTATTTGAGTGTTCATCTTTTCATGAATTGATGTAATCTGATTTGTTTCCTCAGTACATTTACTCAAGTACTGCACTTAAGCAAGTACAGAGTATTTTCATGTAATGCTACATTCATTTTAATATATTTTAGAAGAAAATACAATTCCTACCAATACATTTATCTGACAGCTTCAACTTTCCAGATGAATATATAATATATAGTATAGTCTATTTAATGATACAGTATCAAGGATTACTCCATCAAACTGTATGTTAACTGAGCTTCACCTCAGTCAGATACGTCCTTAAATCACTGCTCGCATGTTATAGCACCAGCAAACAACCAGCTGTGAAATGTAACTAAGTAAAAATTACTCAAATACTTTTATTGCATAGTGTTTACAAGTGTTCATTGTTTTGATTCTGATTTGGGCTATTAACCAGATTTAAGTAGTTTTTCCTCCCTGTGAACAGTGTTGGAGTACTTTCCCTCAAGTACTGCACTTTCTTGAGTATTTTCATTTCATACCATTCATCCGGCAGCTACTAATATGCTTTTCAGATTGAGATGTATAGACTATTAAATTGCACAGTGATATGGATTACTCTGCATTACCTCCGTTGTTGCTAACTATTTTGCTAGATTTTGTACTTTTTAAGACATTTTGAACGCAGGACTTGTGACGGAGCACTTTTTTAGATTGTAAGTGTTGTGGGTGGGAATGGGGCGGCACAATGAATCACAGTATTATCGACATCCAAGCACATCCAAGCGCGATATCCAATCCGCTGGAACCTTTTTTCAATAGAGGTAAAATGAGAGGTGCAAACCACAACTAGTGTGACATCATCAGGATTTCTCTATTTTTTTTCAGCGAAAATAAAAATTGTCAGACAAAAATGCTTATTCTGGACAATCGTGAATCTCGGTATCTGTCAAAATAATCCCAATATGACTTTTTTGATGGCCCTAAATGGGATTTATAGTCTTGGGTAGCCAACATTGTATCGGTAAAACTCCTTAACGTTATTGAAGTAAAACTTAAGTGTTTCTTGATTTTGCTGCTTTTATAAATCGACCTCTGCTGACGGATCTTTGCTGCTGTGACGTGAAGCCGAACAGAAAGAAATAATCTAATCTGGCAGCTTCCTCGGCGGTGCAACCTCCACCTCCTGCTCCGGCTTAAAACAACACGTAGTGTCATCAATACTGTTGACAATGGAGCAGCAGTGACCCAGTCCAAGCTCTGAAAATTGATATTATTGTTTCTCTCCCTCCCTCCCTCCCGCTTTGTCTCCACTCCTCTCTACCCATTGTGTCCACTCTTCCCAGTCTGTCTTTCCTATCTCTCCTTCTCTTCCTCTCCACCCCTCGCCCCTTAACACCCACCTTCCTCGCCTCGAACACACAAAGCTGTGGTCAGATGCGAGGCCTCCTCCTTCCTCTCTCCCGTGTTCAGTATGGCCTCGGTGTTCCCCTTCTCTCACCCTCCTCTCCCCGCTCTTTGACTACATTCAGCCCCCCCCGGTGAAGGCTATCATGTTATAAAAAGCATCGTGTTACTTGACACTCGGGCGCTAACCCAGGTCCCCCTCCAGCCTGGCTTTGAAAAAGAAAAGGAGGAGAAAGATAGAGAAGCAGTGATAGGCGGAGAGATGGTGAGGAACATGACAGATGAAAGAGAGGGAGAAGGAAAATGGCAGTTTTATATTTCAGAACGGGGAATAAATCCCCTGTCTTGATCTCACGCTCATGTTTGCAAAAGATGTTGTGCGTTTTGATATCTTTTCCTCCCGGCTTCTCGGTTGATGAAGATTTAATACGCTGTGCTGTGAGGAAGATGTGTGTTGTGTCAGTGTATCTGTGTTGCAGCCTGTCAAGCGTCTGCTGCTGCTTCATCCGAACGCCAACGTTTCTCTGGCAGTGGGAACGCAACTGGAAGTGATTGTTGAGAGACGACTTCATTTTCACCGCCTGCCGTTGTCTCTCGGCCAGAGGCTTGTAAATTAAACAAGAAATGATACGGCACTGATAAGATGGCAAGACAATCAGGCGTGACGAGTAGAAGGTTGTCGACCGAGATGTGAATGTGAAGACAATCAAACAAGGGCTTTAGGTTTGTCGGGTGTTCTTCTGACTTGCTGGAGCCTGACTTGGAGTTTATTGCAGTTAGTTTAGCATCTTTTTAGTCGGTCGCACCCCCACATGGCTCCCATCATATCATGGTCTCAATTCACACTGATTTTAAATCAGTGCTAAGAAACTCCCGCTTCTGAAATGTGAGAATTTGCTCGCTTTGTTTGCCAGGATTGAGTATCTTTGGGGTTTTGCACTCTTTGATTGGAGTTTTTCGCCATTTTTGGACATTACTTAGACCGAATGACGAACAGATTAAAGGACAAGTTCACCCGAAAATGAAAACTCAGTCATCTTCTCAGCCACATGTGGATGGAAAGACGGGTGAAGTTTCGTAGTTCGCGAAAAACATTTCTGGAGCGTCACAGCAGGACAGCATTCCGCCAAACAAATGAATTAAATGGGGACTTGTTTTAAAATGTCATAAAATAACTGTTCATCGACATAATGGTGGATAGAAAATGACAGAATTTTTATTTTTAGGGTGAATTTATACTGTATTCATTTATCATTTGATTTAAAAAGGTCAGAAACTAGTAAAAAACTCTTGAAATTTAGCTAAATGTCCTATAAAACAGTGAAAAAACCCAAAGATGTTTAATTATGATATGTGATGATATTGACATTGCTCCTTGAAGTGTTTGTGGTCTTTTTTCTTGTTCAAGGTTTGGTAGAAGCTGTGCAGTTCAACCACCCATCCATCACTTTTAGCAACTTATGTCAACCTATATGTTGTATGCTCTGTATCATTGAGATCCACCCTAATAACCTTCCTCGTTTTCAGAGTTTAAAGTATGAAATTATGAATAGATTTGCGTACGTCTTTCTCTCCAGGTGATCATCCTTGAGGATTACGCGGATCCCTTTGACGCTCAGAAGACCAGAGAGCAGAGGGAGGCGGAGAGGGTCGGGGAGAACGATGGTTACATGGAGCCGTACGACGCTCAGCAGATGATCACGGGTAAGACTTTTCCTCAGCCTCTGTGTGAACGACAGGATTCCCATTTCCAGTCTCTGAGAGCGTGAACTCGCTCCCCCAGTGCTCCCTGCGCCCCGTGGGGTGGCCATGGCAACTGTGTTGCGTTCGGACAATGGGTGCAGTTTCCTGCTCCTGCTTCCTCTTTCCTGTCTCTGTTTCCTGGTACTATTCTCCAAAAAGGAAGTTGGCCCTCAGTGCCCCCCCCCCCCCCCCCCCCTATCGGACACAGCTCAGTGTAACCCCCTATATGGACCTGTCTGATCATTCATCAAAACTTCCCAGCATCTAGGAAGCCGGGTGCTCCGTTGTCCAATCACATGCTCCCTTGACCTTTCCTTCCATCACTCCCATTGTCTGAGCTAAAAAAGGGTTACACAATCGCCCGCTGCGAAGGTGAACATGTTTTATTGCCACGCTTTCTAGTAGAGTTTAGACTTCAGTCAGTGCCCTGTGCTACTTCCAGGCCTCCTCGGAGAAGAAGTCTACAGAGGATGTGATGATGTGACTGAGTCAATTTATGAGGCTTAAATCATACGGAGGAAGTCGGCAAGAGTCTGATGTCACAGTGACTCAATAAGCAAGGCCATGAGAGAAGGGCAGGATTATTATTCACACTCTGGATAGCAGCTGACATCAGTTATTAGAGTCAAACTTGATGTTTGAGGGGAACTACGTGTCTGTTAATCTTCTCTGATTACCATCAAGACACAGTAAACTTTAAAATAACCATTAACAATGAGCGATCCTTTTTAAAATTCAGTTATTCGAAGTTATTTCACTTTTAACATACAGTTAAATACCTTTTAAGCCATTCATCAAAAGGGCTCTGTGTCTTTAAACTAAAACACTAAACCTAACTAAGCTGCTGTCGCTCCCTGTTAGCCGAGCAGAGAGAAGGAATTAAGACAAGGGACTTGAGAACCTGTACAGAGTCGAATCCTGTCGCAGAAAATCCAACCTGCGTCCAAAGAATCCTGCAGTGTTTTAACAACAAATCGTCCGTAGGCTTGTATGGAAAGACAAGAGAGGCGGGGAAGGTCTCGTGTTTCAAGTCACGTTACAATCCGCTCACATATGACCAATAAAAAAGCGATTAATACATGTTAATTGCTACAAATTGTAACATGGAGACCCTTTAAGTGATTGTTTATTGTAAAGATGCAACTGCAGTTTGTCATACTTAATCTATAAACATTGTTTGAATGGCTATTATAAAGTTAATAAGAATGAACAATTGCTCAATATTTAAAAAAAAAAAACATTTCAGTGTTTGTTAACAGTGAAATTACCAACAACTTAAGTTGATTTAACTACAATTTGATCATTTATTGATAAAAAAATGACGAAAGCCGTCACTTTTCATGCACTCTGGGCAGATTTATTATGTAGATTTGAAAAGAAGCAAAGTACCTGGGAGCTGGACGTTCT
The DNA here is from genome assembly GCF_900880675.1 of Sparus aurata. Classification (NCBI taxonomy): domain Eukaryota; kingdom Metazoa; phylum Chordata; class Actinopteri; order Spariformes; family Sparidae; genus Sparus; species Sparus aurata. The sequence goes on along the minus strand of NC_044189.1, from coordinate 11,932,263 downwards.
CTATGTTTGACGTGTAAAGCTCTGAATTTAAGTCTTTTAAAACAACACACTTTTTTTTTAGTTTTTCTCACATAGAAAAAGAAACAGTATGTTTACAAAAGTACAGAGATAAACAATGCACCTTTTGAATCCTCTTTCAGTCTTAGCTGATGAATAGTTAAGTAATTAATTAGTTAAGTCGGCTGTCAGGTAGATTAATGTAGATTTACTTTGCCTTATTAGCCCTGGTTAAAACCACTTTAATTAAGTAAGAGTATTTGCTTAGCAACAGACACAACTAATGAATGGGCTAATTAGGCTGCTAACAAAATGATTAATTGAGGTTGTAAAAGGGCCTTCAGGCTTGTCATAGAGCAATCATAGTTAAGTCCCCCTCCAGTCGTTCTTCTTGCTCCAACAGTTCGAGTTTCACTCTGTAGAATGACATTTGTCCAGAGTTTAAGAGTAGAAAGCTGTTTTTGCACTCTTTGCTCTGTGCTCATTAAATAGGAGATTTGTGACATCGATATTGGTATGGAAGCCAAACCTGGTTCAATATTCAGCACACAAAAAGTGTGATGTGGAAACCGGAAGCCTCCGGTGCACAAACACACTGAGCAGGACGTAGGAGACATCTCATGTCCAGCAGTTCAACTTGTGGGATGAAACAATGTTTGCATAATTCATACATTTATTTTTATTTATATGTATATTAACCACTTATTTCTTCACCAAAATGTCTTAAGCATTTATTTATGGACTACCAACATTCATAACAGAAGGACTATCCAGTAGAAAAGATAAACACCAACATACGGTGTTGTCACAACCTGGCAACCCAAAATTTGTTGTTATCATTTCTTAGTTATTTATAATTTCGATTTAATTAGCAAATCTCTGTCATTTTGTGATGATGTTGCATTTGTTTTGTATTTTGTGTACACTGACTGTTGTTTTGAATGTGCTTTGGATCTTTTTTTTGTGTCCTTCATAAAGTCATTCTCATTATCCTATCATATTATATTATATTAACCTTTGATGAAGCCAGATAGACACAACTTGCAAACCCTCTTTAAGCGGTGTCTAATTAGACATAGTACCTTTTTTGTACAATACTCTTATAATCTCTTTTAATCGTAAACCCCTTGTTTTCTACTTTTCCAGAGATCAGACGTCGGGGCTCCAAGGACCTGCTGAAGGTGTGTGTGCTGATGGAGGCAGTCGAGGGAGCAGTGGAGGAGGGTCAGCCGGGGCCCTTGCAGATATACGACGTGCCGTACGAGGGAGGCGGTGACGGCGACAGGACAGCGGCGGTGGTGGTCACGCGGGGGCCCGAGCTGGATCCTCGCCCATCCACTGAGTACGAGCTGCCCTGGGAGTGGAAGAAGGAGCACATTGTCAGAACTCTGTCGGGTATGTCACGCGTTTGTTACGTACGAATTGAGGATAAGCTTTACATCCAATTCTTGGGAATATTATATTCATATTTACAGATCCGGCCCTGCTTCTACACCGCCTTAGATCAATACGAGGTACATTTGTTCAAAAAACAGCTCAGGCCCGCTCTCACATTTATATTTCATACGCTGCACAGGCCAACAGCATACTGAATAACATCTTGCATGAATCATCAAACTGCTGCCTTCTTATTTTATTTACTGGAGGCTGCGGCACCCAGTTCAAACGCAGCCACAGAGTCGGTTGCTTCTTCACATCGTCTCTCGTCGCTCCCTCTTACCCCAGCACAGTTTGACAGCCCCGAACGCCAAGCTAAAGATGAGACGCCTCACCCGACGCTCACCAGGCAGCCCCAGCATCCGCCGGCCCAGCCGCCGCCGCAGCATCAGCATCAGCATCAGCATCAGCATCTGAGGCAGAAGAGCTGGACGCAGAAGATCCTGAGATCCTCACCTCCGACCCCTGACCCGGAGGCCCGCTGCGTCGACCCCTCCCTGCCGCTTGAAAAACAGAGGTGAGGGGATGAACTCGGCATAAATCATCACAGATTCACTTGGCAGGATATCCTTGTAGATGCATACAACTGTGATAGTTAATACTGGAAATATTTACAAAGGAATTGAGATGTTTTATATGTCAGAAGGTGTCTGCATGTGCTCCTTGTTCTTACAATAAACCTCGCTCCAGACTTTTAATGTACTTCAGAGTTACGTAAGAGCGATGATCATTTCCAAGAGGTTTTATATGAGATGAGGTTCTGGCCTTGATCAATAGCAGATGAAGCGTAATCCCCCCCCTGACTCCCACCCTCTGTCTCAGCTGGTACCACGGCTGTGTGACTCGTCAGGAGGCGGAGTTCCAGCTGCAGTCCTGCAGGGAGGCCAGCTTCCTGGTCCGGAACAGCGAGTCGGACAACAGCAAGTACTCCATCGCCCTCAAGTGAGTGAAGCCTGAAAGTGCAACGGCGCCGTCTCGGGGGAAGAAGTGTCAGTTATTGATCACATACTGATGTGTGTGGAATGATTAGACAGCTTCAGGCTCAGCAGTCGAAAGTTTTCACCGTTAGGTTAACTTTTTAAAGGAGACAGTAAAATGTTTTCCTTCAAAGACCAGAACAAACAATACATTTCTCATTTCAATGTCCTTGCTCATGATGATCTAATTCATTTTGACTAAATACCACAAACATTTCCTGCCATCATCAACACTATGTTATAATCCACTGCTAAAAATAGTCCCTAACAAACCCTTTCCTCGTGTTTGAGTTATGTTTGTGAAATTCTGTTTTCATGGCATGTCTCTCAGACAGGCAGATGTTGACTGTGGACCATTACTGCCAAAATTGAAAGCAAAAAGAAAAAAACTGTTAAAAAATGTAAATAATATTTTTGCATTGACAGTCAAATCTGATATAATTTCATATATCCGTATTTATTTACCTTTTCTATTAATTCACCTATTAATTCACTTAAATATCTCATTTAAAAAAAATAATGTATTGTATTGTGTTTTTTTTACTTATTTATTTACGTATTATTTATGTATTATTTTACCTTTTCATTTTCCCCCACATGTCATATCCCCCCCAACTCTGAACAAGCTTATTTATTCTTGTTTGTTTTTTTTGTAGTAAGATTGTTTGCATAATGAAGCAATATATAAAGAAAAAATATAGAAACAAAAATATAGATACATAAAAAGATGAATAAATGAATAAATAAGGAATAATAAATGAGGAATCGATGGAAAGATCAGTACATACAGAAGCAATTAAAAACATACATAAATGTGTGTCTCATTTAATGAGGTAATCAGTGACTACATTTGTTTTCTAATGTTATATTTGGTGCATTTCATGCCATTTATTGAATCATGTATTATATCCTTAGAAACACACCCCAGAATGTGTATATGTGTCGGTCTTTGGATGGTGGGTTTAATGCTCGTCCCTCCCATGTGACTCAGGACGAGCCAAGGCTGCGTCCACATCATCGTCGCCCAGACTAAAGAAAACGGCTACACCCTGGACCAGAGCAGCTGCGTGTTTCCCAGCATCCCGGAGGTGGTGCACCACTACTGCACCCAGCGCCTGCCTTTCAACGGCGCCGAGCACATGACCCTGCTGCACCCAGTGCCTCGCATCAACTGACTCCGACCGGGCCGAGCTTTAGGTATACAAAAAAACAAGCGCGCCTCTGGACCCACATGGACACAGTGTTTCCAAAAAACCCACCTCACCTCTGATCAATGTGTACTTCTGCTGCTCAGTCTCACTTCACAACTCGGGCTGTGTGACCACTGCCTCGTGTGCTGCTTTATCCAATCTGACTGGATGATCAGAACATGTTTGCAGCTGACTCTCTGTCTTTATTTTACTTTGATGTGCAGCTGATGCAAAACATCTCAGCTGCTGTTTTGCATGTGAACAAGCGGGGAAGCGCAGACCACGAGGCACTTTTAAAGATCAAATGTGACTTTGAGTCGGTTTGGGACCAGGAACGCACACACAGATGTATTGTTTTTAATTATCCAGTGATGCCACACATGACACTGTTTGTTATTGCTGCCACGTGGAATTTATTATGAGGCAGAGAAGTGCCTTTTGATAGAGTGTGAAGCTCACTTGTGTGCAGTTCTCTCTCTCCCTCTGGTGGATGTGCTGGTACACTGCACCGACATAGTAACACACATAAAGAATTTCCTTCTTCCCTTTAACACAGATGTTGGTTAAAATCCGTGCACGGAGCATATCTCTTTGCTTATCAAGATACGAACAACGATCAGCCTTTTTAATGTTCATGCTCGCAGCGTATTTATAATTTATGATCTTATACTTGTTAGTCGTCTGTAACCACTGTCCCTTGAGGGTTCCCTCTTGTTTTTTACTGTGAATGAGGGCGTTGTTTCCACTGTGTTATCTGCACTGTGAAGAGTGAGTGAATCACCCTGATGCAATGTGCTTGAAGTGCCACGGATTTACAAAAAGTTAATAGTGCTTTTCATGACAAGAACTGAGAGATTTCCTGTTTAGGTTTCGGCTAAACAACCTCACTGCTCATTTTGGGGGAAATATCTGTAAAATTAATCTGCAAACTGTTGGGATTTGTGGTAGGAAAACACTGTAGAATTATTATCTGACTCATTCATGGGCTGTTAGTGACAATTTGATGTGGCGTAAAGATGAAAAACTAAGCTCATGGAAAATGTCAGTTTTGTTACAGCCTCTCTCTTTTGAATATTGTTCATTCAGCAACCCAATCAGCCAGAATTAATATTGGCAATGTACGGATATGTTGAAATATACCTGCCTTTATGTTCAGTTTTACATCTTATGTTGATGCAATGCTGTGCTTATGGTCTGGTTTGGCTTAGGCACAAAAAACACTCTGGATTGGGGAAACATCACATTTTGGCTCACCTTGTTCCAGTGGTGGAATCGGGATGTTTTAGGGACAGGGGCGAAAAAACTAAAAAAGGGCACCAGCTGCACGCGGTGGGACACCAGCGTACAGAAGGTCATTTATGATGTAATGCATTTATAGTGAACTGGAAGGGCAGTCTAGAGGGCAGTTTATCACGTTTTATCTACCACAGGGGCATCTGAGAGGGCACATTGGCAACATTTATTAGGAACATGGGTGCACCATGGGGGGGGGTGATCATCCTCTTCTCTGAGTACACCAGTGTTTGGATTTGTTGCCACAAACATGGCTGGAAAATGTGCCAACGTCTTGTTAAAAATATCCAGTAAATTCACACTGATAAATGATGAAACAGCATCTTGAACAGTGGTCTCTTGGTTGGCAGCCACGTCCATGCCACCCCCATCCCTGCATCCTGCCTCAACCTATGCTTATTAGCCACCTTTCATATCAGGAGGTGGACAGGGGTCAGTGGTGGCGTTATTGCAAGCCAACGAGCGCAGTTCGAGGCGCACCACTGGATATTTTTAAGAAAACAATTCCAAACATTTCTGTGGCGACCAAAACCGCCTTTTTTTTTCATGGGTAGTTGGACAATCTCCACCTGTGCTCCTGCAACAAAATCAGGTATTTTAAGCCATGATGAACCATGATGTTTTCCTGACCCTCACCAAGTGTCTCCAAACTTAGTCAAGTCGGTAATAAAAAAAAAGACATTCAACTCAAACAGAAGTTGCAGAAATGTTGAGTTTTCCAAATTACTAGCTCACATTTATTCTGGCAGTTGGGTATGCTGTCATGATTCTGTTCTCCCTCAGGGTCTAACGCCCCCTGGTGCTAAGAGGCAGAACACCAAATGGAGAAGTGGTGACTATTTTATTCACTCGAGTCTTATCTTTCTTTGTGTACTCTAAATGTAACTCAAACATTCAACACGACGTGTGTACTCGTAGATTAGAGAACTGCTGTAAATCATTTGTACAGCTCTGATCTCTAACCCAATGTTAGCCAGCCGGTTGACAGTAAAATATGGTAGAACTAAGGTTATATTTTGTATCATGTGTTTTTGTTTTAGGAGCTCTGCCATTTATATGTCTCTTCAGAGATTTAAAGGGGGGGGCTGATTGTAGTTTTTGACAGTGCGGGGAAGTTATAGGAGGAGACACACCTGCTCTATATTTCTCACCGTTGTTCTCTGACATGTGGAGGCCTGTTGCTCAAACATTGTTGAAAAGTTTTTTCAAATAAAAAAGGTCCTGAATCTCAACGCTGCCCGTCCTTTTGTGAGTTCCTCTCGGATCCCAAACAGCAAAGTGCGAGGGGTGTTGGTGTCAGGGACGCGTGCAAGGAGGGAGGATGATCAAAGCGTCGAACTGTCTCGTCGCCGCCCCGGAGGAAGCGGCCTCCTCACGGATGCTGACATGACTGAATGAGGCTATTTTTGAGCGCGATGAATCTTTTAACTGCGAGAGTTGATTGCGGTTTCAGCAGTTTGGTGATCCGTCTGGAAGTTTAGTTCTCCATTTGGCTAAAAGGGGGATGGATTATTAAGACAGGTTAGGGGGGTAAAGGTCTGGTGGAGAGATTGAGTTTAGACGGGGATCGTGTTGAGGACAAACATCTTACGTGAGCCGCCTGTGTGTAGGCACTAAAATAGACAAAGAGTAAGAGTAGTATCATTACAGCCGTGTCAAGGGCGCTTAATGCGAAAGGAAAAAAAACAGCAATTGACACCATCCCTCCACCCTTCCCTCCTTTTCTTACGTATCGCTCGCTCCTCTCCTTTACCGTCCTCACCCTGTCGGTGTTATCCGAGGCTGATATCTGTCTGTCACCCGCTTCTCCTTGGCTCTCGGGCAGGACACTATCACTGTTTGCCTCTGTCTGGTGCCAAGAATTAGTGTTTTAATTTATGAAGGCGAGCGACCCGCAGGTTAGATTTCATTACACTAAAACCAGGGATAACTTTCAGTCTTCTCAGTGTGTTGTGTCGTCTCACGGATTACTGTTTGATGCAGTTGACTGGGTGCAGGCGACTCGTGAGACACTCTCGCCCGCCATAGCTACGAAAAATAAACCTTTTTGTCAGCTCTGGAATGAGTATTAAGACTGTTTACCTGAGTGAAAGTAGCAGTACAATAGTCTAAGATAACCCAGTTGGAAGTAGAAGTCCTGCATTCAGTGTTTTACTTAGTGAGAAGTTCAAACCAAAATAAGAAAGTGAGTTATTATCTACTCACCCTCATGCGGATGTAAATTTGTTGACAACGAAACTTTTCTGGAGCTTCACAGCAAAACAGTGTCGTAGCATTCTGCTAAACAGATGAAGCAGATGGGGACTTGTTTTAAAATGTAAAAAAACAAAAAACAAGATGAAACATAAAATGGCTCCATGCAGCTTGTCCGGTGTAATCCATGTCCTAAATTGATAAAAGTAGGCATTATTTACTTTTAATTTATTTTCTTGATGAACTTTTTAAAGTTGGTGCCACAAAGCTAAAAGTGTTAGCGCGCACCCCTCCAAAAGTGAGACAGTAAGCTCGTCAAAGGTGTAAATAACATGTTTTAAAATCGGTTTGGGATCTCTGGGCTTCTCGAGACTTGGATTATACTGAATATATGCGTCCATTTCGTTTTATTTTATCTCTATTATTTAAAAAAAAAGTCCCCATCTACTCCAATTGTTTAGGGCAATACTGCAACGCTGTTTTGCTGTGAAGCTCCAGAAATGTTTTGTGGACGCCCAAACTTGACCTGACTTTTCGTCAGCAGCGGATCGATTATAAGTAAAATTTCATTTTTGGGTGAACTTATCCTTTAAAAATACAGCTAGATATACTTAAAATACCAAAAGTAAAGATAAAAATGTTGCAGAAAAATGATCTCTGTGACTGACATATTATTATATATAACATTAGTGTAAGCAGCCCAGCTGTTATAGGAGAGGTGGAGCTACTTTTGAACTACTTAACTGTTCAGCAGTTTGATCCTTTGCTTCCTAACTTGAGGGTACAAAAGTGTCTTGAGATACAACCCTGATTCCAAAAGCGCTGAGATGCTGTGTGAAACACAAATAAAACAGGATGCGATCCTCTTCTTTCTCACATATACTTGATTGAAAACCCGCTCAAAGGCAACACACTCAATGTTTCATCTTGTCGCATTCATTGATGTTTTAAACAAGCTGAGACAGGAACAACAGAAGAATGGGAAAGTTGTATAAAGCCCCCAAAACACCTGTTTGGAACCTTCCACAGGTAAACAGGTTCGTAATAACAGTTGATAATAACATGATTGGGTATGAAAGGGGCATCCTCGAAAGGCTCGAAAAGAGGATGTAGCGAGGTTCACCGCTCTATAACGGATATTAAATGGGCCGAGGAACACTTTGTAAAAACCATCGCAATCTGTTTTCACTAAGCATCCTGACACATTTACAATCTGGGATGTAAATCTTGGCATGATTAATGAGGCAGAAAGACTAATAGACAGACAAACCCACAAAGTTTTGGTGAACACAACTGGTTGAGATAAACTTTGCTTTTATCAACGAAATACTGGATAAAGTGACGGCACGTTTAAATGAAAACCTTGCGAGAAGTTTAGTGGAGACGTGTGTCTCTGTCGGAGCTGCTAACAACTCAGAGACATCTGAAATGTGACACCGGGCCTTAACTATTCACTGCTTTTCTGTGAGCGACCACAAAGGATAAGGACATCTTTAACAATGTGGTGTATTCTATTAGGACTATAATCCTGGTAACTACAGCCGCCGGAGTAAAAAAATGCAACATCGCCCTGAGAAGTACCTTCATTGAGTAAACGTAATTAGTTACTGCCTGATATATCAAAGCATGTTCTTTATGAATTAGGCGTGCCAGGGCTTTGTAACTCATATGTCTCCTGACTCCTCTCTGGCAGTGAGCTGCAGCCATAAGGTCTCCCTCCGGTCTTTTATCAAGATGGATTTCACTGAACCTGAGGAAAGCAGCCCTTCTCAAATTCTCCCCAAGAGGCAGCGAGCTACACCTGGAAAGGAATTAATCATCACATAATATAGAGCTGGAGCCACCTCTGCCACTGTATACTCGAATGAGTAACTTCGTGTGTGTGTGTGCCATCCCGCTCTCATGCAATCGCTGCCCGCTCTCAGCCTTGCATGACAGCCTGACGTGATCGCTGCCCGAATCTGTCTGATGGACGTGGCGGCTTGACATCTGGGTGTCGCTTGACCTGCTCTGTTGGTAACCGAAGTGTTCCTGCCATCCTTATCAGATCCTTCAGGCTGGGTGCCAGTGTCATGGCCCCCGGCTTTGTGTTGCTCATCTCCTCTCTCCTCACACGAGGCAGCACCTGCCATGTGGGGTTCCATCAGCTGAGACTCCGGCCTTTTAGCTCGAATCGGCTCACCTGGTAAGGTCAGGCGTCCTTTTAGATACTGTTTGAAAGATGCCCTCCAGCTATTGTTTGTCCCCTGTGTGGCTGAAAGGTTGATATGTGTCTGACAATTAAGTAACTGCTCTAGAGCATAACTCATGGAGGGCTGTCTCTCCTGCCCTGGTTTACACCTGACACACCTCATTGACGGCTCCATAACTCACCAGGAAACATCCTGTTACATTCAGTAACACACTGGAATCTCATTGCATTTAAGTAGCAGTAAGTTGGACGTATAAAGTACATCTACATTTACATTTGGAAAGCAGTGTGGAAATGTAATGTAAAGCACATTTACTCAATTTTGGTATTTACTTTAGTACAATTTTCTTGTAATCTACTCAAAAAAAATTGTGAATACTAGATCCAGTAATCGGTCGACCCGTAGTATACAGAAGAGTATATACACACAAGTAAATAAAAGTACTTTTGATGTTTTTGGTGTAACTCTACTAATGTCAGACACTTCTACTTATTCAGAAACTAATCACATGGGAGCCTTTCACTTCAACCAAAGTAATATTTCAACACTTGTGCTTGAGTGTTTAAATTCTCTTCTTTTTCTTCATTCTTCCACTCCACTACATTTATTTTTATAACCTCAGTTATGAATTATGTTGCAGATAAAAAGCTGCATCAGAAGTAAAGTAGTCCTTTTTTTATTTGATTAATTCTATCAATCAGATATCAAACAGACAAACAAACAAACAGTGATTCCAATAATACTGAATGTTGAATCATACAATCGGCCAGGCTGATCTACAGTATGTATAATTTACTTTTACATGTAATTTTGATGCTTAAGTAAAGTTTATACCAGATACTCGCTGACTTTTACTCGAGTACAGTTCATATGTGTGCCTCTCATGTTCAAGAATTTCTTTACTTTTCCTCAAGAGTGACTTTTGGGTACATTATTACAACGCTGTTGATGAGGTATCGATGGTGGCCCTTCTAAATAACAGGCCAATTAGCTCGATGTGTAATTCAATACAGCATAATGTGGTTAAAAATACATTAGGCTCATTTACTCTGGCAGTGTGCTTAAGTAAATATTTTTAATAGCTGTACTTTACTTGAGTAATTCCATTTATTCAATTGACACATTTCAGGAGGGAAACAGCATAATCCAAGTCCCAAACTGATCTAAAAAGACGTTATCTGCACCCTTATAAAGACAAAATCTTCACTTTAGCTTCTTAGCATTGGTGCAGACTCCTCTGACGTGGATGCTGGAGCTCGCTGTGCAGTGTGTAGTAAGTGTGGCTGTCAGATACAAGTAGTGGAGTAGAAGTGTAAAACAACATAAATGGGAAGTAAACTACAATACCTTAAAACTTTACTTAAGTACAGTACTGTAGTATATTTAATAAGTTACTTCCTGACTTATCAAAGTATGTTATTCATGAAAAAGAACCACCAGAGCCTTGTAACTCACACGTCCCCTGAAATAATGCACCTTTGACTCCACCTCTTTGATACCAACTTTATTTGACAGCTGTAGTTACAGTTGCTTTTTGGTTAGATTACATAAAAACACATTTTATTAGCTTGTTGAAGATTGAATCAACAAGTAGTTTGTAGTCGCGTCAGCTCGTCAACATTTCAGATGAAGGCCCTCTCGCACTGCAGTTAGCCCGGGGCCGAGTGACTGTCTTTGAACCCTCTTAGCCCCGAGCTAACGGAGCTGTTAGCCCCGAGCTCGGAGCAATAACACGACATTCTTCTACATAAACATCAGTCACATTTTCATTTCACATTTTCCGACGGACGTTTAACCCCTGGCCAGTAGATGTTCACTGTTAATGGTGCACCCCTGGGCCTAGGTTAACCCTGGTTTAACAATATGTGTGTTGAAAGTTATCTCAGAGACAACTTGTAGCCGAGGACTGAAGAGCTCGTTGCCCTGGGCTCAGAATAAACAGAGTGACATACCCTGCAATTTCCCTCAAGAGGCATTTTCCCCTCTCACCTTCTCTGATAGTTTCATTTAGATAAATGAATAGAATAAAAGTATGAAAAATTAGTATTTAGTGTGTAGAAAGCCTTTGTTTTTATTCATTTGTCTCCCGTTAATCAGGAAGTGGCCCGCTACTTTGGCACTCATGCTTCTGTACTGACAAAGTTATCACAAGGGCTGTTTTAACATAGAATGAGTACATTGAGCAGCAAATACTTATTTTGACTGCAGGACTTTTACTTACTCTTACTTCTGCAAATTACCTGAACACCTCCGTTATGTTGTGTATGTGTTCACTGTAGGGTTTCATGTCTTTGGCATATTCAATAGTATGCTTTTGTAAACCAGAGCCGGTTGCAAATGCTCTCCCTTCTCCTTTTTCTTTGAGGCGTTCACATTATTTTGTCCACCCACTCTTTAGGCCCACACGACCGGCGGATGACCTGTTCGATCCTTTAACGGCCGCGACAGGTTGTTTGTTTCCCTCCAGGCCTGTGAAAGGGTTAAACTGCCATGCACACTGTTTTGTTTTGAATTGTTTACCTATCTGAAGGCCGAGCATGTTGAGCTCAAGCGTTCGAAAGCAGCCAATCAGAGGGCGCCCTTTTGGGAGAACGCAGTGGGAATGAAAGCAGATAGGGTGAACCCCGCCCACGAGCCACCGGCTAACCCGGAGTGGCTTTCTTGGTGTCGCTGAAGGTAAAAAGAGGAGGAGGAGGAAGAGGAGGAGAGAGGTTAAGCTCATCGGCGCTCGAGCGCGATTACGCCCAGAAGTGACGAGATCCCTCTGTGATCTGTGATTCAGCTGCTCAGCTATTCGTCCCTCGTCATATTTCAAAAAGCGCGAGCAGCTGTAAAAGCCAATGAGGTGGAAGAGGACGTGTTGATTTACTGATCTGTGTGTGTGTGTGTGTGTGTGTGTGTGTGTGTTGTGTAAGACACTGAGGGACAGCAGAGTGTGCTAAGAGTCACAGCAGCTCCAACATTCCTCTGTGATTATACCACTGCTTTCCAACTTACATACTTTGGTAATTTACTCCATAAATTGGATTCACTCCCCGCCTTCGCCTTTCGCCTTCGCCTTCCTTCATTCACAAACGCATGCACGTACGCACACAGACACCCACACACTTTATCACACCATCTCTTCTTCTTCTTCTTCTTCTTCTTCTTCTTCTTTTTCTTCTTCTTCTGCTTCTTCTCCTCCTTCTTCTCCCTCTTTTGAAGAAGTTTTCCATGTAGATCCAAGTCAAACATCTGGGTCAGCTTATATCCAGTGGAACAAGACTTGCAGGATATTGTTGGCAGGATGTGTGAGCTGGAGCAGTTTACTCTGTGGGAATCCCCAATACACACACACACACACACACACACACGCACACACAGACAAACAGACACACACAAAGAGATGGACACTTACACACCACAGTTTGCTGACACTGTTTCTCTCTCTCTCTCTCTTTGCGCCGCTCAAACTCGATTTCCAGGTGCGGCGGCTCATGCCAGACATGTCGACGAGCATTTGAGGGCAAGCACGTGAAACCAAACACGGTGGATAGTTGGTTAAATGCCATGTTTAATATTTTTGAAGAATGCATTGGTTACTACCAAAAAGGATTACAAAATAGGCGCACAGAAAAGGGGATAAACATGCTGCTGAACACTGAGTACATACAATGATATGATAATCTGCTACTTCATATACGTTCACAAATTATTCGTGTGCAAGAAATGCTCAAAAGTCGAACTTCCTGTCCCTCCGGCGCCTCACCCCGAACTGTCCATCCTGCTGTATTTAAGCTGAGAGAAGAAGAATGAACCCTGGTCTGTCTGTGTGTGAAGTCGCTCAGAGAGCGACTGGCTCCGGATCTGCTTTGGTATGAAAGAAAAGACTGCCCCGTGTGCTGTGAACCCACAAACTATCTTCCCCTCATGTGTAGTTGTAGTGTTTTTATGGATTGCATAAGAGCATCTCCCCTGATTTACAGCCCTGCTCCCCTTCTCTTCCTCCACTCTGTCTCCCCCGCCTCCACTCTTTTCAACCTCCCCCCTCCTCCTCCCTCTTTCTCCCCTCTTGCACCGCCTCAATCTTTCTTCGATGTGTCGCCCTCTCCTTTTGGTTTCTCGTCCGATTTCACATCGAGGAAGAAGTCGTTGCAGGCGACGGTGAGGGCACCCATCAGGATGATAAACTCGGTGAAGTCCACCTCCCCGTCGTTGTTGGCGTCCAAGTCGTTCATCACCTTCTCGACCGCTTCGTTATCTTTGGAGCTCTGACGGCGGCGGGCGGAGGAAAAGAGAGGGGAGGGGGAGAGATAAGAATGTGTGTTCTGTCGTGTGTGTGTGTGTGTGTGTATGTGTGTGGGCATACATCACTGCACAAGCTTGTCCCAACTTGCGTCCGAGTATGCGAGTGCATACCTTTGCATGTTTGCAAACGGCATTAGTGTGTCAGCGCACACAACCACCTATTTGCCCCCTCCTCTTACCCCTAAGTAGGTCCCCAGCTCCTCTAGTAGCAGCTCCTTCAGCTCGCCCCGGCTCAGCGTGTACTTGTCGCCCTCCTTCCCCGAGTACTTGTGGAAGGTCTTTATGAGCATCTGCATGGCACTCTCCAGGTTGGAACTGGGCTCCTTGGACATGCTGCAAAAAGGGCATCAGGTCGAAAAAGGTCAGACTCTGCCACGAAATGCCCGCTCCAGCCCCGACTGCATGTGCGGCCACATGCAGTCGAAGGGTGAAGCCTCCTCCAAGAGATAGTGATAGGTGTATGGAAGGAGCACAGTGAGGAGAGGTTTTCCCATTTCTACACAAGAAGGGTCGAATAACGCTCTGCATGCAAGGCAGAGGCTATTACTGACCCTAATTTAAGTGGTGTGGTGACTGTGTATGTGTGACCTTGCTGGGGTTTTACATTTCAGAGGTTTGGATGGATGGAAAGATGGAGGATAGCTTTTTTTTTGTGGAAACAACAATCTTACACACATTGTGTCCGGCATCTTGCAGCTCCTTGTGCTGGACTCGTGGAGAGACTGCGCACACACAGACAGAGATAAGTCACTGTCAATGATGCAGAGTTGGTGGTTAGTGTTGCATATAACAGAAGAGGAACATTTGAGCTGTTTCGCTCTAGGGTTTATCGCCCCCGTGAGCGGGATCGGCAAGGCATGCAACCGGTGAAAAGGGTTTTCAGTGTAAAACAAGTTCTCTGCTGATCGTGTAACAGCCTTATCACTCAAAACCGGACGTTGAAACACAAACCTCACGTTGGGAAACTAAGGGGCCGAGTAACCTGAGGGGCCTGCATGCATTCTAACTTGCGCAAACAGGTGTGGGTGCACTCACCGCTCACTCACTTGCTCAGTTGCATTCAAGTTTAAAGCAACAAAATGCAAGTTCCCGCACAAAGATAGCTGATTGTGAGTCTCGTCCCTGGAGCGTCAAATGCTAAGCCTTGTATTTGATGATCTGGGGATGAAACTCCAGAAGTTACATTTTGTTGCATCAAAGTTTAGGGGACCCGCTTCTACAAGAATAAAAGCCTGAAAGATTATTTTGAGGCTAATCTGTGGACGTGCAATACACGGAGGCCCACAGTCAATCCGTTAATCTCCTCGTGCATCATTCATTAACCATCACAAAAGGAGACAGGGGATGCTAATGTCAGTCACCGGTTATTGCCTCTCGTCATGCTGTGGGGGCATTGTGCGCCGAGAGGTCACCGATGTAGGCAGCGGAGACAAAGGAAGGAGGCGAGTGGACACCACAGCTGACTTACTGGAAAATCTATAGGGGTCATCTGTCTCACTGACTGACACAAAACAATAGGGAAACCATGGAGACGAAAATGCCGCCAGTAACACAATATTGAGTCATAATGGACGTGCACTCTGGGAATTCGAGGATGGAAGATTGTCTGGGTCGAGTGATGCGTGAAGTTTTAAAATTTGGTCACACACACACAAAAAAAAAAACCCGGCAGCGGTGCATCCTTTGTTCTACATTGAAGCGTATCATCATTTCTTTGCCAGCTGCAGTAGTTTGATGTTAAAAAAAAAAACGTTAATGTCAACAGAAAGCAAACATGAAAACAAAACTCTTCAGACGAACTCCCTCCCCAACCAGCCAGAGTTGAAATTTGCTATTACTCATAAGGAACTCATCATCAAACAAAGTAGAGGAGAAAGTACAGGCGAAGCAGCAAACCCCTCAGAGCTGTCGGTCTTACCTGAGTGCTGATGGAGGGCCTCCTTTGTCTCTGAAGAGGTGCAGGGGACTGAGCCAAGGCAGAGATGGATGGGGAGAGAGAGTTTGCCAGTGGCTTAAATATCACCTGCCCACTCTCCCTCCTCCTCCTCCCCCCCCCACCACCCCCCCTAAACTCCTTCACCCACTTACTTCTGTTTCTCTATCCTCCTACCCCCCCCCCCCCTCTCTCTCTTCTTACGTTGCAGGTGCTTTCTCCCCCCCCCCTCCTCCCTCTCTCCATCACACACACACACACACACACACACACAAACACACATGATGCAAGTATCTCATACTGCAACATGGTGCGGGGCGAGCAACCTTTAAAAACACCCTTAACTGTATTTTCTCCCTTTGCTGCGGAGATTAGGGGTCAGTTAATGTATTCTAGCGATACTGATTATTACTTATCAAGGACACACATAACTGATATTTGGAGCTAAAATAAAAATCTTCTTCGAATTTGATATACCACAAACTCCAGCACAGAGCTCTGCTGAAATGCCTTGACGTATCTTTGTTTAAAGAGGAACTTTTATAGTGTAATAAAAAGGAATCGTGTATTTTACCACTGGATTATTATTTATTAAAGCATTTAATGTTGTTCATCACTTTAATGTTGCAACAGGTTTATTGCTTTTATACTGTTGGATAGCTTAATCTTTTTTTATTTATTTTTTTGATATCAATAATCTGTTAAATTGCTGCTATAATGTAGCGAGTAGAAGTTTTAAGTAGCAGAAGAACCTCGAAATTGTACTTTGGTCCTAGTAAAGTGTGGCAACTGGAAAATGAATTTCATTAGCAACTGGAAAAATAACACGCTTCCACAGACAATCGGATAAATGCCAAATATCAGAGCCAATAGTCCGCTGACCTCTACTGAGAGTCCTCCCTTTCTGATCCAATCCATTCACAAATTTGCTGTTTTGTTTATCAGTCCATTCACTCCCAGTCTTGTTTTCGACGTGTATTTCAGTCCGATTCACAAAGCCATCGCTACAACACAAAGTCAACACAATCTTCATCACATCTTTATTCAGAGCAGCCTTTTCTAAATGTGCCCGTTGAATCCAAGGACCTCTTTGTTGGAACAAATTACCGAGCATGGCCGCTGGAAGCTGGTCACACTGAGAGGTCAGTTCATATAATGATGTCATGGTCAATGGTGCGTGGAATTAATGTTTTTCGTGTTCATTTGAATGGCTGAGACAATTTGTTATCTATTATTTTTTAATAACATTTCACAGCAATGAAAACTATTTGTACAGTCAACAACAGCACGGAGATGAGAAAGGAGAGAAATTCCCCAGACTCCCTTTAAAAATCGCTCAATTTTGTGAGATGTCGAGTTAGGGGAAACTTTATAGACTTTGTAAAACACTGACTTTGACAAATTCTTAATCATTTGGGCCTCCTTGTAAATTCGGCACATGCTGTACGCCTACATCGAGCCCTTGCCAACTGAGGGATCTTATAATGCCTCTGTTTTAGGGTTTGCTGCAGCCCCCGACAGCACCCCTACTTCCTGCGTCCATGATACCAAGTCACACTAGAAACAAGCCATGCACTTTTGGTTTCTTCTCTATTTGTGCTACTTTGTCTTCATGTTTCACGGCACTCGACAAGCCCTTGTATATGTTTTTTGGCTCCTCTTGCACATTTCTCTCTTAAGTTATTGTTTTTCACTCTCAAATCATTATGTACCGTATGCATCCCACTCTTCCAATACTGATCAATTCTTTTTTTTTTTTCTTCTTTGGTGCAGTAAAATACATGAATGAGCACACAGCAGGCCGGCAAGCACAAATATATTATCGTCACAGTTTTTATTCAATAATAGCCATTACAAATGTTACATAGAATAAGCAAAAAAATGATACAGCGTTACATATGAAGATGAAATACTAGCATAGTGGAGTTTACTGGACACGACAGTGGACTGAAACGAGTCCAACTGCCCGACACACACACACCCTTCTAGTACTTGGCAGGAAATAAACAGAGTACATCAACGCACAGTGATTAAAACGCCTGCACAAGACCCCGGGGGAATGGTCCCTTAATCACACACATTTTTGACCCCACAAGCCTTTCAAAGCACATCCCATATACGTGCACGTACACTCGGATTAGATCGACTGGGAGGGTTCTCTTTATAACATATCTATTATCTCCTGTGTCGCAGAGTGAATGGAGATGTATTGTGCGGCGATGAAAAGAAATCTGGCGGCAAACACGCCCCGCTGCAAATCTGCTGTGCTTCGTTCCAGCATGTTTTTAATCTACATGGAGTTACGGGTTGGGCGGGGTTCCCTTCACACGACGGGGACAGTAACAAAAACTGCCGGTGGAGACAGCTCAACCTGTTTGAAAGGTCACGGGCTCACAGTTCACTCTCCATTTGCTATTCCGCATAGGTTGGAAAAGGAAGCGATGGCCCCGACATTCGGCCGCTTGCGAGGACTTGTCGGGAATCAAACAATGAACAAAGAGATGCACTAAACACGCCTCGCCTATGGGGAATAGCAAATATGGTATGCAGCTCATATATATATACACACACACACAAGATGCCTGAGGCCAGAACAGAAAGCTGGCTGTAGATGGTGCAAGAGAGTGATATGTTTCCACTATTCACAGGAAGTACCATGATTAGAACATTTTCGATATAAAAGGAATAATAAAAAAAAAAAGAAGTAATCACAGAGTCTAAATAGCCCCAAAATGTCTAAAAAACACGTTAGTAAGAGAGCATGCAGGAAATGCAGCGTGTGACAAAGGCTGAGCAGGGTGTAAATGAGAGAGTATTTGCAATGGGAGTGTCACGGCGAGGCAGGGTGACCACATGACTCAGGTCTATTTGTTTTGCTCATTTTGCTGCCGAGCAGTTTGAAGTACCAGGTGCTGTTACGGTGCATAAGGCGCACATTTGGTAACGTGCCCAAAATGGTTGTTAGCGTTTGTGAGTGTGTGTGTATGTGTGCACCTTAAGCACTACACGGGCCGGCCAAGGTAGAGCTATAACATAGCAGGCGTGCAACACGAGACCCCCCCCCCCCCCTTTTTTTTCTCATGGCTGCATTATTGATGACGAGACAATTTACAAATCATTAAATTGTAATCAACAAATTGCATAGAATGTGACAAGAGGAGTGTGTTTTTCAAGTGATCTCCATAGTGGTCAAAACAAGGTAGAGTTAGGGTACAAATGTTAAATATAAAAACAGGCCATGTTTTTGGACTTAGATATTTGGCCACAATACAATTTTAATACAAACAAATAAGTTTTTGGTTTTTTTCTCTGATAGCATGCAACGTCTTATGTGTCAGCCCGTTTATAAAGATATCATATCGATGGCTCAGTATTTTGCTTTAAAACCTCTGACAACATATCTCTCTCCGACAGTACCACCTCGTCTGACGGGCAGGATCACTGGAGCCCAGGATTACTTTCATGTAATTGTTGTGTCACAGGGGTGTGTTACCCATCAAATGCCTAATCCAGTAAGTTTCCCAATACCCGGGACTCGAGGATCCGGTTGCAGGTCAGACAGGGTCTTTAAACTGTACGAGGGTGTGACCGTCGAAAAACAAACACGCAAGCTTGAACGAGCGAGTGCTAAAACCAACAGAAAAACAACGAGCAACAATGAGTGAGGTCAGGTTTCTGTCACTCCAATCCAGTACGACCAGGGGGATGATGTACCGTCCAAAGCCTTTGTGGACTTTAAGTACTTGAGATAAAAATTGCCACCAAGTGACACCCGTTATGAGCTTCTTGGTGTTTGCTATCTTGTTCTCCTCTGCCAGTTCTAATCCAGGTGGATTATGTTGCATGGACACCTTCACTGACCTGCTCTTCTGCTCACCAGCCCAATCCCATGGGGCTATTGTGGACTGCTTTTGGACCGTAAGGGTCCTTTGGTTTCCATTCTTGAGACTTAATTATTTAGCCGAGGGGGCCACACCTGATCTTCCAGTTCCCTGTCCATGGCTGGCTACGAGCGAAAGAGAGTCGATGGGAATTACAGAAATTAAAGGAAGAAGACGGGGAGCCCATAAAGTAGACGAGAGATGAGAGAGAGGCGAGCTGAGTTAATGCAAAAGCCCCAGCAAAACAATTTGTTTATTGTCATGCCAAAATCAGCTCCAAAGCGAGTTGAAAGCTGAGAATGTAAAAATAAAAATAAAATAAAATAAATTCAAATAGTGTTTTCAGATTTTCATGCAACCATTACAGGAATAGTTTGACATTTTAGGAAATTATTATCCTTCCTACGACTACTTAGATGAGACGACAGCTCTCGTGTCTGTGTGGTAAAACTGAAGCTACAGTTAGCTGCCGATTAGCCTAGCCGATCATAAACATAGCCTAGCATCTGGTTTGTTTATTCAGCACAAAAACCAAAGTGTGAATGAGATTAAACAGCCTGGATGTAACGTGTTTAGATATGCTGAAATGTTTGTTTTTTTGGCGAGCCATTTCCCTTGGTTTCCAATCTTTACGCCAAAAAAACATTAACCTGCCACTAGCTGGAGCCTCATTATCAAGGGACATGTAAGAGTGGCGTTGATTGTCTCATCTCATTACAGGAATAGTTCGACATTTTGGGAAATTATTCGCTTTCTTACTACGGGTTAAATGAGAAGATTAGCAACACTTTCATGTCTTGGTGGCAAAAATTAAGCTACAGCTAGCTGTCGATTAGCTTAGCCGATCATAAGCAATGCCTAACAGGTTTAGATGTGCTGAAAGGTGTTTGTTTTTGGCTAGTTGTTTCCCCCAGTTTCCAGTCTTTATGCCATCGTGAGCTAACTGGCTACAAGCTGTAGCTTCATATTAAATGGGACATATAAGAGTGGTGTCGATTGTCTCATCTAACTCTGGGCTAGAAAGCTAATAAGCATACTTCCCAAGATATCAAACTATTCCTTTAACCATTAGTGCTTAAGAAGATGTAAACCGCTGATGTTTCACCAACAATGTACACCAAATAGTGTAGAGGAGTTGGAAAAAAATCCCAGATAAAGATAAAAGTCGGGAGAAGATGGGAGTTACACTAAACGTCTTGGCTGCAGTGGTGTGTTGGCATACGATGACACTGCGGCTGCAGGTAACTCATATTTTGCAGTTTTCACAGGGATTCGACATGCATATGATAGTGTACGTCTGCATGCTATCATAGTATATTATGAGGTAAATGTGCTATATAGTGGGATGCACATGCTGTACATATGAACATAGTGGTAACTAGTAGTACAAAGCAATGAGTCTACTGTCATGTACGTGTTCTTCGTCTTGTATAAAGGGGTGGGATGTCTTCAGAGCTGGGTTTGTAGTGTTTGGATTTCTTTAGTGGCTTACCGATGTGTTCTGGCATTAATGCTGTGATTTAGTGTTGAATGTAAGCGTGTGGTTTGATTTTTTTCGGGTGAATTAATGGATTGTCCCCTATGAGGTGGCCTCCTCTGTCTTCTTCTCCACCTCCTCCGCGGCTGCAGCCAGCTTCTCTGCCGCTTCCTCCGCCTTTTCTGTCACCTTCTCCTCCCCTTCTTTCACCGCCTCCTCCACTGATGTCGCCGCCGCCTCTACTGCCGCCGCCACCGCCGCCGCTGCTGTCTTCTCCTCCTCCTTTGCAGCCTCAGGCACCGTCACCCCCTCCGCCTTTAATTCGACCTTCGGCTCGGCGTTGGCGTCGAGCTTTACTTCCACCTTTGGCTCGGCGTTGGCATCTAGCTTTAATTCTACCTTTGGGTCTGCATTTGCCTCGACCTTTATCCCAGGCACCTCCAACTTCACCTCTCCAGAAGCCTCTGGCTTTGCCTCTTCCTTTGCCTCCGCGTTTGCCTCTGGCTTCGCCTCCTCTTTGTCCTGGGGAGTTTGAGCCACCTGTCCGGAAGCAGCGTTTTGGCCGGACTCTTTGCTGAGGCTACGTTGGTCGCTCAGCGAGCATGCCAGGTAGCCGACCAGCTTCATGTACTCCTGGAAACCGACCTTGCCATCGTGGTCGGCGTCCAGTCCCTGGCCCATGTTGTTGACCGCCTCCTTGCTGTCTGTGTCCTGAGTAGTAGACACACACACAACCATGAAACAATCAAGTATGATGATGAGTAACTCTACCTGCACGCTTGCATACACACCTTGCAAATGACTCTCTATCAGTGGCTCTATTTGCATTATAATGCGGATGAATGTCATTCTATCATATGGGATCCCTTCCCCCCCCTATTCGCCTCCTGCATATTACACCACCGTTTGGTCCCAGTGCTCATGGTTTCAAAAAATCTGGAAGGGATGGCTGACGCTGGACTACTGTGTGAGGTGGTTACATAATGCGAGCATTGGGATCATTTCAGAGGGGTTCAGTGAAGGTTTCCTAACCGAGAGGATGTTGGAGAGCTGGCTCTTGACGAGGCTCTGGAATTCTTTCTTCCCGAGATTTTCCTTTCCCTTGCTCGACTTCAGGAAGACCTTGACCAGGTCCTGAATGGCGGCCTCCATGACTCCTCTCTCTGGGGAAGGGAAAAGGTCAAGAAAGTGGTGTTTAGATAGATAGAGAGATAGATAGATAGATAGATAGATAGATAGATAGAGTCACAAATAGAAGTGATTAAACCCCGCTGCCTGTTGTGTGCAGTGCAAAGGAGGAAGTTCCGGGGGACGGTCTGATTCAAAAACACACTCAAGCGATCGGCACTGTCCAGTGGAAAATGAAACAGCGGATCTCCTCGTGTCCCTGCGAGGCCTTTCGTTTCAGGTGTTGAATCTAGAGCGGCGGTAGCGGAGGGACGGTGACGTGAGATAGAGCGGAGAGGGTGAGAGGGAGTCTGATTGAGAGACAAGCCGCGATGCACAATGGAAGCTCTGATCTTTGATAGGTCATCTGATCTGCCGAAGCTACCGAGGGGACTGGGCTTCAGATTACCTAAGGGATTACCTAGTCCCTGTCTGCTCCTGTCTTCCTCTCTCTGTCTCTCTGTCTCTCTGTCTCTCTCTCGCCAGCTTTCAGCCACTCTCTCTTCCTTCGCCTGCCACTGCCCTCTCTTCTCCTCGAGCCACCGCCTTCACACTGTTGTACATGAACGCACACATCTGACAACGAGGCCTGATAAAGGACCCGAAGCGCATTCCCAGGCGCAATATGTTTAAAGAAGCTCTACCTACAACTCTGCCCGACAGAGATACATTTCAAGCCTCCGCAGATGTGCAGATAATCCACAGACGCTCGCTCATAATGTATTACATGCCACTAGGTGACACATCTCTGCAGGAATTCCATTCATTGCTGTCTGCGGAGATCACTTAGACAGGAATTTACAGGCCAACTGCGAGCAAAGTTTGCCTCAGAGCGCCGAGAGGGTATGTTTGGAGGGCCGACGGTACTCGTCTGTCAGCTTTCGCACAGCAAACACCACGTCTGCGCTGGTGAGAAGAAAAAAAAAACCACACACACTCGACAGGATCAACAGTCTTATCAGCTGAGTGCTCATTTGCAAACTAATATCTCAATTACCGGAGTGTGTGTCACACTCGAGCGCCTTCCCGCTGAGCATTTTTCTACCGCGAGCCGTACACAGTATAAGGCCAATTAGGACGTGTGCCTGTTAGTCTCATTATGGCGTCAGGCGGTTCGTCCCTGACCTACTGATCTCTAACCGTCAGTTTTTTGCTCCGGGCACAGAACAAACCCCCCCACAAATTTGCATGAAGCAATACAAGCGTGGCATCTGTCAATAAACGCTGTCATTCAGCAAACACGTCGAGGTGGAGGGAAGACATATTTAATCATTGACTGATTTTTTTATATGATCATTTTATATGCCCAAACAAACTCCTCTTTGTCTTCACGAGTGTATCAACTGAATCAACAGCCCGACCTTAAAGGACAACACAGTTTTAACACCTGCTCTGCCTCGCTCACGTGTGGCGGACCCTGCCACCTTTCTAGCTTTCCAAAAAACAGCCTTCTCGGGACAGAACGACGGCTGAAAAAGAACTCATCTCATGACCTCATTCATATTGTAAATATAAACAATTCTGAGTTTGGATTTCTTCACCGTGCTCCTTTAAGAGACAGGGTTTGACTTTATTCTTTCAAAATGTGTCAGCTCCATCCCTGGATCACGACTGGTGTCAGTTCGTGTGTTATAACAGACACAGGCCGCGTTTTTCTGGGAACTTTAGGGGACTTCTTCCTGCAAGGTGACACACCCTCCTCCTCGGGCCGTCGAGGCCCTCAGCGCCTCCCTTGTCCGCAAAAAAAAAAAAAAAAAAAAAAACACCCAGCAAACACGTTTCTTCTGTTCCTGGATTGACATTTCTGTCCATTCTCACATTCATTATTCACCAGAGTGACCTTTCTCTGAGGTGTTACAGCCCGCTTCCACGGAGCCCAAATAACACGTGAAGTAAGTTTCGACAAGTGAGACTGGCCTCACCCACGTCAGAGCTCCACTCAGAAGGGGAACTAATCCCCGTTATTTGTCCTGAAAGGGCCCAAAAAACAAACTGCGCAAATAATTAAATATACAGGCCTACAACCAGAGGTTTCCCGTTTCCCTCCACAGCCCAGAGGAGATTGAGTGTTGCGTTTCCAAATGGGCGAATGTGATACGGTATGTGCGCAGAGTAATGACAATACTACCGCTCGTGTGCCATAAAATATTAACAGAGGAACAAGTTTGGATGTGGCTGTAAATTGCGGTGAGCAGACGCACAGCGGCCGTGTCTCCTCATCCAATCCCCGCAGCCAGGGCTGAAATAAACCCCCCACATCTTCATCGTCCAAGCAGTTTTTTTTTTTTTATTTATTTTTTTTTTTTACTGAAACCAGCGGCGTCGAGAGAAGTTGTCGCGATCGACACAAATATTCAGCCGGCGAGCCAAGCTGTCACCGCGCCGGGGCCTCTCTGTGGAAAGCAAAGTGCGCAAAAAAAAGTGGGGATCTGCGCTTTAACGCGCGACCCCGGTGCCCCCCGCGGACAGACTGTACATAAGATCAGCCACCTCAAGTCACGTCAATGTTTGATAAGCTGTTTGTAACCGATCTACAGCATAAAATATCAAATATCCTTCCGAGAGAAAGAGAAAGAGAGAGAGAGAGTGTGTGAGGAAATCAAACTCTTATTCGCCGAACTAACAGAAGCGACACAAGCACAAACTCACGACAACAAAAAAGTGCAACGTGAGCCTAAAACCAGCCTCTGCGGGGCTGCGACTCATTGAAACCGTCCCCGCACTCGGAGCCGCTCTGATGGGATGGCTCCTGCAAGACTCTATCGAAAACGTGGCAAAAAAAAAAAACAAAAAAAAAAAACAACCCACGAACAAACGCACCGCTCACAGCCAGAAAAGAAGCCAGAAAGGCGCATTCGGACTCACCGTTTTCGTCGTCTGCGGGACAAGAGATGTGTACAAATGTGCGCAAATTTTTTGAGTTTCTGCCCTGTTTCTCCGCCTTTTTCTACGCTGCTTAGAAGCCCAGGGGAACTTGCCAAACTAGTAGGACAGCAGAATCTCTTCCGTGATTTAGGCTTTTTTTTTTTTTTTTTCTCTTTCCTTAAAACTTTTCCCCCCTGACAAGTCAAAGGGCGTGTACCTGGAAGAGCGAGAGAGGGAGAGCTGGGAATGTGGAAGAGCGCAGAGAGAGAGAGAGAGAGAGAGAGGGGGGGGGGGGGGGGGGGAGAACTGTCAGGGAGAAAAAGAAAGAAGAAAAAAAAGAGGGGAGGAAAAGTGTATCAAAACCCTTGCAGTTGGTTTTCATTGGAATTATCTCTGGCTCGCAGGCCAGCTGTTTCGCGTCATGCGCGATTTGCGCAGTTTCACGCCAACTCGCCGGGCTTGCGGCGCGGATCATCCCGCGGGGGGACAAGGAGGGTGGGGTTTACTTCCCTGCGCGCGGGGGGCTCAGCGGCTCCTCGGTATTCCACTCATTAAAAATGTAGACACGAGGATAATCTTCCTAAACTGAAAGTAGAGAGTCTGGAAACACTTCTGTAGGAAGGATGTTTTTCTAACATCTGTCTCAGGACGACATACAGATGTTGTTAAAGGGAAGAAACAGGAACGCGCTCACAGATGTCAACTGCAGAACACAGTTGCAAGTTTCATTTGGCAGCCGTGAGGGGTCAAACTCAATTATGGAATGTAACTAAGTAGATTTACTCGAGTACTGCTCTGAGATATTTACATTAGTATTTCCATTTTCTGCTACTTTATAGTTCTCCTCTACAACATTTGTTTAAGCAAATATTGTACTTTTTACTCCGCTACACGTTTTCCACGACTTTAGTTACTAGTTACTTTGCAGCGAGTATTTTTGAATGCATGTATTTATCAATAAAAACACAACATAAAGGGACACAAACTCAAAACTCACTTGTGTTTTGTGCCGACAAAAGTTACAAAACACAGTTAAAACTTAAATTTGGCAGCCACGAAGGGTCAGACTCAATTATGAAATGTAACTAAGCAGTGGCGTGCGCAGACTTTTTGAAGGGCAGGGGTGAAAAGAAGGGCACTTAAGCGCGTTTTGGCTCCCAAGAGGACACTTTAGCGCGTGTTTTGGCTCCCAAGAGGGCAGTTTATCATGTTTTAACCAGCCAAGGGGGCAGTTTAGTGTGTTTTGCCAACCAAGAGGGCACTTTAGCATGCTTTTTTGGCTCTCAGGAGGGCACTTTAGCGCGCGTTTTGGCTCTCAGGAGGGCAATTTAGCGTGCGTTTTGGCTCTCAGGAGGGCACTTTAGCGCGCGTTTTTCAACAATTGCCCCCCACCCTTGTGCACATCACTCTAACTAAGTACATTTACTCAAGTATTGCACTGAGATACCGGTACTTTACTTGAGCATTTCCATTGTCTGCTACTTTTTACTCCCACTGCACTACATTTTGTAGCCGTATATTGTACTTTCTTACTCCACTACGTTTACTTGATAACTTTAGTTACTAGTTACTTTGCAGCAAGTATCTTTAAATGTATTTATTCTATCACCAATAAAGAAAAACAACATACAGATTTGCGCCAACAAATTTATAAACACGACAGTCAAAGCTCAAACTTGGCAGCGATGGAGCGTAAAACTCAATGACGGAATGTAATCGAGTACTGCAGCTTACTTAAGTAGAATTGTGAGGGACTTAAATACTTTACTTAAATATGTTAATTTTCTGCCACAGTGTACTTTCATTCCGCTACATTTTGGAGGGAAATACTGTACTTTTTACTCCACTACATGTATTTCACAAGTTTAGTTACCAGTTACTTTGCTATTTGTAACGACAAACAGATGTGTCGAAGGAACTCAAATTAAAAAACACACGCTACAAACACAAACAAATCATAGATGTCGACTATCAGTTACAGTTAAAGCTTGAAGTTGGCATTGAGGGAGGGTCAATCTAAACGATGGATTGTAATTGAGTACATTTACTCAAATACTGTACTTCTGTTGCCACACAACACAAGTGTACTTTGAATGTGTGTCTCTGTAACACACCTGGACGTTGTGGTTTTTAGATGAAATAAGTACATTTAAAAGTTACTTACTGTAAAGTAACTAGTAACTTAAGTGATAAAATAAATGTGGTTTATATCCCTTTAACAAATCTGTGCGTTGTTTTTACCACAAAAGCAGTTACTCAAGTTATCAAATAAATGTAGGAGAGTTAAAAGTCCACTACATGCCCAGAAATAGCAGAAGACCGGAAGTGTACAGTAGGAAGAAAATACTACAGTAAACTTAATCAAGTATGACTCTTGTGTTTTTTGCACATCACTCATTCTTTTTCCTTACTCAGGAAAATCTGAGAGCAATCTCGAGTAAAACGACTTCAAGAGTGTCAGTTGAGGTGGTGAAAGGAGGTGAAGCGGTGTTGAAAGAGCCTTCAAAGTCTTTGTGCTTTCAAAAATTCCCGCCACTGATTGGATCTCACAACCGGTGCTTCCCTCTGTGTATAACTGAGGTGGAGACTTCCCCTGTTCAGACTCGGCCTACACTCGCTGGGTGCCCCCGCGCTCGCTCTGCTGCTCGCTGACTCACTTGCCCATTGCCACCCCTCCTTCCCTCCCTCCCTCCCTCCCTCCTGCACTGGCACCTTAAGCGTGTGTGATTTGGATACAAAGGTCACATCTTCTTATCTGTCGCAAGATCTGCATTTCTAACACAACAGTTCAGCGGCACCTTGTCTCTTTGACTGAAATTAAAACAGGCCTGTGGGCTGTAAAACAGCTGGGGAGCAAGCCGGCGCGCATAACTCTGTCTAGACATCAGAATTAACACAAAGTGACCGTTACACCACGGGATTACTCTGCGAAGCTCCAAACGTTGCGAGAAAAAACAATAACACAATAGGCGGACGGTGAAGACGAGGCGCTGCTTGTTTGCATCACTGCTGCACCGCTTTTGTACGAGCATTAAGAAAGCTCTATGGAACAAGATATGGTCTGAATGGTCTAGTCGTGGCAGCGGTGACACATATAGAGTTACAGGCCCCTAAATCAAGGCTGTAATACACTCCCGCTCAAACGTGGATGGGGTTGGACATCATATAATGTGGTGAATGAATGACAGGAGGCAGAGTGTTAGTGGCTGAGGGTTTCAAGACAATGAAGCCTTTAATTTCAAAGTTCCCTGAACTCAACAAACGGTTAACTAAAGGGTTACACATGTGGCACTGGTGGGGCGGTAAAATAAACGTGGATGGCCTTTTTTTTTGAGTTTGCAGCTTGAGGAGGAGTCGATCTGCGTCGCCTACTGGCCGAAGCCGCCCTTTTGGCTCGCCAGCTTGCCAACCAGCTGCCAGAACTCGAGGAAGGTCAGCTCCCCGTCGTTGTTTTCGTCCAGCGAGCTCATGAGCTGGTCGACGGCCGCGGGATCGCCGGCATTCTGCGGGTGATGATCACAGAGAGAGAGAGAGAGAGAAAGAGAGAGAGAGAGAGAGGAGACCCTGATCATTAGAAAACCACTCTGAGGTGCAACTTCAGCTGCTCTGTAAGACTGTCCTGCCACCTAATGGCTGAGAGCAGCAATAAATGATGAGTGATGTACAAATTCATATAAGAGAGACACAGCCTCCTTCAGAAGCAGGTTTTTAACCAAACTCTTTTTCTTACAACGGCCATTGAAAGATGTATTGAATGAATATATGTTGTAAAATGTAAATTGTACAATGCACGTATACAAAGTAGCTGGCTTATTTGTCAAACATGATTATCTCCTGTCCACATTCTCAGAGGTGCAGCTCAATGTTTCACTGTGTTTTGATTTTGAATTAACTAGTGATGAGGTCAATAACCAGTCATCTGTGATTTGATCTATAAGGTCACACTTTATAATGACCATCATATCAAAATGGTACATTTATAATTAAAGGGGCTATTTGTAAGAAAAGTTGATCTTAAGTCTCATTCCCATCTCGTCAACAACTGACACTTTGGGATGGCGTCCGACCCGTCCTCCAATCCCAGAGCGTCTTTATCAAACTTAAGTTAATGGTTATTAACAATCAATGAAGTGTTTTATAAACTATTTGTTCAGCAATTGTGTATTCTAAAGTTGCAGCAGATGTTTATAATACTTTGGAAACAGTATATAAATATAAATATACTGTGTAGTTCATCTGTAAACAGTATTTGCATGGCCGTCATAAAGCTCCAACTGACGTTCATAAACCTTTACAATTGCTTGACAAATGGATTATAAAGCTTTTAACTGTTTGTTAACAGTGAAATTACCATCAGTTTAAGTTTAATTCCCAATAATTTACAGTTTAGTAATGATGGTTATTATAAAATGTTAGCAAGTATTACATATTCTGCTGTTAGATACACTATTTGCTTGCTTTCCATCATTTTACGCCACTGTAACATGAGCACATTTGATCCCAGACGAAGATTTCATTCATCATTTTCACCCATAACCATGTGCTGCACATCATAAACATTAACATATATATATATAATGATACAAGAATAGGAAAATATTGGGAAAATGATGGAAAATGAGGCTCAGCTGTAGCTCCAGCGTAAAGTTCTGTAAGATGACTTCTTTCAACATGTCATACATCAACATCCGGCAGACAATGTGGCACTGAACTGAAGATTAATCAGCATATCATAAGCATAACTTTCTCAAGACAAAAACAGACATATTGTATGTTCCTATTTTCATATACAGAGTGAATACATTTCACATTTTGCAAGATGATAATGAAGATTTTCTCATGTATGCATGTAGCCGAATGCATTCAGTCGAGTTCTGCGCTTTAGTCCTAATCTGACCCGACACTTTGCACGCCACCACATCTGAGGGGGGCATATTTGACTTTATGCTTATCTACGCTTGTGTCACAGCTTTGGTTACTAGTTACTAACAGCAATTTAAGTTTTTCGCACAAAGAACTAAAAAAAGATATGACACGCATCTCTGTATTTTGAATCTCCTCAACGGCAGTTCAAAACTGGTGAGACCGGAAGACAAAATCAAGAGTTACAATATCCTGTAGCGACAGTATTGGAGTAATGACTATTGGTACTTTCACATAATATTCACACAAACAGGTTTTTGGGTGTTTAGTTTAGGGCCTGATGAAGTGTGTGACATCTTGCTAAGCGTAGAAAAAGTCATCTGTGTAACTAAATGGTGACAGGATCTTATCATTTTTGAGTGTTTATAAGAGTGAAGCTTTATACAAAAGCCTCATAACCCCAGTAATGTGTCTGAATCACAGCACAGTGACATCTACAGACTCCTTCAACACCCTAAAGTTGCATAACACGCTAGAATTTCTTTACCGTCCGTCTGTGAGCGCTGTAAGAAGGACTCGTGAAGTTTACCTGCACATAGTTGGACAGCTGAGAGGACACCAGGTTGTGGAATTCCTCTTTGCTCAGGGTGCTGGAGGATCCGTCCTTCCCAGCATAGTTCTTGAACTGGGTGACGATGGTGGAGATGGCGGATTCCATGATGGTTTGTGCTGAGGCCTGAAAGTAAAATAAAAGAAAAGTGTGAGCAAAGCTGCGAAGTCAAACGCGAAACTGTGCGGAAAGACAAGCGCCTGTGGTCTCACCTCTTGCGTTGAGATGCTGTGTGGTGTGTCGTGGCAGCTACCAAGAAGTGTGTCCCTCCACTCTGACCACTGCCTCTCTGAATATATATGCTTCATCTCCGTCCAGTGATGCACACATCAGCGGAAAACCCTTTAACCTGCCCTCTTCACCCTCATCCAGCCGGCTGACGTTATCTCTGCCCGATTTCCACCTCGCTGGGGGACAGGCATCATAAAACTGCACAAACACAACACATATAAAAAAAAAAAAAGTGCCATTCCGTCCTACAAAGGGCAAAATTGTACTGATGGTTGCACAAAAAACGATTTCAGTCTGTTTGCAGAGCAAGGGATTTAGTGACGGCATTTTTGTCAGGCCGTTCTAATCAAGCCACTGAATCGTGCCTGTCTAAGCAGTAACTCGTTTATACAAAACATGACTCAAATCATACGCCGCTCAGGGCAGCACACACTGTTGCATGTGTCAATTTGCAGGGGCAGATGTGTGTGGAATATCTCCAGAGAGGTTTGGAAGAGAAAGGGTTTGAATTTATAACATTTTAAAATTTTACTCAGTCATCCTCATGCCGATTGGAAAGTTAGGGTGATGTAATTTTCTGGAGCATTCTCCTAAACAACTGAAGTAGATGGGGACAACAAAAGTGTAATCCGAGTCTCTAGAGCACCCTTAATTCATTTGAAAAGACATTATTTACACGCTTAATGCACAGTTGAGCTTGTGGATTCACTTCAGACAGGGTATGTGCTGGTACTTTTAGCTTAACAGCTACTTTGAACATTTTGGCTTTTAAAAGGGTGTAAATGAAGTCTTTAAAGGTCAATTTGGGATCTAGGGGCTTCCTGGGGACATCAAACAAGCCCCCCACCCATCTACTTAAGTTGTTAAGGAGAATTCTGTTTTGCTGTGACGCTCCAGATGTATAAGATGTGCATTTTGGGGTGAACTCATCCTTCAAGGACAATGAAGGACGAGTATAAGAAATTGCTTTATGCTCTTTTTTCAAGACTGTAAGTTTGTTGTTGATTCACCTTCACTTTGAAAATCGAAACGAAGCAGAGGCGTAGCGAAATGCTTGCACGGTGACTTGGTGACTTAGAATTCGAAGAATGACAGGCTCTCTCTGTTGTCTCAAAGTGACTGTCCTCAATCATTGCTTACATTCTCGCTCATCAGCATATCAGGTCAATGACTGGGTGCCTCAGGTATCACGTACGTGTTGAGAGGGCGGTTCGTGCGGGCGAACGTGTGAACTCCTGCTCCGAGTATTTAATCTCGATGCAAATATTTCAGTTTGGCATCAGAGCTGTGAGAATAGATGCCTGTCATGCCATCGCTTCCACTTCCTGCCAGAGTCGGTGAGTCACACACTGCTGGGCATCATTGTACATTTCCCAGCTCCGTTAATACAATTCATGGTGACAAATGACACAGGGGATTTATTCGGCGATGTTTTTCATGAATTATTTCTGTATGCAGTTGGTGGTTTGTTCATTTTTAATTAGGGGAGATGACTCAATGGGAGCAAACCCCTGCCACCGCGCCACCAACCAACACATACCCATGTACACTGTACATTTTAAAGTGGACATTACTTAGAAAATAAAAAAAGTAAATAAGCCGACTACCTTGGGATTACCTAGGGAAGTAGATTATTACATTTACGCTGTGCAAGCTTAAAAGTTTTAAAAACTTGATATTATAAGTCTACTTTCCATTCTTTCAGGTCACGTTGTTAGAGTTTAAAGTCAGAAGAGACTATTGTGCCTGCATCTTTACAGAGACCCGGTTCCATCAAAGGATCCCAGTTCGAGCTATTGTACTGGGACAGAGCACAAGACCCTAATCGGTGGGAGGTGGACTCTGTGTGTACGTCAGTGATGCTCGGTTTAAAAAAAGAGGGACCGTCTGACATAATCAAATGAGGTTAAATAAGGACAGACTTTACATATTCAATGGTGGAAATTTTATTCAACTCAACACTGACTTCCTAAAAGAGGACATAACTGATGGCCGAAGAAAATTCAAAATGATCCAAATTTATCGATACATTTGTTCAGGGATTACATGCACATCTGAGCTGGTTCATACATGATTAAGTCCCACTGTTGTCCCACAAAGACAAAAACACTTCTCAAATATTGATTCAACTTTCCTAACTGTGTTTCGTTACAGGACTCGTGTGTTGAAATGAAGGTTTCTTCCAATCCCTTTGGTCTAAAAACTTTCAAAAAAAAAAAAGAAAAAAAAAAAAAAGAAGAGTTTCTCTGTCCCAACAGCAGAAAACATTTAAGAAAAATCTATCCAACACTTCATGTGTAAACCCTATGACATTCGTTCTCTGCCTGGTAAGCAGCGGTAAAATTGCAACTAGTGTAAACTCTCTGCTCTCTTAATAGTCTCGCAGAAGCAGATGATATCAAGGACCCCTCGGCCAATCTAACATATTCATAATAATAAAGGCACGTAAGCAGTAGCTGGCAAACTAAACTTCTGAAAACCTAAACAGAAAGTCACCACTTTCACACATTCGATGTGTATGGCCTCGGACACAGTCTGTGGTTCTTCTCGTTAAAAATAAAGAGTCGCAGTGTACTGACAGAATAAATAAAACATGAAACACTTCAAAGCTTCCTTCACTGGAGAGTGAGAACCAACAATCACAATCTGTCGACTTTAACTTCACATCCACCGAAAAAAGAGGGAAAAAACCTCGAGAATCAAATACGACTAATGTCAAACACTAAAACAAATAAACGAAAGAACAAAGAAATCGTTTATCTCAAGGAAGGACCTTTTGTCCACCACATTTGGCTTCATATTTGAGAACACAAAACGCAGCAGCTTCCTCGTTTTACCATTTTCATGAACTGAACAGCTTTTACTTTATCACTTGTGTGCATGTCAGTTAACAGCCCAGTCGCCAGGGAATAATGTTAGCAGTTAACTTTTCTGCAAATCACAGATTCATCCAAGGTTGACATTTGTACCAAACGTGGCATATCAGGTTGACATTACATGCTTACTAGCTGACTTTCACATCCGGAGGTTAAGGGGACGGTGGTGGCATTATTACAGCCAACAAGGCTGCCAAACGCTGACTGGATATTTTTAAGGGGATCGGCGGACATTTCCAGCCGTTCTTGTTGTGTCAGAACCTGGTCGTTTTAAGAAGCCCTGGGGATATTTCCCACATGTGATTATGAAAGAGAGAAATGGAAAATTCAACCTGAACAAATGTAAAGCTGCAACATAAGGAAACTGTGGTTTTGCATAAAATGTACTTAGCTAACATTTATTCCAGCGTTTGGGTTGCTGCCAGGTGACATCAATCTGCTGTCAAAATGAGGGGGCAATGAAATAAAATAAGAGCAATACTGGTTTGGCTGCCAATCGCAATTAACATATCCATTAAATTAACTCTTTCGGTATTACTATAGATCGCTAAACCTTTTACTCTGAATGCTCTGGGATACCCAGTATATGTAGATCATGTGTTGGAGGTCCCCGTGGCTACATTATTTAAAAAAAAAAGTTAGGAGAACTAATGATCTAAAACAAAGAGTATAAGTGAAAAGTGAGGGAAAAAAACTGGAGTAAATGTGAATGTTTGAGAAAAGTGCTAAAGTGGTTTAGCAGTCATGAATTTAGCTATGGCTATCACTTTGTCCTATTGCTTTTTTAAAATTTTTATTGAGCAGCACTGACACTTCACAAACCGGTTCCTGGTAGTTTCCAGACATCTGCTGTGAAGTGACAGTTGGGAGTGAGGGCGGGGACGAAAAAGACTACAATTTAGAAACGGAGCGCTCAGGGGTCTCAAACAGCACTCTGCGTGCATTTGCCTGAATCTACAGAGGAGCTGCTGCCGACACAAAACCGGTCCGGCCTGATCTGAGTCTTATTACGGAAACAAACGGGGATCTCATCCTCTGGGATTTGACAGTTATACATCACTTGAGGCAAACGGTCTCTGCAAAAAAAGCATTTGTTTTAACCTGCTCGGAGAAGTGGCAGGTTGTTTTCACACAGAGGGCAAGAACGCCCGATGACGGGAAAGTTCCAATCTAAACCATCTTTCTGTAACTGAATTGCACTGGTTGCTCAACTGACTTATTCGAAAATACCATCTCCTGAAAGCCCCGTTTTTTTTTTTGTGTGTTTGAATTTACATTATGAACTGCAACATGCACTACGTATTGAGAAAACACTATACAGCAGAGGAAAACCCACACAACACATTACTGAAGGATTTTGCGTTAGGAGGCATGACCTGACAGAGGTAGGTAACAACAACTAAGTCCAAAATGACAAGTACAAGTCTAGCTTATAATTAAAGACTCAGAGGGACACGTTTATGAGAGGCACAACGCACTCTGTACCAGAAGCTACTACAATTACAGCTCTGAAGAGGAAAATGTAGGCAAGAAAATGTCCTATAAAACCACCACTTGTGCTGCATCTTAGTGTCGTGTTTTACTCCCTTTTGCCCCCCTTTATGTCTGTTTAAGCTGTGGCGGCAAACTTCCACAGGGCCTCTCGTTCAAACTCCTCCATCTCCTCCTCCAGGGAATCGTCGTCCTTCTGCCCGCCGACGTCCAAAGCGTCCACCATGTCCTCCAGAATGTCCGCCACGTCCTCCGCAAAGTCACTGAAAAGAACCCTGTCATGGATAAACACGCCGTCCTCGAAGTACTCTGCCGTCAGCTTCCTGACCTTGTCCTTGCTCTCAGATGAGGATCCTTCAAGTTTGCTCAGGTAGCCCTCCAGCAGTTCCTCGAACTCGGGCAGCTCCACCGGGTAGAGCCCCTCCTTTTCGGCGCAGTTGTCCACGGAGCTGCAGCCCAGCTGGGGGCGGACGTTGCGTCTGAGCTTCTGCTCCTGGTCTCTCCAGAAGTCGTTCTGGTTGTGCTGATGAGGCTGACGGGGCTGGTGGTGGTGATGCTGATGGTGATTGTGGGAGCTCTTACCAGGCCGGCTGTGCCACGGTTTCTCCTTCCTCCTCTCCTCTCTGTCCATCCTGCGCTCGCCCTTCTTCCTCTCCCACTCATCCTGGTGTTTTCTCCATGCCTCCTTATGAGAGTTCTGCTTCGGAGACTTCCACTCCTTCTCCTTCTTCTCGTCTTTGCTATGCTTCCAGTCTTTCTCTCCTCTCCACTCCTTCTTTTCCTCTCTCTTCCAATGGTCCCGCTCATTGGTTTTGCCCTTGTTCCCTTTCCATTTGGACTCCTGTGGCTTCTTCTTGCCCCACCTCTCCACTTGTTCAGAAAGCTTCTTCTGGATCTCCTCCAGGTGATCCCTCACCTGTTTCCTGTCGCCTCCGTCTTTTTTCATCCCTTGCAGTCTCTTCTTGCTCTCCTCCAGAAGAACCTTCTGCCTCTGAAGCTCGTCCTTCAGCCTTCCTCCCTCGTCTGTGTTCTTCCTCCTCTCAGGGTCGGCTGCTGTCTTGGTAGTTTGACCATCTTTATCACCAGGCTGAGGGGCTGAACCTGGGGTAGTCTGGGGCATTTCCTGATTAGCTGTGAAGGATTTAAGAATTGGAAAGATCACTTTTAGCACTCGAGGAAGTCATTTATATTCTTAAGTACCTTTCTATGTGTTTTCTTTTTAATAAAGATCGTCATTCAGTGGCACGGATTTAATTCAATGAGCTGATTCACTTCATGTTTCATGCCACATCACACCTGTGAGCTGGCTGAGTTCGGTCACCCTGGCCCTCAGACTCTCCAGCTCTGTCTTCAGCTCAGGCAGGGACGACAGCTCCTTCTTCAGCTTTGCGTTTTCCATTTCCAGACCTGCTTTACCCTTTGCATCACCGCTCTCTGCTACTGCACTCAGAGCGGAGTCCAGCTCTTCTTTTTGAGACTGAGAAAAAAGAAAGAAATTCTGATTCTGTGCAACTTAAGACAATCAGCACAAATGTTTATTGAAACCAGGCTGTCCGTTAAAACATCATGAAATGGTAAAACAACATCATTAGCATCAGTATGATGGTACACTGACCTGTAGTTGAGCCTCCAGCTGAGCGATTTGTTGGTTTTCCTGTGTCAGTTTATCCAATAGCTCTTTCATATCCTGTGGATCAGCGCTAAGCCAGTCCTGGATCGAAAATGGTTGGCAAATGAATAAAACACATATTTTTAAATAATCCTATCTTAAGCATTTCTCTTTTAAGTTATACTACTCAAGTTTTCTTTAAATACAACTGCTTAAACAACATATAGCAGATATGGAGTAAGTGAAAGGCGAAACGGCAGGAACAGACCTTGCTTTGTTCTCCGTCACTCAGTTCAGAGGCGTCAAAGTCTCCTGTCAGACCAAAGAACAACACATCTTTCACAACAGCATCTTTTTTTATTGACACATAGCAGCCAAGCTGTCTTACGACACAATAAGATGTTTTTGTTGTGAGGTGCATTCCATAAGCTCAGGCACTACCTGTGCACAACACAGAAACTACTTGTTTAGGTAGAATCTTTTTTTTTTTTTTATTCATTAAAAACATTTATGATATATTTTGCCTACCCCAGCAGATTATCTGCAATGGGTCATTTTTGCTTTGACTTCCAGTGAGTCCTTCCGATGATAAAGAGTGTTATTGTACAATTCAGAGTGCGTGTTATTTGCCATTTTCTGCTGCCACTGCATGAAATGTCAGGCCAGATAAGTGCTTGGACAAGCTACTGAGTGTTAGCCAGCTAGTGCAGAAGCTTAAACTGCTGTCTTATTGGTAGCGCTGGACCTACCATTATCCAGGTCAGAGAGGAAACCTGTTGACATAGTACAGCTTAGTCAACAAGATCTAAAAACAGACATCTGTCTATTGCTGACAACGGCGAATAAATGTGCTTGTGTGATTTGGAAATACTGCGTCAAAATTTACAATAAACCTTGTCAAACGTCTAATGCAACAGGTGGAAAGAGGTGTTCTCTTTTTGAGATGAACGGAGTCATCTCAAAAAGAGAACAGGTATTTCTAACATAAGCACCTTTATCGAACATGATTTTAATGTTGCTGTTCTCACCTCGAAAAGCAGAAGCCAACTAGCAGGAACTCACCTGAGAGGAAAAGGGAACCTAAGAAAAGCAGGATCAGAGCACCCACAATGCATTTGTTCATGGACAGCCACGGCTTTTCCTCCTTCTTCTCGGCCAGCTTGAACTCCACTTCCTCCTCGTCGTCTTCCTCATCTGACGTTCTTGGTCGTGCTGCCTCGAAGGAGGGAACGTTCCTCCTCCTCAGTCCGTCATCAAAGCCGCTTGTGTCGCCCACATCAAAACTACTTGATGGCTCTGTGGGAGGGAGACATATAACAAAAGGAAAAAGACACCTTGATCATGAAATAGCAAAGGCAAGACAGCAGAGTTGTCACATCTGATAATCTCTTTTGTGAAAGACGATGAGCCTCAAGTTAAACCACATTTATTCAAATGTGAGCCCAGAGACACTTCAACAAATCATCCCGACATCTTTGGCAACGACAATGTCAGAATTGGAATTATTTCCAAAATCATAATTACCTTCTGGCAGACTGCCTCACACAGATGACAAAAAATCCGAGTGAATACATGAGCTGCACAACACAACAATGTGTAAACAGCATGTGAAAAAAAAAAAGCCAACAGAAAGTCAGCGCTGCTCGTGGAAATGGTTGACATTTTCTCACTAAATTACAACAACAGTAATTTCATGCATGGGGGTTTCTTCCATTTTCTCAGCAGGGTGTGCGCCTCTTTGTCACACTGATAAATCACTTCCAGCTGCTAGCGTGACACAGATAAGAAACATGTTAACCAATTCTTCTGCAAGAGGACTCTCATTTTCTGCTGCTATCGAGTGGAGCTACTTACATAGAGCCATAAACCACTATGTTAGAGATTGAGTTACCAGATGTTAACTGCTGTGGGCCCTCAGCCCTGTGTTCACCGTGTGGAAGTTGGTTTATGCAGCTATGATCTACTGTTCCCCTTTGTTTAGGAATGTGTTTATATGGGGCCATGTTCTTAAATTGTGTCAAATCATATTACCGCACAGCAATTCTGCAGCCGTGTTGATTCCAGCGAAGGAAGAGTATACACAATACACAGAGAATGAGAGCAACGGGAAGTTGGTAAGAGCCCAGCAACTCATTCTTGCTCCGGGGCTCCACAGCAGGTTATTCGAGCCATGACTGCAGAATTGACGTTAAATGAAGGCTTATTTGTTTCAATTTGGCTTTTTCTGTTTAACTGATGTATAACCTTCCTGCTTAGCATTTGTTTTGTTATATTATTAAGATTTATGGGGGCTTCTCCAGCAACATTTATTGTCGAGCAAGATTTCTAAACTTCCACTGCACATGAAGTGTACAGTACAATGAACATATCTTACTGTAGCCCTGAGCTGGACTTAACCCTGGAATTATTTAGCCCATTACCACACCCACATAGTTAACCACGGGTTAACCTAATCACAGGGCTATACAATTCCCATTGTACTTCTATAAGCCCCAGGTTAAATGTCCTTGACTTATGTTTACATTCTAGAAAGGAGCATGACTACATGAATACTGAATTTCACTGTTTACTTTTGCCCCGTTTCACACTTGGACCTTTTAGCCCCCTGCTTAGTTGATTTTCAGGGGATTTTCAGGCTAAAGTCAGGGCTAGCCAACTGTAAAATCTGCCTGGTGAAAGCTCTCTTAGTTTGGGGATAATGGTGCGTTACATCTGAACCAAGGAAAGGAAAAAAAAAAAGAAAAAAGGAAGGGTCAACAACATAATTTTCATGGCCACGTTGTTTGTCCCTCAATTTAGTATCGGAGAGGCTCCTGTTTGCAGTGTAACTGCAGTCTCATAGGCGATATTTGGTCAGACTTGCCATGTTTGGTCATGATATTACTATCACTGTCAATCATTTGGGGGGAAAAATCCGTCAACCTTCTTTCTGAAGTGTGTTCTTTTATTCTCTGGGGGCATTTCTCCAATATGTCTCCCATTGACTTCAGTACCTGACACCACAGTCTGGCTCCAAAGCAAGATTCAGTGATGTAATGACTGTACTTTTTGTGTCTCATTAAATCAGTCTTACACAGAGAAATGTCCAACCTCCATCCGTGGACATGCTGCTTCGATGTTTGTATGGACAACATACCATGTAATGCATTGCTGTCAACGGGTATTGCTAACAACACTGACTGATAACCTCTAAATTTCCTCCTCAAAAATAAAGACCACTCTGGATCCATTGCTGAATCTATTTTGCATGCATCATAAGATACAGTCCTTCAATCCCATACCTTCTTCTTCTTCCTCCTCTGCTTCTTTCTCCTCCTGGGTCACTGTCTCAGATGGCTCCATCTCCTCCTCTTCCACAGCTGCCTCCTCCTCTGCCTCTGCTGAACCAACAGTCTCTGGTGCAGGAGCATCACCGATGGGACTTTCTGTCACTAGGCTCTCTGGGGCTGGGCTTGGTGACTCTGTACTCTCTGGGGTAAAGGTGATATCAGCCTCAACGTAAGCGGGAGGATCAGCGGCTGTGAGGGTCTCTGTAGGGATGTCCACCTCAGGTTCAGCAGTGAAGGCAGGACTCGCCCCAGCAGGGCCAGCAGGGCCAGCAGGAATCAGGACATCAGCAGGCGTGTCAAGCGCTTGTTCTGTAGTGACAGGAATCTCAGTCAGGGGAGGAGTAGAGCAGGACTCCTCCGGCTCAGCTGGAAGGAGTTCGGAAGCAGGAATATCGAGCGGAGCCCCCAAATCAATGTTGGTGACAAAAGGTGTGGCTCCTAGGTGCTCGTTGTCACTGGGGGAGCTGGTTACGATGTCATGGATGACTGGAGCTTGACTCTCTAGGTCGAGGTCAAGAGGGTCAAGAGGGTCAAGAGGGTTTGGTAAAAGAGGGCTCATTCGGCCTGGACTGGAAGGAATGGGACCCAAACTGGACTCTGGAGAGGTTTCTTGACACACCTGGAACAGAGGACAGAAAACATTGTGTCTCTGTGAAAACTTTTATACTTTACCATCAACATTTTGTGATCTTCATTTCAATCAAGGTGTTCTATGTGATTATAAGTCAATATCATCACAGTTTTGTCCATAATGTTGTTTATGGTCTTATGTCTTGATTTGATTCTTGCATGGTTTATTATGTACCGACCTGGTGGCCTTCTTCAGACAGGACAGTTTCTATAGAAATGTCACTTGGTTTGAACTCCACAGCAGCACCTGCAATAATATTCACACAGTGTGAAAAATATCAAAAACAAAGAAAAGGTTTAAAATCAACCTTTTCGATCTCATGTGTTGATTTGTATTTGTTTCACAGCTGTAGACAGTAGCCACAGATCTTCTCAATACCTGTCACCTCCTCAGAGAGACTCGGGACGTCACCAAGGCTCTCGGTGCCGTCGTCGACTGGCCCCACATTCTCAATAGCAGCCTCCTGTGGAGTGAGAGGAGATCCCAAGAGATCAGGCTTCAACACCCTTAGTATCCTCCGTGGCAACACTGACCTTGACATTTACAGCACACCCAATAGAGGCATGCACGCACATGCACTCAAGCCTGAGCTAGGAAACATCAATACTTTGTGTTCATCATATGATATCTGAGGAGTATTTTGTGGTTATAATATAAATATTACAATATAATATAAATACTTAGGTCCTCATTCCCCTCTCTGTACACAGAGAACATCAGTGGTGGAAGACGTATTCAGGTCCTTTATTTAGGGAAAATATCAATATCACTCTGTGTAAGTACTTCACCATAAGTAAATACCTTAATTAGTCAAGTTAAGTTCATTTTAACTACTTTTTATACTGTCGGGGAGGCCAATCTACAGCACATAATCATATTCTATGAGACCATATGCTTTGCTTCCGTCATATCTGATATTTTCTTTGTGTTCCCTACTTCCCTTCCCTCAAATTGCCATTGCCAATAAGAATGTGTTTTTAGCGTGTCATGATGTACTTTTCAGCTCATCCAAGAGGGTTTTTAAATACTTAATCTTAATCGTAACTAGTAACATAAGCTGTTTTCTTCTAAAATGTAGCCTAGTAGGTTACCCCAAAATTCTATCTGTGATATTGTGCTAAAATATTACTTAAATAAAAATGAAAATCACCCATGTGAATAGTGACAAGACACTAGTCACCGACAGTGAATGCACTTAAGTACTATGAATGCTGTGGCGCTGCTTCGGCTCTGATGCAGCTTGCAATCTGCAAAGTAACTAGTAACTACACAATCAAAATAAATAAAGTGAGTAAATAGTACAATATTGGTCTCTGTAAAAAGCTAGTGGAGTGGAAGTATAATATAGCAGAAAAGTGAAATTGTCAAGTTAATCACAAGTTCAGTAATTCAGTAAATGTACTTAGTTACATTCCCCCCACTGCAGTACAGAAGGGCACAAATACTTGTACACTTGAGTTAAGATGCAAAACAAACAAAATGACGCTATGCAAGACTCGACACGTCTGTGCCTCACACATTCAAATGATAAAATAACAGAATCTGACTATTGAGATCATCAACATTCTCCACAATTTTATCATCATGAGAAGCTCTGTGGTTGCAAGTGCAGGCGTGCCATATTTCACATTCATGAGCCAGGAAAACAGCCATCCTCTAAATTACATCCAGGCGCAGAGAGCTCGGAGAGGAGTTTCCTGATCTGGTTCTCTGGCTCACCTCGGGGGAGAGGAGGGTCCAGCTGTTGGTGGAGGAGCCGCTGCTGCCGGTGCTGTTGCTGTTGTCAGACATCGCCCTCTTCAGGCTGAACGCGGCACAGCACGGTGCAGACTCAGCTTTCTGGTATTCTGCAGACGACGACAGAAACAACGTGTCTTTCACTGAACATGCCCTGATGCACACACAGGACGTCTTGTGGGAGTTCACGGAATGATCAAGACGTAAAAATCTGACTTTTATTTGTTTTTGTTTTTTTCAGTATACGAGCCAGCTAATACCCACAATTATGAGTATGCACAGTGCTGGACATGGAAATACACACAAAATGGCACAATATGCCACATTTTCTGCAGTATCATGATGTTGATGATGTAAATAGCAGCCTATGGAAGGCGCAGTCAAGCAATAACGTTGCAGTTTGGGCACCAATGCACCACACGCACGGGATAAAAGACCGGATTTGTCGTTGATACAAGTTATGTAACGGTGTGTGGTGGCATCCATAATATAATGCTGCGCAGTCAAACAAAGGGTCCAGTCGGAAGACAACAGGAATACCCTGCTCGCATTCATCACCGCTGCGATTTCCAGCCAACCATTCACTCACATGCAACCATCCACTCAAATCTGTGCGGCTGTTAAAATTACCAAAAATGGTCAAACCCCCCTCCCGACACGAGCACTTCATTGATCCGCAAACGAGCTAGCAGAGGCTCATACTCACTCGTCGACAGCACTGTGCTCGCTTAGCGTCTGTTTGGCACGTATAAGAAGCCACATGAAGGGGCTACGGTTGTTGGAGGAACCGATTTTAAGGTTCATTCATGATGGTAAACAAAGGACGGCAGGCTGAATATTCCCACTCCCACTCTTCCGCGTTCTCACTCAGGCCCAACTGTTAGCGCGAGCTCTTCACACAAACTGCTCGACTCCGTTACACTAAACACAGAAGAAAGGCGGTTTATTTACCCGACTTGCTCACACCTCAGTCGCTCGCAGTTTTTTTGCCTTCAAAAACGTCTTGTTTTTATTTATTTTTTGTCAGTATGAACAACGCTCCTCTCTTCCCGTGAACTTGGGAACTTTGGGAATTCCAAGCTGCGTCACGTCAACCTCGTCGCGCTTCGTCCAATGGGATTTCAGGAGAAGCTGCGGAGCTCCCGCCCCTGAACCAAGGCTGGGCCAATCAGATAGAAGTGTCGTGTCAGGGAAACGACGCAAATCTCAGCATGATTGACGCTCGCAGGTGAGAGCGGCCGGTGACAGTGGCAGATCCTGCGCCTGGTTTATAATAATACAACTTCATGTGTGAACCCAACCCGCAAGATGCAGGCACATATATATATACACACAGCGGGGAGAGGCTACCAGGACCAGCCGCACACTGACACGTCTGCAGAGCTATATTTGAACTGCGGGACTTACCAGAGCGGACAGCCCCTTCACTCCGGTTGCTCCTGTGTGGACATGGGTTTCATCATCTGCCTTATTTTCTGCTAATATTAGAGCGTTAACTGTCAATAACAAGCATACCAGTGTAAACTTTTAATTTTTGAAATCAGAACCCACAATGTTTACAGCGAGGTTATCATATACATGCGTATACATCTATATGCATACTGCAGTGGTGTAAGAAGAACTCAGATCCATTACTTATAGATTATTTTTGAAGTG
Organism: Sparus aurata; assembly: GCF_900880675.1. Taxonomy (NCBI): domain Eukaryota; kingdom Metazoa; phylum Chordata; class Actinopteri; order Spariformes; family Sparidae; genus Sparus; species Sparus aurata. The sequence continues at coordinate 11,888,341 of NC_044189.1, read as the reverse complement.
TTCTACTCTGGGTCTGATGGAGCATGACATATGTAAACCAGTAACTTATCAAGGAAATGTAGTAAAAGTACAATATTTGCCTCCAAACTGAAGTCGATTGGAAGATTAATGTAGCAGAAGCAAAAAAAAAGAAAGGTTCAAGTTAAGTACAAGTACCTCACACTTGTAATGAAGAATAATGCTTAAGTAAATGTACATAGTTACATTCCATTACTAAGTTACCATAAAAAGGGAAAACTCAAGTAAAGTAGTGTAGAGGGGCCTTAAAAATGTTTTCCAAATGAACGTTCACTTTGTGAGTTCATTACACAGTCACAGACTTTGTCAGATATATGTTATAAGATCTGTTTATTTGACCTTCATATTAACAACCAGAGTCTTGTTTTCCAGCTTGACTTGATTATAACAAATGCTGAAATAAAAAAAAAAAATGAAATATTATTTGTCCACTGTTTCTAGTGTCTGAGTTGCTGTAAACAGGAACTTTAATAGACATTTTTATTTAACCTTATGAGTAATTTGAGAACTATGAGATAGCTCATAATACACCTCATAAAAATGCATGAATGCAAGCAGGTCACAGACTTCTATTTTTGTAAGTTTAATATATATATAAATCTAACAGTGGTGTTGAAATGAAACTATGTATATGTTTCACTGATATGTTTAGGGTGACTTTAAAATGATGTTGTCATCGGAAAAGGTGAATTAAGATATGCTCTTAAGAAATCATAACCTTTGAGAGACACTTTGTAGTTTTGTAGAAGAAACTAAAACTCATACTTAATAAAGCTTTAATACAAACTTAGAATTATTTATTTTTTGCATTTGCCTTAAATAATCACATCACCCTGTCTGCCTCTTTGATGAATACATAAAACGGTGTCAAAATCATGGCTGTATTAACTGAACAATTGCATGAATATAATCTGAATAGAGTCTGTATAATATTTTCATGGTTCAATATGCACCAAAGACACTGAAGTCTACACACGACAATCCAGTGGAAACATCTGGGTCACTGGTTATGTAATAACATTTAAGTATGTCATGTTTGAATGTTGTAGACTTTCTCTAAGTAATGTGTACGACATTTTTCCCTGGCCAATCAGGAGCAACCATAGCGGATACGACAATTTCCTGCGACAGACGGAACTCACCAATAGCAAGAGAGCTCTTTAAACCGACGGCCCAATAGGATGAGGCGAGGTCTATTTGAACGATGAAAAGCGGGCTCGCAAACATTTAGAGGGAAACAAAGAGGCAGTGAACAACTCGCGACCGTGAGACACGAAAACTGGAATAATTTACTTTTTTCGTCAGAATATTTTGACATTCATATAAGGTAACCTGACCGAGTCGCACAACACCAGACACGTCTAGTTTAATGTTTACATGAGCGTGAGTTGTTAGAGATAACGCTCGTTCTCGCTAACTTAATCGAGGTTAGCTTAGCTGTTAGCCACACACGTTTAGCTAAGCTAAGTACAACTTGCTGTCGCGTTTGCCACTGCGTTGAGCTATTTGCTTTATTTCTGATTTCTTAAAGTTCACTAACGTCAAAACCTTTTCCTACAGGTTCACAGTCATGTCTCACAAACAGATCTACTACTCCGATAAATACGACGACGAGAAGTACGAGTACAGGTGTGTATGGCTCATGTTAATAACGGATTAGCATGCTGTTATACTTTTTATCAGGATGTCAGCATTATTCAGTAATCAACGATATGAACAGTGTCACAACAGTAGCAGCTACAAACATGTGTCAGTTATGTAACACGATAAGTCACAATCATCTTAATCTGGATAATTCAATTTCCGTTAATATCCGCCCTCATATCCTAACTTTATCCCACAGGCATGTAATGCTACCAAAAGAGATTGCAAAGCGTGTACCCAAAACCCATCTGATGTCTGAGACCGAGTGGAGGAACCTCGGGGTCCAGCAGAGCCAAGGATGGGTGCACTACATGATCCATCAGCCAGGTATCCAATCTCTTTAAGTTGTTAGGGCAATCTTCAACAAATCATTTGAAAATAAAGTTGTACCAACTGGCAAACAATTACGTGATCATATTTTGACCTAATCTGTTTGCGATGAATCTTGTTTTCTTGACCCCCTTTTCTGTTGGTGAATATGTGCTGTGGTTTGGCGTGTTAATGTTATATTAAATGAGCAGTCAGATGACTGTTGCATTGATCTAGTCAGTGTGACGGTGAAAATCTTGAAGCTAAAACTAACTAGAGTGTTTTAAAGCTGAGATATTTGAATGACATGTCTGTAAAGTTGGTGGTTGACAAATATGGCCTTTTCATTTGCATTAAAAATAAAACGTTGCATCAAAATTTCAAACAACCAGTGATGAAATGGACAAGTACAATTTACTGTTAAGTACGATTCTCAGGTATAGCGTTGCATTAGAAACGAGTAGCGCATTTTCAATTAGCTTTTTTTTATTGGCAATCTTACATTAAAATCAGATACCCATAGTCAGGAAGATGCTGAATATCAGCCCGATAATCATCCAGCTACGAGAATCTGTCTCTCCCCTATAATAAGTGACTATGGTACTTTTACCATCCCAAGGGGAAATTCCTCTTCACAGTATTCAAAAATGGTACAAACATCAGCACACAGTGTATTTGACTGCAGGGCACACAAACTAAATAACTAACAGTTCTCACTTAGTTTGGATGCAGGCTGCAAATGTGATCACAAACTATAATCGACTCATTGTTTTTCTCTAAAAATTCACCAATATTCTACAGTTTGTTCATTTATTTATGCTGCTAACATAATCAGTTATTTGTTGTGATATTTCTCTATCTACACTGTAGATGGTATAGTATGAGGGACATACTGTATCTTCAAACCTATTTCTAGCAGTGTTTCTATATCTGAGATGTCACATTAGTTTTAATGCACGTTTTATATTTCTGTTATACACATTTTAGAATCACTCTATAGCGTGATAGTTTTATTCTAGAAGGAGCGACTGTTAGATACCAAATTTCCCCCTCAGAGATCAATATAGTGTGTCTGATTCTGATAACCAAGCACATGTCTCTGAGCCTATTTGCATGTAACTGACTTGTCCACTGTAGCATAAAAGAATATGTTCATGCTAACATGAGGATTCATTCAGTCATTCTCTACTCAGTCCCCATTAAGATTAAATGTTGAGCGAAGTTTTGCCGTCCACAAAACATTTCTGGAGCTTCACAGCAAAACAGTGTTGCAACATTCTCCCAAACTGAAGTACATGAGGACTTGTTTTAAAATGTTGAAGAAAGAAACTGTACAGAAACATAAAATTGTTCCACACGATGTGGAGTCAAGCTCATGCACCAACTTCAGTCAAAGGGGCCCCCTAATGCTTTTAGCATAGCAGCGAAAGTTGCGTTTTTAGCCTAAACTGTAAATGGCGCTTTTTCAAATCAAGTCCCCCTCTGCTTCTGTTGTTAAATAGAATGCTACCTGCTTTTCATGCGTTTTGTCTTTGGGCCCACCCCATGTTGATGTCTTTAAGCCAGAAGATGAAAGAAGCAAAGTCTGATGTTAAATTGTCTGAAGTTGCATCTTTTGAAAAGGTGGTACGGATTTGTGGTAAAAGTTTCAATAGATTTGGTGACCGCAAGCAGATGGACAGCGGGTGTCGAACCCAGCTGCACCCTTCATTCAAAAACAATAGGAGTGACAGGAGTCAAGTTTCCCCATAAAGAATCAAAGCATCACAACCGTTAAGTACCATTATCTCTGCTTATATATTGTATACCTTGGTCTTCTCTCCTCCAGAACCACACATCTTGCTGTTCCGGCGCCCTCTGCCCCCCCAGAAGTCATAAGGGAAAGAGTCTCTGGGTCCTTGGAAGATCAGTCCGACTTGCGTGCCACAGATCTACCCATCAAAATAGTAATCGCGCCGCCAGGTTACCTAGCTCTGTGTGCTAGGTGACTTGTCATTTGGACTGATCATGTTGGACCTGGAGAAGGACTATTGCATTTATGAACAGTGGTTGTGGAATAGAGTATGCATTGAAGGAAAAAGAAAATCATCGACCTTCTCTTGTGGAAAAGACTTCTTCATGTGTTAACAGCGACACAGCGTCTGCCAGAAACCTTCAAATCAGCTCACACTGTCTTTTTTGACTTAACCTATCTGTCCAACTTGCTGAACCTGCTTGGATATTCCAGCTTTTTAGAACAACCGATATAAGATGAGGGGAGTAAAACCTGATGAAATCATTTGAGTAATTCTAACAGAGTGCATTCTGGGTCGGAGCACAAGCTTGAGAGAGAAGCTGGGTCCTGAATCAAGGTCGACTCTGAAACATCAAATGGCGGTTTTAAGTGACATGTTGCTGCTTGGTTTAAATGGCACTTTAACTTGGCATTTAACGATTTTTGTCATGTGCATTGAAAGCTGCATCCATAAGAGTTGCCCTGAAACTAGTTTTGAGCACATTATATTAGCTTTTGGCCCACTTTGAAACAAATCTTGTGCCCGGTCTGGTTGAACCAGTGAGCTGCTTGGTATTTATGAATGTGTTGCCCTTTCTGAAATAAATGTTAACTTTTAAATCTGAGTAGTGTGGACATGTGTTTTGGCAGTATGTGGGTTTTACAACTACTGTTCTATTACACAGAACCACTTCAAAATGCTCATGAAGGGGAAATGAAAGCAGTTGATGGCAGACGCTACCCTTAAGTGCTCTTGTTGAATAAATCAGGATCAGTGACTGAGATTGTGGAAAGCAATTTTTGGGTTTATGTATCAAATTATATTGCAACCAGGCACTTGATTTAATTGTCAAACTCTTTCTGAATACTTGCACCCAACCTGAAATGTTTGTTTACCTTCTGTCCCCTTCGTTTTACTATGACACACTGAGCTGCTCTGCTGTCATCGAGGCTAACATTTCGCCTTGAACTTGTGCCTTTTTGCAAGGTATTACATGTGTAGGCATAGAGCTGTTTGTCCTGCAAAATTATTAAAAAATTAATATGGACAAAGTTGTGACGCATTTTAGTCTTTAATGAAACAACCAGAACGTGTGTGTGTGTGTCTGTCTGTGTGTGTCCTTACAATAGGAAATACTTTAGTATTCCCCCCAAGTGGTTATGAGTCACCAGACATAGGACAGTAATAAAGAAGACATACACGTCTTAAGGCAGTGCAAAATAAGAGGCGAGTACAGCACCATGAATTATACATGGTGTAAGCATCAATATGGCTGTCACCTAACGTATTCAACGTTTCACAGCACTCCGTTTGGTCACGGTCCAAGTCATCAACAGCATATTGACATTGAATCAATTAACGGTGATAGTCAGGAGCAATGTTCATTAAATAACTTCGCTGTAGCCGGTACAAAAGACTTCCTGAATCTCTCAGAAGAGAGTGTGTGTCAGCACAACAGGCCTCTCGCTTAAAGCTCTTCCCCTCACTAAAAACTCCCTGTATATTATTTGATGAATATTGAATATTTGATTTTGCATTCTGACGGTATGCTAATGCATTTAAATTAAAATATTTACTGCATTTACTTTTTTCCCCCTACTATTGATAGACGTACACGCATCCTTTTGAACAGTCAGCACTTGCAAATTTAGAAAAGTTGTTCCTTGTGTTTCCTGTCGACTGCAGAGAGGGAAATACCTTCACTTGCTTTGCTTGTAAGATAGAGATGTGACCCCCCCTGGTCCTTGTTATTCCTGTACGTACTATTCCTTTGACGAGAACAGGTACGTAAGTAATTAACGGAAAATAAAAACGAATGAGAAGCTTATAGTGTTGGTCCTGTTATAACACCAAATCACTGGCGCTTGGACAGCGTTTTAATTTGACACTGACGCACTGCCATCCTGTGTGACCTCAGAAATGATGAGCAATTTATTCACAGCTTCGTTATAGCCCGACGTGTGCTGCTGGAGTAAGAGCGGAGCCAAAGCTGTGCTGTGAAATTGCCATGTGTACGATAACCAGGTGTTGGGGCACATCACCTTACCCGCTGGGATAAAGCTGCGATCTGACAAAATACGCAGGCATGTATGCCAGACAGCACCTCCTGTAGGTGTGATATTATGCTACACAGTTGGAGTTCATCCAGCGGCTCAGTGATGCTGCATCTGCTGTCTGGCACTGTGACTGGACTCTTGTTTTTCTTATTAGCTCCCTGTGATATTGCCAATATAACAATTCCACCATCTCCCATTTCGCCGCGTAATGTGGGTCTCATCTGCCGGCAAAAGTCTCCGAGCTTAATGGACAAAATGTTTTACTGAATGGGCGAGTCGTTACGATTGGCGTACGCGCGCGGAGGCAGGGGCAGACAGCATCTGCCGCGTATTTAAAAGTGGAATGACCGGTGCGTTATCGCTCTGCAGAGGTTTTAATGAGCAAAGAGCACGGTGGCACGGATAATTCAGAGGATGTTACTGTGGGTTCAGATGGCAGCTTTAAACAGGATTCATGAATTTAAGGGAAAGTTCACCCCAAAACAGAAAATTCAATCATTATCTGCTCGGCTTCGTGCCGACTGAAAGCGCGGGTGAGGCGTCGCGGTTTCTGGAGCTTTACGGCAGAACGGCGTTGCAGCATCCTCCGAAACAAGTGAAAGAAAACATAAAACTACTCCATACAGCTTGTCTGGCGCAATCCAAGTCCCTGGAGGGCCCTGAGATCCAGAATTGATTTGGTCGACTCTATTTGCACCCTCAGGCCTCGAGCCAGAGGACCCACTTCAGACGGCTGCGCTAACGCCTTTAGCTCGGCAGCTACAGCGAGGATTTCATCTTCAAAAAGGGTTTAAATAACATCTTTTAAAATCAATATGGGATCTCGGCCCTCCATAGACTTGGATTACACTAGACGAGCTGCGTGGAGCCATTTTGTTACATTTTAAAACAAGTCCCTATCTAATTATGTTTTTAAGGAAGAATGCTGCAGCGCTTTTTTGCTGTGAGGCACCTGAAATGTTTTTTGGACTACAGAACTTGTCTTGGCGAGTAGATAACGACTGAATTTAAATGTTAATGGTAAACTTAAGCTTAAAGTTTTGTTGTCAAAGGCCTACGCTTCAGATCCAGTGGGACCGTTTCAACCCTGCAACTTATCTGGGAACTAACTTTGAATGTGAAAGTTGCTTCGTAAGAGGCCAAAAGTGGCGAGGGCTGCATTTTTCCCCCCGCTATCAAGCTGCTGATTATTTTCTCAATGAATCATTAATCTAAAAATGACAGAAAACACACACACACACACACACACACACACACACACACAAAGGCCCATTTCTCTTTGGTTTTTGTCTTACCGGCAAAGATTTTCAGTTTAAAATCAGATAAAACAAAGAATCGGAACATAGTTGGGAGATACTTTAACTGAGCTTTAAAGGTACATTATGCAACATTTTTCCCAGGCATATAAATGAACAGACACAGAGCTCTCGATTGGTGGAAAAGCAGTTTTCAAAAGTTTTAGATGTACTATAGAGCCATGTGTCTACATATCAACTTCCATAGGCATGTAATTTGTGTCATGCTGGCGTCAGAAATAAAAGAGCTGTGCCCATTTAAAAGTCCTACAGTGCAAGAAATAGGGGTTTGTATACCAACATTGTACTAGCAAAGTTCAACACACAACAAATGTCGACATGGGTCATAATAATCTCCTCTAACTGTCGACCTCTGCGGTTTTTCGTCTGTCGAGGATGGGCTTCAAACTGGAGGAGGCCGCTGAGAGACTCATTTCATTGGGGAGGACACCAGTGTTGCAAATGTGTCTTTGAAAACAGTCTTTTTATGGTTGTGCAATAAATCAAAAGCGGCCTCCCCGTCTCCCAGCATGTCCAGTTGCTCAGGCTGAATAATAAAACGCAGCGAGACCAAATATAATCCATTCACAAAACGAAATGAAATACAGGGGGGGGGGGCATCAGAAACCACCGAGCTCATAAAAGCGTCTCTGCTGTGACGCCACTTTTGTCCCGAGGTTCTCTCTCTGGACTGTGGAGGGCAGTAAAACACAACGACCGACGCTGAGGAGACAATCTGCATGAGTCCAGTCGGCTCTTTGCATTATAGTCTGCACTGAATACCAAATGTTTATGACTCAGGCTTACATCTAGACTGAATCTGCACATTCCCGTTTGTTTTCATCGCATTCGTGGAAATGGTTTACATAAAGCGATGTGATCTAAAGCGGAGCACATCTGTTCAGCTGTGTGGCCCAGATGCACAGGAAAGCCAGCAGTGGCGGGGTTGGGGGGGGGGGTCGACAGAGCTCGTGGTGACCGTCAGACACCGTGGGTATTAAACTGCACAACTTTGGAAGTCACGGTTAATGGAGGGAAGAAAATGTGTTGTGAATCAGAGGGAGATTTCTGACAATTTGTGGGGAAAAAGTGTTGCCGAGGTAATCGCCAGGCTGTGATGGTCAGCAATCTGAGCTTCCTGCTGAGATCCGGAGATGTGTGGCGGGCAGAATAAGATGTTTGACGCCTTAAGGTGGGAAAAAAAAAAAAAAAAGCTTGAGCGCCTGCCAGACGTATCTGTGAATCATGCTGGAAATTGCTTCCTGTTGGAGTCTTAAAGGTAAATGATGACCTGAATCTGTATTTACAGGCCGGCTGCGTGCAGCAAAATAACGAGGCGGTTTACCAGGCCGATGACCTTTTTTTAAATAATATTACTGCGGTCAGGGAAAGAGACTGTTTCACCCTGAGCAAAAATCTAGGGGTCAAACACTGAGTAGCTTCCATTATTGATTAAATGTCAGATTGTTGTCTCAATTAAAAGATTAATCGTTTGGTCTAAAAAATGTCAAAGTAGTGAAAATGCCGACATTTTCCTCAACCTGTGTGATGTCTTGTGTGTTGTCGAATCAAATCAGATAGAGAAAAGCGACAACATTCTCACATTTGAAAGGCTGGAACTGGGCAATAGTTCATTTTTGCTTGAAAATGACTTAAAATGAATAAATATATGTGAATATGGAAGATCATTTTCAAAACAATTTTCCGTGAGTGGCTCTCAAACCTTTTCTCTGTGGAAGTAAAAATAACTGAATTCGCTCCCATTTATAACCGTGTCATTTCTATCCTCCATTAACACTGCTGGGCAGAGTTGAACTTTTGAAATAACATTATCTTGATCGGTGGCTTCCGAGCCTCCCCAGGGAAGGTTGGAAGATTATCAATGAGAAATTGAAAAAATTCCAACACAAAAATGTAATGTATTTTTTTCTCCAGTCTTTCTGTTCTAGTGACATTCTGTAGACCCCATGCTTCTAAAAAACTTGTGTCAGTGCTCACTTACTTTTCCATTTTTCAATCTTGATCATTGAACATTTCAGTTTTTATGCATGTTTCCTATGTTCTGTTGGGCAAATGGGAGGTGCAACGTAAAAATGACCCAAAGTTACGCCAAACGGACGCTCAAAAGGACGTCTTGCTCTCGAGTTCTTGTGGATTTTTTGCTTAATAGCGTCTAATTTGTCTTCCCAGTCAGTAATGTGTCCGCGTTGGTCTTTACATCGTGTTCCGCTGCCTGCATAAATCTTGCTGACCTGAATCTTGATCGCCTCGCAGCATCAGAGCACTCTTCTAGGTTTAATTGTTCATACTGCTTTAAATACATTTACATTTAGGGCATTTTGCAGACACTTTTGTCCAAAGCCACTTACGATAAGTACATTTGTCACAAGAAAGAAACCACAACGTATCACCACTGATAAATTAAGAAGGAATAACATAGAAACTATTTCCCAAAGCCCATATCAAGCCCAGTGGAACCATATACTCTTTACCCATTGATCAAATGTGAAACGTGAATAAAACTGCCATGATCTGAGCTTTTTGTTGGCAAAACACCACTTATAAGGATATAATCTACAAAATAAAAGGGGAAACAACGAACCAAAAACCCAATCCTTGACAAAAACGTAAGTGCATTGCGCCGTCCATGAACGTGATTCCTGCCTGAGTCACACTGAGTGGTTGTTTAACGATGATAACACCAAACTCCCATGATCCCACACTTCTTCACGACTTAATCAAGCTATATCTTTTTCAATTGTTTGAACTGAGAAACCCCCGGTGACAGAGATTACATGCTGTCCGTTTAATAGCGCTTTAAAGGCGTTTCAATTCACATTTTGTTGTCCGTGAGCCACAAGAACTGAGAGCGAATGGTGTTGGACCCTTCTGGGCTTGAACAGAAAGCCCAGAACTCACATTGTGAACGTTTATACGGCCGTGACAGAATGATCACGGTTTGCTTCCGTATCGCTGTTTTATCATCTCATTGCGGTATCGCAGGAATTAACGTCCATTCCATGAAGGAAAACTTCCAAAAGAGCTCAGAAGTGTTATTAAGTTTAAGCCAGGTACATGAATAATTTAAAGTCGGATGAAAAGAAGTGCGAGGAAAGTGTGATTGAGGATAACGGGGTGTGAAGATGAGAACAGTTAAGGACCAGAGGAGGGAACCGGCGGAAGGGGAAATTTTCCACTGAGAGGAGACACAAAGAGTGGTCCAGGGGTAAGACTTTTACAGGGGCAGGTAAGAGAGAGGTGTGTGAGTACAGAAAAGGGAAAGTCAGAGAGAGAAAGACGTCGAGAGAGAGAGCGGGGAAAAAGAAGGTCAGACAGGGAGATGGAAAGTGCTCTGGTGAGAAGGGGTATTTATGTCTGGGAGTCGTCGGCGCAGCGGGGCGCCTTTTAAAAGCAAGCCACGTTCAAGCGGAGAGAGAGAGAGAGCTAGAGAGCGGCTGTTTGAAAGACGTCTGACAGAACAAAGAGCCCAAAATTGCTCCATTAGACTGTCCAGAGAATCATATTCTAAAAATGAATTTCAGAACAGCGCCAAATAATTTATAAGACTAATCTATCAAAGTATACACAAAAGAAAGGCAATCCATTCTAAGGTTAATATTCTGTGAAACAACAAACTGTCCGTGATAAATTAATCTCTGAATAATACATTTCGCAAAATTTATAATTTAGTTAATGTGATTTACCGATTTGCTTCGACTGATACTGTCAGGAGAAAATGAAAATGTGAAAGGATCCCCGACTTTGCCGAAGACGCATGACATGAGACCTTGAGGCCAGAAGGGCAATTGTGGCGAAAATGAGTGTCATATATTAAATTAAAGCTCCTGGTGGGATCAGTCCCGAGGCAAGAGCGCGCTGCCGAGCACATTACGGAAGACAAAAGGAAATGGAAAATGGCTTGTTTCAAGTCTTAACGCAATATATGAGAAATGCCCGCTGTTGAGTTTCTCACGTCACATTTTTTCTCTCTCCACTAAATGAAAGTAGGAGAGCCAACTTCAGTCACTGTGACGGCTTGTGGGCTCCCCTGCAAAGTTTTACGTAACCTTGTCACAAGTTGCTTTAACTACTTCAAAAGGGCCTTAAATACTGTATAAGTACAAAGTCGTTTCAGGACATTAAAATTGTTTTTTCATGCAAAAATAACCCTGCAGGTGGCCTGTAACCGGGTCGGTTGTGGCTCAGGGGTAGACCCAGCATCTTGTCATCGGAAGGTTGCTGGTTCGATACTCCTGGTCTGCATGTCGAAGTGTCAATACTGACCCCGAAACTGCTCCTGATGTGCTGGTTGGCACCTTGCACGGCGGCCACCGCCATCAGTGTATGAATAACTGTAAGTTGCTCTTGCCAAAAATGTCTGCTAAATGTAAATGTGACCGTCCCTGTTAACTAGAAAACACAACAGGTCCATGTCATATATCGTTACATGGTCCAAGTTCAGATTTGATGACAATGTCACTCAAAATGAATGAATGTTTTCCTGAGGAAATAAGGATATAATAAGTGGGAGAGAGAAGAGACAGAAGAGACACTTTATTGTTGAGTTGGCAACACTGTACATGTGTGTGTTTAGTACCTTTCTGGTGTGTGTTTTTTTATATATATGTTTTGCATTCATAGGATCATGAGAATCTAAGCTTTCCAACAGTATATGGCACGACCATACACTTAAATTGACGCGTTGACCTATTTTTTCTTTGCTGTGTTTTATAAAGTCAGGCAAACTAGCTGCTTCGTCTCAACAAGTTAACATAGTAAGTAGTAAAACGTCTTTCAGTGTGAAATGACAAAGTACTGTATCTGTATCTATCAGTTATTCAGGCAACCTGCAATCTAAAGAAAGTGATTCAAGTATCGCCCAAATTTCAACCCTACACTTTAGCTAAAATTGCTTTTAAGACATTTAGTCATGGCAGCCTTCTTAGATAAGATATAAAATAATCACATTCTCAGTCTAGTGTTTAACAGTCCCAATTTTACAGAGAATTAGAGCCGCGGGACTAAATGAGGTCATAAATTAAACTTCCAAGGAGCCGTGTTTAACACCACATTAATGTTATTGAACCGTGGCAATATGCTTAGAATGGATTGATAACCATGTTGCAAAAACAGAGACCTTGGAGCAAAGTCAACGACCCTTTGTACGGGCAACAACCTCTGAGGTTTTTCCTGGATTCCGAAGTCGTTCTGCATTTCATCTGAGGCAACACAGAATCAGCATAGTTCAGATTCAAAGTTTTCTGGGATAAACTTTGTTACATACCAAAAATATTATCGATACAATTGAAAAAGAGGGCTTCATCTTACATCACTTCGAGCCGAGTGGGAGATGCTCCAAAAATACATACAATACAGTGCGTCACAGCATCCACACTAAACTTTTATTGGTTAATGAAAGCTACTGTTTATGAATGACGCCCCGTCTTTCTTTTGCAAGTGTCTGGACCCACCGACCCGACATAAAAGCGCGAGTAGCGACAAAGGTTCCTTGCATCGCCTCACTTAGCTTGTGTCTCGGCTAAAAAGTTGCACTTGAACGCACCGCAAAGACCACAGCCGACAACAAACTAGCTCGTAAGTTCTGCGCCTGCGTCAGAGGTAACGCCTCTCCGTACCACCAGGGAGCGGTATAGCCAGTATTCGTCATTACAACAACCTTAGTCAGCTGATAATGAAGGAAATAATGGACGATAAATTATGGACGGAGTAAAGATAGTATTGATCGTGGGCGACCAGTTCCCAGTTAAAATCGGTCTTTATCCGCAGTGTCTGCCTGCTTTAATGTAGCCTTTTGAACGCACTTTCCTCGTCTTGTCAATAGCTGAGTCAGTAACAAAGGCGGAGTTCCACCGAGATCTCATATGAGTTCATCCACTTAAGTGCAACCAAAACCTACTGAACAAGGTCAAAGCCTGAGCCGGCTCCACCATCACTCCTGCTGATAAAATGGTCCTCTAATGGAGTCAGCCGGTCAGACATTGATCTGGGCTGAGCAGCGACTCTGGTCATACGGTTTTAAGATGTTTGGTCATGAGCACGTCGCCGGTTAGCCGCATCGATCTCCCCTCGCGGGCTGTGCTCACTGGACTTTGCGTTTGTGTAAGGGGTTGTTTTTACGAATCGGCAGTGTGGAGAGGATATTGAGATTGGCAGTGAGAGTTCTTTCACGAGCCGGCCTGTTGGGAATGCCGGTGGCGCGCTGAGTCCTACAGCAGAAGAAAATCAGTAACGGCTGTCGATATAAGCAGCAGGGGTCAAGCTGCCTGTCCTTATAATGCTGCACTGTAAACACAGCACATAGCACTTCAGGGTCTCTTACTTTCCACTCCATCATTCCCCCGGAGGTGGCTTTAAGGGCTGACAGGAATATTATCCAACCATATTTTTGGATTACATCCTGAGACTCCATTCAGAGGGAATAAGGCTCAAAATGAAATCAGCTTTAAACACTATGGCACCGGCTCATGTATTTTCAAGAGCTCGTTGTGAGAGAGGTGGGTTATAAATCAATTTTAGGATCGACCGGGCTCTTTATCTTTATTTTCAACCTTGGCAGATCCTTTAGGGGTCTTTCAAACATTAGTATATTTCTTGCACCGGCGAGCTGGCGGTCGAAGCGTCCGACTGCTCTCTTTATGTAGAACAAGGCGACTCAATCTGGGCTCGTTCAATGCCTCGCTCGTATAAACGAGGCGTATTAAACGGCACCTGTTGATGGGATGTTGGGAGCAAATGGAGTGCGTGCATTTGTGCCCACGGACGGCGTATCGATCCGGCTGGAGGAGGGCCGGGGAGGACTTCCACATGGGCCTCGACGTGTGAGATGCCGTCTGGACCGGGAGACTGCACTATTGATCAGCGTGTCCAGTCTTAAGTAGCCCCTCCATTCAGGTCCCTTGACGGCAACACTCTTCCAAAAAAAATGACAGTAATCAATGGAAATGGTTAAATGGCCCCACACAACTCACACATTATGAATTGCCTTGGCACGGTGGATTTATCTTTCGGTGGATTATGGAGCACTGTCTGACTTATTGACCACTCGTGGGGGTACTTATCCTCCCTCAGGATAGACATTGTGTCAGACCGGAGCTTGTGTTCATGAACTATACTCCCAGCGAGTCGGTGAATCTTTGCTTCTGTTCCCCCCCGCTCCTCCAAAAGACCCCCTTTGCATGATAGATAGGCAATATATGAGCCATTTTCCCCTTTTCACTCCTCACTGCCTGTAATCCAAACACATTTGAGTGTGATGGTTGTCAAATGGTAGCGGGTAATCAGACACAGACAAAAAATGAATAATGCATCACAATATGTCTGGCTATCATTGTGTTGATTATTGTCAGAACGAGCGGGAGCGCTGTTGTCGAAATGAAAAAGACACTCGGCAGAGCTCGCGCTCTACATCCAGCAGCAGAATATACACTGCCAGTCCCTCCCTCTCTCTCTCTCTCTCTAGCATGGAGCTAGAATATTCTTCAGCACCACAAAGTTATAAAAAGCCACAACTGCTATTGTCAGATCCTTCCCCATATATTGTAAGCTCAGGAGGCGCGGAGATAGTCATGTCGTCCATCACTTCACTTTGCCCTGGTAGTGTAGACACATTGACAAACAGCATAACGCAGACAATTGAGATTGATGCAGCTGCGGAGACACACAGAAGGCTCTGGACACAACAGAGCAGACCGACACCGTCTCTGCACGCAAGTTCACGCGCGGCAGTTACGGACAAGTGGCGCTCAAGTGATCAAGAAGGCGCAGGCCGGAATAATAAAAAAAAGAAGCAAAATTTGTAGGTACGAAATGGCAGCTGGGTGTAAAACATGCACAATTTCGCGACAATTCCTACTTTTTATTCATCGGAGGGAAAAATCGCGAAACTGCCGCGGTGACTTGCGAGCGAGAGGATAGTGTATGGGAGGAGGACTTGTCACATCAGCGAGAGTGACAAAGGCGGAGAGTGAAAGGCGCGAGGGTGTGAGAAACTAATTGTAAAAATGACAGCAGCGTTTAGCCACCGCTAAACAGCCGAGCTGAAGGTTGGCGTGCTGCAGAAAAGGGCCGCTCTACTGACTTGTTAGAGCTGGAAAACGTCCGCGCTCGCTGGATTGTCCAGTGTTGTACCATTAGTGGCATATCTAGGTATTAAAGTGAATTGAACTCCAGTGTTATGATAACCATAGGAGGAGAATGGACACGTGTGATAAAGTGGCATGAATGTCCGCAGCATTGCATATTAGTCTGTAATCTTTCCTGACAAGACTCTGACATTTTTTCGGCGTAGCTATTGCAATTTTTCAGAGCGTTACATGATGACAAGCCCTCTCCTCACTTTCTTTTTTTTTTTCTTTTTTATTATCTGAGCCTTAATGCTTTCAGCCTCCGCTTTCTGAATTAGCTGTCAGCCACTGTGGTCTCCCTTCTCAATGCTTCTTTGGAGCTCAAATGACTGAATTAGCCCCTACCTTTGGAGATAATTGCTTAATTGGGGTCTTTTCATATGCTGTCGGTAGCTGAGGACCTGAGAAAAGGCTCTGATAACTCTGTAATTATGCGGCTGCAGCAGATATAAACGCGTTTCGCGGCGGAGCTGTGAGGAACAAGCTGACAGCCTTGTGCTCTCTCCGCGTCCACTCTCCCGCCAAGGACTGAGATACAGCTGAAATTGCGGGGCCTCTTTTAATACGAATACATGAGTATTCTTGTGTGTGAGTGTGTGTGTGTGTGTGTGTGTGTGTGTGTGTGTGGCTGTCTGTATTGTCAGGACTCATGACTGTATCACAGCGTATGAATGAGACGTCAGAATGTGTCTGAATCCAGCAAGGCTGCAGGTACGTCTGAAAAAAACAACAACAAAAAAACCCTTTGCCTCTGCTTTTATTCCTGCTGCACTGCCACTGTCTGCTATTTGAAAGGCGGGAGAAGACTATTACATGGTACATCTCCTTCCTTCTAGTACGGCTCTTGGATACAAAGTGTCAGATGAAGTCTATTTGTGTAAGATGTTTTGAGGGGGGAACATCACATACATGGCGGCAGCTTTCACCTGAGCCTTTTGTCCAAAGGCTCCGGCTGTCAATACAACTTTGCCCGCAGAGAGCAGCAGAGATGTGCTGTGGTGGTGGTGGTGGTGGAGGAGGAGGAGGAGGAGGAGGGGGGAGGTAAATACAGTTATGGTCTGAGGTGAATAACAGTGGGGTGTCAGAAGAAGAAGTAGGAAGGAGGGAGGACGGATAAAAGAGGCGAGGCGCCACTGCGGAGAGAAGGAGGGAGGATTGGGGTGAGGGGGGGGGAGATTAGTTTTGCTCCGGTAACGACAGATCATAAAAACACGGAGGGGAGGGAAGAGGACGAGAAAAAGAGAGAAGGGGGGAGGATTAGTGCCACTTCAGGAATGACAGAACATGGGGGAGTGAGAGAAAGAGGAGTGGGATGGGAGATGGGAGGAATCCTGGGAGTTTAGTTAGGATTAGTTTTGCTTCAGGGACTGGGGATTGAATGAGGGAGAAGCTGTTGGGTGATCTGGGTGGCGTCATGAAAACAAAACCTTTTATCAATCAATTGTTGACAGAGTGAGACCCAGAACAATCTCTCTCTCCCTCCCTCCCTCCCTCCCTCCCTCTCTCCCAGGCTGCACTCCCAGCCCTCTGGGACGTGTATATTTGCTGGACGTCACTGGCGGCACACTTTTATAACTAATGATGGAGTGGTGTTGAACTGCAGCCAGTGACCATCACGAGAAAGTCAGCAAGTCCATCGCAAAAAATATGACACATTTTATTTTCAGGCATCCTATACATCAGAGGTTCTTAAAGTTAGATGCCTGAATGCCAACGCAGGAAGCTGGTATATGATTGAGGGCTGCACAGGAAAGCCTAATAACTTGTTAGATTTGCGATCGATCTCATCATTTCTTGACCACCGATATCACCCGTTGCAGATAAGACAGATCACTAAGACCCCAAGGTCCGACAAAGTAAGAGTCGATCAATTGTTTCTGAAACTTTCTTTTTTCCCCAGTCGCCATAATAAAACATTGGGAGTGATGGTTCCCCAAACCACTGACAAGCGCACATGTGTACCTTCTACATGTCTACGAAATATCATATCACGTTCACATTACATGCTTATCACCTGACTGTGATGTCAGGAGGTGGATCGGATGGTGATGGAGTTACGGGTGAGAGGGCCTGCAGGCCAGTGACCTGAGTTCAAGACTGTGTTCCAACATTTGTAAGGGTCACACCACTGGATATTTTGAAGGAGTAATTTCCTGCTAACTCCTAACCCTAACCACTTTTTTTTGTGTGTATGAACCTGACAAAACCATGTTTTCAGTTCAACAGTCGTAATTCGTCATTATATGTGAACTGCTTGTCAGAAGTTGCAGACGTTTACATTATTGCTGACTTGACCTCGGAGCCCTTCACGTGCAATACTGACACTAGACGGGGGGAAGGCAGGGCATCATGGGTTGAGGTTTAGCGCCACTGACCCGGGCTGCCGTGTTGGAGGAGTCGGGAGCGAGAATTTGCTGCTATATCACAATGATAAGAGAAATCCCTGGAGACAGAATGAGAGCAGACATAATGTTTTTTTTTTTTTTTTTCCAACTTCATGCTGGTAACCACTGTTAGCCATTAATTTCTGTATCTGCTGGGTAAACAGAGTCTGACTGACCGTGAGACGAATCCCACCTCCTCATCACCAGGTTCATATTTTCTTTTGTTTCCTGGAGTTAGTCCATCCCTGAAAAATCACAACTAATTACCTCCATCAGTCCAAAACAAGAAACTAGTTTGCAACACATGAATCAGAATGAGCATCTCCAGCTGTTCCTTTCTCGCTTGGCAGGGATCTCTTGTTGCCCTGATTTTGCCTTGGAAAAGAAAGATTCATACATGAGATATTTTTTTTTCCTTTTATTGAGGCTGTCGGGGGAGCCTTTAACATAGAAATAGTGCTCAACAGGGTGTGCTTACCTGTGATCGAGGGTATGAAAATGATGCCATAACCAAACATTAGTGGCTTCTGAAGTTTTCTTCAAAGTTGTATAGATATAAGAGGAAAAACTGAGAAAATAGGTGGGGGGTGGGTCTCTATAGCTCCTTGATTATTAGAGACTTAATAGAGCAGCCAGAAAAAAAAAAAAGAACAAATAGCCATGCTTGATGGGAATAAACACCTCGACTGGATAATATCTTGCGCTAATCAAGTTTCTTGGACACAACCCATCATAAAAAAAAGAAAGAAAAAAGAAAGATGCCTGCTTTTCTATGCCAAAATGTGCGTGTAGCGAGAGCCCACTGACTTGTTGCCAAGCCAGGTGAGTGTTTTCATGAAGCTGCATATATTTTCATCCTGCTCTGACGTGAAGTGATGGGGGAGAAAGGAAAAGGGAGACTGAGGGAGGAAGCAGTGCAGCGGGCAACTATGACGAGGCCCATTAACAAGGCTGGTTGTCAGTGTCAGCGGGCTCAGCTGTGGACGGTGGGCAACAGTAGTTGCAGGGGGAACATTGTTAAAAAGGAGCAGCACTGTCAGATCTGGACATTCTCCTAAAGTGTACACGGCTGAGGTCACAGGGCGCATGGTTAACACTAGCAAAGGAGAATAACAAGTCCGCCGCTTTGTACAGATTGACTCTGAAGACTGTCCCAATGTGAATATCAAACCTCCACCATGACAAATAGGCGAAGGGGGCGAGGGATGAAGGACCAGGCAGGAGTCGAGAAAAGAGGGTGGCACGAGTGAACTGATGGAAAGAGGTTGCGGGGGGGAAAAGGAGGGAGGGTGAGACAGAGGAGGGAGAGGAGGATGTCAGGCAGATGGAAGGAGGTGACAGTGCAGGGGGAGAGAGAGAGAGGAAGAGAGGAAGAAAGAGACAGAAGAAAGAGGAAGGTTTGTGTTTAATTAGCGGCCCTGGAGAGTGTCTTGGTTGAGCCAAGAAGGAACATGGGATGTCCTCTAATTGGCCCTGTTCTGTGGTGAGGGAGGGGAGGGGAGGGGGGGAGGAGGAGGAGAGGAGAGGAGACAGGCACAAGAGGGAGGAGAAGAAAAGGAGGAGGAAGGACTGGACTTTTGTCTGCTTGGCTGCACGTATGAGCGCGCTGTTGTGTGCTGTATGCATTCGTCCATGGAGATACGTGACTTTACTGTGCTCTCTTACATCTCATTTAAGCCGTCCTCACTCATTTATTAACTCCGCCATGGAGGTTGTGTTTTCACTCACGTCTGTTTGTTGTTTTGTTGGCAGGATTACACAAAAAACTACTGAACATACTTCCATCAAACCTGGATGGAGGACAGGTCTCAGCCCAGAACAGACCCCGTAAACTTCTGGGGAGGATCCGGATTAAAGGTTTGACTTTTTTTTGTCATTTTTGTCAGTTTCTCAGGGAATAATGCATGGATCTTGACAAAAGAGTCAGGCATATTTAGGTGGTTGGTTTTCTAGATTACAATTTATGTGAGGATTAATATTGGATTACATATCACCGATTTCCAGGGGACTTTGGGTTCATGGCGGAGGTATGCTCTCTACTGAGTGCCATTCTAATGTTGCATAATTAAGCTGTGGTATATACCGTGGTAAATTATGTAAATTACCGTACACTCTATTACTTGTACTGTTGCAGAATTTTATTAATTAATAGGCATTCATCAATTACAGCCCTATAGCTATTACTGTTGTTAATGTATAATGTTTAGAATCACTCTGTTGCAGACAGTTACATTGAAGAACACTGTAATACGCAGCTGGAGCTGGGAGATGGTCGGCTTTGCTTGGCTTAGCATCAGGGCTTAAAACAAACCAAAGAATAGACCATATTTACACTGCCGCCATTTTCTTCCGACATCACTTTCAGGGTGGGAAGCTTAAATGTCATACCGCTGTGTTCCCGTTAGACAGAAGCTAACATTAGCATTCAACCACTTCCAAGCTAACGTTACCGTTTGATGTTGTTACACGACACTGATAGGAAAGGCGTGAAACACACTGTGTGTAATCAAATGGTAATGTTTGCTAGGAAGTAGTTGAAACGCCTAAACATTCTGTAATAGGAGGTTGTTTTACCTAATATCACACGCCCATGTACCTCAAAGTTTTCACTATCCATTGTCAATTGTCCATTGTCAGTTTCTGACTAACCAGGCAGTTGTGATATGATCGCAATTTGTCAAATACCCCACGTTTAAACGACTTGCAGCGACGAACACAGCAGCATAACATCATCCCAGCACGCCCATCCCCAAGCATGATGTCAAAGGAAAATGGCTGCTGTATGAACATGGTCCGTAGTCAACTTTGAGTGTGATCTTGGAAGCACCGATTGTAGTGGGAACTAGCACAGAAGCAGTTTAGAGTGCTCGTGTTTACAATGTTTATTCGATATCGTCACAACTGTACAAGGTACAAGAAGCAGGAAAGAAAACCTGACGGGTCCGTAGTTGAGATCGAAAACGAAGGCCGAGTTTAAAGATGGCTGTGGTGATAACTTAGTAATCACTCACGCCAACGCGTTGACAGGCATCGAGACAATATGCTCTTGTCAAGACTAGTTTCTTTGCGTGTTGTTTTTGTACAGATAAAACAAATCAGTTTATTAGTGCATTTTTGAGGTACTGGTAAGTAGATTTTTTTTCCCCCAAGCTAATTGTTATCAGCCGTGACAACATTGGCTGTTTTCACCTTGTGAGTCTGTTTATGTGTGGTGTCCAAAGTAAATAGTGGTATAGATAGATAGATAGACAGATAGACAGATAGATAGATAGATAGACAGATAGATAGATAGATAGATAGATGAGGTATACTGTAACATGGACAGAACTAAAAAATGCATAACCTGAAATGGTACAGTCACGTATTGACGTATTTCACAGTAATGTGTGTGTTTCTTCGCTGCACAGGGTCAAGGAGAAACTTGGTTGCCATGACACGCAACAAAGAGGAGTGGAGAGAAAGCTCAGAGGATATGAATAAGGGAGCAGGAGAGATGGATGAGGGGAGTGGGGAGAGGCAGCAGAGAGACAGAGATGGATGGAGTGAGGAGTGTGGCTGTACAGGGGCACCGCTACGGAGAGAGACAATTCACAGATGCACAGAGGAGATCCGGGAGAGACTTTGGAAAAATGACAAGTCAAGAAGTTGGGGGAGGAGAGATAATGAGCAAAGACAGAGAGTGTGAGTTTGTGTGCGAGAGGGGGGAGAGACGGAGGCCTGGAGGGAGATGTGGAGGAAAAAAAAAAAAAATGGGGAAGTTTATGGAAGAGAATTTAGAGAGGAGAGGAAGAGAGGTGCCGAAATAAGGGCGATTCGGGGGAAATGGTTAGAGGAAATAACTGTGACAGAGAGAGGAACGAGAAGAAGACTCCGGCGGGAGAGGGGATCTTCCAGAAACAAATCACGGCCGGCTCAGCTCAGTTCTTCTTCATCCAGCCCCATTTAAAGACGGCGACATTATTCTAACCATAGCCCTAATCAATATGTGTGACAGCGTATTGGTGATCAATCAAAGTGCCAGGACAGAATTGATCACGCTCAGTCAAATGTGACATAAGCAAGGCCTCGCAGTCGATATGATGTTAGTGTATTCGGACCGAGACAAACACCCTGTATCTCAATTAACTGCTCATTTCGCCCACTGTATATTTTGATAAAGGGAGTCATTTATGTACACCTAAGCAGCCGCGGAGTGAAAGATGATGTGTCGGAGCAACCGCTGGCCAAAAAAAGATTAAGTTGTGTCTCATTATTGCTTTATAACTTTACCTTTCCTTTATTTAGACCTGAACAATTGCATATCGAGCCGTAATGCGCTTTTGTTTCCCGGCGTCGTATGCACAGGGGACAAAAGTAAACTGCGAGAAACAAACTGGAAGGGAATTACACAACGTGTACACTCAAAGCATTTAAGTTCAAGTGAGCATCTTACTTAAGAAACAATCAGCAGAGGAACAAATTTTTTTTTTTTTTTTTTTTTTTTTCTCTTCTTGCAAAGTTAATAACACAGCACACCACAGCAAAACAATCAGATAGCGAAGAGCCAGGAGAGGTGCCTTAATTACAGCTAGGGGCTAATTATGCTAGATTGAAGTTATGCTTGCCGCGCCGATGTCACCGCTTTAATGAGACAGAGTGGAGCGAGGGTCACGACGAAGGTGCACAAGGCAAAGGACCAAGCGTCTTCATGCCGGGGTCATGCCATATCCAGACGCAGATTTTTTTCTTTTTTCTAAATCTTCATTAAAAGCTGTAATAATTGTGCAGCCCATTGGATGTAAACGAGTCCCGAAGATCGATACCCACGACGCTCGGCTCGGTCTAATGGAGAAAAGAGTGATGGTGATACACGGTTATAACGGCGCTGCCTCGCATTAAGGATAACCCTTGCTAACCCCGCGTACCCGCTACACCAGCAATTAAACGATAATGCCTGTGGGAGAGAGGCCCGCCGCTCAAAGCACAGATGCTTCTATCACAGCTAAATGATACTCAGCCTGACCCGGGGTGTAGCTAGCCACGGCGCTCAGGGAGCACTCGGAGCTGTAATGCACCATTATGATATTGAACGTCCGATAGGCCCCCACCCGCCATACATAACCCCCCCTCTGCTCCTCCCCCCATTCGGTGCTTATCCATGGAATGGGAGAGCGGTAGCATGATTTCCAACCCTAAGGGAGGAAGCAGAATGGGTGAATTGACCAGATTACTGAGACTAATTGGTCCAATCCCGAAGAAATGGCTCATTAAGGTGTGTGAGGAGATAAAGAAGCTCGCCACTGGATGCAGAATGTGTGAAAAACACGCATGCAAACACTGTACAAAGTACACACACACACACACAAACACATATTTCATATAATTGAAAGTGTTTTTCCCTGCATGGCACAGCATGTATAAATGAGATATTTGTTAAAAAGGGTCAGGATTTTCTCACTCAGCTCTAGTAGTCTCTTGCCAAGAAGCATGTACTTGTTCAGGATCTGAGGTTTCTGCCTCCACTTGAGTTCTATCAGCACAGCAGTTCCATTAGGCAACCCTGTCTCCGAGAACACATGTTTGTATAGAATCACTTGGCAACAGCAAAAGAACGTCGTCAACAATGTAAAGTCACCTGGATTACATTTTTTATCAACAGTGAAATGTTAGTTAAAGGGTCTGGCAAGTCACCAGATGTTGATACATAACAAATATCCGCTCGCAAGATACAATTAATCTTCTCCAAGCAATTAAAGGATGACACTCCGTTAAAGTCCCTCTGCAGTCAAGGATTTGTTTTTCTTCTTCCTGCAGTTGAATGTTTGACCTTCACTTTGCAGAGTTTGACACTAGATGTTTTTTTTCTTCACATTTGTTGCTGAAAGTGTAACATTTTCTCTGAGCTTGCTGAAAATCTGATTTTAGGAGGCGGGGCTATCAGCATGATTTGTGACATCACAAATAGTCTGGAAGCCAATCCTGGTTCAATATTCAGTACACACAAGTGCAATGAGGAAACTTGAAGCCTTCAGTGTATATATACTGAGATTGACTGGAACTCAGTCCGCACATCGAGTGGAATAGCTTTAATTGAGATGTTGTGGTGGGGACACGTCTCTGTAAAGATGTGGGCACAAGAGTCTCTGATTTCACATTGTTTTGCCAGCCTGAGTCACACTTGTCTAGTTACTTTTGCATCTTTATACACTGCTGTTGCCATCGGGTTTGAATGTGTTAATTATACCTTTTCCATGTCAGACATACATTAAAGGTTTCTTGTATGCCTTGATACATCTGGAAAACCTTGCCAAAGTGCTTTTGTTATTTCAGCCTATTCATACGCACTTAGGATGCAGATGCAGATCTCTGGTGTTCAAGTCCTGTGCTTTGTACACCCGACCACCACCCTAGTCACCCCTCAAAGTCACCCTGCCTTTGAGTTTCCTTTACTTTTAGTAGTAGAAATAGTTTCGAGGTGAAAAGGAAGCCCTATTATAACTGTTGACATTTGTTCTGGCAAGAGTTTTCAGTTCTCTGTACACCACAAGCAAAATTCCATTCACCTCCAAAGAGACAGAAATCTCCGAAATTGATATCTCCAAATCTGAACTGCTATAAAACAAGAGAAGAAAATATGTTTTCCTGTAATTTTGACGGACTGACCCTTTAATGCATGAGGGTTGACATGCAGACAATAAATAATTAATCACAATGATGTTTACGGGCAGTAAAAGATGGCAACAGAGTGAAGGAAGGGTGTGTTTCCCTGTTCTGAAGGCCTCGATCGCTTCATCGCCCCCTTCACCCCACAAGCCATCCCTCCATCACAGAGTGAAAGAGGGGAACGGACAGCGTTGCCTGAAGCCACCAGAGCGGTAGAGCGAGCAGCAGAGAGAGAGAGAGAGAGAGACAAAGAGAAAAAGTGAGAAAACACAGAAGAAAGGAAAAGGCAGAGCCAGGTGTGGAGGAGAGAAAATACAGGGAGACGGAGCAAGAGAGCATGAGAGGGACGCAAATGCTACCCGGAGAAGTTGTCCTCTCCTCTGGTTCTCCTCCATCACCCTGCCTGTGTTTTTCTCCATCCCTGTGACTTTCTTCATGGCCCTTTGGCTCTGTGACCCCTGTGTCGGCTGCCATTTCTCAGCCCGGCCCTGTCACTCTGCTCCCGGCTCACACGCTAGCCCACACCGGAGGGTCGAGTGTCGTCAGCGGAGCTTGAACCTCACACCATTGTTGTAAGACAGAGCAGATCCTGTGACGGACCAAATGTGACAGTTGAGCTGCTGACCTTTGGTCCGGAGACAACAGACAGAGACCGGCAGCAGGAGCAGCTACGCCCATGCACACATGGGTCCTCCACGGAAACACAACTGAAGTAACAAACACACACACTCAGCTGCGTTATTGTCCGTGTATGAGTGTGTTTGCAATTCACTTAAGCATACAGTTTATTAAAATGTAGCGTGTGCGTTTCGTAAGAGATGGGTTCAAGTACAACGATGTAGTGTGAAATAAATGTGTGTGTACGAGCATATTGTTTCTGAAGAAATAACATTTCAAATTAAGGCGACGTGTGGAGCGTCCTCCTTTTTGTGCTTCTAATTAGTGTTGTATAAAGAACAGCGGCGCTGTGACTAAGCCAGTTTTAATTGTGCCACGTTCCAGCCCGGTGCAGGCTTGAGTGAGCAGAAAGGAAAACACACCGAATCACACACAAAATATCTGAGTGAGGAAATTAGTACATGATTAAGAGGTGTGAGAATAAACACAGTGAAGTTCGGCAAAAAATGCATCTTAACAAGTCAAGCCTTTGAGTGTGAAAACCTTTTTTACTATCGCTTTTTTCTCTACTTCTGTTACTTTTTTAATTACTTTTCATTTAACGTGCTGTACTGAGCAGTAAAATCCATATTTTGTTATAACAGAGGGATCAGAATGGTTCATATGAAATGAAATAAACAATTCCCCCCCCCCCGAAAGGAAAATGTTGTCATTGCAATAAAGAAATGGCAGTAGCAATACGGTGCTGAAGGTATTTTCCACATTTTGGGAAATATTTGATTTCTATTGCAGAGAATCTAGAAGTATGGAGCCAGATCAGGGGGAGATTAGCCGGTCCTACAACGATCCCTTATCTTAAAGATGAGTTATTAGCATGTTTTATTTTGTTTATTTGTTCCCATCCAAAAACCAAAGCGTATCTCCTAACATGCTGGGAAACACACACTGCCTAACCCTAACCCATATATTTATATAATGTATATAAATCCACATTTGGAGCCATTTTCTATTGAACAAATCATGTTTATTTACAACACCTTGTGGGTAAAATGCCCTGGTATCACACACTAGCTTACATGAAGTTTGACTATGTTTTCATCATGTTATTTCAATGTGTATACATGTAATTCACTTTGGCTAATGTTAGGGTAAAGACCCAATTTGCATATTTGGCCACAAACTGAAGAAAAAAGGCAGTGTGAGTTAGTCAAAGATGTTGCTGTTGGGTAGATATCAAAGGCGCCATCAAAGCTACACAGTACATGAAAATACAGTTATGGCTGACAAATGACAACAGAAATAAACAAGTTTGCTGATTCCACATATCTCTTCAATGACTGTTACGTGACCTCATGGTGATTCGGTGTGTGGCTACTTATCCTGGATGTCGGCGGGCAGCGAGCCAGCTACGTAGAAGAATGATTTACAAACATTTTGTCTTCACAACTCTGATTGGTCAGTTGTTTCCTGCTAACTGCTAAAATCAGGATTCACTGAAAGCGACACTGGACTTAAATGAATTGCGGAAATACGTTTTAAAATTGAGCTGGCAATTCAGAGTTCACCATAAAAGTCACATTGGGACCACCTTCCCAGAAACCATCCGAAAGTGAACGTAAACAGTCCCAAGATGAAAATGCTGTTTCTTTACTTCATTTTTGACCAACTTTATTTGTTAGTTATAAGTAAACATATGCTGTCAGTTCAGTGTTTGGTGCTTCGTCTTCCTCCGAACACACTAACTAGCTCTCGTTGTGCCGATTCCAACACGGAGGATTTGTTCACAAGCGGAACAAGGATGTGACCCCTGCTGATAGTGAGTTTACTGTGTCCTCTCAGATTTGAACCTGTCATATTTTTCACAGGTCTCTCTGTTGAGTTGTGTTTGGTACGATTTCTCATTTTCTAAGCGATAGTTATAAATACATGCATACATATAAGAATCTTTTGTTCTGGAGGGGTCACAGGGAGGATTCTCAGTCCGTCTCAAACATATTTTTCTATCATCCCGGGAAGCCCGTCGTCTCGAGCCCTGCTTTGGATAATGAAGTCATATATGTTGATTACTTCCAAGACTTTTTAGCATCATTTAAATTTTACATAAGCTAGAATAATTGTTCTGAATTAATAATAAACCCATGCACATGCACAGCGTAATTCGCATTAATAATCCATGCGCCGTGTATGAAACGAAGCTCTAGCATTTTATTAAATACATCCACCATATCGGCACTATGCTAAGACATGAGGAAGCAGCGTAAGAAGTGCGGGATTAAAAGCTCACTTCTTAACTACGGCACTTTAGCTGAGCTACCATTGGTTTTTGTAAATGTCAATTAGTTTAAATAGGTTGTGTAATCCCCGCGGAGTCGTGACACAGGTCCCTCCCGCGACGGGCCGAGCCAACACTGGCTGGAGTGAATATGGAAATTACGGGGATTGGAGGTAAAAGGTTTCTCTGTCGCAGCCGCTCCGTGTGAGTTAAGGCTGAAACGTCCCCCGAGGCATTTTCTCCCCCCTCTGGCAGTCATCGCTTCTGTTTCCATCCACTCGCTCTCCTCAGTCACTTACTATTTCTCCCCGTGCTTTTCCACTTCTTTATACCGACCACATTTCACCTTCATTGCCTCCATCTTTGAAAAAAACAAAACAAAAAAAACCCGCCCCACTTCTGAGTCTCATTCTGGGCCCTGGTTTAGTAATTGGGGCTCTTTATCTCTCTTTCAGGCGACACGCACCATCCACCTCACTTTATTTACACCCATGTGTCTCCTCCCTAATGTCTCTCTTCTTCTTCTTCTCCTTCTGGCTTGCTTTAAAGATGGCCTGCAGTCGACTCTCTTCCCTTTCTTCCCTCGCTGTCTTTAGCCCTCGGAGCTCTCTCTTTCTCCCCCTCCCTCTCCCCCCTCCCGCTCTCTTGCAGTGTTTATTTAAGCAGTTTCACAGTCGCTGCACCCTGCTCCAACTGTGTCGAACGGCAGCACCACCCTCCCCTCCCACCCCCCGCGCCATCTCTTGCGGACGCACTTTGCGTTTGTATCTCTGTATCTCACCATGCACTCCTCCTTTACTGTATCCCTCCATCCTTTCTCTCTCTTCTGCCTGGTACTCCCCGCTTCTTCTGTAGACGTTTCTGCGATTGAGAGTTGCTTTAAAGACTTCACAGCTCCCCTCTGTCATCGGAGCTTTTTAGATCTGAGAGGAGCCGGCAGCAGAAGAACTGGGCCAGATAGGACCAGGCACAGGCAAGAGAAAAATATATCTTTACACTTAGACTGTCTCAGAGACGTGTAATTGTTAAATAAAAGAAAGATCTTTCTAGGCAGCTCGTAATTATCAGAAGAGATGGATGCCCTCAATGGGCAATTTAATAACCTGGAGAGGGCAGGGACTGTCGGATCCAGCTAATGTTTGAAAAGAGCAGCGTTAAGACACTAATCCCATTCATCGCAAGTTCTATATTCATTTTTCTTGTGTTAATAATAGTCGCACAAGGACACGCGAGCACTTCAGCAGCCTCTGTCTCTTTCATCTTTTTAGCTTTAAAATGAGTTTGTAATGAAATTATAGCTATCGTATCTCAAATAGGCCTACCTGCTGAGAGTAGTTATAATTATAAGAAGATTTTCCTCCTGAAAGTGGCGGCTGCGGCCAGACACTTCCACCAGCGAGATGGGCTGATTAACAATATGTTTACTGTTCCAACGTGTGAATTTAAACGGGCTCTATGTCACACTTTGCGCCAGTCGACATGTATTAATCACTTTTTTTATTCGAACCGACTTTCATCCGTTCCACTCGGTTTCTCTATACGAGCTTGTGGATGATTTGCAAGAGTTATTTAATGCTGCTGGACTGTAGATTTCTTTGTGAGGGATTCGGGTCAAATTTTCCACGACAGTCCAAAGGCTTTATGCAGGTATTGTAGCGTTTCGTCTCAGTGTCTTAGCTTAGAAATGGAGTCCACGAACTTAAACTAACGGCCGGCTTCCAGCACTACATAAAAGTCTAACAAAGCCCCATTTAAACTTCTCCCTGCCATATTGACGCCAATGTGAAACTCAAAACTTTACATGAAAGTCTGTCTACAGGTGCGTAGGTGTTTAAGTACCAATTTGTAAGAAAGCCGATTTTTTAGTCTCAATCGTCACATACCGACGCTTTGGAGACGGCAGCTGACCTGAACCAAGGCCAAGGCTCACCAAGACTCAAAAATCTACATCCTTAACAAATTGGACATTCTGAGGCTCCAGTGGGAGCTGTGTAAAGTCAAATGAACTGCCTCGAGTGATCCCACTGTAGTCAGCGTTTGAAAACTGAAAATGAAATCTGTGGGTGTAGCCCGCTCCTCAGCGTTGCTCGAGGCTTGCAGCTCGAGGCTACGGCCTAAGAGCCAAGTTTTTGCAAAGGACGAAGAATGTGCGTAATAAAAAAAAACAAAAAAGGCGATAATGTTGGTTCTGTTGCATTGATTTGTCTGGCCGTTGCGAGTATGTAAACGTTAGCTACAGGAGGGCAACATCAGCAGAATACTACATTTTCTACTTTTACTTGCTGAGAGTTAAGAGATGAGAAGTCCGATATGGCTCCTGCATCTATTTGAATTTAAAGCAGGCAGCACATTAGCTTAACTGTGGGGGGAAACAGCTAGACTAGCTCTTTCCAAAGCTACAAAATCAGCCTACCCACACTTGAGGTGCTCACTAACATATCAACTTGTTTGCAAGACTGTGAAAAACGGTGTGAAGGCGACGCGTTACGTTTTTTGAGGGCGGTTGTGCGTCGCGCCATCTGCGTAACATCCATATTGTGCATGAAGCCCGTGAAGAACGTGCATAATATCGCTTCTTTATGCATCTTCCATCTTTTGGAAAATCTGACCTGAGTCCTCCAGTAGCATTAAACAACAACAGAAATTGTCCTTGTATAGGCGACCGAGAGAGACGAGGGAGGTCTTATTTTTCATGTTGCGCTACAATCCGCTCACATGCAGCCAAACAAAAAAGATTCATGCATGTAAATTGCTGCAAATTGCTACCTTTCAGTAAAATAAAATCACCAGCTGCATTTTAAAACATGTTTTCCAGCCTGTGCTAAGCTAAGCTAACGTGGCAGCAGGTGGTAGCATTGCATTTAATGGACAGGTACCCGACTGGTATCACTCCTCTCATCTAACTTGGCAATGCTCGGCGCTGAAAACGCCGTCAGTATTTCTGGACTTCCCCTCGCATTTTAGAGATGAAACACTCATAAATGAAAGCTATTTAGCCATTCATCCATCAGTGAGATCACATTTGTTATTGGAATTCACTAACACGAGCCTATCTACTACGGGACTCTACTGCACTACCACCCACTGCTACACACTCAAACACACACACACACACACACACACCCAAAGCCCACCCCCTACATCATTCACGGCTCCATTGACAGCTAGAACACTTTGTAGTTCTATAGAATAGGTTGTGTTCTGCGTTCCCCCTCGCTCTCAAGAATACTTTCTAGCCCTGTGAGTCAGGGGAACTGTGCCGTCGATGACAGTAATGTATTCCGGCCCTCCCCACAGGCCTCCACGGACCTGGCTCCCTTCCTCTTCTTTTCCTCCTGGGACTTCCTTGATGTTGTGGGAGCTGAGGCCTGTTGACTACCTCCCCACCCCTCCTTTTACAACGTGTTTCCTCCCCTGTCGATTCCGTCTTCCTGCCGTTATTATGGGTTAATGTCTTCTCTCCCGGACCCGGAAAAAAAAGCAGCATCGTAGAAACTGTAAGATGCGTAGAGAGAGAGAGAGAGAGAGTGCAATATAGTCTCATATCGCTGAAAATGCAGAGTACGCGCCATGGACCCCAATAATGCCGCGATTACGTTCCCCGCTCCAAAAGAATTGGATTTTTGTAACAATAGCTTGATTTGGATTATGAAAAAGTGGCACAAATTGGATGAGCCCCCTTTTTTTGTATCAGTGTGTCACATGAAGAGCTGGATAACTTTCACAGAGACACAACATTGATTAAGATTGGTGGCAAGTTTTAGGGAGCTATAATGTGGCTGGGTTTATAAAATTACAAACAAGTGAATTAAGAAGGCACTCTGTAATCCAGAGTTTTCCCGCATCCTTCAACTCAAATCTCTGCACCCTTCTCTTCCGTATCTCAGTGTCAAGCTGCGTTCTCTTTGTCTGTTTCTAGTCATTTCATCCACTTGCTTTTTTTTTTTTTGCGCAGAGCTCTCTTTCATTGAAACATTTCATAATGTTGCTTTAAGAAAAGTTCTGGAGACCAAACTTTAAAGCCTGTAAACAATAGACCGAAAAATACAGCCGTCACTCCTCAAGGTTGTGCTAAACTCAGTTCACAAACAGTTTGGACTTTGAAAAGAGCGACGACTTCATTGTGTCTGACATTTTTAAGGCAGTTACTGTCAAATGTGAGCGCAGATTTGGCCGCTATCTGCAATGCGTATTAGATTTGTACTCGACAGCTAGAAGCTGCAGATGCCGGTAACCGGGAGATGGAGATAAGAGAGATGTGACATTCTCACATTTTAGACCACTTCATTGTGGCTCCACCAGATTTTCTTTCACACCAGTCTTTTCAGCTCCACACATGGGAAATGAATTGATTGATTCACTTGGGGAAAATGCTCAAAAGATACTTTTTTCTTTGTCACACAACTCGATGGACATGCAGACAACTCTGGTTGAGGTAAATTATTATAGATCTTCTATAGATAAAGATATATAGAAACATATGCCACTCTAAAACCAAAATAGTTCCTTCTTCCTGGTTGACAATTGTTTCTTTTGGTTTTTAATTTCAGCCACAGCTGTAACATTAGAAAATGTATAGCTAAATATGGTGGTATGACCCATCTGCCGTTTGCGCTGGGCTTGTTTCATGCACTGTAAAGCTTTGCTCATGTCTTTGAACAACCATATCTACCCAGCACTGACATCCCATTGCTGGTCAGACCGCTGCTAGTTTTGGGTAAACTCTCTGATAGTGTTTTTATGAATATGGGCTCTGTGGAACTTCTGTGTTGTGCCATGTCATTTATTATTTATTTTATTAAACGTTAGCTACCGCTGCTCTCCGTTGGCAGAGAGTGGAGAGAGGCACTGAGACGAGGCACTAGAGAATGCGCATTGAACATAGAACAGTCTCATCCATCCTCCAACCTGTTGCGTTAAACAAATTGTCCTCAGGCTCATATAGGCAACCCAGAGAGACGGGGAAGGTTTCACTGTTCGTGTCATGTTACCATCCGCTCGCATATGGGCGATAAAAAAGTGATTAATACATGTAAATTGCTTCAAATTGTTACGTAGGGCCCCTTTAAATGATTAAACATGCATTTTAGATGAGATAGAGCAGTGCACACTCAAAACATTCTGTCCAAAAGGGTCCGATTAATATTAAACATGTTTCATATTTATGATTTAAGATCTTGATGATTACATCGGAACATTCTGAGCAGGACCACAACAAACTAAAGTGACAGGTACCCCGGGGCCCCCTGACGGTAAACAATCTAGCCCTTGATGCTAACTTTAGCTAGCATTTTACTGTTAAGAGGCTGTGAATCTCACCTCCAGTTCTCGTTGAAAAATACAAAGCCCATGGAGAGGGATCTCATGAGGTGCGATAACCTTATCCGTAGTGTGTGATGCAGTATTATTATAAAATCTTGTATTGTGTGCATGTTTAGGATCAGAGAGAAGGAAATCTGTGGAGTTTCTCGTGTGACACAACCATTTTCAAGTCCTGTAGTAGTGTGAGCCCAATTTCAGTCTGTGAAGCCACGCCCCCATTACTGCACAGAGCGGTGTTCGCTGTTTATTCAAAATGTATAAAAGCGTGTTCAAATGGCACCAGATTCAACACTGCACGTCCATGGGTCCTCAGCAACAAACCTGCCAAGTGTCAAATAGATGAGAAGAACAGTTCTCGAGATATGTGAATTACAGACAGACAGACATGGATTCCTTTCTTCATAATTGACTAGATGAGGTGTTTTCACTGTGAAATAACAAACGAAAATAAGAAAATTGAATTGTATGTAAGCTTCACGATTCTCCGTAACCAATTGAAAACAAACGCTGTGATTGTTTCTGTAGCTGCTGAAGTCGCCACCATTTATCTGTACTGAACGTCGCCATGGTTACGGACCTTAATCACAACTAAGGCATTATTCATTGGTTAGGGGAGCTGATTGAGTTTACCTGTTGACACACGCAGTGAACTACTCATTTCTTTCTGCTCCGCTGTGCCCCGCAAATTGAAATTCACTCTCATTACCAGATAGCTTGTCAATCTCAAACAGCGAAGGTGTGGATGTAGCCACAGATGCACAGCGGGGGGCGGGAAGGGGGACCCGGGAGGAAAAACAAAAAAGAAAACAAACACTGTATCACGTTGGAGATTTTTTTTGAAACAAATCTGTATAATCTTTTGCCAGCCAGTCATGATGTCGAGCATGTCTGCCGTGACACGATCGGCAACCAACGATTTGTAATACAAGCATGCACGGAGACCGGCGGCGATCCGAGCCGCTAGCTGTAGGCGTGGATGCACCCAGATGGCCCGTGTGTGTGTGTGTGTCCACCTTAAACAAAGAATAAATGTTTGCATGGACGGAGAGGCATCAGAGTAATGCTGGTGTCTTTTTTTCCTCCCCTCTTCCTATATTTTCTATCTAACAGTATCTCTGTTTGTGTTCTTGTGGTGCCTGCCGTGTCCCCTAAACTGAATGATCACATTGACGCACAGATAAACAGATACACATATACACGGGCTGCAACACGCAGACTCCAAATTGTTAACAAACTAATGCCCGCGGCGGTAAGAACACGCACACACACAGAGACACAATCAGACACACACCTACAGGGAAACTCCAGTCAGCTCTTGGTATCTTCGGTAAATCTGTTTTGCACAAGTTGAATTTGGCAGTGCACTTCCTCCACTGCGAGTAACACTCAAACTAATGAGTTCATCTCCTCCACTCCTCCTTTCTCTCCCCCCGTCTTCCACATTTGTGCTCTTGTTTCTCGCCCTTCCTCTCCCTCAGTCGTGCCCTCTGCCTCGATCCGTCTCTCCCGTGCACTCTCCGCCCTTTTCGTCTCCCTTGCTAGTCTTCGCTGTTTTCTCTTTCTCTTCAGCGCCCGCGTGGACACCCTCTCTCTTCACCTGCACAGATGGTTTCGGCGGCTCCTCTGAGTCTTAATTATTCCTTCAATTACTGTGGGAAAATGTGCAATTAAAGTGGACGGTTATTCTGTGCCGCGTGGCTCCGTATTTATTAGGGTTACAACCGGATTTCGGGGGCTGGGGAGGATTTTTCGGAGAGCTCCGCGCCATCTTTTCTGTCACCTTTTCGGCAGGCGTGAGGGACATCTTGTGGGAATTTGCACAGTTTTTACTTCCCTAATCTTTTTCTCTGTAGGGATCCCCACTAATGGATGAAATAGTAATGTGAGCATATGGTCCATAAACAATTAGGACGCCACGCTACAGTATATCATATATCTTCCTGGATTGGATTTAGTGCTGAAATAGGAAACTGCATTCAGAATCTCTGTAATGGCATTGATCTGTTTTCTTGATGTGCCAATCCTACTCGGGGCTCGCTGCGCTCATTGCCAGCTTCACGGCAACCCGCAGAGAGCATTTCCCTGGGAATGAGTTTGTCAAATCACAAACTGTGGCGCAACCAAACACTTATGTGCTGCGTTAATCCGTTGGAGTACTGTTCTAACCTAGCCTTTGGGTCGGCGCCTCTCCCTCCGCTCTTCATTACGAGGCCTTAATCCTGACAGCGACACTTCATACGCGGGAGGGCAGCGAGAAGACGGACGAACGACAGGAGACCCGGAAAAACCCTGAAGTAAACACGGGCAGCTGCTACGGGTGGGTGAAGCTGACGGACGGAGCAGTGCGAGGGGGGAGAGGGAGGGACCTATATGCCGATCAGTACACAAAGTGTGACCAGCAGTCGTACGATCTGGATCTGTACCCAGCGCGCGCGCGAGAGAGAAGCACATTCGGAGAGAAAAAGGGGAAGATGTGAAGGGGATGCTTGGCTGAAGAGGAGAAAAGACTCCAGAAGGGGAAGCTGAATAAAAAAGGAGGGAAGTGGGTGGAAAGGGAAGAAAGAGAAGGAATACGAGTGAAAGATTAATAGGGAGAAGACGGAGATGGAGGACGGTGGTGGGGCAGAGTGAGGGGCCCGTGGCGCCACTCTAAGTCATTCTAACCAATGAGGGCCTGGGATGCTGAGAAGGCTTGTTCACAGCAGGCAGCTGCTAGCACATCATTTTGAAACCTCGCTCACATCCTTCTCCCCCCCACACACACATGTCTTTTCCTGCTCCCCTGCTTCCTTTTTTGCTTAGACTGCACGTCACTTTTATTACAATTGTTTATTTTAATCATTTTGCTGTTGATTTGTGGCTTACTTACGGAGCGGCTGCCTCGGCTTGAAAGCGAGATCATGGTGGGAGTAAGTTGGATGAAAAAAAAAAAAAAAAAAGGTTAATTGAAATTATAAAATAACATCTCTCCTCCTCCTCCTCTTCCTTTTCTCTCCATCTGTAGACTGGCAGTGGATGCACAACCTCTTCCTCCCGCTCATTATTGAAAAGATGTGAAGGAAGCCGAGAATATACACAACACGGTTTCGTGAATACATTTCGCTATCTCGAAGGAATATCGACTTTTTAAGCCTTTACAAGTTAAGGGAACGTTGAAAAAAACAAAACGGGCCTATCTGGCGAGCGCATATTTACCATCGCGCAGACATTTCCTCTAGTCTTTTGGTGCCAACTTCAGTCTCATCACGCTGATTGACAGGCTGACGGGAGCCACACTGTGTCGGCTGACTGTGGTGTCGAACATTAAGTCCATACTGTCACTCCATTGAAGTTCAATGGCGGCGAACGGAGGAGGGGGGAGAACGCATCGCGCCACACTGATAATTCGCGGCTAATGGGAAGCAAGAAGAAAACAACAGGGGACCTTATCAGCCGCGTGATGTAATGTTTACCGGCTTTTTAATTAATTATGAAAATTAGCCAACGCGGTAGGCACACTGAGAAGTGAAATCAGATCTTTACGCTTATCGCGGCCTCGCAGCACTCACAGCGCGCCACTTTGAATGACATCTCGCGCAGGAAAAAAGAAACGCACGGCCTCACACGCCGTCCCTCCCCGAGCCCACACACACACACACACACACCTGTACACATTATTTAAAAAAAGCATCTGCGAACACACACTCACACACACACACGTGCACACAGAGGCTTAGAAAGTTCACAGATTGACATTAATGTATGCAAACACAAAAAAAAAAACACACAATGCACCAAGAAAAACAAACAAACAAACAAAAAAATTGCTATTGATTGGATTTGGTTG
The DNA here is from genome assembly GCF_900880675.1 of Sparus aurata. Classification (NCBI taxonomy): domain Eukaryota; kingdom Metazoa; phylum Chordata; class Actinopteri; order Spariformes; family Sparidae; genus Sparus; species Sparus aurata. Next base: position 11,851,816 of record NC_044189.1, on the reverse strand, counting down.
AGTAAAATTAGATTTTGCCCTTTGATCCTTGAATGATGGCAGAGCGCGCCTCATTAAATCCATCTGTCAAAAAAAAACAAAAAACGGACCGCTAAAAATGCGAGCTCGCCTGATCTATATTTGTATGCATTGATCTGGGAAAAAAAAAAAAATGGTGAGCAAAATTATGCACAGAGGAGAAAAAAACTAACACGCAATTACTCCCATTGGCTGACATGACATTTCTGTTATTCGAAAAAGCGCATTTTGTTTTGTCGTGTCTCCGATCAGCGATCAGTTGCCTCAGTGTTTAGCCTTCAGGGAGAGTTTTTTCCTTTTTGTTTTCTGGTGGAGGCGAGTGTTCACAGGCGGCTGAGAATATGTGGGCTGTGGTAGTATCGCTGGCATCGCGTCATTGTTTTCAGTCTGTAGCGTATATCATTAACTGTGCGGCGCCGTGGCATGCGCGTGTGGGGGGGGGGGAATCTCCTCCTCTGTCAGGTCTTGATTACTCATCACACAAAGTTGGTCCCTGCAGGATGGAGATGGGCAACAGGCAGAATCCAATATTGCACCTTGGAAGACAACCCGCTCCTGTCATCTCCAGTCGGATTAGGGAACAGGATATTTAAAAAAAAAAATTGAGAGACACAGAGAGAGAGATAGAGAGAGAGAGAGAGAAAAGCCGGGCTGCCAAGTTTCCACCTCGTCCTTTTTCCAATTGGGTTTGTGTGTCGAGATGTAAAAAAAACGTGCACAAGACAGGAGGCTCTGTAACTTCAGATCAAAGTAGGGGAGCCAAGAGGTATCTGCAGGGAGAGGCAGGATTAGCTGGATTAGCCCAAAACTCACCAGCGATACAGGACTGGGCACTGCCGAGCAGGCAGGCTGGCAGCTGGAACCGTGTGCAGGGAGCCAGATGATCCGGGCCCAGCATTGTCTCGGTGAAACATTGCTCAGGACTGAGGTTAGCCGCACCTACCACTCGCCTCCTTCCCCGCGTTTGTTTATCGAGGATAAAACGGACAAGCTTTTGCTGTCAGGTGCAATGAATTCTAGTTCGGGCCTCGTGAGTGGGTCTCTCACCTCCTTTCCTTTTGGAGAATTTCCTGTTTTTCTGCATCAGTGCGGCTGATGGAGCGTTATGTGTTTGCATTGCTCGACCGGGCGGTTCGGGTTTTCGCGAAGAGGCACTGCTATTAATCACCGAATTATTAGGGATTTTCTTTTAGGTTGAATAACAAATGAATAAATAAGGAAGCATAAGCATAAAGCAGTCATTTATTTGGATGGTCGGCCTTGTGAGACCGCATTAATGACATGCTGTCACTGCACCCCACGCTCCTCTGATTTAACACAATGTTTTCCTCTTTGGATGTGTTTTTTTTTTTTACTTCTCCTCTATGCATTATGTATAGATTTTACACTGGATTTTACGCTGCAGATGCTTTGTTGCAGTCATAATCCCCACAAGTCCTCTCTGGCAGCATGTGTGCTGCACACTGCTGAATTTAAGCACTATATATCTATATGCATCTCGTGTGATACGGCCCTGGCACTCATTTCTCCGCGTGTTGCCTCAAGGGTTCCCGGCAGAATAGATTTCCTGTACTGTATCTATAACGGAAATCACACAAGAGAGAGAAGAAGGAAGGAACAAAACAGAGGAAGCGAGGGAGCGAAAAAAGGGGAAGGCGAGCGGTGAAAAGATGGGAGGAGAGCCAAAGTGGGGAAGCGAGAAGAGGGAGAGGGATGTGGAGTGGTGTGTTATTAGGCACGTTGGTGTCACATTACAGCACAGCGGAGTTGGTAAAGTGGCGAGATAACTCTCACCTGAGGCCATGTGCCGCTGCCTTCACTCACAAGGACGGTCATGCGGCGAGACTAATGCCTCTGTGCCCACTTCTGCCACTGTGCTCGCATATGTTTGCGTGTTGCCGCATGTGAGTGTGTTGGTCTACATGTGTGTGACAGATATATTTCGTTACTGTGCTGTGTAGATTGTTCAGGGATCTGTATCTTTTCATTTCTCTTTTATTTCTACATTTTCAACACAAATATCCCCACTTTCTACTCCTTATGCTCGTTACTTGAATCTGAATGAATCGGAACGAGAAATGCCTTTATTAGTCACAGGATCCAAAGGACTGTTCAATATACCAATAAACAATAATGATAAAAAGTTAAGAAGAAGAGCTACAGCAGAAATAGAAATAGAATCGTATACACGTAATATGTTCGATAGTATGTGATTGCATCTGGATTTTCTTATTTTCTTTATTTCTTTTCCGTGCTCGAGGCAAATACTGTGTGTATGTGACGTCCTGAGACTCTTTGCGGTGCATTGACGAGCAGCTCGGACAACAAATCCTACTGATTCTACCTTTGAGTTCAGTCGTCTTTATATTATATTGTTATCAGCAGGTCGCTTGTTTGATTCCCCTGGTCTGTGTCCTTGGGCAACCCCAAACTGCTCCTCACGTGCTGGTCGGCACCTTGCATGTCAGCCACCTCCATCAGTGTATAAATGTATGTATGAATCACTGTAAGTCGCTTTGGACAAAAGCGTCTGCTGAATGCCCTTCATGTAATTATTGCTATGACATGAGGTTCAGTTAGCTTTGCACAGAAATGTCCTTTAGAGGAATACTTTTCATTTTTATACTGTGAGTATACTTCGGAGCCTGTAAGGAATCAGTACTCTGTACTTAAATATATGTGCTTTTGCCACCTCTGGTATGTGAATAAGTGTAGCGTGTGTCGAGGAGCAGAGCTACAAAAGGAGCTGCTCCTGTAAGCCGGCCTCAGCTGGTCTGTAGAAGCCATGGAGCGGCTGTGATTAATTCTCCGGTCTGCATCGCGTCCAAGGAGTCAAGCATGTACTGTTATTTATCTGCTCCCTGGTCGGTCCCTGGGAGGGCTCCCTCTTGGTCCCCGGTGACACCGTGGGCTTGCACGAGACCGCGGTCTTATTGTTGTTCACCGCCGTCTTATCTGCAGTCGTGTCAGGAAAGAAAAAAAGGGGGGCGAGGACGGAGGTGGAGGAAGGAAATTGGCAGCAAGAAGGGCCGCCGGAGCGTTTTCAGTCCAGCTTTGCTAGAAGAGATTGCAAGTAAAGGGATACTGTAAAAGTCCTGGTCAATTGAGACAGTCATACATTTGAATGTAGATTAAAAATTTTCTCTTGCCTCTCGTCTGAGCGTCTGGGATGACAACTCGTTGAAACGCACTCCAGATATAGCACCCCGCCGCAGCGTGTCAGGGGTGGCGTATGTAGATGTCACACAGACTTATTATGGAGATTTACCGGTGGTCGCGCATATAATCCCCCCCCTCATGCCTCTCGTGGTGTATTACATGATCTGTGGATGTAGTATATGTGAGTGTGTGTGTGTGTGTGCGTGTGCGTAGGGAGACAAAGGCACAGGGAAGGAGAAAGGAGACATACAGTAATAGAGGACGGCTGTTTGTTACAGTACATTAGAAAACATTACGGCTCGCTTAGCAGAGCCTCGATGATGAAAGAACAACACCGGCAGGAAGGCAACGCACACACGCACATTTGCACAAGCACACCCAGTAATCACTGTGTGCAATCACACAGCTAAAGGGTAATTGCACATAGTATGAAAGTGCCACGGCTCGGTGCGGTATGTGAAGCACGTACTGGTACAGGAAAAATGACCTCTACGTTCCGTGTTCGGTCTCACCTTTTTTTGTCTTCGCTCTGCCGACATTATCACCTGCCCACTGTAGTAAAAGGCGGGCTGTAACTGCTTGTGATTTTACACAGCGAGGCTCAGAAGCACCCTGGAAGCTGCTCACAGTAAAAAAAAAAAAAAAGGAAAGGATTGAATCACTCCCCCAGCAGGGTTAAAAAAAAAAAACTACAGACCTATCGCAGCCTCACGGAGCCCCGGGGAACACGACCTGCTTTTTCTGCTTGTGTTAAAAGATGTTGCTCATTTTTTTTACTTTTTTTTTTTTTTTTCAAAGTCGAGGATTTTCGTCCTCTTCAAACAACCTTTGAGTCAGTTTTGTACATTTTAATTCCTGATGCTGGTGTTCTCCTTCCCTGCGCCTCTTTTTATTGTAATACCTACCCTGATTCTGGCGGTGCTAGTAAATGGTTGGCCCAGTTTGCCCCCCTCCTCCTCCCCCGCGCTCCCGCTAGTGAAATTACCACTCGGTTACTATAGAGACGTGTTTATAAATGCAGTTTATGTCCCCCTTTCTGCCCTTTTTCTCTCGCTGCGTTTACCTCCTCATTTTCCACACCTATCGTCCCCTCTTCTCCTTCCAAAAATGACATCTTCTTCCTTTTCCCCCCTCTTCCCGTCTGTCTGTCTCGCCGCTTTCTCCTTCATCTTGTCCCTTTCCGCCCGCTTCTTCTTGCCCTTTTTTTCTCTCCTTTCTCTTTGTCGAAATCTCATTATTTTGTTAATTTCGTCGCCAGCCGCTGTCAACGTGACTTGATATGCAAGTCTCATAGCGTCGAATTAATACCTAATTTACCCAAACAACTCGAACGGGGCTCCATTCAAACAGCCTCCCCAATCTAGGTGTTTACAATACCGCAGGGCCTCCATCTTTGTCTGGAACTTAAGTAAGTGTGCGGCTCTTCTTTAAGATAATGCGTTTGTGTGTGGGTATGTCCCGTATATCATTGTTTGCACAGCGCCCTTCTACCTTTGTGACCAGAGAGGTAATGTAAAGGAAATAAAAGCTGTGGGCTGTCTTTTCTGTACCCTCATGAAAGTCTAATGGAGGGCTGATTCATGCGCCGCATCTCGCCAAGAAGACAATGGACGTATAGGCGTATTTACACCACTCAAAGCAAAGTGCTGCTGAGGCTTCAGTTTTACTCCTACTGGGTTCAGGTGTGGAGGGGAGCTAATGCACAACAAAGGGTTACGCTTGATGCAATTATGTAATCTACCTCCACTATCTCGGAGCGAGACACTTATCGGCGGCTTGATTTATTCCACGAATTCGGGAGAGGTCGTTTAAAAACGCATCTACCGGTCTTGTAGTTGGGCGGCCGCGGTTAAGTCATCATGTGGGTTTGACTTTACCACTTCAGAAACTTCACCCGTGCCAAATTCAACAAAGAACTAAACTCCACTGAGAGGACGGCCACTCCATTCTTTTGTGGATGCTCTATTATCTTCATATATGTACGTTTTTGTGATCGACGGATCAAGAAACGGTACGGTCCACTTAAGGATTGTCTGAAATTGTACTGAAAGATTCTTACGGGTGTGAATACAGGACGTATAGATTGCGATATTTAAGATTACAGATAAGTATGATTTGTAAATGTTTTGAACCCCATGAACTCTTTTGTTTTCATCTCTTTTGCGGTCCAAGTCAAAGTCACCTGATCCCTTCCGCGAAGGTCCCTCTTCTCTGCAGCCCGGGGAGTGTGCAGCAGCGAACAAGCTGGCAGCCTCCTTCTGCTGCCCGTCCGTCCAGCTTGTAATAACACTTTCATTCTGGCAGCGTCGCAGCGTGTCAATCTGGCTCCATTATGTGCAGAAGGTAAAGCAAACTGAGCCCCATGTCACCTTTAATACATCGAAAGCAAAGAAAAGTGCGAAGACTCCACTCTCGTCTGTTTACTTATGGCAATGTGGGTTTTTGATTTTGAATGTTTCATGAGTTGCTTCTTGATGAGGCATCGTTAAAAAAAAAAAAAGCGCCTCATGGTCGTTTCTGCCTTCCTCCCACGAGACTTTTCTGTTTTGCAGTAAACTCGCCTCTTCCCCTTATTTTGTTTTCACAGGTATGTGTTACTGGGGGAACCAATTGTGAGGCAGGAAAAGGATGAATTCCTCCGCTCAGTCACTCCATCAAACGCAACGTGTTACGCGACTGCGTTACATTCTGGTTTATTTACACGACTGTGGTGAGAGCCTGCTGGTTTGCAGCGTTTTTCTAGTGTATGCAGAAACATTTCTGCTATCCAACTCGAGTGCCGTGGCGCCACAAATCATCTCGCTGTGATTTTATGCCAATTATGTCCGGCCATATATCTGCAGCCATAAGAAAAGCGTACCGACAACTTCCATCATAGGCCTGGCATTATAGGGAACAAATTCAACAGAGATATATAAGTCGGTTTGAGAAGGATATAGCCGCGTGTGCGTGGGCGGATATACGTCTGATTATGTCTGTCTGTTTGTGTATCCGCCTGCATCTTGTCCCCGGTTTTGTCTGTCTTGTCACTGCACCTCCATTCCGACGAGCTGTGCTGGCACGGCGGGAAAAAAAAAAGCCCGGCTGGTTAGATTATACCGTACAAGACAGTGGGACGCGCTGCCATGACATCGATGACACGACGCGTGTCACCCCTCCGCTGTTTCTCTGCCATTTAGCGGCGAAGCGCTCTGTGTGGGGGCCCACTCTGTATATTTCTCTCCTTCCCCCTTCTTTCAGCGGGATGTGATGAGGTGCAGTAATATATAAGAAATGACTTGGTGGCAACTCATCTAATATGATTTGTGTTGGAGCTCATAAAACCTCGCCAAGCGTAACTTTAAAAGAATGAAATGGAAGGGGCCATGTTGATTCGGCTCCCTGTGTCGCATTGCAGGGATCGTAAATGTGTTTAGAGCCGAGCCACGGGACGAGGACTTTTCCTGCGAAATTTCTTTCAGCGCTAATGACAAACACATCACTTCATCCTAAAAATGGAAAAAAAGTGTACGACGTGTGTCATCCGGCATCCGCTTCCATGACAAAGACCTCCACCTGGGTGACTACTCCTTCACTGTGTCATCCTGTGAGAAGAAGCAGTGGGGCGTCTGATCCCCCCTGCAAAATAAATAATAAACACATTTAATTAAAATGAAAACGCGCCGCATTTCCGCGTTAATCCTAATTTATTCGCCTTAATTGAGCCTCCGCTCGCTTTGCCAGTGGTTGGCAGAAGTGTTAATAAATAAGCCATTGTCTCAGATGCCACGGAGCATTTAGCTGAGCAAATCCTAATATACTGTAGCACTTCACCTGCCTAATCAGCAGGAGGGAAAAACTACTCAATGTCACAAAATTCCATATGCAGCATCACACGCCGCCGACACGCTGCTGCACGTATGCGAACGCACGCTCGAGCAACACCCCGGCAATCCTCCCACAATAATTACATCCTTTTCATATTGGAGACCCACCCCAACATTAATTATAACAGTATAATGCAATCACAGACGACTGTGTGTCGTATAATGTGCTGTGATAATATTTCCCGGCTCGTTTATCTCTCTCAGCCCCCCCCAGCGTTTGGTGTGTGGCCGGACAATCGATCTGTTTGTCCCCGCGCGTCTCCTCCTGCTCTGTGTGCTGCTTATTAGTGTCATTTGGTAAAGAGGATATCTTTGTGACGCCCTCCTTTGCTCTTCGTCTTTCCCTCTTTTTTTCTTCTTCTTTTCTTTAAAGCTAGTTCTCCTTCTCTCCGGGCTAGAATAATCTTTTTTTTTTTCCTACCCAAATCGAGGATTTAATTGCGAGTTAAAAGTCTTCTTACGAGTCTTTCATTGTTCTTGAACCATGCTCCTTTTTGTCTGTCATCGAACCAGCATGGAAGTCAACTCTCTCTCTCTCTCTCTGTCTCTCACTGCCTCTTCCGCCTGCGTCTCTCTTTCTCATTAGCGAACGTTTTCCCTTCATTACCCTAATGTCACAATTTTGTCTCTTTCTTCTTCGTTTTAGGAAAGTGTAATTGGGCCTGTGCGTGCTGGTGATTGTCGACTCTGCCTGCCGCATGTAAAATCAGCGAGAGTGAAATTTCACCCTGGGCGTATTTTCACCATTCTCTTAACCTCCCTGTTGGCGTCCCTGGTCTCCTGTTGAGAGACAATGAATAATTTTTGGGGGGGAGAGTGCTGAATTCAGAGAGCATGAAAGAAAAAAAGGTTGAACGTGGGGGCAGAATTGTCCTGCTGAATGTTTTTTTCCAATCTGACCGCTGACGGGCCGGCGCGGTGTTACGCTTCACGCATTCGAGGCGGTGTTTATTCGGAGCATCTGATCGGAGTCCATGTGTTTTTCTAGGGGCGTCGCGGATATCTGGTGGTATATATATCAAGTGGCGTGGTCCTCTTTCCATGTGGCTCCGGGCGAAGCATCTGCACACATCTGCAGAGTGCAGAGTATCCCCCGTTGCCTCGTTATCTTCTCCAGAGCTGCTTAGTGATTTATTTACCTGCTCACCGAATGCCGCTCAGGCAAAAAGGACGGGGGGGGGGGGGATGGTTGAGGACAGGTGAAGAGGGACAGAGGAGGAGGGGAGAGAAAGAGGGTGATAAGCGAGAAAGAGCGCTCAGGCGATGATAACATGCTGATGATGAAAGGGGGCAGGTGGAAAGACACATTCGGTCGTCGTTTACAGACTGACAGAGGCAATGAAGGGCGAGAGGAGCGAGGGGGGGAAATGAAAGCTACATGGCGGAGATTCAGTAAAGCTCATTGTGCCCCCTCGCGCGCCCGCTCTGAGTTCTAATCATGACATTTTTGGTCTGAGGAAAATAAAATCCATGCAAACCCCCGAGTACGCCACTTCACATTAGTCCGGACCCTGTCAGCCGTTCAGAGACAGCCGAGGGACACCAGGCGGTGGGAGAGGGGAGGGGAGTCAGTCAGCGACAACTGAAGAATTTCAGTATTTTCAAGCGCAGACACACAAAGATGCGATCTGTGCTCCGAACGTAAACAGAACCCTAAATGTTAACGACACCCCGCGAGCAAAACTCACCGCCCTATCAGTCTGAAATGATTTGACAAGTGTTTTAATGCTGGGAAACAACACAATCTTAATTATTAATACTTCCCGGGGCTGTTTAAGGCGTGTTTACATCAGTAAATTTTGGTAATCATTGGTGTAAAATGATTCCATAGTCTCGAGGATGATCGACTGACAAACACACTAATTATCCGGGAAAAACTCTTTAATTATGTATCGGAAGTTGGCTGGAGCAGTAATAAAAAGACAGAAGCGGGCCTTAAGTATTCAAGTTTATTGTTCGGAAGGTGTAAATGTACGGTTGGTTCTCAGAGCCCCGGAAACACTTGGTTACTAATCTTATAGTATATCTCCACAACATGAAATATTCACAGCTTCATAAACACCACTCAGAGTTAATAACACTTTAAAACTCAGCTTATCTGCTACATCAGGACTCTGTGCGTGTAGTTTGATCAGATTTGATTGACAGCGACACCAAAACCCACCAGCTGTCATCGTTTTGTATTTCAAAAAGGCTGAATTCTGATTGGTGCACAGGTAAACGATTTAATTAATTAATTTCTCAGGTTTATGGCGGTTTAAGTGATAAAAGCAGATGCTACATGGAGAAGAAGAAGACCAGTGCATTTGTAGTAGCGGGTTTTCATTTCATCGTAGAGATGTAGGTTTATTGTTCAACAGAAACTATACAACCAAATCATCAAAGTAAACGACACGAGATGTAGCTCACGCTTTTGCTGGCTGACACTCTCAACTGCAGGGCAGGAGCTGTATGTTCCACCGCCGACAACACCCACATCCATGTGTTTGTCCAACAGCTGTGCTGTGCTTAGAAATCAGTGCTGTGAACCTACGAGAAGATGTTGAGTGTTCTCTTCAGTCAGCTGAGATTGAGCCGGAAAGAGGGGTTAAGGCCCCGACACACCAGGCCGATGTCGGCTCTTTGGCATCGTCAGAGCCGTAAGTGAGTGTCGCTGCGGTGTGTCTCGCACCCGCGGCACTGGGTGAGCCCCTGTCTGCATCTTTTCGCCGGCTTGTCGGTGAGAGAAGTCTCTCTGATGGCTCTTCAGGTAAGTGGATCAGTAAACAAAACAGAAACAGGGGAAAACAAATGGAAGCCTGTTGCCCTGGTGCTCATGATTTCACCCATTTAGTGCGGTTTCTCCTTATTTTTCTCCTCTGCAACTTGTATCCGAAATACTGTTGATTAGAAGTGATTAGAAGTTGATTATTAGCGAGAATGGTGTCAAAAAATGCTGCTTAATCATAACAAATGTTTATTCGATCAGCAGAGGGTTATTGCCTTTCACACAGGCACAGAACCTACAAACCTGAGGCCACCAGCTGTAGCCTTTGCGGTGTGTTCAAGCACAGATTTGACCGAGACACAGGGGACATTGTAGCTCACTGAGCGGTTTTATACGAAGCTTAATGGTATTTTACTATCTTTATTAAAAACTTGCAAAAGTATCGTTGTGTCAATCATGGCACAGTTCCAACAGGATTGGACGTTTATTTTTCTCCTGCTACTCACCACTGTATAGATATCTTCAGAAATAAAGTTCCGCGAGGCAAACTGGAGGTGGCGTGACTCCGCCACTTCAGTTGCGTGACGTCATACATCTGTAAATATATCTGTATGCACTGTCTGCACTGTATTAGCATTCACCTTGTGCGATGACGGTGAGTAGGTGAGTCTGGAAAATGCCCAAATGGGTCGATACAAATGTCAAACTACCAGCATCATATCCGACTTAAAAGTTTCTCTCGACGTTGTGAGACCATCATTGTTTTGATTTTTGATCCATGAATTAGTTTTTTGTTGGTCTGTTAGGTCCATGCCACGTTCTAATTTTCTATCAACAAACCTGTAACAAGGCACCGCAGCTACCTCCCTAACCATTACATCTCTATAGCGAGCAGATGGGTTGGCAGCGAGTGCAGGCTTGCCAAGGTCAACCCCGGGGTACTCAGAGATATCGGCGCCTGCGAGGCAGCACTTTTATCCACAGCCAAGACTCACGCTGCTCCCTGGAGCTCTGCCTCTCCTCCCCATGCCACCCCCTCTGTCCCCTCTGGATCTGCAGGCTTAGCTAACTCAACCGTGTAAGCACATCTCCCCCACCGCTGGAACCAGACTCCGTGGGGGCCCTCGCTTGCTTTGCCACACAGCACGCACCAGGCACGCACCGCCAGTCTCACTGGAAGCCAGACAGACGTTCATGGAGAAATCCCCCCGCAACCACCCTCCTGTGCACTCAGCCCTTTCCCAACCCAGCATGCTGGTTTTACTCCAGAGGTTCAGTGCCAGTCATGTCACAGCAGAGCCCTAAATCGTCCGGGGGTCTGAGATCCAGCTACCACATTCCACTGATTTCTGTCTTGCTGCAGTTCGGGGGGTGAGGGGGGGGGGGGAAGAAGGCCTTGTTCAGACCAATCAGGGTTTTTTGGAGCTAGAGTGCTAAATGACCCTCTTAATGTCACTGGGGAGAAAAATGGGCAATCTCTCAATTTGGCATGAGCAGGTCAGTGGCAGCAAGGCGAGGACTTGATAGAGTGTGGAGGTTTAAAGCGGCAGGAAACCTGGTGACCTTTCCCTGTTTTCTGACGCGCTGACTCGATTGCCCTTTTGAAAATGCTAATACCAAATGGTTCTCCACAAAACAGGTCCTCCGAGGGGGCCCTCGGCGTGCCGAATAAAAAGGTGGGGGACGACCACGAGCGGTTTGTATTCAGAGGGCACTGTGTCAAGTTTAGGGGTTCACGCTCTGTGTAATGTGCGACTTGGCTGCATTCATTTCGGAGTGTGTTTCTTGTTTTTTCACGGCAGAACAACTTTTCGGCAAACATCCGAGTAAGTTCAAACAGCCAATTTAGTTCATGCAAGAAACATAACGGTCTTGCTCTCTCAAGATTTCAACATCTGAGAGGGTTATTTCGAATTTCATGGAACTGTTACGAAACCACCGAAAGCCTGCGGTTTATGATAAAGCATTCCTTCCTCTCCTCGCAGCACCTGGCCCAACCTCGCACTCGGCACGTAGCCGTTTAGTTTCTTGAGCTCTGCAAAGAAAAAGAAAAAAAACACATAAAGAGCAACTTAATTACTTGAGATTTTATTCATTCAACGGGCCACAGAGGTGTGCAGAAGGCAATGGAAGGCATAATTATCTTAATGGAAGACTGAGATGATGCCCTTTGTAACACAAGCACCTCTTAACAGACAAATCAATAGCGCACCACGGCTGTGCCCTCAGCCCTGGAGTGGATCACCTCCATCTCCACTATCGAGCACTGATGATCATAATAAGCTGCTTTGATGCAATTCACATCACCGCAAATAATGAGGCATCCTCAATCTAGAGAACGGCATTAGATTTCCCATCTCTCCCTTCGTCGCTCTCTCTCCCTCGCTCTCCTGGGGAAAGTTCAACGTTAATGCAACCAAACAAGTTTCTCTTCGATCCTCTCCAGGGTTTCAGTTCCCACCCAGGCATTTACTTTTTCGCCTCGTCTCGGTCCCTTCCCTGAAAGTGCGAGTGACATTTCTCAGATGATTAATTAACATCTGGAAAAAACCCATCATGTTGGGGGAAACTCAATCTGGCAGCCAGACGGGGAAAAAAAAGAACAATAGAGTCTGATGACCACCCCGGCACAATAATGCCCTCGTCGATTCGCAGCTCGTCTGAGAGCGCAGGAGAGGAAACGAGCAGGACACATTCATCCTTTCCAAGATGGCCGCCACACATTTGTGTTTATCCGGCTTAAAAGCAGATGTTGCTCCACGAGGATTGCGTAACCCCACGCGCCACCACGTCAGCTGTGTGTCACTGTGCTGTGTACAAGTAACACTGATTGCTTGGCTCATTACTCCTCCTCCTCCTCCTCCTCACTGGACTGCTGACTAACATCACTCCTCTGAGACGCTGCACTTGGCCTTTGTACAAGTGCTTACAGCAGAGCGGACTGTGAGGCTTGCTGAAAAAGCTCTCTGAGCATCAGCTGATCCCCCTGTGGCTCGTACTGATGTTCACCAAAAAAAAAAAAAAAAAGGAGCCAGGGCGCTTTGGGAGAAGCCGGAACAAGTGGGATCTAAATAGAGGCCGATGCTGCTTCGTGACTCCCAGTTGGGAATGCTGTCGTATAGGGTCACTGTCTGACATCTGATCGGGAGCAGACCTCCTAACTTGTCGACAGTGTGTGCTGGTGGTTGACCCGTCTGTATGGACAAATCTGGCAGTTGATTTCAAGTGATGGCATCAGTGAACTGCACACATTTACACTGACAGTAGAATCAGAGATGGTTTGACATTTTATTTGTATTATCAGGGACGCTTTGGCAATATTGTTCTCCTGAAATTATTGCCATTAAAGTATATTGAATTCAATATTAGCAGTCGCCCCTTCTGACAGCTGAGACGGTCAGCTTTTAGTCTCAGCTGCGAGATGTATGTTGGCAGGGGGTCTGCCATGTTTCACATACTCTCTTAGCTTTAAGTGTGTGGAAACGCAATCTCATATCTGTTGTCCTCAGCTTACGGAGCCATTACCTTGTTCGCTAATGGTAGCTATAGCTGCAGCAAAGTATAGCAAGCAACGAGCAGCAGTTATTATCAGTCTGGTGATACGCTGCCCACTATTTACCTCCAGATTCTGGCCATATTTTACAAATGACACCTTTTAGCTAAAAAAACCAAAACAAACAAACCTTAAAATGATCAAACTCCTCAATTTTATTCAATAAAGTCTTCAAGAAATACATGATTTGATAGAAATTGGTAACATGATAATGTAAAAGAATTCACAAAATTCAAAAGATGCTATGCAGGTTGTGGCTTATAGTCTTGTTAGAGCGGCTGACAACAGTATAGAAGAGAAAGAGACATCTTACACCTATACCTAGACTGAACGTTTTTATTTGAATGGCATTTGATGACTATAATTTCAACATGTGACAACTTCTAAAGGATGTCTTGGACAGGCTTCCTGGCAGCAGAGCTTGACGCTGTGATGGCGGCCTGTCTACTTTCGCCGACAACCCGGATCTGTCCGCAGCAATGAATGAAAGGCATCGAAAATGTTTCATTTTAGCCAAGCCATTGACCATCTGTTCTCGCTGTCACTCCCTCTGTCACGTAGATACAAGCACTGAATTAAAAAAGCCCACACACACACACACGCGTGCGCTCACATACATCCAAATCAGCCACATGCCAGACAGAACCGCAATTATTCAAACAGCTAATTAGGTCAGTCAGCTCCTTCGGCCCCGCAGGAGGAGGGTTGTGCAAGATGGTCAGGCCTGACATAGTGACCTCATGACGGCTTTCCTTGGCATCGGTAGCTGGGATTGGTCCAAAGCCAAAGGGATGAGTGACCCGAGCATCAGTTGGACTCATGATTGAAATCCTGAGCATCAAGTACAGGCCTTCTGGGCGTTCTGCCATGTGTCGCTGTGATACTGTACTCCACGGATATGAGACAACCAGGAGAAAGTCTTTTTCAACAGTTGGACAGGGTTTCATGTTTCACTCAGAAGCCAAACCCCTTGAATGAACAAGCAATTTGATTTTGGGGGGATAAACACGGACCATTCACATGCATCTGTGCAGGAATTGTCTTACTTAAATTGTATTTGCAAATAATTCCTAGCTTTGCAGTGCCAGATGGAGTCGACAACGTGGTGCAGTACGACAAGGAGAGAGGCGAAATGATTACAAAGGAGAGTACAGTGTGAATGTTTTCAGAGCTTCAACATCTACGGTTCCAAGCCAGCTGGGCAAACTCCATCTGCTGAGGAGGACTGTGAAACGGTCAAAAGCTCTGGGACAAAAGAGGATGTGTTGGAGTTGAGATCGGTTCTTCAAACAAGTATTCTAAGAGGTTTAAATGTCTTTTTTTCTGCTTTCCTGTCCTGGTACACTTGTCTGTGAGTCCACAAGTTTCCAAAAAAGGAGATCAAGGTTTGCTACACACACTTATCCGTGTTTATTTGACTTGGAGCCATTTCTGAGCGTTTAATCGCACTAAAATGGAAGTTTATTATGAAGTTTATTTGGAGGCTGCGCTGCCTGATTTGGGTTGAGTTGGAGTTTCGACTTGAGTCACACTTCCAGAATCTCTGCAACAGATGTGACAAGTGAAAATTAGCATGACTGTCTGAGTGACCACAGTTGTGAAAATAAGTCCCAAATCTCTTCAGCCCTCACGCAACGCCTTGGATTCATCTTGCAACTCCTTTGTGGGCTCCACAGCGGGCAGCGGTGGAGGAAGAATTCATATTATCACAGTACTTATACGACACTGTAAAAATACTCCATTACAAGTAAATTGTAGGCTCAATGTTACTTAAAGTACAAAAGCAGAGAATGTACTGACAGTAATAAAAGCAATGCAGAAAAACGATCCGGGTGAATGTATCTAGAATATCTAGTGACGTTAAGGTCATTTTGAACTTTTGCTGTTATTGTCAACTATTTTGTTTATCTGATTTTTTATCTGTGTTGTTCATGGAACATCATAATTAATGTTGCTTCACCATCATTTAAACTGGTCAACTGGGCTTTCTGTGTGATGTCATAGTTTAGAGAATCGGGCGGAAAACTAACATGCTAGGACAAAGTGATGTCGTGAGAGGTTCTATTTTAACCCAAAGCAAGTTTTCCAAGATCTAAGTATGTTTGATTCCTTCGCCCAAGAATTATAGCTCCCTAAACCAACAAAACAGCACTGGAACTTCACTGAAACGGAAAATACTACCATGTTCCTAATGGGATACAAACCCAGCAACAACAGCTTGATGTCAGAGTGGACTTTTTTATCAAGATACATGCATTATCCCCTGAGAAATAATGACAAAAAATGTCGTAGAGAGCCCTCTCCAGCAATGTTCAAAAAAGTGAGAAAAAAATTCCTGGATCCGTCCTTTAATGTGTACACTAAAGTTGACGGGGTGAGACCTGTCACCCATCCAAGTTCTGTGGAAATCCGTTTGGTAGTTTTTCTATAATCCTGTGAAAACACAACTTCCTTGGCCGACGTACATAAACAGTTTGAACTGACATGTTCACAGCATGTGGAGGTTTAACGAAGGAAGTCGGGTGGCGCAGTATAACAGGATGCCGTTATGATATTAAGGCTGAGCTACAGGGACTTGTTGCATGCGGACCATTTGGTGAGCGGCAGCAGGCTGCAGCTCTGACATGTCTATGAGTAATAGCCTTTTAACAGGTTGGTATACTGTAAATCACACGGCATTTTTCCTCTCTCCGCCTGGGAATGTATATATAAATACCCGAGGCATTAGGTGTCAGCTGGAAGAATATTGGACCTACTGTGCCATCATCATCCTCCATAATCAGCTTGTCTTCCTCCTCATCTTATTCAAAAGAAATCTGTGCCCCAACGTGCAGCCATAATCCAGCGGCTGTGGTTTTTTTTTAATGTCCCTTCCAGAGAGTGCGCGCGGGGAAAGGTTGATGTCCGCGCCAGGACTTGCTCTGGTAGCGATCGTGACATTTCTCCGTCTCCCTCAGGGCTTTGCTTCACCCCCTCGCCCCCCTCTGCTCCCTCCCCCGCCTTCCTCAGAACACCCTCTCATCCAAAATGCTCCAATTCCTCGGGAGCAATATCTTCTGCTCGCAGAGAAAAAGGTCACATGCTCCATTATTTCAAAGTGAACTTTCGACCTAACATTTACAGAGGAGACGAAAAATAGCCGTCGATGTGAGGACGCAGTGGGTTTTTAGTGTGGCTGTATATATATATATTTATTTTTTTGGGGGGGGGGGATCAAGGATGGATGGATGAGGTGAGCGGAGACAGCGTGTGAGGATTATCATTGTTTGACAGCTATGACTCTATAACAAGGGATAACAAGGCTAAGAGCTGTAAGTGTCCACACGTTGATCCGAGCCTTACAGCAACATGTACTGTACAAGCTAAAATGGCATATTGCAGGCCGTTTACATGCTAATAATAACTGTTCTCACTGTGCATTATGGAGCGTGTACACGCAGGATGCTGCCAGCCCCCGAGGCTCGCATGGCAGCGACTAAACTCTGCCTTTTGACTCTGATTCACACTGCCAGTCAATCCTCTCCGCCACTGCAGCTCTGCCTCCATAGCTTCTCATTAGAGCTGTGGGCAAAGCACAGTGATGAGATGCAAAGTGAAATCTTTTGCCGTTCAGAGTGTGTCATTAAGTGAGCGCAGAGACTACGAGAGGGGAAGCTGTGTTTACCGGTGACGCCCACCTCGCAGCCAATTACTGATCATTAAAGCATTTCGGCGACGCTACCTTTTACTTAACAGCAGTTGACAGCCCGGATGTTCAGAGAGGAAGAAACAGCAGGGAAACAATCCTTTATGAATACATTGAGATTCTTACTTAATTGCTGGCTGAATCGATGCTCCGACCTGTGGTCAGTCTGCTGATTCGAGCCTGGTTATTGACTCAGCTGCTGTTTGTTGGTGCTGGTACAACACCAATCCTCTGGGCTTCACAAGAACAGAAACAACTTTTTAAACAGTGTAAAATCACCTCCTCTTGGATCCCTTGCTATTCTTTTTTTACCTTTGTTGGCCCTCAGCATGCTGTCAGGTTTGTCGATATTTGTTTATGCTTGTGCTTATATTATTATATCGCAGCGCAAGGGCTCATGTAGTCATTTTATAATGCTTAGTGTTCCATAACCACATGAATCGCCAAATTTCCCAGACACAGCCGCATTGATTTGTAGTCATGAAGTCATGAAGAAGCAGGATTTTTTCCTCATTTCTATCTATCTATCTATCTATCTATCTATCTATCTATCTATCTATCTATCTATCATGTTTTATCTACCCTAAAGGTAATGGGTCACATGGGACACTGGAAGCTCTTTGACAGGTTTGTCAGAGTTTGAGAGTAGTGGATTTAACGGCGACATATTCTGCTCATTATGCTCAAAAACACATCAGTTTTCTTATACAGTCTGGTGCTGCATCACTGTATTCTCCTCCTGCCTGAAACACGCTGTTTTAACTCCTGTCTATTTAAGGCCCCTCCTCCTGAATACCCAATCTGCTCTGATTGGTCATCTCACACGCGCCTGAGCCAGCACCGCTAACGGCGACAGAGCATCTGCGCTAAATCAGTTCTCACGAGCCTAAGCCATTAATTATGCAAATATGTGACACGGTGACGCAGTGTGATGTCAAGAAGTCACGGAATTAAAGGTGAGACTACTGACGAGGTGTTTCAGGAGCCGTGTTTTCTGTGGGAGAGAGGAGCTTCTCTTGGCGCGGACTTTGGAATGGAAAGCAACAATATTAGTCAGGTTATATACAGTTAACGTACTCACTTATTAATTCATGAACCTGTGTTAGTTTGACAGTCTGTGCTGTATATTGGCAGCATATTACAGACACTTTCTTCATCACAGATCAAACCACATTTTAATTGACTTCATTCATTAATTCACTGCGTTGCACCTGTTTCTATCCATAATTCAGTATTCTCTAAGCTTTTCTGATTTGTTCTGTGACTCAAAGATCAACACTTTAATTCTCTTTTATGATCATGTGTCTTTCACCGGAGCCTCTCTTCCCACCTTTATTTGCATAATATTAAATCGTACTGGATATTTGCATATAATATCAAAACAAGAAAAAGATTAGAGCTTCAACTGTCTACGTTTCCCGATGTGTTGTGAAAGCTCCTCGCAGTTTTTACAGAGTGAACATTTCCAGCGCAGTTACAACTTTCACAGTAAAAAAAAAAAAAGAATTCACTTCAGTGTTGCGTTGTACTGAGAACACGAGTGTTCGGCTTCCTAAAGGTTTTGTGCAGTGGAATATGTTTCTCTTCCCCCGTAACAGTCATGCTAATAATTTCTCCTCTTTTTTGTTTGCTCATCAGACACATGCTGCTCGGCTCTTGTTTTCCCTCTCCACTCCTCAATATTTCATGCCATTGAGAGTGCATCTATTCTCGGCGTTTCCCCGTGCCCCACCACCTACCGACTGTCAAAACATAATTTTCTATCATTCGACACCCCTCCACCTCCTTAACCCTCTCAGTGCCTTCAAAGTAGAGGCCATCATGTGCATTAGGCTGACCGTAGTTGTGCTAAATGAGCTATTTTGTTCACCCTCTGAGCCACATTTAGGTTCAGTTAATCCAAAAACATCAAAACATCGTTTAACATGACATGTTTGCTGTTTGGCTTCGAGTGAGCCTGCGCTACTTGCCCAGGGCAGCAGAGGGTGAAAACTGTGTAATCTAATCTCGTAGATGACATTAGATGAGATTTGATACACACGCTCGAGGGCAACGTATTTTAGATTAAAAGTGTTTTGGATTGCTGAATTTATGAATACCAAAAGTGTCTGCAGCCTATAGAGAAATTACCATCTACCACACTTTGGTACTTTTCACTTTAAGAAAGCATTTTAAACATGCCAAATTTTATGTGATTTAAACCAAGTGATTCATTCATCAGTTCTTGGAATCAATCACATTAACATAAAACTTGCCAGTGCGAACTCAGGACACAGTCTCTTTAAGTTACAGTGTATTCCATCTATACATTGGCACCATGAAGTGCTTGTCAGTGTTCGACCCTCCAATTCAGACAACATATAAATGTAACTGGCAATTTCTGTTTCTTTTCAACAATTGTGAGGTATGAAAGAAAGAAAGAAAGCATGTTTTGAACATCTCTGTCAAGCTCTCTTCTTATTCTTTCTCCACACTGTTACTTCCACCTCGTCCTTTTTGTGCGATCGCACTTGGATATCCAGGTTTGGACAAAAAAATGAGAAACCATGTTGGGGTTCGACTTTTGGATTTGGTCGCGTCAACTGACAGTTTGCTTTCAAGTTCTTTCAGTTCATAAGTGATGGTCCTACTGTCTGTGTTGGGCCTGAGTTTTGTTATTTACGTGACAGTGCTGTGAATGCACCACAGAGGCTCTTTGTTACTTTCTTGGTGGCAAATATTCATTCAGCTCACAATAACTGCATGGGGCTCGGGTTGAGTTGGGATGTTAGGAAAACAGAACAGCTGTCGAGTTCAGGTTTGGGTTCAGCCATTATGTTGTCAGTCAGTCAGGTTTGAACAGAAAAATGCTGCCCGAGCTGAACTCTAATGTACGATGGCGAACCTTTCACCGAGCGTTGCGGATTAGAACAGCTCATCTCGTTCCCTCAGACACCAACGGACAACTTGTCCTACTATCTAAATATTTTTAGACAAACCTCTACCTTAAACCTCAGTAAAAGAGGGTATGGAAACTTTCGAACCATTCTTTTGATAAATCTCACACTGGTGATATCACATTCATGCTTGCTCACACACGAAGGCCCAATCCTTCTAACGTACGTTGTTATTGCTGATTTGTGCACGGCAGTCCTACATTTTGATGTTTTTCAATGCTGCATGTCCCCCTTTTGATGGCTTATGACACCCAAATTCTAACACAAGTCCAGCAGTGGAATTGTTACACTTGGCTAGGAGCAGAGGATGCTAATGTTAGCCTATAAACCGCCGCTAGTGGCCAGGTAATGAAGCAGTCTTCTTTTTTATTTGGTGACTTTGTTAAAACGTGAAGTTGAGTAGGAATTGCTAGCATCAGTGCTTTTCTATCTCTGTCAGATTGATGGCAAATGGCTTTGTGTAAAAACCAGGATCACAATAATGCAAGAAATATCACCAAAACTGAAAATAGCATATTTTGAAGGTATTTCCACCTTTTAACTCTGTTCTGAGGGCAGGGAGGAATTTGCAACACAAACATAAATTGGAGATGGAAAGTATTTTAGGCAGGTCAAGTCAACTCAAGCAGAGTTTTTGTGTATTCTTGTATAACATGCGGTGGCTTTACAGGCCAACCAACCAACGGACTGTGCAGCCAACTGTATTGTGATCATTTCTCTGCTTGTTTCTCAAGCCTTCATATATTCACATTTACTTTATTAAGAAGTATTACACCCCTAATCCATGCCAACTTACTCCTGACATTATTCTGCCATTTCATTTCATTTATTCCCCTGAACATATTGTCCTCTCAGTTCATCTCCTTGCTCCTCCAGCCCTCTGTCCTTTAACGGCCATTTACCAACACATCACTCCCTTCCCCAAAGGCTCAGCCCTCATCCCGGCATCCATTTCCCGGCGCTCCCTTTTCATCACGGCCCGACGCTGAGGAACATTGTCCTTGATTGCTTGGCAGATGCCATTATCCTGGGCTTATATCTTCACAATCACATTAGCCATTTGCACAGCTGGGTACTTACTGAAGCGAGGCAGGTTAAGCACCACACTCGAGGGGACAAAACGATGGAGGCCCACCTGGAGCTTAGGCCAGGACTCTCCTCAGCACCATGCCATTACTGAAAACACTGTTGGCCTTTCTTCCATTTAGCTAATGCTCCCATGTCTCCCTCACCATCTTCCCTCCCCTACACTTCTTGATTTCTCAGTTTATACTTTAGTCTCCTTTGACTCTACCTGCCCCTTGATTCCTACACTGTAATTTCTTCCCACCACCAACCTCGTGCCATCCATGCCCGAAGGCTTCCTGTAATTCGTCCTCCCACACTCTAACTTTTTTGTCCCTCACTTTTTTTATAAACCGCCCCACTTACTGGGGTCAAGGCAAAATGCAGATTCAAACCAAATGAAAAAAGTAAGGATAGGAGGAAGAAGACGGTTGGTATTGAGCACCATCAGCAGGCCGGAGATTCATCTTTAAACACTCTTCGGCACAATTCTATTTCCAATTTTTACCTCTACGCCTTTATTTCCAAGTGCCCCTTTGCCTCTCAGAACAGAGTTAAATCTCACCTATATGAAATTGGGCAAGCTTTAGGTCTCTGCCTAGTGTGCCTGATACTTGTCATGGGCGTCTGATGCAATAAAATGGGAGAAACGCAACATTGAAATACGTCAAAATGTGGGAGACTGTCATGCACAAATCAGCTACAGCAATGTAATGTCAGCGAGGTAGCTTGCTACCGAAACACCAGCAAATTAGTGTTGATTCTTTTGCGCTTGTTATGAAGAAATGACCATAACGACACCTCGCCCCTTGGCGTGAAATCGCAAAACGGAGGGGTAGGGTCAGGGGGTGTATTTGGACTGGTGCTCCTGCTCAGAGGTGCTTATTTGTCTGTGCCTTCGAGTTGTTGTTATTTTTTGTCACAGCTGCTATATATTTAAAGTTTGACATTTCACTTGATTAACTGATTAATCAAATAAATCGCTGTTTACCCACACTGCCACTGGACGTTAAACTCAATCGAGACAACCTAATTTTAATCCATTAACGATAAAGCCGAGATTACTCTGAAATGAGACGTAGGGGGATGAGGAACAGATGGGTGTGGGAAATTAGAGACAGATAGAAGCCGGGAGGGAGACTGAAGAAGTCCCAATGAGGAAGAAACCAACACACTCTCGACTTGGGATATTGCTTACTACGTGAATGAAGTTGGTAGGAGAATCAATATCAAGTCAGCAAGGACGCATGAAAGTGTTGAGGCTGATTGATGATAACAAATTATCTGAATAATCAATATGCCCATAGCTGCTGTTCATGAATTAATCACAGAGTCAGAGTCAGGGTAACGGGTTAGGCTGCGCCGATGTCTATTGCAAAATACAAACCTGTGCAGCTGCAGACGCTGCAGGAGGCAGAACGCATTCACAAACAGTGCATTACATGTTGGAAAGTCGAAAGACCAAATGTGCTCAATAACTTAGGCCGCTGTGAAGCTCCAGTCAGGCGCGTGTGTTCAGAATACACACTCATACACACAAAGCACGTCATAAATATGCATTTGTGCCTCTGCTGGTTCAGATGAGTCCAGGAAACATATTAAATGTCACTCCTTATATTTCCATCTCACTTTTATTGCCGCTGCGTTGTCGACGAACACGACGGGAAGCGAGAGATGATCAGTTTATGAAGAAATGTGAGTATATGCTCCTGATATGCAGCACTTTCCTCCTGAGCATGAGGCGACAAAAGGATGACTAATGTGAGAGTGGATGGAGGAGAGTGATCCAGTGGAGCCGCACAGATAGGTGGTGGGACAGAGAGAGGGAGAGTTGGATGGGGGGGGGAAGAAGTGATGGTACTTGCTCTTTCATCCGCCCCTTTACTCCAGTCGCCACGGCAACATGCCTGGAGGACACTCAAGAGAGGCGTCATCACTGACAAAAACAACAGAGAGGCAGAGAGTGAGTGAGAGCGAACGAGAGCAAACTAGACAGACAGTGTGTATGAATGAGAGCTGAGAGAGGAAGTAGGCAGCAGATCTACAACTCGACCCCGAACGCAAGTCACTCAGTAGGGAGGCAGAGTAAAGAACAATTTATAAAATAAAGCTGAGGACCAGATAAAAAAAAAAAAAAACTAAACAAAGTTCAAACCAAGAAAAGCAAAGAATAAATCAAAAGGCAAAGCAGAACCTAGGAAAAACACAAGGAATTTAAGACAGAAACAAACCGTGGTAGAAAAGGACACAAAGACATGGGAACAGGCTCGGGGGAACTAAACAGACAAACTGACAAAAACAGGAGAGAGCACACAGACTATATACACAAGGGCTGATTAACTAACAGGACACAGGTGAACACAGGGAGGCAACAAACCACACAAAGGCAGGAAATGAAAGCAAAACATGACACACAAGGGCAGAACTTTTAATTTTAAAAATCCAAAACATAAAAATGGTTCCACATCGCTTGTCCAGCGCAATCCAAGTCTGTGGAAGCCCCAAGACCCAAATCTGATTATATACGACGTTATTTACACCCTCAACATGTGGCTGTGCTTGTGCACCCACTTAAGACAAGGTGCTCGCTAATGCTGTTGGCTTTCAACCTACTCCGGCTGTTTCCCCTCCTCGCTCAAAGAAGTGTGAGTTTGACCTTCAGTGACTCGGCTAAGAAGTGTAATGAACGTTCATTCATCACTGGAGGTCACTCAGATTAATGTTTGGGTTGCTCGGCTAAAGTTTCACCAACAGCGACTGCGAGCATGTAAGCGGGTGTGAAAATCACTGATATCCCCTCCAAAAAGGACACTATTATGAGATATGAAATTGGCAGAGTTAATCAAACCGAGGCTAATGCTTAATATTTGGAATTAACTGAGCCATTAATACTGCGGGCTGCCGTTAGGATAGATAGAGTGGTTAAACCACCACCGGCGAAATTAAACAGGTTAATTAAAGTCTCAAATTTTCATACACTCCCCCCTCGGATTGTATTTCACCGCTAAACACACACATTGATGCACACATACACACACAAACACACACACACACACACACACACACATAATTACTCACACGTGTGTTATTACTTTACGTGTGATGGCCTTCCACCGGCCTTATTAATTTTCTAATATTAATATGAATCCTTATTCTCACCATCACTCCTGTTGAGAAGTGAAACCAAAATAACCTCATATCTCCAAATCTTTTTTCCTACACAGAAAAAAAGAAATCTTTCTTTTTTTCTTTTTTTTTTTTAATAAAGGCAGCAAACAAAATAAAAAACTATAAATCCCATCACAGTTACACCATTTCAGACCAAAAGCAGTGTGCATATGCAGGTTTTCGAGTAAAACCACTGAAACCCACAACAACACTGTCGGGGGATTGACTTCTTTCCCTTTTCCCTGCTTTATTTCTGACAAGTCAAATCTGACTTCACAAAGGTGCCAGATAACACAACTGTAGTAAGCAGCATCAAGGCCAGTGAAATATAGATATATATATATGTATATTGCAACTATTTGTTTTCTCTTTTTTTTTCCAGAGATCATAATTCAGGAAAATTAGTTTGAAAAAGCTGCCTAAATATTAAATTCCCAGTGCACTAGTGTCATTGTAGACGATAAGGTTTATTGAAGGGTCACTGCAAAAATGTTTGGAATTTGGCCGATATGTCTATATTACATATTTTTCACACACTGAGTATCGGTGGGGCACCAGCTGTGGTGGTTACTTTTTAAATCTTTTACTTCAGTCTCTCTTTTAAACTCAGCGTCGACTGATTGATGTTCAAGTGCTGCTTAAATGGGCACAAAGTTTTTAATCACCAATTTGAATGTGATTGCAACAAAAAAGTGCAGAAAATCAGCAAGAGTCATTAAATACCCTGGTGCAAAGTTATTTGACCCTGGAATTAATGGTGATTGTTCCTTTTTCCACTGAAGACAAAAGCCAGATGTCAGTGGGGTTTTTTGTCCAGTGTGAAAGGGCTATTACAGTCAGGCATAGGTGCCACCAATGGGGGCTCATGAGGCTTAAGTCCCAATTATTTTACTAATCATCAGTGACTTTCCTTATACTTAACCCAGACCATCGCTCATATGAATTTATGTGCATTGTGTGTCTAAGTAACTGTGGACTGGAGACTGACTATGAAAGTCAGGCGGCAGAAGAACTGTCTTTAACAGGCAGAAACCTCAGAGCAGAACTGGACTCAGTGGGCTGAGGACATAGAAACCTGAAGAAAGTCCCAGAGAGCTGAACAGTGGTCCGTTTCTAGTTCGGCCGGGTGATTTCGCTGGGAGGGAAGGCAGACTACGCGTTGAATCCTCAAAAATAGCTTGCAGGCTTCCACGATCCCTCGTGTAGTCTGATCCCACAATTAGTAGGCGCTTTCCGTCATCATGTTGATTTTTCTTCTAATTTGAAACCCATTTGTAAATCAAACAGCTTCCATTTTTCTGGTTGTTGACAGGAATTTGAAAAGTGTGCTTGTAATTAACCATGATGATGATTCATTGTGTGATAATGAGTGCTTTCACAGCCAGCGAGGAGTTTAGTCTTTTAGCATGTTCCCAGCTTAAAGGAAAAGTTCACACGAAAATGAGAATTTACAGGCGTAACAAGCGTTACGTAAGGGATAATGTATAGAACGGTGGTCATTATCGGGAAAATAAGTCCCGACAGGATGAACCGGACCACGACGCTTATTACATGGTTATTTGCCAACACGAAAAAAAACTTGACACAGTTTGTCTTTTTACAATCTATTTGTTACTGTTCATAGTGTTTTTCACCAGAGAAATATAATTCGCCAAACCAACGCCGTTTCACTTCTCTGTCTTCGCTGCTTTCCTGTCTTTTTCTTTTCTTGACCGGTGAGGACAACTCAAATGTTAAAGTAAATGTGAAACCGATCCATACTAGTGGCCTAGGAGTACATTGTTCCTGATATGAAGTAAACTACAGATCAGCTGACGTTGCTTAGCGACCGAAGACGCTGGGGTAATAACTGACCGGAATACTTGTGGAGCAAAGATTTTAGAGCGCGGAGTGCTACAAAATACGTGAATCAGAGGCAAAAAGGCCACTTTCCTTGATGACGGTCAAATATGCTTAGCAGTGGTCAATTATACGAAAATAATTGACCGCCGAACGTTGGGAAGCCCCATTCAAGTTAATGGAGCATTCTACAGCATTAAGAGCTGTGTAATAAATAAATACATTTTCATATGTAAATTATAGAATATATACACTCCAGGCAGTCAGCAGGCATACAGTTGCTACTGCTGTAGTGGCGTTATTTTAGATCACACTACTTTGCTCAGCATGACCTGCCCTACTCTGTCTCTGATCAACTACATCCTGCCCCTTTATGTAATATATGTAGGCTACAACTCTCACCAAAGATTGAAAAGAGGAGAGATGCCTCACTCCGTAGCTAAAATGGAGCATTTATTTTGATCTTCAATGCTTTTTTTCTATTGTTTTAATTTAGAGAATAACATCTTATAACATCATCATCTTATACACAAAGACAAACACACACACACACACACACACACACACACACACACACACACAGTGCTTGTTTTGAGGGGGGCGGGGCATCATAGGAGATGGACATGTGAGCGCATCTCCTCCATCAGAGGGCGGGCTTGTAGTGTTGTGTGCGCAGCGTGTGGCTGCTGCTGCTGCTGGTGGTGGTGATGATGATGATGATGATGGTGATGATGATGATGATGATGATGATGAGAGGAGCGGCAGATACACAAACCTTTCAGCGAAGATCCGGACAAACAAACACCGACCTCCGCTGTCACTTGTGAATGTGGTAGCCTCTGTTGCCTTATTATCATTCGCTCCTGTCTTGTGATCACCGAACACGTGAAGGAGCGTACTGGAAAAGTGCGCACCAGAAAAAAAAGAGAAGAAGTCCAGAACAGATTTGACACAAGTGGTGAGGTGTCCACATGGCTCTCGTCGCAATGGGATTTGAGTTGAGGAACACGTAAGCAGCGAGAAGTCAGCCGGGTCGAGCCTGTCGTTTAGGTAACTGGGAACTTGAGAGAAAAAAAAAGAAGAGAAAAAAACAGAAGAAGGGATGTTGTGAACGACGCGTCGCCTGGGACAGACGGAGCGGGGACGCGTAAAGGAAAAAGAGGGGATCCAGGGCTGGACGAGCAGCGGACGGAGGGGGATTATGGCTCTCGCAACGTTTTCTCTCAGCCTCGTCACGCTGGCGCTCGCAAACTTGCACCTGTCGAGAGCCAGCGACCGGCATGCGGTGTACTGGAACAGCTCCAACATAGAGTGAGTGTCCTCTCCGCACACCTCCGTGTGTTTTTTTTTTAAAAACTTGTGTCGCTCTTTTTGTTGGCGATGGCGCACCTGCGCTGGCAACTTGTTTACAAGACGGCGGTCCCCCTCTGCAGTGGCGCGCTCCTTTTGTTTATGACACAACAACTGATGTACATTAAAATAAGATCACCGTCCTCGCGGTTTTTATGATATGAGTGTCTGAAATGTGTTTAGAAAAAAAAAAAAGATGTGTTTTAAGCTCTCTGTTTATTAAGCTGGAGTACAGTAACGCACCTCCGCAGGGGAAAGTGTTTCTTCAGTGCTCCTCTGTGCGCGCTGCTGCATGCAGAGTGCTCGCTATATAAATATTTGATTTCTACCCCACATTTAATCCATCCACTGCATCTCAACAATGACTCGTTTAAGCAGACGGTCTTTTCATTAACCCCGCTCTCTCTCAGTTATTTTAATGTTTGTCACTCAAAGCTCAAACTTCCATTAATCTGCCTGGGCACACACACACACACACACACACACACACACACGCACGCACGCACACGCACACTGTTGTATTCCTGAGCCTGTCCTCGGACTTCGATTCCTTCTCCTACAACAGTCAGCTTGCTTACCTCAGGTAAGCTTCCCCAGGCTCTCATATCTATCTCTACCTGCGAGCCATAAAGCCGGCTTGCTGTGGGGCAGAGAGAGATCGATGTGGATTCTACTGCCTTTGTCTTCTCATTAGCCGACAGTGAATCCATCTTTCTCACATTCTTTTATCTCCTCTCCTCACACAACCCCCCCCCCCCCCCCCCCCCCCCCCCTACACACACACTCCTCCTCCTCCTCCTCCTCCTCCTCCCTCCTATCTGTGTTCCTCCTCTGTCCATTTGTATTCACCTCAGACGCGGGTCTCTCCTATCGCCTCTCTCTATCTCATACTTGGTTATTTTCTCCCCTCTCTTTATTTTTTCTGCTGTGTCTCACCAGCCCGGCCTGTCCCCCTCAATCCCCCCCCCCCTTTTTTTCCCTCTTCTCTGTTCAGCATCTCATCACCGCCCCCCCATCTGCTCCTCGGTCCCTCAGTCACCTCCCAGGCACTCTCAGCTGAGGGTGCGCATACAGTAGATGATTAGAATCAGAAAAAAAAACTGTATGGAAGTTACTCGATTTGCATGTGGCGTCGGGGCAATTCAAATATTTGAACGCCAAGCAGCGAGAGAACGGCGATAAACGTCTGATGGAAACAGTCGAGGCGCTGCTGCAGATCTGTCACCTCCTCATTAAAGGTGCGCGACGAGAGACAGTGTGATCAGAAGAGACAGATCTTTACTGAGGACAACACAATTTCATACTGTTTCACTTTGTTTGTATTTGGCGGACCCTGCCACCTTTCTAGCTTCAAACGGTGTTCTGGGGACCTTGTCTTCCTCTAAGAACAGCTGGTTTATTCAGTTATGGAAAAAGAAAATACCTCCAGCGTGTGTATTATAACCTCATTAATATCGTTAACATTATAATCCTGAGTTTCAATTTCTTCTTCAAAACTGCACGCCGCCCCTTCAATGTCAGTGTGTGAACGGCGGAGCCACGTTTCCAAACTGTTTCCAGATTTATGACCGCCGTTAATCCCATCAGTCTGACGCGAATAGAGAGCGGCTGTAATAACAGAGCCCGACTTGCGTTTAAGCTCCGTAAAGGTGCTCCGGTTTTTGAGTGTCACAATCAGTATCGGTCCTATCTATCAATTTTAATTAGTCTTTCAGGCGTGCGCTCAGTCTGAAATGATTTTTCGCAGCGTGGGGAACGTGGATCGGCGTAGCCGTTTATTACAGTTTTAGCACATTCTGTGGATTTGAATTGGCATTTGTGTGTTAAAATGACAAATACGCACTTGTGTTAATGAATTCAGGGTACTCTGTGTGTGTGTGTGTGTGAAAGAGAGGGAAACAGAGAGACAGAGAGAGAGACAAAGTGCAGGTGTGGGTCTACATGCCTGCGTGTGCAGAAACCTCTCCTCCCTCCACAGTGGGATACAAATCTCTAAAATAATGCAAAAATTGACCCAGTTTGCAGGTAGCAGACAAATCCTCAGAGGCTGTGGCAGGAATACTGATGGCCATCAAGCTCTAAAAAGGCCTTAGGCTTGGGGCCACTTCTCTTCCGCTCTGTCCACATGCATAGAGAACCAGCTGAAGGCCTCATTCACTTGTTCAACGATGCAGCTCCTTCCCTCATCCAGCTCTGGTTATAGAGACGAGCTCAGGAGGGAGGAGCGAGGCCGAAGGCAGCGACAGAGAGCCAGAGCTCACAGGCCTTTAGGGCCAAAGTCTGGTGGAGGCCTTAATGTTTTTACCCCAGAGCGCGGCATTCGGTGCAGATGGTTACGGCACAGCTGCAAGAAATGGGATCACTTGGATGCCAAGCTGTTTGTGCCAAAGCCATGAAAATGGCTTTTTATGATAAAGCGCAGCTAGACACGTCCTGCTCTGGTGTATTGAAAGTCCAAAGAGGACCGTCACACAGCTGATACCCAGTAATGCTGTGCTGTTTGACTCCTTGCAGCTTTTCCGAGGTAAACAACATGAGACGATTTAATACAGCTTTTTCCTCTGCCGCGGACAATTTGAAACGAGATGTCTCGATTATCATAACCCGAAAGTAATAGCTCAGAGTGCTTTGATTACCGCCCGAGTCCGTCACGATCGCACTACCCCCCCATTAGAAAGTGTTGCTCTCAGCTTCCGCTCTCAGCAGTGCGCCTGGCCAACTCGTTACAGATGTCCCTGCTAATGGCTGACTGAGGCAGGAAAAAACACACACGCAGGCCATTAAATCATCTCGCATCTGAGGCCATCTGCCAATTAGAGGGGGGAGATGTGGAACATCTTGAGAGCACGCAGGAGCAGCGGTGCACTGCGGTAGCCTCGCCTACCCACGAGCAACGTCCCGCGCTCCCGCCACCTCCTCCCATCAGGTGTTTGGCCTCACTGGTTAGACAGGCCGCATCTCCATAATTGGGCACCCCGTGTCAGCATGATCAAAACAACTGCGCTGCTTCCATTCACTTTCCCCAGTCCTTCCCCAAGTCACCTAGTGTCTCTACTAATGCGTGTGACTTAGCAGGAGGCCGGAGCTAAAAGTCTTTGCACGGGCGTGGGAAGGAATCGCAGGGAATTGAGTTTGAAAATGTGCCACAAATTTCTTTGCTAAATCGCCGTTCCCCTCGACTGCTCAGCAAGATGAAAGTCTTTGTTTTTTTTCCGGCGTGTGGCTAATCCTCAGTGAGTTACAGCTCTGTGTGTTCCACGCTGCACATTTATGACCCCGGTTTGGACCCTGAATCGTGTCTGTCAGGCCCCGAGACCACATGTAATAAAAACAAGCCAGTCCCCGGCACACCATATCTGGTGCTGCAAAATACATTATCACCCTGACAAATAGCTTCCCTGAGAGTTCGAGGTACGGAGGCGCGGTGATCAATGTTGAATCGAGGCGCCGTCTTACTCAACAGGCTCATTAACCGCCAGGTCGGCCTGTGTGGGTGTGTGCAAGACCCAGCTAGAGTTTGAGGGCTGTTCCCTGTGGGGGAAGAGGAGAACCCTGACACCTGACTGGGAAAAAAGTTTGTATGAAGTTGCGGTGAAGGGGAAATGTCGCTGAGGGAGTGATGGAGAAGGTGATGAATAGAGAGAAATTTGAAAATAGATGGAGGGAAAGAAGCAGGATGCAAAGTGTGAAGAATGTGGCTGGAGGGGGAGAGGCGGGCATAATGGAGAGACTGGCGGAGTGGAAGGAGAGCACGCTGGAAAGGTGGAAAGTGGAGCAGTCTGTCAGGAGGAGAAAGCGAGGCAAAAGATTGATTGAGTTGGCCAAAAAAGTCAGGAGGGGTGAAAGGGAGCGCGGGTTTTACCAGATATAGAAGTGAGGTTATTTGGCCGAATGTGTTGTAGCTGCTGTTTGTAGCTGCTGAGATGATACCCAAGGGAGCTGATCCGTGCTAATGTGGAAACAGGCCGCGCCGCTCGTGTGGACCGATGCTCAGAGACAACAGCACCGGCCATCCACCTGCCCCTCCGCCCCGCCAAACACGGCGCAGGCGGAGCATACAGGAGACGAGCGGATTTGATACCTGATTACATGCACGTCCGTCCGCCCGCAGCTCCATCTCGGGGCTGTCTCGCCGATTTTGCATACAAATGCGTCTTATTCACTGGCGTTCAATTTATGCGCTCGCATTCATTGGACCACGAAAGCTTCTCAAACAGCAGAGGATAGCGTGTGGTTTTTTTTTTTTTTTCTTCTCCCGGTTGCAGTTGTGTTAAAGGAGAATGTGTGAACGACACTGACTGAAAAGTGCAGATTGACCTTTACTGAAGTTTTTGAATTAGACGTGTCTCTCCAGCCCTAATGGGGCGTTCCTCTCTGCAGCTATTCAAGATGTTTGTTAGAATCCGACTGCTTTATCTCTCCTAGACATCCAGAAGATTAGTTTGATGAACGGCGCTTTTTAAACGGGTTGTTAACTCGACATTATCACCTAGCTTCATTATGCTGTAGAGCTGCAGTGGTGTCTCAAAGCTTACTGGCCTGCTAAGTGGCACGCCGTCCATTTTTAGCTCGGTGAGAATCTGCTATGAGTCACATAAATGGATGGATGGAGAAACGCTGAAAGGATGTTTAATAGTTTGCATGGATCCATGAGTGGGTGCAAGGATCAATACATTAATATGGTATGGGAAGGTGAATGGACCCTGGCTGAACCAAGAAAAAAAAAACACAACAAGGCTGCTCTCTGAGTAACAATCAATCTGGGTTCATCGGGTGATCAATGTCCAAATGCATTTTTAATTGAATTTCATGGTGTCAGTAAATTGCCGTGAAGTATTCAGAGCTCGGCTCGGGGGAAGCGCAGATCAAGTATTGCCTTTGAGCAGCATGCTTGAGAATTGATTGCTACGGGCTTGTCAGTCACTCCTCCTGGGTTCACGCTCCGTGGAGGCCTTAACTGCTTCCACACAAAGCCAGGTCTTGGTGTAACATCGGCAGCCATTTCAGAGAAGGCGAAGGTTAAAAAAAAAAAGAAGAAGCTGGGTACAGATTTAAGATGTGTCTGAAAGATAAAGGGAATACAACGTATTCCTCTGTAGGATTTAAGAAAAAGGGAATGTGTGTTTGAAAAAGTGAGACAGAAACAAACACGTTTTTTCATCGCCGCTTACATTTAGATTCCTGCCACACACACTCAAAGGTCAGGTGAGAACAGAAGTAGACTGTACAATTTTTTTTTATAAAGGGGCAACAGTAAGAATTTTAGTTTAAACCATTCAGAAAGCAACTAAAATTATCAAGGTAACGTGAAGAGACAACATTTTTGATGTATTGTGTTACCACTCAAGTTAGCATGTTAACCAGCTAGCCCCAACCTGTCCCGATCCAGAAGTCCTGTGCTAGCAGCGCAAACACCAACACTCCCCCCGGTCATCGAGCAGACAGCCCCTACTGCTAGCTGCACAGCTAACTGAGCTAAAGAGCTAAGGGCAGCCACAGTTAGAGGCAGTTAGCAGTAACTCTGCCACCTATTTGTTTTGAGCGTGAACTAACAGCTGGCCTATTGTTACATATTGCACTTTAAACACTTTAAAGTGAGTTAAGACAAATAATAGGAGAGGTTGTTTTTAATTGAGGTACAATTCTTCACACTTGCGGCCGAACTAGATGGAAACGAACTTCATAATAATTGCAAAAGAAAAGAGCACAAACACATTAATGTTCATTTTGGATTGATGATCTTGGTAAACAGTAATTTGACTCCGCAGTGTAATAAACACAAGTTATATTTAAAGTTGTGCAAGGTTACATATAAAACCTCAGGAGGAGGCACTTTAATCAACCTGGAATTTAATAGATATGAACCGAAGGGAAATCGTGAAAGCTCTGACTTCTCTTTCTTCTTGGTGTGTCTACTTCTTAATCCTCTCTGGTCCCTCTGGATGTCTGAGGCACCCCAAGCCTGCTCAGCTTGATTATGACGGGCAATTGGCAGGTTTGGTGGGCCATTATGGCCTGTTCATGGGCTCTGATGGGAAAGTGCCATGGGACTCATCTACAGCTACCCCAGGTGAGGCAGAGTGCTTCTTACTTCGGAGGAGTCCAAAGGAAAACATAGTTAGGCCCTTCATCAAAAGCCATTAGCATTCCTTGCGCTCCAAGGTTATAAAAATTGCACTTAACTGGCAGTGGTAACCCACAGGAGATAGCTCTGATCCCAGACAGGTAGAACCAATTTCAGACTCAATGATTTGAATGCAAATGCTTTCCACAAAGAGGGCTTTCCAACTTCCGAATGGTAGCTCCACAGTACATTACACTGGGAGTCTGCACCGCAGTGCCCGTTACCCACTGGGAAATTACACTGCTGCTATGATGGAAGCGGCTGCCATGTAGGAAAAAGATCAAAGCTGTTGATAGGTGGATGGTCACTGGCTGGAGTTTGATTATTTGGGAAATGGGCCTTGTTACGCTACATCGGCTGGAAAACGATATGGCAGCCACAGCAGTTGCTCAAAATAATTTGTTTTGTTATTGAAGCAGAAGGCCTCCTCTGAGGTATTGCATTTGAGGTGGTGTTTTTGCGCCGACCAGCGCCCTCAGAGTTATCAGTGTCCCTTTGTAAGGAAGACACCGAGTGAGGACACAGGTTTGTGCGCTGTCATATCTTGTTCTCTGTTCATTCCCTTCAGGTCTTGAGCCGTGACAGGTCTTCCCTCTAATGCTCTTGGGTGCTTAACAACAGCGGTGTTACGAGAAGTGGAAACTGTCCTCACAGCTTAGCAGATGATACGGCTCCAGCTTTTCCTTTCATGTGAGGGCAATTTTCGAATACGGGCGGCGTGATAATTAGGTATTCTGTTATAATTGAGATTTTTCCTATTGAAGATGTAATTATATGAAGGTCTGAGACCCTTTGGCAGCCGTCATCGCTGTAATGAGAATATTTGAAGAAAATTGAAATCTCTCTCTAGTGCTCTGTGCATCCAGAATGACTAAAAGTAATTTGACCCTTCAGCGGCAGCCACCACCTCCAGTGGTTTAATGTATCCCTCTTATATTGTTAGAGGGAACATTTAAATCGCTACATCTTCAAGCGAAACTGTTCTATTACAAATATGATAGCAAAGTCTTCAGAGCTTGAAAGTGTGATGTGAGTGGATTGGATGGGAAGCTGCCTACTGGCAAAAAATTAAACTTATATTCTTGGGAGGAGGCTGGAGGGCTGTGCTGCTCAAATATTTCATACATTTATTTATATATTATGTTGAGGTAGCTACATAGGAGTGGAATAAAACCCCTTTTCACTGTTGTTGTAGACCTACAACCTGTACACACAAGCCATTATACATATTTGAGCCAGGATTGTCAGGTAGGACGTCACATGGCCCATAATGATGGGTAGAATAATAATTATTAGGATAGCTAAAAAGACCTTTCAGTACATTGCTGGTACGTCACGTCAGATAACTGAAGCTGGAAATATCAGACTTCATCTAAATGTATCCCGTTGATGTTCTTAGTCTCTTGTCGTGTTGCTGAGCTAACCTTACATTAGCTAACCTTTCGTTAGCTAGCATTACATTATCACAGCTTGGCAGAAAAAGTAAGTCAAGTTTATTCAAAATAAAGATGTAATCTGATGTAAAGAAGAAACAGACAAATTCCCCCCCCCCCCCCCCCCCCCCGCTTCCCTGTGAAAGTACTGTCGGAACTGATGTCCCAAAGACAACATTAGCGATGTTAGCAGCCCGACGACTTTGACCACCAACGGTGCTCTCTATCGAGTTAATGCCCCATCCTTGTCAACTCTCGTTTGGCCATGCCCTGCATCACTCTCCCTCTTTGCCTTCAATGCCTTCCAAGCAGAAAAAGTCGTCTATTGTCTCTCTAAAGATAACAGGGATTCTGACTGTTGTGTACTCCCATTATTACTGTTTGTCAACCATACGCAATGTTATTGACCTTGAATCTTGCTAGCATGACATTAGCTTTCTGGCTCATTGCTGAGCGGACTAAAATATCTCCCGTTGCCAAGTCGTATCTATGGTCCGTCCTATTTACTGGAGGAGTGAACAACGCTTCCGTTGCATAAGAACCTTACGGGAGGGTAATGATTGTTCCAGGTTTTAGTCAAATCCTCAGGCGTTACCAGGGAAACTTAGTTATGGCTTGTGAAAAACTTTATATTTTGAAATGCATGAAATATAAATTAATGGTCTTAATTTCTTTTCTTTGGCAAGTGACCATGGTATAGGCGGGATAACGCCCTTCGAGGTGTCCAAAAACAGGAATGAATGGACTTCGCGGAGGCCATTAATTCCTGTTTATGGACACCTCGTCGGGCATTATCCCTTACATAACCAATACCAGTACTCTTACAGTGATACAAATAGAATACATCATATATATTTTTTTCTCTTTTTCTTAACTTACCAGAAGAAATTGACAGTTGTGGAGGAAGTCATTTGCTCGGCGAACACGGTGCAGATGTCCACCCTGAAGTTCTCTCCATGCTTGATGAGTCACGTCATCATTAGTCATTGCTCAGGTTACTGTTATTCACAGTTTTTCTCTGAATAATCCTTCCACCGTTTTCTGATCAGACATCACAAAGTTATACAACACCATTGCAATACTTTCTAAAATGTTTTGGCGGCGTCTCGCCAGCTCTCTCAAATACACAGTGCCGGATGATACCACGCCACAGACCGTATATGTTGTAGCTTTTTTTTGTGAGGTAAAATGCTTTTTAAGGGATCCGTAATTATTTATTATCTTTCATAATCCAAGCATGTTGGGGTGGTGGTATCATTTGGTGCAGGAAGTCAGTCAATTAAGCGAACTTTGGATCCTTTTTGGATCCTAGAAATGTTTTGCATCGTAAAAGTACAATACTGAAGGTATTTTCTGGCCCATGTCCCAATATTGAGTTTTAGTTTTTGCCCTCTAAGGGAAAAAGTTTGGGCGACTCTGCCTTTAAGCCGTATTGCACAGGTTTATAGACCCTGTCGGCCTTTGTGAACGGTAAAAACAAACAATCCTTGCTAAATATATAAAACAAATAAATAGTGGCATTTCGCTCCCGTCACTGGCTTGTGATGCATTTTATCAGACAACACTAGAAAAGGTTAGTTTTGTAGTTTGGGTATCCCACATAATAAACGCTGATACAGCTTGTAAAATCTAAAAGATGAGACGCCTGCTAACAGCTTTGATTCTGCCCTTCATTTTATGGGGGACAGTTGGGGCGCGGGAAAGTTTTATGTTCTAAAAAGGGGTCATTGTCGTAATCTCCGGCTCACACCCTGCATACTTAACACAAAGTTGGTGGCTCAGAGTGCGACTCCCGTCTACCTCGCCTCTCATTTTTCCCTTCCATGCTTCCGTCCATATCTTCAACCTCATAATTTAATCAGGTCTCGTGTTGGTCTGCATCAGAAATCTATTTGGAATTCATTTGCCGCCTTGATGTGTAAATTCAGTTATGGTTAATACATGAGCTACGGCACACGCATAATCATGTCTCTCTGCTCGCACACGTGGATTTGCTGTTCTCACCCATTGATTTATATGGACAATACGTGACTCATCTCGCACTACTGGCATCCTCCATCAGTGGGGGGGAGGAGGAGGAGGGGGGGGTGTGCTCCTTTTACCCTCCTTCTCCCTGCCTTCTCTCTCTGGATCCGTGTGTTGTATTGGGAGGAGGACCAGCTCTACAGCGCAGTCTGCTATTTGCATTTGTTACAGCCGGAGGGGGTTAATTCGAGGAGGGGCGGGGGGGCGCCCTGCTTGTTATCACTAAATTTTGAATGCTTGACTATTAATGACTGGATTATAGAGGAAATGTATGGCAAGAAAAAGCCAGTAGCCTACCTGTTCACCACACCACACCTTGTTTAAACTGAGTGAACCCTCCCCCCCGGGCTGTGTGCCAATCTGCTGCAAAGCTTTTGTTTGTTAAGGTATTTATTTGGTTGGTTCAGCTGCCTTTTTCCGGTGGATTTGGGCTACGTGCGGCAGGCATCTGTGTGTGGTGTTCCCGTGTCCGTCGTAGTGTTAAAGCCTCGCTTTTCTCACACGACATGTGCTTCGTGTGTGCCAGATAAATGGCTTACATCATGTTTTTTTTTTTTTTCTGTCCAGCCACCTTTAATGCTGCGTGGGACTGTGCCTAGACCAGCGTAGTGTGTAAAAACCAGGACACACACACACACACACAGCGACGAGCCCAGATCCTCACCATGCTGTGTGTGGGTGTATAGAATATCAATGTCCTGTTGAGCTCTCTCTCACTCTCTCTCTCTCTGTGTGTGTGTGTGTGTGTGTGTGTGTTTCTGCCATTAGGTGGCATTTAAGGTGTTTTCACGTCTTGTCTCGTCTGTCTGGGTCATTTGTGTGTTTGTGAGTGCGTCCGTGAAAAGTAATGGTCGCGTCTCCTCGTCTCGGCCGCTCTCTCTCTCTCTCTGTCTCGTCTGGTCAGCGCCTGTGTTTCCTCTCCTGTTCGTTCCCCCTCTCTGTCTTCCTGCCGCTTCGTTTGAAGTGTTTTCGCTCAGCCTTCTGTTCCTGCTCCGTTCTCACCTTGCGTGGAGTCAATGGGAAGTCCCAGAGAGACCGCTTCGCTCAACCGCATTGCCGTTGCGTGGGAGGAGAGTGGGCACTGCCGCCCATTCGCCGCCCTTTAATTTATTGCTCTGTTGCTATTGAGAAGAGCATCACATGTAGTGAATCACTATTTAGAAAATTCTGCACATTCACTC
The DNA here is from genome assembly GCF_900880675.1 of Sparus aurata. Classification (NCBI taxonomy): domain Eukaryota; kingdom Metazoa; phylum Chordata; class Actinopteri; order Spariformes; family Sparidae; genus Sparus; species Sparus aurata. The sequence goes on along the minus strand of NC_044189.1, from coordinate 11,813,707 downwards.
GTCTTTCTAGTACAGAGCAAGTACACATGAGAGAAGCTTCCTTTTTCCTCTGAAGTCTGTGCATTTCTGTGTGTGTGTGTGTGTGTGTGTGTATCTCTCAGTATGGCATAAGATATACGTACAGTAAGAGATAGATGGTTATGATAAACAGATTTGCTTTTGCAGCACTTAAAAGGGATTCTGTGCCACTTCCCAGGAGGAAGAGGAAGTGAAAGTGGAAGAGAAATTTACGACAAAAAAAATAAGAATATATATATATATATAAAAGAACCAAAGGAAGAGGAAGAAAGTCAGGTTGGGGGAAGGAAGCTTTGCAAAAAAAAAAAAAAAGAAGAGGAAGAAGAAGATGGAAGAGGGAGATGTAAGGTAGCGCAGAGATGTAAAGGCAGAGAGCGGAGTGGAAGTGGGGATACAAGGAGGTGTAGGAGGGAGGCGGTGGGGAGGGGAGGTATGTAGAGAAGAGGAAGAATCTGTATGGAGAATATTAATGGCGTGTCAGGAAGTAGAGTATCTTTAAAGACCTCAACCTTTCTTCTGGTGCTCATGCGTACTGTATAGGAACAAGCAGCTTGGAGGCACTGCTGCAAAAAAAAAAAAAAAAAACACCATGGAGGAACAAGCGGAATAAGAAACTGCATCAATGGCAGAATTTCCGCCACAGACATTCATTACCACGAGCGGAGTTTGCAGGAAACAAATCCTGACAAACACAACAACGGCTGGGGATGGAAATTCAACGTCTACTACGGTATCGCATTCGGTGGATTCGGTGGCATTCAAGAGCGCTTGTTTGGCTCGATGAAATGTGTTTATTAGGAGTGACTTGTTTGCTTTTCCTCTCATGATCAAAATCAGTTTTGCCTGGAGGTAGAGATCTGGCCCAGAACACCTGCTGAGCATGCTGATTTAGATGCCTCAGACATCTATCTATCTATCTATCTATCTATCTATTTTCACTCTTTCTCATTCACTCTTTGCACCGTTCTCTTTGTATTATACGCACATACTCAAACACACGCGCCGATTTTTTTGGAGCTGCGGCTGTGTCAGGACTCTGAAATCCCTTCCAGCACCTGTCAACAGCGGGATCTACAGCGAGAGAGGAGGAAGAGAAGGAGCTGCATGTGTGTGTGTGTGTGTGTGTGTGTGTGTGTGCGTGAGAGGAAAGGAATGAAGAAAAAGGACAGAGAGGATTCAAGGAAGAAGAAGGAGTAGAGGGAGAAGAAGAAGAAGCGAAGCTCATTTACCACATGATGCAAGGAAGAAACGCGCTGTCTCTCGAGGAAGCCGGTGTCGCAGGTGACACTCGGTGACAGGACCAAGAACAGGCCTGTCACAGTGACGGGAACCAAAGCGGGGTGGAAGCGCGGGAAATGAATATGGTATTCCTCATATAGCGAATGACAGTGAGATGCGAAAGGAGCGTGGGCATGTAGAGCGGGAGAGAAAACAGCTGAGCACATTGTTAGGAGCTAAATGATGTCACAAGGAGTGTAACATATACAGCCTGGGGTCGTTGTTTACGATGGTAGAAGCGAGTGTGACACGAGGCAACGGCAGAAGATGGATTCCTCGTGTGGAAATTGGTCTAATACCTGCAGGTTTTTTATTCCCCGGGCCCTGGCTGCTGTTAAGAACAGTGTGGGTCGTTATTGGAGAAAAGAGAGAAAGAGAGACTGTAGATAATCAAATTCCCATCTCTGGCTGGTTATTTTTTTCATTTGATCCGGGGTAATGTTAATTGGAACGTCAAGCTCTGGCTCTGGTTTCTGTCAACATAAATCCCGCCAGCCTGCCGACAGGGAAGTTTACTTGAAGCATTGTCACGATCTCCCAACGTCCCGAATAACTTGTGACTTGGCATTTGCAATTCATAAAAACAGGCTGTAATCCCTAATTAGCAGGCTTTAATTTCCCTAACGGGAATGAACTTTCAGTCAAATTAGAGGTTCCATTAAGTTTTGATTCTAACCTCCAGCGCCGGCTGTATGGGGGCAAATTAGTGGCGAGGAAACCATATCTCTAGCTAATGTGCGGTGCCAGGAAGATAACAGCAGTTTCAAAAATGCCAGGGACATTAGCATTCCTGCGTCGTGCTGTGTGTGTGTGTGTGTATGCGTGCGTGCGTGCGTGCAAGCGAGGTCTCCGTTTTTTTTTTTAAATCTATAAAAAAAATAAATTGCTGTTCGTCAGCAAAAACCCTGCCTCCCCCTCCCCCTCCCCCGCCTCCTCTTCATTAGACAGTTCATCAGCAATCTATCATCATATGTATTATTTATGAGCGGAGCCTGCTTCATTCTAAACACACAGCGCAGGTTTCTTTAGTTATTTAGGTTTCAGTAATATTTTCAAACTCAGTGTCAGCCCCATTGTGCGTGTATAGAGCGAGGGAGAGAGTCAGTCTAAGCTTCAGAAAATGATGCTTTTCTGCTTAATGAGGACTCGTTTGCCTCCCTGCCTTTGCCACCTCCGCCCGAGTGGAGAGCCAGGGTTTGCCGCTCTGCCAGCACACACACCCCCCCTTTTGCTCGGTGCCTTGTATGCAAATACCCATTTTTCAATCAACCTTGTGGTTCGTTCTGAGACGTTCGATACAGCTCCGTCCTTCTGCGAGGCAATTTACCCAGAATTCTTTTGACCCCTCGGGGTCAGCCGGTGGAATGACACCTTTAATCACTAACCTCCACTCAGTGTTCGCGGCCTCCGACGAGAGACAGAGGAGGTCGCCGAAAGTAAACTGACTGCGAGTTTTTTGTATTTAGAGGAGCTACAGATGGCGGTGTGATGGCACCGACTGAGTCATGTTAGCACCCGGGGATGCTGGGTAATAAAAAAAAATTAAAAAAACTGCCAGAATTCGGTTCTCACTAAATAGGTAATTTTGCATGATAATAACATGAGCCCTGAACTAAAGTTGCTGTTGATTGAATCATCAAGCAGCAGAAAAACTCAGTCAGGTGTCACAGAAACAATCTAACTGGAAATAAGTAAGCGCTCACAGTGTAATAATCAGGAAAAGATTACTGCGGCAGCACTAATGAGGCAATTAACAGCGAGCAGACTTTACTAAATAATGTAACAAGGCGCTTTATTGTCAACAGAATTAATGCCACTTGAGGATACATTGTCTTTATGATTCAAGACTTCAATTTCTGAGACAAAAGTTGAGAAATTCATTAACGCGACTCCAGTGATTCCCGTACGACTGCCGCCTGACCTTCACAGTCCTGTTGTGACATTTCATTAAATCCTTTGAGTGTGTGTGTGATGTGAGATGAGGGTGTGAAAGACCCACAGCTGACTTCACATCGGCCGTCAGTTTGGTTAAATTAAAGCAGGAGACAAGCAAAAATGAATTGAAATGAATTAAATTAAAGGTAATAAAACAAATTATCTTAAAACGATACCCAGACCTACAGTAGGACACGTGATGATTTGTGTTTAAGGGTTCGCCTCAGGATTTGCCTGAAAATATGCGCGTACCTTTAGGAATCACAGCCGTAACAGGAACATTTTCCACGATTCCATTCAGTACCAACGTTAAGGCTCACCCTAATGATACTTAAACCTTTATTTATTTGCCACAACCACAACGACCTCATGACCTCAACCATGTTTAGGTATATATTCTACGTATATGAAAATATTGGCTAATATATCAGCGTCAGCAGTATATTTTGCTTGCTGATATCGGTATCAGCATTGGCCCCAAAAATCCAGTATTGGTTGGGCTGCAGAGTCCATTGCTGATGTTTTTGAGAGTTTGAAATATGTAAAACATCTGAATCGCTAGCAGTACGCTGTTTTTCTCAAAGCTAGAAGACGACTTTGCCCTTAGATGTTTTTTTTTTTTTTTCAGTGTTTCAGGTTGGACGTCACGAACGTGTCTCAAAACAGGAAACAGGAAAGCAGCTGAGACCAGTGACAATGTGACTTTCTTATCGATTTTACTCAAGTCTCCCTTTCAAACTCAACGCTGACTGAATGATGTTTCAGTGCTGGAGACGGATGGAAAGGTGTGTACGAGCGCAGCCGGAGCAGATAAATACCTGTGAATACTGCGGTTAAGTCCTGTTTCTGGGTTCTTTTTTTTGTCCAGTTTGAAAGAGGTGTTTTTCAGCACGTTCACGTCAAGGTGCCCTTGGGCAAGGCAATACAATTTTAACTGTTCGAGTATGGCTGTTTCATGGCCAGTGTTGCAAGACTGGGTTTTACTGTGTGTGTAACCCTCCTCCCTTGTGACTGTAGGCCACTGCTGTAAAGAGTGTGATACCAAAGAGTTAACAGAATCTAAAGTCTTTTCTTTCAGTGATAACAATGTAGGAAGGTATTACGCCAAGGTTGCTCCCACTCTCTGCTTCCCTTACATCTGCTCACCCACCGCAGCATCCAGATACAACCAGTGAGCACGTTATACTGAGATGTAACATCAGTCTCCGTGCAGTAACCTCACCACCAGGTATTCTCCTGTAAGCCCCGTGATTTACGCCGAGCTGCACTGTAAATCCGGCCCCGACGATGCCGTACATCTTGCCCGCATGCCCACGCGACACACGCGCCCACGCGTGGCGCGGTCTGACTCAGCTAAAGATTTCCTAATCGCCTCCCAATTGTTCAATTCAATTGCCTATTGAGAAATTATGCAGATGATCTCGTTCCGCCCTTTATTTTCCCCCAAATCCCGACAAATTGATGCAAGTTTTGATTGTGGGCGAGTTTTTTTTTTTTGTTATCAGCGATGTGCTATTATAAAACAGCTAATCAACCCAAAAAAAAAAAAAAATGAAATCTTCGTACGACCGCAGTAACATAATGTCTAGCTAATCAGGGAAGACGGGGCCACACACACACACACACGCAGAGACAGCAAAGCCGGTGACTCTGATTCTTCTCTGTAAAGCCCTGCAGGTGTGGTCCACTCCTCCTGCGCTGGCTATTAGCACAGCCTATCATTGGTATTCATTTCCCGCTCCTAATTCCCCCCACAGTATTTTTTCCCCCTCTCACTTGACAGAGGACCGTGGGTTAAACGCCGGGGGGAGTGCTCCATCACGACTAGATCTGATCCAATTAAATATAGATTTAATCAGCCCCGCAGTCGGCGAGTGAATACACAATCTGATCAGGCCCGGCTGGTAACTGGAGGCCCCGGCAGCGTGGACGCTGGTTTCCATCCACGGGCCGGAGGTCTGGCGTAGCGGGTGAGGAGATTCATTGATCCTATCTGACCTGTCGATGGAGCACATCCACACGTCTGCAGACAAGTTTGATTTTTTACTTCTAACATGGCGCGTTGTGTCTGTTTCTCCGCTCGCGCCGACGACCCCTTAACCGGCCAAGGAGGCGACGGAGGCTCCTGTGGAAGATTCACCGTTGATGCGAACTCTCACTTAATTAATGATTTAGGGGGCTGGATTGTATCTGTGGCAGTCAGAAGCGATCGGGGGGAGGTTAATCTTTGGTTGACGGGCAGAGCACCTGCGTAGAAAGCGGGGGAGAGAAAACACTCCCCCCACCCGCCCCGCCAGAGGGGGACGATTCTTTCCCTCCTTCCTCCCAAATGGCTGCAGCTGCTGATTGTTGAAACCTTTTACTCTGCAGAGGAAGCAGTCCTGTGATATGAAGTACAGCTCCCCAGTGCCCCATCAAAGTCCACTGTAACTGCTGTGTCACCTTCAGAGTTCCAAGGGAGGGTTTGTACATGGGGAGCTGCTGCAGAGCCTACTAATGAGAAGTCGTCGGGAAGTGGGTTGCTTTTTAACACAGCCCGATGTCCGGGGTCAGCTCAGTTACGACCTGAGACTTAATTACAAATGCTGCTGTTTAGTGTATGTTGTGTGGGTGAGTGTGTGTGCTGTGAAAAAAATGCTGATTTGGGCTGTCGCTCAAACGTCCAGCTCTAAATAAGTAATGGCTGCCTCAGTTTGCCACGTCCGACTCAATGCAAACGTGACACACCACGGCATTAAGTGCACTGTTTAGTGTCTGAACCAAATCCAACCTGGCAAGCAGATCGCCCGTGGCTGACGAAGTTAGCGAGCTGAAGGGTGGGTGGGTGGGGAGGGGAGGGGGACGATTCCTCATCCAGCGTGCCAGTCATTTATGTTAATGCAAACAAGTCCCCTCATTTCTGTCTCCTTAATGCGTACAGTGATGAGTTATGAGCTATCAGATCGCCTGCCTCGCATCCCGAGTGTCATTGGCATTCAAGGCATTCCTGGCAACCTTTCATTGAAAAAAAAAAAACACAGAGGAAAGGCGCTGTGGATTCTTTGCCTCGTTCGGAAAAAGCTTATCTCGGCTAACAAAACCTATAATTAATACAAAAATGACTTTAGGAGATCTTGTAGTGTTTCCCTTTGAAAGGTCTAAAGAGGTATCATTTGTTAATTACACTGTGAAATGAGTCCACTTCTTACTTGTGAGCATTCCAGCCACACTCTGCCCCTGGGATGGACATCTTTCTCTCCTGCTTCCACCTCACATCAGTGGTCTTTAATTGCCTCTCGTGTTTGGCGGAAGACTCACCTCACATGTTATTTCCAGGTGTAAATGAGACAAGGGAGAGAAAGGTTACCCGCGAGCCCCCACAAAGCTGCGCAGTCCTTCGGGGTGGTCTCGGCTCACCCCTGCCGCGGCCTGATATCTCAAACATAGCTGTGTTTGAAGTGCTCGGTTGGTTGCCTCCGCTTCCTGCACTCGGGCGAGAGTCGCGGCGCTTGTTCAACTCTGGCAGCCGCTCTGTAAGTTCCTTCTTTTGTATTTGCATACCGAACAAACAGGAAATTGTGTTCATTTGTATGCAAATGTGTTTGTCCCCAAGGCTGGGATTTTGAATTAAAAGTTTTACCGTCCCATTAATTCCAAATTACACACAGGCACTGACAGGGGCTCCTCCGCCCGGCAGGGGGGGTATCCAACTTGCCATCCGAACGCATCTCTGTCAGTTTAGGCTGTTTAGTTTGCCATCTGCAAAAACCGGAGTCGGAATTTGGATTTAATCTGGTCCGCTGATTTGCAGATTGATCGTGTGCGCCGCGCTGCAATCTCCTCTTAATTATGCCGCCGAAAAATATGCAAAGATTTGGGCGTGATTGATATCCGAGGATACTGCGAGAGACAGACGTGAGGAGGCCTTGGAGTGGGTTGACTGACGGGGCTGTGTGGAACGTGGCGAGTAAGGGGGAGTGGTGAAGGCCGTCCACCAATGTCGATGCAGCACACCTCATCAGCCCCGCTCATTAAAATACATGTACAACCTTATGAAAAATGCATGACCCCATCAATGACGTGTGGCATGTATGGCCTGATGCTGACCGTCAAGGTAAGATGAAAAATTAGCACCTGCACGTCGACTCCTCAGCAGGGACTTGGCATGAATGAAGGGCCTTGTCTTTGTCATAATGTTGCCGATCAAGCACTAACATTGCATTAATTCAGCTGGATAGATAGATAGATAGATAGATAGATAGATAGATAGATAGATAGATAGATAGATAGATAGATAGATAGATAGATAATGAAACAGTTTACTCTATATTTCTGCAATTTGCAGCTACTCAGGGGTAGCCGAAGCAGCTATTGGCACTCGAAATAATGAATGGGATAGCTCGTGTGCAAGCAAAGATTAATTAAGCAGAGAAACCGATGGATCGATGGGTGTTCTGATCTAAATTACGCCTTCTCGAGTCTTCCTGTTTTCGCCGGTGCCAAGTTTGAGAGAATAAAAAACTCACAAATGCATCCCGTTTCCAGCTTTTTATCAGGTTTTTTTATTGCTTCAGCTTGAACCTACTTGGAAATACCATAACAAAGAAGCGATAAAGGGCATTTTTACCGAACTGCTCTTACTCTGTAAAGTGCCGTCACTGCGTTAGTGTTCTTTTGCTCTTGTGTTCTTCAGTCGTTCGGCCATGGTTGTAAATTATTTATCCTGATTTGTCCGCACACTTTACGAGTTGCGCTTTTCAGCTCGCGCTTCTGCTGTGAATACATCGAAAAATATTTGCGAAACAAATTCAGTTAAAAAAAGGAATAAAAAGAAAGTCTGACCTGGTTCTCACGAAGGTGTTGCGGCTGCTGGATGAACATCGCCGTCTCAGAATGTGTAAAAAATGATTAATTTTTTTGCACACGGAGAAACAAACACACACATACACGCAGTGCTGTGCCTCGGATTAATAATGCATGGAGCACATCTTGTACACATGCAGGCTTTTGGCAGGCATCTGATGTCTCTGTGTGATGAGCCAAGGGGGACACATCATTTTCGACTCTCCAGTCACAGAGCGATGGTGGCTGAGTGCTCTGTTGCCAGGTTTCGCTAATGAAAGGGGGATATTTGGCTTTGTGTCGTTTCAAAGACTTTAAAGCGGGTTATGTTGTTTGGAGGTGGTACAGTGTCTAACCTGGATGAAGCCGATGCCTGACAGGATTAAAAAATGACTTTGACACTGAGACAGACTTAGAATAAGTAATATCAGCTCAAAGGGAAATTCTGCCTTTTACTAGGAAAATATTGGAAAATTTAACATATTATGGCTGAAACTGCTGGGCAACAAAAAACTGGCAACATGAGTAATATCTGTGATTTGTCCAAATGCATTCCTTGTTTCTCATTGAGGGTAGCAGAATTTAGACGTGTCTGTTTGTTTGTTGGTTAGCTGGTTTGTCAGCAGGATTACACGAAAACTACTGAAAAGATTTCCATAAAAATTGGATGGAGGGTTGGTCTCGGCGAAACAGGGTGTTTTTTTCAGTTTTTCTTTTACTTCTCCGGGAATAATGCATGGATCTTGATGGAAAAACAACAGGCCTATTTCGACTGGTATGTGGCCCCAAATAACAATCTGGATGTAGCGGATTTAGATATATTGTGCTCAGGTTCATAATTGTATTTGTTTTGTCCAGTGTTTCAGTTCTGTATTCCCCCTCTGTCTCTGTTTTAGCTCCTGTCTCTTTAAGGCCCCTCCTCCTGAATACCCAGTGTGCTCTGATTGGTCAGCTCACATACACCTGAGCCAGCACCGCAAACAACGACAGAGCAGCCGTGCTAAATAAATTCTTACATGCCAAACTAGCTAAATTATACACGTGTGACATGGTGATGTAGTGCAATGTCACAAAGTCGCGGAATTAAAGGCAGGACTACTGACGAGGCGTTTAAGGAGCAGTGCTTTCTGTGGGAGAGAAGAGCTTCTGTTGGTGCGGACTTAGACCCTTTTAACTTTGAAGACCTTTAACATACACAAGAGCCTGTATAAAACACTGACGGAAAGGACAGAAAAAAAAAGCATAATAGGTCTCCATTAATGAGCATTTTTTTCACACATTTTCACACATTTATGAGGCAAAGATCTTGATTAAGAAAATCAGGCATATTTAGATGAATGGTATCTATGACTGAGTAGAATTTGATGCAGATAAAGGAGACTGCTGGGCCTTGGTGGAGGTATTTGCTCAATGTAATGATAAACCCTCAAAAATGAACGTATTAAGGCTTGGACTACTGCGTTCGAAAAAATACAGGCAACATGCCGAGTATCTGTGATTTCCCTAAATGTATTCTTTGATTTTTTTAAGCACATTTGTCTCACTGAGAGTTGCAGAATATAGACAATAAGAGAACCTTTTAATGTGTTAGAATAAAAGCTTTTCTTGCGACATTGTTCTCTAGAAGACGAAGTTCTTCTCTTCGTTGTCCTAAGAGAAAAAGAGGAAGCCGCCCGTAAGAAAAAATAAAGCAATAAACGGCATATTGAATGAAACACACTTTCACACTGTATATAACAATCTCCCTGTATTGATTTTGAGTGGATAAGTGCAGCTAATACTGAATTCAGTTATCCGGGCTCACAATAATAAACAATATTCAGAACATCCATTCAAAGAAATTGGTTTTGCGCATTTCGTGCGTCTTGTTTATTATTTGCCACTGGAAAAAATCTATTTGAAATTGATCAAGGACAGATGGAATCAGGATTGTTTTGCACCTGAACAAAACCATTTTTCTCGACACTCAACGCACCAGGCAGACTTCTGTTTTCATTAGCGGGACTGGCAGCCGCGCTCCCTTCCCGGTTGTAGCTCGGGCTCGCATCGCTCTGATTACGACGAGGATGTAAAAATCCCCCTGTCGCTGATTGTTGTCATGTCAGACACCCAACCGAAGATTGTGAACGACGCCACATGTAAAGTTTGAATATAAACTGCAGTGAGTTCATAGTTTTTTTTTCATATGTTGCTTACTAGCAATTGCAGGAAAAAAAGCATTTGTGGATGCACCCTGATTAATAGTCATTAGAAGTTAATCGTACTTTACCAGCAAGTCTGGTTAACGGAAATGCAGTGGATTTGGATTCAGGGTAATTGGAGCAAAACTACTGAATGTAGATGTGATTGCTCTGTGATGTTACCATCCTCCATCGCTGTTTCAGAGGGCTCGCCGCCTTTGTACCGCGTGTGACAGAACGAACGGCTTTGTAATGAGAGTTGTTGATGTGTTTCTGCACCGGTGCCATCGAGGCAAATTAGAGTGTGTTTATTGTACTTAGCGGACAAGGTGAGCCTGTGAGGGAAAACAGTGTTTCAGGGATGAGTTTGTGTGCTGCGTACCAAACACTGGAGCTACTAATTATCAAGTCATAATGCAAAACAATCATGTCGATGTTGGGAAATTAGAATAAAAGGCCGACTATTTTTCGAAACCGAGAGTGAGTCTTTCCGGCATTCCCTGGTGACACACATTTAAGCAAACGCACGCAGAAAATAAGAAGCAGCTTTAATCAATCACAAGGCAGAGCAACAGACAGCTGATTAATATTCGTCAGAGGAAAAAAAAAAAAACTTCAAAATCCATCGGTAACTATTGAATCCGTCGACTGCCTGTGTTCCCCCCCTCCGCTGTTTCAATCCCCTCGCTATTGTTCCGTCCTCGAATGAACTGTCACAGAGCGCATTGTTGTCAGCGGTGGACATTTCCTGAGACGGAGAAGGGGTTGTCACGACTGCCACGAGTCATTACAAGTCATGAGCGCTAGAATGAGAAAGCGGTGACTCAGAACCAGAGCGAACCCGAGCTCGTTGGAAAATAGTTGGCAAAAGAGGACCGAGGGGTTTCGAGGAGGAACGTGGCACAAAATGTATCGGCGCCATTGTCACAGCCTATCCTCGGACACCCCTGTCCACCTGTTAGAAGCGCCGAATTGGGGCAATTGAATTAGACTGACTTGTCTTTAAAGGGCTCCTAGAATCTAGCTGCCAAAGCCTTTTCTGCCTTTCCGCCCGAGAGCCAACGAGGGTCAGCGGGAGCGCGTGAGTGGGCAACGAACGGCAGTCGCAGCCACTCACAGACGCCCTGGAGGGGGGAGAGGAGAGAGCCGACCACAGCTTGGCAGCTCCACTGGAGTCTGATAAGCTTTAATGGCACCAACCACAATGATTCACACCATGCGAGAGACACACACACACACACACACACACACACACACCTCTAGCTGGCTTGTGAGGAATGATTTCTGGACCCTGGATAAATTTGCAGTTGCAGGGAGTCTCTATTTACCAGTAATTGCATTTCTCTGCCCTCTTTCAGCCCTGCCTTCAAAAATGTTCTGTGCCTCGGGAAGTTGAAGGTGGCTGGGGAAAAAGCAACAGAACATGTTGTTGGCCTCACACGGCGCTCTGCCACAAGTTGACAGCTTATAGGCCAATCTGCACCATACGTGGGTACAAGCTGTGTAGGGTACATGACCTGTCAGATGGACACGTTGCATCGTCTGCATGTCCTGAAAGCCTGCTCGACCGAGACAGAATGTGACCACAGCGAGTGTGCTTCTACTCGCTATACAATGACTTAATTGATCCATTCATTTACTCACCATCACAGACTCAGCAGAACTGCGTCCTGGCAAATGAAGATGTTCAAACGCAACATCTGTACTCTCTGCAGCTGTCTGTCGGTGCAAATTATGATGAACGGTCTGGCTGTTTGGTTAATTGTTAATGGTGGAGGGGGCTCGGGCTTGCCTGTAGGCATCAAAGGCAAACAATAAAGGGAAGAAATAAATAAATCACAGCAATATCTGGGGAAGTATTCCTGTTTTGGACGATTCTAAATGCCACAACTTGCATCCACTACCAAAAGTTCAGTGCCAGCGCAGGAAAAATGGATAAGAGAGAGACGTAAGGGTGGCAGGGCTGCACCTACGGATTATTGTTATTAGCAAATAATCTGCAGAATTAACTGATGTCCAAAAATTTTAAACATTTAGCCAAAGGGGACATCTTCAAACTGTTTTTTTGTCCAACCAACAATCCACATCTCAAAGACTAGTAATGTGCATCATAAATATAAAAAAACAACAAATCCTTACAATCACGATGCTTAAAAAAGCAAATTTGACAATGACAATGAAATTATTTATTGATTAACAATAGCCAATTAATGTATTTTGTTCAGCTTCTTGATTGCTTGACTCGTCATTCCAGCTCTAAAGTGTGGTGAGGGATGGATGGGTTTGTGCAGTGCAGCCAACTTTCAGACTGGAGATCAGAGTTTACGTCCTGTCACGGCCCAACAATTGATGTTCACAATCTTTCCCTAACCTTGAAGGGGTGTTTCAGTGATATAGTAGTTGAGGGACATGTAAGAGAAAGATTAAAAACAGTCAAAATCAAGGCTGCAGACGCACCAACAGAGGTAGTTTTGCGAAAATCAACTTCCAATCCCCCGCTAACTGCTGAACACCCATGTCTTTTAAACTCTGGGACCAATTTATATGTAATTTACAGAATATGTGGTATTTAAGATCGTGATCTACAGTTTATATCCCTACACCTCAGGAGAAGTGCTGCCCAGTGACATCATGGCCATATAGTTATAGCTTTATCTTGATGTGGAAATACTGTACGTTGTATGTATTTATTAATTAGCTGAATTTTTCTTCCTTTTTTTTTTTAAAGATACAATACACAAGAGTTGGCCACCTGTGGAAGTCATACTCCAAACAGATAGGGGACTTAATTTCACAAGAGCTACCGCTAACTAGTGCTAACTGTAGCTGCCATTGAGTTCAACCGTGCAGCTAGCGGTCGTATTAGCTGACTCTGCCTAGGTTGGTTAGCGTGCTAGCTTCAATAGATATCTCTGAAACACAGTACACAGACATGAAAGCTGACATGTAAAACTGTTGGCTGTTAAGCTTTAACTCCTACATGTGACACCTTTTTTTTTCATCGACCGCTACCTTCTCCTTCTGAGTAAGGTCCTCATTTTTTTTTTCTTTTATGTCGGTGGGAACTGGAGGGGATTTTGAGTCACGTTTGTATGTGAGTTTGTGTGCATTTTATTTAATCTAAAGTTTTGAAGTAAAATATTCCAGAAAAGAGTAAGTTTATACCTGATATAGTACATAAATATCATAGATTATAATCTCCAAAAATCGTACATATCCCATAATGCAACTCGATAGCATGTTTAATTAGAGCAGTCTGGTAAACGTCGACATCCTCAAACCATGTTTGTGTCGTGTGTTTTTTGTTGTTTTCTCTTGTTTAACTTAAAATAATCCAATAATAAGTAAGAATTTAACCAACGTAGCACCGAAATATCACAATCACATCTCTGTAGATAATACATATACCATAATGCAACTTGATAGCGTGTTTCATTAGAGCAACCATAAAAAAACAAAACAAACAGGCCTTCTGTTATAGATCCCCGGTGACATCAAAAAGTTATTATCTCAAACAGCAGGAGACATTATACAAATGTTATCGCAGGCTCATAAAACACTGCACCAACCATGAAGAGCAAACTGATCTCCGTGTGTGAAAAATGCTGCAGTGGTCCTTTAAGCACACTGTATTTGCCACGCACACACACCACTTTGGGTGGAAGACGGGGCCGGCCATTAATCATAAGGGTTGGCGGCTTTATCCCCAGCTCCTCCTGTCTATATGTTGAAGTGTCCTTGCAGCAGGACACTGAACCCCAAAAAGTGCCTTTTAATTCGTGCAGGGAAAGAAGAATGTACGCTTCCTTTGACAAAAGCAAGTGAATTAAACTTAAAAAAATCAATAATTTATTTATTTGACAGTGAATCTGCGGCGTCGTCGTATGATTAATGTTCTGTCTGGTGGTAAGGTTAAGTAAAACAAGAGAGGGAGATGCACCGGCCGCGACTTACAGTGCGTATCCTCATTGAGTGCGATCAGAGGGACTGTGTGTGGACGAATATGAAGACATATATGCTTGTACTAGAAGAAGAAAGGGTCGCAATCATGAGTGATGGAGTGGAGCAGTGCCTCTACTTAATCTACACGGACTTAAGTTGGCGACACACGGGGAAACACCACATGGACGAGAGAAAGAAATCAATAGTCTGAAACAGTTGCTTGAATAAAATACCCAACTCTTTCCAGCCCACTGCAGTTTTTGAAGCCTCACCCTGCCGAAAGCCTAAGAACAGATCTGCTCCTTGTTAGCAGGAAGTCACTACAATACAATAATGCACTTAGCAGCTTTGTCTGTAGAGACTGACTGCTGTGCAGGCTGCCAGCAAGTGGAACAGATTGCAGTATTGCGTATGACTCAAAATGTCCATCTGCCCCCATTATGTGTGCAGTGTCTTCTTCCCCACGTTTTTTTTTTTGTTTTTTTTTGTTTTTTTGCTGCTTTCAGCATTATGCGTAAAGTGTGCTCACACATCTCTCTCTGCTTCTGGGCGTTCAATTTTTCTTTTTTCTTTATTTCGCATGGTACTTAAACACACACACACACAAGCAGGCAGCCTCGGTACAACAGGTAATTATTTGCAAAGAATGGCACCAGTGCGTGGGGTGCAAATTGCATTGTGGGATGGCTCCGCGGGACAGAGGGATGTCAATTGAAGAGGCTTCCATTTTTTACGTACACCTCATCTATTGTTCTCTGTGGTGAATTGCGTGCGGGGGGGGGGGGGGGCAGCGCCACCGTATTTACTTGTACCTCTCAGGACGTGGGTGTATTTTCTCTGTCTCTTGTCAGAGAGGATGATTTGCCCCCCTCGCCTCGCCGGAGAACACTGGCTGTGCACAAACTGCCCGTAAATGGGAAACATGAGTTTAGCAATAATTCTGAACCCCTCCTGAGAGCGACGCCGAGGTGTGCAGAGAGCCTGTCGCCACCTGTCATAACCCTCAAAACAGCGGGTAGGGCGCCAAAAAAACAACCCACCTGCCTGTCAAAACTCTTTTCTCTCTCTAATTGTCCCACACACATTCACAGGATTACTGGTTTAATTCTGCTTTATAATCACCGCTCATTGTTCCCACTTATTGTTTCCTTGCTCAATTTGTTTGTTTGTGTTCACACTTTGGCAACACAAATGTTCTTTTGTCATGCCAACCGAGCGATTTGTGCGCAAGGCAATTGAATTTAATCTAATTTAAGGAGAGAATAGAGGAAGAACGGCGGCAGCAGCAGGACGGGGAAATGAAGAGGCACCTGCAGACATGGGAAACACATAAAGCAAAGACGAGGACGCAGACTGAAGACTGTTTTTTTTTTTGTTTTAATTCTTCCAGCCGACACGGGCAATGTTTTAACCAACATGCAGACAGAAAAAGATGGATAATTCATTTAGAAGGACACCATTACCATATTAAGTAGTTTTTAATTCATGAATCAGACCGCTGTATGTGGTGCTTGCTCGTCCGGAGACACGGTACTGTAAGAACAGAGCAGCACTATCACTCCTGGCCACCCGCGCTTATGCCTTCAGAGATGTGCTTGATAATCCCAGGTCGATGCCGTACACTTATCTATTGAGATTAAGCTTCGGGTTCCGGTAATCCTTGATAAGATCTCCCTGATAAATCTCGTTTGGAGACTATGGCGAAGATGATGTTACAGTGTTTTCCAGTTCCAAACAGAGGACACGTTACCTGTTTTTCTCTACCTGATGTATTACAGAAAATAATTTCGCAAATGTGGGATGAATAAAATACGTCATGCCAGCAACTGATGAAAGTGATTTGCAATTTACACTTGTGAATACAGAGCGACAGAAGTACAAGGTTTGGCAGTTCGTAATACACAATTAACTGCACCGGGCTGCTAGCACCTGCAGCTAACATCCGGGAACTAGTGAAAGGCTCCATGATCTGCCGTTGCTGTGAAAAGACGGTACATTGGAGTAAACGCAGATGACGCGACACTCTCTATTCAAGGGCTCGGGTAGCCACTAGCCGCCACTAGCTAGTTAGCTCAGTCTGCTGTGCAGGTAGTGGCCCTATCAGCTGACCGAGTCTGCCTGGACTGAAAGATCAGAGCCCCGCCTCAGAGTTGCTGTTACCTTAAGTCTCCATGTCTCGTTCATCATTTTCCTATTAAACTCACAGTGTTGTTAACCCAAGATGCTCGGTAACATTGTTGGCAGCAGTAGTTATTTTCTGTGGGCCGTTGGTAGTGAGTTCATTTCAATCGTAGTATTTGCTCTTTCTTAGCTCAGCTTCCTCAGTTTAGCAAGCCAGCTTACTTTGTTTCAAGTGACCGAGACTGGACGCTGCTGAGTGACGGCAGATAGGAGACAAACCACTTGGGGCATTTTTAACAGAAATGTTTATAAAGCTAGAGATGGCAGTTGTATGACCACCAAATAGTCCGCTGTAAGGAAGCTGAACTGGGAAATATATCAGCCAATCGCGTTGTGGCATTTATGGGAGCACACAGTTGAGATCTATGACCGTTTCAACTGGAAATCTTCTAATAGAAATGGAATAGGAGGAAATCACTTTAATGCCCATGGTTACCAAGAAAGGCAAGGTCATTCAAAGACGGGACATTAAACTCACATTTGTTTAAGTGCTCTTTTGGGAGCTGCACTCCGTATTGAGCCGTGGAAAAGGTTGTTGGGAGAAACTGTGTGCATGCAGGTGTCAGTGTAACCTGTTGGAAAAGGGCATATTAAACCTTAGTTTGGTGCAAAGCCGCCAAACCTTTTCAGCAGTTTCTTTCAGATTTGACTGGTGATTCAGTCACACATTCAGTTTTTTATGTCCAGGTGCCCGTTGAAAGGAAAAATCTGTCTCTCTCCCCATTCATTCAGATAGAGGCCTGTTCCTGTTAGCCCTGAATAACTGTCAGGGGGCATTGCCAAGATAGCTGTCGAGTAGCAAGACCTGCCTGAAAGGACTTTGGTTGCGGACATGTGGCGCTGAGATGAAGACCCATTTAAACCAGGCACAGAGATGTGTACGCGATGCCAGACGAGGCAGGGATGTGAGAGCTGATCCGACTCCCTTTGCTGGTGCTGGGAGACATTTTTCTCTCTGGGTGATGACAATGGGAAACAGCGACGACTGCAGTGGTGTGCTAATGAGCAATCCATGCCTTGTGGCAACTCTGTGGGGTCACACTACCTGAAATTCAGAAAAATATAACTTTCAACCCAGCCAGGTGCCTGTCGGAACAGTTGGAAGACGAACTAAGACATCATTTTTAATAAGCATGCTTCAGTAGATCAGATCTTCATCAACGTCTTTGACATAATGTCAAACTTAATTCCTTCATATTAGCTCCAACTATATTTTACACATTGTGCCTTTAACAGAACGTGTTCAATCACCTGCTGTTGTCCGGTTTAGTAGTGATCGTTACCTGTGAAGTGAAGTGTGACGTTCCACTGACTGGAACGTGTCCATCTCGCTCTCAGCTGCGTGGTTCAAGGCCCTTTGCCCAGCACGTAGCGATGCCCAGGGGCAAAAAGACAGGAGACTGATCGAACTGGTTTTACACCGGGGTTGTCAGAGGTCTCCTAACTTCCTCGCAAATCGATACGGGCCTTAAACCGCGGCCAACCGGCTGAAACTGGATGCAATTTCCTCCCAACTCAATGGCATTGTCCATGTTTCTCATCAGTAATGACTGAGCAGTTTGAATTGAGCCAAACGCCCCTGTGGGCCAGAGAACACTGACTCATGTTGTTCTCGCGCATTAATAATGCATTATAGCATGTAACACAGGGTAATTAACTCTGCTGCTAAATACTAGCTCAGTCCAAAGTGCCATTCTGTCAGGATGCTGTTTGCCGAGCGTGAGGAAGCTTAGGGCGATGACTAAGCCATCCATCTTTGTTGTGAATGATTATAGGCTTTACACTTGGGTTTTTTTTTGTTTGCTTTGCATTTAGTTTCTTCATTATGTCAACAAGACACGCTATGACTATGTGGATATTGATCGGCTGCTTTACCATGAGCCAAACAGAACTTTCTTTATTCCTCCAGTCCAACGACATTCAGTCAGATTGACAGTGTGTGTGCGATAGCGGAGTTTCACAGGATAATCAAATATCTGACTTATTTATGGGATTAGTCAGTGATTACTGAAACTTCTACATCGGCCTGGGTGTCACACACACACACAATCATTGGTTAAACGTAGATTTTGGCCTTTTGTACAGATGTAAAAGCCAAACTGACCTTTAGGAAAACCTCCCTCCAGGGTCATAATATTTGTGTTAGAGACACAAAAGGACACTGAAATACAATAATACAATACAATAATGGAAAACAAGTTGCACAAGTTTTCTGTCCTGTTTCAGTAAGAATGGCCTCAGCCCTGGTACCTATAGCATATATGACAGAAAGTAAGAATAAAAGTGAGTAAGTAGGAACCGTTCAAACAGTCAGTCAAAGTAAAGTCAAGTCTTTTCTGTGGTCACGCAACAATCTGCTTCCTGTTTGCACTGTTTACACATCGGCATAGTGCATCTGGCCAATTTTCGAAATAAAACAGGCTCTACAGCGCAAGAAAGTCAGAAATATTAGCAATAAACACACTTAAAAACTGAGAAATAACTGAAGTGATTTGACTGCGTAGCCCACTCATCCGCAGTAGAAGCACAAAAATCAAGGGGAGGTGATGAAATAAACACAACGTGGGCAAGTCCGAAACAGTCTCCAGTGGAATGTGAAGTCGCGTGAAGGACGGAACAAAACAGCGTCGGACGCGGCAGAAAAACAGAGACGTGCCCGGTGGAATCAAGGGGTTAGACTGATTGGTACGGCCTGTTATTCATTCATGGTGTGAATGCTGCTTACGCTGTAATTACTTCTCAGCCCACGATGCCAGTAAAGCCTTGAAAGTGCTGCCGGTGCTTCATCTTACTTTCTTACGTGCAGCCACCGTACGTAACCGCCATGATGGTTTACCAGTAACCCGTTCACTCCTGCTGTTGTTCCCTCGTATTAACCGCGGATCCCCGTCTCCTTCGCCGCCGCCTGCTGCTTTTAAGTTAAGATGCGACATCGTCCGCGCATTACGAACAGACCGATCCTGACTGTGATTTACATTCTGCCAGCTCTCATCTAACCGGTGTAACAATCTAATTGATCACTTAAGTTTAATTGGAATCACTCCAAGCTTTATGCTCCAATCCATGTTAGCCATGCTTCAGTCCCCTCTAACATTGCTTTTTTTTTTTTCCCTTCTCTTTTCTCACCCTCCTTCCTCTCTCTTCCCCCTCTCTCTCCCTCTCTCCCTATCCCCGGTGGTTCTGCTCCACTGCTCTCCCTCCATCTCCCCTGCTCTTTATTGACTGTTGAGTGTAAGGCGGTGTTAAACCAGCCTCGATGTAATAGTGGGCATTAGCCCTTTGAACTGCCCTTAATCTAACTGTAATAAACTCACATTTATTTTGGTGGCACACACACATACACACACACATGCACACATATATTAATATTTGTGGATGGATATCTGGGGTTTGTGAGGGAAGAGAGCTGCTCCCTGCTTAAATGGCCATTGTTATGGGGATAGCAGCGCGCCCAGAGCAAGGCCTGTCAAAAGCTCTTCTGCGGTGCGGTGTACTAGAGCCGTGCTTGAGACTCGCCTTTAATTGGAATGTAATTGGAGAAGCACCATTGATCATGAATCACATTCAGCTCCGGCTCCCTCCTCCTCCTCCTCCTCCTCCTCCTCCTCCTCCCTGAACTGTGCTGTGCCGCTCCACTGTTTTCCACTGGCTGACTCTCTCTCTCTTTACCACCTTTCGCCTCCTCCTCCCGTAAGGAGAACGTCAGTCATGTGCAGCGGAGCGATGCCGAGGAACAAGGCCCCCTACTGGGTCCAGAGCGTGTGGGTCAATGTGTGTCTGGGGCACAAACCACAAGAAACAGGGAAAAAAAGAAAAAAAATGCAGGCGATGGAGGGAGGGTGATAAAGGGAGACGAGATTAAGAGGAAAAAGAGGGTGGGAGCGATGAGATGGAGCGCAGGAGTGGAATCATTTGTAATAGCCTGCGCGCTCTATTGCGCCATTTCATCCAGCATTTAGTTAAGCGAGATTTGTTTTGTTTTTGCCTTTGTTGCCGGGAATGCTCGGAGAAGTCAATTTGTTGGCTCATTTGTCAAACGCTGGACTGCGTCAGCGGCATCTCAGCGGTGTCATGGAGCGGAGAAAAGCTCTCTCACTCAGCTGGAGTGTAGATGGGAATCAGGCGGGTGGAGATTGCCTGTGTGCCGTTTTAAATGTGGACTGGAAAACAATGAAAACTAAGGGCACTGGCAGTGCACCTCTGTCCCAAATTGATTCTTAAGTGGAATAGGGGCAGCGTGAGCGATGATTTCGGGAGGGGAGGTAAAGAGCGAGGCGGAAAGATTGCGAGATGCTGTATGTAGGGAGCGGAGCCCGAGCCACCGCCGTTTGAGAGTTTCTAGATTTTTTAAATTGCAAAAAAAAACAAAAAACACGAGAAGCTCACATAAATAACCATGTCTTAACAAGCTGTGGGAGGTAAAGGTTTTGCTTGGCGCCCATCGATTTCCCAAACTATGACAGCTGTTGATGGCAAATTTACAACTTGGCTGTTGTTTTGCGGTTGTTATTGTGCTCATGCATGTTGGTGACGGTGTGAACCCGTCCAAAGATAGTTTTGTGAAGGAAAAAAACACCGCTTTCTTCTTTGTTGGTGGTCCGATCAACCAAGTTTCAGGCAGGACTCTAGCAGACAGAGCTGTGAAATCTCCCAGTTCAGCTTTTTAAAGCACAGGTTTAGATAATGCGATTAATGATGGCTGAATTCCATTGAGCTGCTTCAGTTTCATTCTCCTGGTATTATGGGTGTTGGCTCTCTGTCACACTATCACAGCTTACTGGGACACTTGAATCGAGCGCTGCAGGAATGAGTTCTAAAACCTAGAAATGAGTTCCCATTTTTTGCATTTCCCGCGTCTCAAAGTCGAGGCGTTTCTTTTTAAGTTTTGGGCCAAGCCCGCATCATGTGACAGACTTTCGCTTCGTGTCTGTGTACACCCGTCAGACATAGCAGTTATGTTTGGCAGATATTCTCGTTTAAGCTTGCGAGAAGTGTAGTATGTAATCCAAGAAAGGTGAGGAAGCTGCTTTTAGTTTCTGCGCTCCTCATCTGCTGGACAAGCTTTTAGGTCATTTAAATCTAAAAACTGTTGACAGTGGCTTCCCAATAAGCCTGATACATAACTTCTTTTTAATCTCTAACTTTGTATTTGCTTGCTTTTGCTTTTGTTGCCTTTTAATGCAATTTTACCAATAACTTGATGTTTTTATGTCTTATTTTAATGCATTTCTATGACCCTGGTGAAGCACTTTGTCTGAATTGTGCTATATTGTAAAAAAAGAACTTGCCTTTATACTGTATTAAGGTTTGTCTTGAGCATATAGATGAAAAATAAACCCTCGAGAGACATGTCCCATTCCTTCATCTGACAGTGGGACCCCTGGGTCATTTTCTCATTGTTCTCGAATATTAGATATAGGAGGATTATATCTGTCTGTACTCTGATCATAAATTATTGAGGCCTGACCCTTATTTAGCATACGACCCCTAGCAAAGAAGTGGGTTAGATGATGGGAGGATAGTCGGAAAATTTGCAAACTTTTTCATGCATGAAGTCCCCAATTTTTAATCAATGTGAATCATTTTTTAAGCATTACGCATCTTTTAAAAAGGCGGTTGCTAACAAGTGGCTAAAGGAGACTATACCTACACGGAGACTCATTTACTCACAAACAATTCCACCTCTAACTGTCCAACTTTTAGATCATTCAATTCATAAAACATAGTGTAGTGAGCCGCTCAGTGGCGGTGATGTCATGCGATGTAGTTCATCTATAGCGATTTTTATTATTTACGTTTCAAAAATCCTCAAAGTGATGTTCATTTGTGAAGACGATTTTGCTGAAGGTATCATAAACTAAATATTCTGTGTTAACCCAAAATCCAATTCAAAGATCTCATAGACTTTATGTCGAAGGAACCAATGAATTGCTAACTTTCGGGTTAGCCTACATGAAATACCTCATCCCTGCCGCTCTCTGAAGAAAAGAGCTTTTTTTAATGTTCTGCATAACACCCATCTTTGAATGCCTAATACAGTCAGTTCAAGGATAATACAAAACTCACCCCACATTCAGAGTGGATAAAGGTTACGATCTCTGGTACTTAAGGAGTATTGATATGTTCAATGCAATAAGTGGAATTCAGTTAGCTCATGCCTTGTCAGAAGGTTATTACAGTTTGTATGAACACAGCAATAAAAGTTCAGTTCCAAGTCATTTATCTTTTATAAGAGTGTTTTTTTTTTCATAATCAAGACTGTTATTGTTAGTGGTACAGTGAATGCGAACCAAAGCTGGATTCCTCTAAGCCTTTAAAGCTAACATTCTCAAGCAGTGACATGGCATCAGGTGTCAGATACAGTATCAAAACATTAACAAGGCGCATTAAAGGAGCAGCTTGACCTAATTACCATAACCGGCCAACTTTGAATCAGTTACAAAGGATGTAATGCAAATTTTGAATGTCATGGTTACGTTTGAATATTGTCTGTTCATGTCAAGTATGCTGCTACATCATAAATGTTGGGCAAATTGGTCACATTAGTATAATATGTCAAGTTTACTTTGAGGTCTTGAGACATCTTTTGCTCGACCATTTCATGTAACAAAACTAGAATGGTGCTCAGCAGAGCACAAACCTCCGCCAAGGCTCAGCATTCCCCTGCGATTCAATTAAACCCGACCCAGTATCAAATAAAACATTTAAATCCGGTTGATCCAGATTATTTTTTGGATCATAGTTACCATAGAATTTCTTTCATCCAGATCCATGCATTATTCCCTAAGAAATTAACAGAAATGTGGGAAAACTGGCAATGTTGAATAAAGTCAGGATCTGGACCTATCCCTTTATTCAGAACCACACCAAAACTTAATGGGGTCTATTCTGGGCCGAGACCCATCCTCCATCCAATTTTTTTTGAAATCCATTCAGTAGTTTTTGTGCAATCCTGCTCACAAACCAACCATCAACAATGAGTCACGGCTGAAAGCATAAACTTCTCGCCTTAGGTTGTGAAAAAGCTCAGAGATCAACACAATTCGCTTACTTGAAGTTTAACCTGTGACTTTTTTTACTTCTTTAAAAATGAAAGATGAAATACAGCAACAAGCAAGTACTATTAGTATTTGCTTGTTGCAAGTATTATTTACTCGATGCCTGAAACGTACAAGATACTTTGTGTTATGTGATTATGTGAGATATACTGTAAATATATCTTGATATCTACGTGAACCCCAATTACGGGTCTGGTTTGTCAATCATCATATTATTTAAATTGCAGTCTGCTCCTGCGCGTGGTGCAATTTGTATATATATATATATATAAATCTCTTCAGGTCTTTCAGCTCTGATAAGGAGCGAAGTTGTAGAAAGCATCGAGGAAGAAGAGAGAAGCTGATTGTGCAGGAAACTAGAGCAGGGTCAGGGATCCTTCTTGGATATTTATGAGACATAAAGAGTGACATGAAAATGTGATCAAATGAATGAGACGGAGTGAGAGATGAATGCTTGAAAGCGATTACTGATGAGGGTCTGAGGACTGAAGTAGGGTTGCAGCATTAGAGAGAGCGAGAGTAAACAACGAAACCAAAGCTGAGCAATCAAACAGCCAAACAAAAAAGGGCGATGAGTAAGGAGTGGCAAATGAAAATGAATGAGGAGGAATGAAGTGCGGGTGGGGGGGGGTGTTCATGAGATGTGAGGAGGCTTGGAGAGAGAGAGAGAGAGAGAGAGAGAGAGGCCAGAGGGAGGTTGAGAGTCAGGGTGAAAGGAGACGGAGAGGGAGAGGAAAAAAGCGAGCAAGCAAAAGGGGGGAGGTTGTTGTTTTAAGATCAGGACGGATGAGTGCGTTTCCCCTCTCTGGGGAGGGGGACCATCGGCTCTCTGTGTCTGTCACTCCACTCGTTTATGCCTCGCTTCAAGGGAGAGGTAAAGGGCGCTGAGTTGTTGGGGGGTGTGTGTGTGTGTGTGGCTGAGGTGGCTTATGTGAGAATCGGGGCAATTTTGAAAAGGAGTGTAATCAGCGAATGAGTCACCCTTCCTTTCATTAGGGTTGTTTTCCGTCTCTCCTAAAACCCCTTTCTTCTCTCCTGCTCTGGTTCTTTTCCTTCCAAATACAGGTTTGCACTGTTCTTTCAGCTCGCGAAGAAGCTTCTAAAGAGCGTTCACTCTCATATTATCCTGTTGTTTGATGGCAGGTTTTGAGGTGTGGATGACCACATTTGGTGTGAGGCTGAATTATTTGAATTAGATTTTTATACGTTTGTTTATAAATGTTCAGAAAATGTTGAGAGTGAAGGGGCTGCATTCCGAAAAACAGAACTGGCTGACAACAAAAAAACAAAGAAGCAGGCTCAGGTAGAAGAGTTAAATCATCCTAATGAAGTCGGTCGATGGTCGACATTTTGTGCAGATAATTAGCTTTTATTTATTCATTCACTTCTCCAAATTTTCATGCTGTGTAGAAGACCGTGCGCCTCTTTAACCTCCCACTGGAAAAGGGTGGAGGGAGTTTAAAAAAAAAAAAAAAAAGGTTGCACTCAAGCAAAGGTAAAATGATTTTGTTATTCAAAAAATACGGGTGACTTTGTGGGAGTAATGCTAATAAATGACGGTAATAGCAATTAGTCACTCTCCCCTCGTGCTGCCCACTTAAAATCACCGACTAATGAAATGTATTAAGTATTGGCGGGGACCCTGCATGCTCGTGTAAAAGCATTAGAAAGAGTCTGTGATTCATGACCGCTTCTGAGTGAAGAATAAATCCACAGAAACACATTAAACAACTAAATGAATGAATAAAACATGAAAGTACGATAAAAGTCATCGCCGGTTTTTACGGTCTGTTTTTAAATATCTGTGGAGGGAACCAAACCCCATTATTTTATTTTAAGGCACTGACTGTCTGACATCTGATATTTAATTAAAGGCCAGTATCAGTCAAATATATTAGCACGCTGATTTATCAGTCCAGCCCCAGCAGTAAGTAATATCAGCCCTGTCGTAAAATTAACACTGAAGCAGGACTCTGTTTCGACGTGATAGCGCTCGTTCGGTATAAATTACAACATGTCAGGCGCTCCGTTTTTCGGCGCTAATAGCTGTATCGGCGTCGTAGAACTAACTGGCAGCAGCCCTCAAAAGCCCTCGCGGACAAAGTTATCATTGTTTTTGCAGGTAGGCAGTCCTGTCAACCCGAGTGTGTGTTTAGCCCAGTTGCCATGAAGGTTATCAGGCCAGCGCACAAACTAGACCGGAGGTGGAGGTGGAGGGTGGAGGGGAGGCGGGGGCGGGCTCCCCACAGGTTAGGAGGCATAAGTATGCAGCGCCAGTTAGGTGCTTATTTTTACCTGCGTGTGTCTTTGTGTGTGTGTGTGTGTGTGTGTGTGTGTGTGTGTGTTTACAGAGCTGTCTGTCCATGTGTATCCGCTCGTCTCTCTGTGTGTGTTCTCGCGCGCGTGTGTGTGTGTGTGTGTGTGCGTGCGCAGAGTCTCCCAGCAGGAGCAGCCAAAGTGCGTTCCTCTAATGTCATCCTGTGGCCGTCCTCCAGCTAAAAGCCAGCGGCTCTCTCTCCTCCACACTCCTCCCCCAATGTCACCTTTCCTCTCCCGGCGTTTTTACTTTCTCCTCCTTTAACACCTCCTCCTCCTCCTCTCTCTCTCTCTCTCTCTCTCTCTCTCTCTCTCTCTCTCTCTTTCTGCGTGTTTTCTCATTTCTCATCATCCGTCCGTGTTTGCTAATCTCCGTCCTTTTTCTCTGCTCTCCGTCTCAATTCATCATCTCTACTTCGGGTCTTGTGCTGAAGGTTAGCGGGATCGCTGATAGAGAGAAGACGACGAGTAGACGATCATAAAGACTGACAGGGAGGGGAGGGGAGGGGGTTATCCTCTTATCTCTGCCACTTTTTCTCCCCCCCATCTTTCTCTGTCTCTCCCTCTCTCTCTCTCTCCTCCCCTCCTGATCTCTGCCCCCTCCATCTGCCTCCTCCTGTCATTTCTACCCTGACACCGCTCACCTCTCCTCCCCCCGCCAGTCCCTACCATACTGACAGCCGTCAACTTTTCAGACGGACGGACACACTCCACAGAAAACAGTGTGCAGGGCTGTCCGTGTGACGTGAAGCCTGTTTAGCGCGACCCCTCCGATGAGGGTCGACGGCGTGGGCGGCACGTGTTTACCGTTTGATGCGCGCATGTTAAATACAGTGGGATCACCTTGCTCTGTCGTGCTTCGGCGCAAACACACACACACACACACACAGCTGAGTACATTAGGCTGTTAGAGTATTCTCTATCTTTTCGCACATAAGGTCACATTCAGAGCTTCCTGTATGCCTCGCTACACAGGCCGGCAGCATTAGGCCCCGGTACCATGGCAAAGCGGCCCTGCCCGTCTCTATCTGAAATTCTAATCACCACTCGCAGACATTACTATTCAGCCTGTGCTCCTGCCGGCTGCCTGCCTGCACGACGGCTCAGCTTTGCACTAAAGTTGTGGTTAAACCGTGAAGGCCAAAGCCCCATTTCATAACACCCACATTTGTATTACATATTGATAAACACTATCTGCCTGTTACTTTTCTGCACCCCAATCTGCCGTCTCCTCCTCCTCCCCCACCCCCTGTCCCTTCACCTTGGCCTCCGCCCGCTCCCCGCTCCAACTTCAAAACAACGCGTTTTTTTTTTTTTCCTACTTCATTTGGGGCGCATTCAGCGGATCCGTCCACCTTTGTCACGACTTATTTATGCATTACACATCTTTTCTTAATAATCTCTCCTCTCATCTTTCAATTTTCCCTCCTTTGCCGCCCTCCGTCTCTGCATCCCCTTTCTTCTGCCTCGCTCTAAGCGCTTCACCTCTCCGCTATCTCAGTACCTGGGCAACCTCCTTCCCCCCTCCCTCCCTCCCCCCCCATTCTTATCTTACCCTCTATATTCCTTCATCTCTTCTTTTCCTATCCTCCCTCTCTATCTTTCTGCCCAGCTACCTTCCTCTCTGTGCCCTCTATCCCCCTTCCCTCTCCGTCCTCCTGCCTGGAAATTAAACCCCGTTGGCGTGGGCCCGGCCCGACCACGTCTCCCGCCGAGCCTCAGCCGCACGGACCCAAGAAAACAGACCTTGAACAACAAGATAAAGTACATCAAAACTGCACTGGGTTCACCGCTCCGTGGCCAGCGTATATTTTTGGATACCATTTTCACATTTTTTACACTTTTCCCCGCCCTGCTCCACCCAGTCTGTCTGCGTCTCTCTCCCCCTCCGTCTCTCCCTCTCCCCCCCCCCAGACAGACGTTGTCGCAGTCTTGACAGTGAGGCGAGTCTGCAGTGATTAACATTGATTAAAGTGGCTAACGAGTCTCCTTTTCATTCTGCTGGTGTGAGGCTGGGTGTGTGTGTGTGTGTGTGTTGAATATGTGAGTGTGTATCTTTGTGTTAAGAACATGTCCGTAAAGCTGTCACTCATCTGGAGCTGCAAAAGAAAAGCCCAGCTGTGAGTGCTTAGCAGTGAAGGTGTCTTTGTGTTTAATGGGATGGTACGTGGGTGGATATGTGTGTGTTTATCTGTGTGTGTGTGTGTGTGCGTGTGTGTATACAGTTTACATGAAACACATTCGGTAATTCAGCCGCCTGTTTAACAAAGACCCTCGTCCCTTTGTTTTCCTGCCACGCGGACACTTTCACCCACGGATCCGCACATCGAGAACCTGCAGCTTAATTTAGTTTACCGATCAAATCTGGCGTTTTGTTTTTTCCTGCTAGTCTCGGATAATATTTTAAATTACTCTTAGTGTTTTGGTTCAGAAGGCAGTGATGGATTTGGCGTACAGAATAAAAGCTGTTAATGTGTAAATGGATTGTTGGACTGTGGTTGAAATCATTACAGAAATGGTCAAAGATGCTCTAATCAATATTTTCTCATGGTTTGGGTGTTGGGGTTTCGTCATTTCCCGTTTTACTTTGTAGGATCTCTCTTCATGTGTCATGTTTTACTTTCCACTTCCTGTCTTAGTCTTTTTCCCACCTGTTTTCTGTATACACCTGTGTTTCTTTAGTTAATCAGCCCCTGTGTACTTAAAGTCTGTGTTTTCCTTCAGGCTTTGTTGGTTTGTTTGCGTTTGATGTCTTTTCCCCGGTCCTGCGTCGTTCCTCATTCGTCCTCTGTGTCCCTGCTTTGTTCCCTGTTGCTTCCTGGTTTGTACCGTCAAAGTTTTTGTGTTACTCTTTTTCTTTGATTCTCCTTTGCTGGGCCCTTCTGTTGCATGGGTTTTTTATTCCCTGCATTTTGGGGATTTTGGACTTCAGCTTTGCTTTTTTGTTTTTTAACCTGCCTGCCTCCAATCAAACACAACGTATTTAATTATAACAACATGATGAATTGGTCTCTTATGGCGACAAACCGTCAGTGTATTATCCCCTGACTCTGCAGCTTCCCTCAGCTCTAAGCAGCATTTTAGCGTCTTTCAGGAAGTTGTTTTTGATTTCACAACTCGTGACTTTAAAGGTACAATATGTAGGAATTGGCCACCTGTTGAATTCATTCATTCACAGGGGGCAGCTTAGCAACAGAGTAACAGCTAACTGCTGCTAGATGTAGCTGCTGATAGCTAGTCGTGCAGCTAGCAGTCGTATTCGTTGACTGTGCCTGGGCTGGGAGCTCAGAGCACCTGGTGAGCGTTGGTGATGGCCACCCTACAATGTGGCATGGGGCTAGCTGGTTAGCATGCTAAAAAATGCTAAAAGACTTGTTATTTCTACACATTATACTAATAATATGATTGACTTTTTGAATGCTTTACACCAAAGTTCTCACATTTTGGACCTTTCGATATCTTCATTCATTCTCATTGGTTTCCTCAGCATCGTTTCAAGCAGCAGCAGGCAGCTGTTGACCACAAAAAGACTTTAACAAACCCACTAAATGCTACTTTTCAGCACCAAATGGAAGTAGTTAGTGATCATAGTGGAGAATTTAGCGACTAAAAGAAAGAGCCAAGTATTCCTTTCAGGGAGAGAGTAAATATTAAATCAACCAGGTGGCCATAAACACAACTTAAAGGTCTGGTGTGTGGAATTTAGGGGGATTTGTGGGCAGGGATGTTATCTGATATTTATAGTAATGTTTCCATCAGTGCATAATCACCTGGAAATAAGAATTGCTACTGATAGATAGAATAGAATAAGCCTTTTTAGATCAGGCCGAGCATTTTCCCTTCCATTGAGTCCGCCATGTTACATTTCCATATTTCTACAGTAGCTCTACAGACCGGCTTTTATGCCACATTTTTATTCACGTTTTTTGTCGACTACCATAGGGGAGGGTGAGTGTGTTCAGTTGGTAGCACAGGTAGATGACACTAAATCCTACACACTGGGCCTTTAAATGTTGAATGAATTTTACTACGTATCTGCTCAACAGTAACAATTTATTAGGGCTATGTAAGGGCAATGTTTTTACAGCTTTTTATGCTGCCACCAAGTGGCAGAATCGTCTTTTGTTTAACAATGTATTTATTTGTTTTCACTTGAACAACAAGTCAAGGATGGATACATTATGAAATCCACATGAGAAAGAAAAAAAGGCAAAAGTGCCAGCAAACAAGCAAACAAACTGAACAGCTCAGATTTATAGATGCGGCACCGGCAGAGATATCAGGCTGTATGTCCTTCAGGTAGGATTCACAGATTCATAGAACTGATGATTGTTGTTACTTCTGCATTAATCCACCTTATAAGATGAATCAATCACAACTCAACGCTACGATTACCCTGAAGCTTGATAAAGGGTAACACTGAATTTCCTGTGGTCGGCCGCACTAAAGGAGACCTAATCGTCTTCATAAAAAAAAGGTGCTACTGTCTGCAGCGGCTGAAAGAGGAGCAGAGAATTTGCATTTGCTGTGTGACCCAGGTGTGATTGAGCGTGTTGATTTAGTGCTGTATGGTACCTGAGCACGGCAGCTCGAGCGGTATCCCTCCCGGCCGAGGCGGGTGGAGGCTGAGTGAGCCTTTGAGGCGCACAGATTCACATCCGACATGGCTGCCTGAGCCATAAGAACAACTCCATGAATTATGAAAGGGCACAAGCCCATCGCAGGACTGCTCTGCGAGGGGGAAGAGATGGATGGAGAGATAACTGCACATTGTAGATGGATAGGAGGATAGTGTAGAGTGAAGCAAAGTGGAAAGAATAAAGCAGGGGAAGATGCACCGGTGCAACAAGAGCGGGGAAGATAAAGCCTTGCATGTGTAGTGGAGTGAAAGGGTGTTTGTTTTGGAGTGCGGGGGGGAAAGTGTGTGTGTGTGTGCTCGCCTTTGTCTGAATTCTTTTCGCCTGTCTCTGTGTGTTGTGTTGTGTGTGCGCGCGCGTGTGTGTGTGTGTGTCAGGAAGATCGACGCCGCATCCCGTCCAAATCTAACCAGCTGCGTAACTGTGCCATTGGATTCGGGGCTCATCGCCGGGGCCCACAAAGGCAACATTTTCACACAGACATAACATGCGCCACGCAGGCTTTGTTCCAGCCTCTTCAAACGGTTTTTCACTGCGGAGGTGTGACAGCATGCCAGGCGGGGATCTGCTGCCCACCATTTCCAAAACCTCAGCAGAAAAACAGAAGAGAGATGGAGACGAGGGTGGGGTTGGGGGGGGGTAGGGGGATTTTTTTGCACCAATTATCTAATGTGTGATCTGAGGGCCCGGCTGCCTGTCATGCGCGGCCGCTGGTTTATTCTGTCTTTTAATCTTTCTAGTAATCTTTTTCGCCACTGCAGAGCCAGTGTCACAGCAGTGAACTCCAAGACAAGGCAATTCCATTAGGAGATGGCATGAGGCGGCATTCATTAATGGCCCCGGCCAGATGCTGCGCCGCACATCGATGGCAGGCAGGGGGGTCGAGTTTGATTTGATTCTTCAGGATAATGTATTGTTGTGCCTCATGACAAAGTTGTTCCACAAAGGGGGTTTTCCGTATTCAGGAGGAGAGCAGGTGGATTTTCCTCGAGTATCACTGTGTGGTGTAACAAACTCCCCTCCCATCCCCTCGCCCAGAAACGCTCGCTCGGTTTCGGCTCCGTATCCGTCGGAGCCTCACCTGAGCTTGCTCAGTATTCTCGACTGTCCTCTCAAATCGTCTCTCAATCCATCTGGAGTGTTTAAACAGAAAAAAGCAGAAAATGTGTATCATTTCAGCCTCCTGCACCACCGCCGCCGCCGCCAGTTCCCTTCTCCTGTCAGTGTCTGCATGCATTACCAAACAGCAGCTGTGGTGTCAGAAATTGTCCTGGAGAAGTAAACACGCTGAAAAGATGCCTCGCCTCTCCAAGGATGTCTCACATGGAACCCTTTCAGAAAAGCGCTCCCCTCTTTATCTCCTCGGTTACATAAGCACCTATATGTACCGACAACCTTCACAATTCATAGCCTCGGGAGTGATGGAGAGGGAGTGGAGAGATAGAGCGCGAGGCGGAAAGAAAGTACAGAAGACGGGAAGTGGAGGAGAGAACAATGGGAGGAGAGGAAGGAGGCGCGCAGGTGACGCAGAGTAGATAGAGGGGGGGAGCGAGGAGACGTGGGCCGCGGCCGGTCAATTATTCAGAAGAGAGCGGTCCGACGCACCCTGGGAGCCGCTTTGAACATGCCTGCCTGGCATCACCTGCTAATGGGCCACAGATTGACATGCTACCTGAGCAAACTCCCCTCTTCTCCTCCTCACACAGCACCCCTCTCCCTCTCTCTCACTCTCTCTCTCCTCCCATACAGGCTCTTATCAGTGCTCTGTGGCGGAACGTGTAAATAATTACTCCATGACCACTCTGCTGTGCGAGCTGGAGGGTTGTTTGCACAAAGAAAAGGGGGTATATTTTAAAAGGGCGATGGGGTTATTTTAAGAAAATGGGTGAATTATTCATGGAGGCCTGCTAGGACGGTGGTTTGTGCTTCTGTATGTTTGGTGTATTCGGGGGTGTTGCGTGCTGGAAGTGACGTAACGTGCGGGGTGTTTTTTTTAACAGTTGGTCGTCTTTAAGCTCCGTCATCAGGGAGTGCGTTCGTTCCGCTTTGACGTTTCTCTTATAGTTTTTGAAAAGTGCACTTTGTGTGTGTGTTTGGTGATCTTTAGGGGGAGGCGGGCTGCGTACCTACATGAAACCCAGCAGTTGCCATGGCTCGGAGATAAAAGACCAGATTATTCTACTTGGCACCCGTTCGGCTGGCGCTGCCTGAATATCGTCCAGTCTTAAATCTGACCCAGAACTACTTCCCTTCATCTTCCTTTCTTCTTCTTCCTCTCCACCTCTCCCCCTCTCTCGCTCTCTCCCCTGTCTTTGTTCTCTTTTTCCTCTCCTCCGCTCTCGCCGAGAGAGGGATATGTGTGCCAGCCCAAAGTAGGGGCTTAAAGACGGAGGTCTCTGAAAGCGAACGCCCTACTGTGGTTGACTTCCTGTGAGAGCAGCCGAGCCCCTCACACGCTGAACTTCAAAGCCTGCATACCGCACTTTATATACAGATAATAGAAGTTGTCTCGTGGCTCATGAGCCTCTCTGTAGACTTACTGTCTTATATTTGAGTCATATTTTTTGTATGTAAATTTGTTTTTTCGGTCTGTTCAGATTTTAAAGGTCATATTGAAATCATCTTTATGTAGACATATCCACATAAAAGTGCAGAAAAAAACCTTTGTAATGTGATCGTGAATTAAGAACTTTAAAACATTGTCAGATCCAGCAAAATTGTTTTGTTTAGTTCTTATTTAAACAACGTTAGTGAGCCAGGAGTGTAACTCCGGTGATATCAAGTGCTATCTGAGTTTCAGCAGCGGTCAAGAGTCGTGTCTAATTGTCTAATTTGTATCATCTCATTGTTTGGCGTTGGTTCGTCTTTCCACTATTTACTCCACTAAATAATATATGTTGCCCGTCTTCAGTCTCCTCTTCCATCGCTGTGATCTCATCTCCCGAAAAAGTTTGATCGTCCCTGTCCAGGACTGGGCAGGCTTCCTGACTAAACCCTCATTCGTGCTGACATCATATAAGGTGAATCTCAAGACAGGTAGTGGCAGTTGACTTGAGATTGATTGATCACAGGTGCCCGAGTTTCAATTAGGATTCCTAAAACCTGCTTAAGCAAGGTTCTTCACACTCAGCATCTTTTACAAACTGAACGTAAGCACACCGATGGAAATGATCTCAAGTGTAAATCTAAGAATCCATTAATAAATGAGGCACCTGATGTCTAATTCATCAGTTGATTCTTTAGTTGCAGGAAGCTGACGTGTGAACCTGTCTTATGTGTGTCCTCTGCTCTGTCAGTGGGCAGACGGTTGGAGATGGGCGAGATAAGCACTTTGTGTTTTTTTGGACATGGCCGAGGCGGGCTCGCGGGAGCCGCCTGGCACCCTAGCTGAGGGCGTATACTGTGGAGAATTCATCTTGATGAGAGCTTCTTTTGTGTGTCACAGCCCCTCCGCTATCTCGCCTTCCGCCTGTCTGTCTGACTCTCTTTAAGAGATCCTTTACATTGAAGCAGCAGTGTGCCTGAAATAGGACTTTGTGTGTTTTCACAGGTAGCAAGTCAACGCTCAGTGTGCCCACATCCATTTCAGCAGCTGGACCAAGATACATCAGTGAAAACTATATTGACTGTTGATTTCAAATGAACAGTTTCAGTGTCATTTCACCCAAGTTAGAGTAACATATTCATAACAAAATGAAATGTGTAAGGCAGATGAGGCTGTGTCCTTGATTAAGGTTGCAGCATCTGCTGTGTGTGTTCTTTTCTCTGTTTAAACGTTCACTTTCTGTCGATTTTACACTATTTTATTAGTAATTTGCACATGATTCATCATTTTATGAATTTCGACTCAAACAGTTTTCCGCTCCGTATTGCAGCAGGCACCATATGGCCGCGACGTCCATTAGGTGAAGGTACTTAACAGATGTTTAGCAGAATAGCAAACAGAATATACATACAGATTGTATCAAACATGGTGTTGGAATTATATTTTATTTAACATATTTTATCTTTCGAAAGCAGCTGCCGATCACAACCAGTCTCGTATTTTATTTTGGATTTTGCACCATCTCTTTACCCAAAAAACTTCACATTCAGGGACCTGAGTTCATGTCATAGCAAACTTGTTTGGATTGTCCTTACCCAAGCACATAATGCACACACACACACACACACATTTGTTTCTAACAAGGTTGGCACGCTCCATTATCGCTGTATGAATGTGGGACCTTTACAGAAGAACACGGGCCAAAGGAAAGAGGAGGATTGAGTGGCGCTTTTCATGATCTGACGACTTCATTCTGCAAAGCAAGTGAATAGTGAACGAGAGGCAGGAGGAGTGTGTCGGGTGTGAGGCGGCAAATGAGAAGTGAGCTCACAGAGAGAACCAGAGAGCAGATGTGGGCGATCAAGCCTTTAATGGTGAGGTACAATTAGAGCCTCACCTTGAGAGAGATGGACCCTTGTTATCGCCGCTTGTCGCGGGATATAATCACACTACCAGCTCAGCGGGATGGATGACTTTTAGACACTGCCTGCGACTGCGGTCTGACATCACCTCCTGATACCTCTGAAGGTTTTCTCTCATTAGGATCGGAGGATTTCCCGTCACCTTTTTTCAACATTTTTATGTCTTTTTTTGAGCGTCATCCATCCTGTTCTAACGCGACCAGAGTTTTTTGAACATTGCGGGGACAATAGCGCTGATAATTTAGCTACTAAAGATTTCTACCAAGCTATACTCACTAAAATAGGGAGTTTATGGTTGGATTTGAGTGCTCACTAAAATATAAGTCATATCAGTGCCAGTCTGGAGCTGGTACACTAATGCAATGCCCACAGCACAGTGGCCAATTATAGCCAGAAAAAAACATTCCCAAGTGGTCCTTGGAACATTTCACTGTAATAAAAGGGGGGGAAAAAAAGGATGCCCAGTGTCCTCTATTACATTTATTTTATGCAAAGAGTCTAGTTGGAGGAGAGCCACAGTTTAATATTCAACTGTGTCATCCATATTTCTGTTTGATATTTAAAACTCCTCTGTGGATGTCGAGAAAGTAAAGAGCAGCTTAAGCCACATAGATTAATCAATGAAATTTATGCCGGTTCATATTTCCTCTGAATGAGCTGGCAGCGACCCATAATGCTTTGCAAATGATTTAATCAGAGGTTGGAACTGCGGAAATGGTGTTATTATGTTGATCATGATCACATTTTGTTTCCCTCACGGCCACAATTCAAATAAGGATGCCCACTGAGCCTGCTTGTAAACACCAGGTGACATTTGTGTTCGGCCGGTGTCGCCCAACTTTGTTTATTCACTTTTTTTAATCTATGACTTCTTAAAGGCCCAGTGTGTTGGATTTAGAAGCAGAAATTGAATATAATGTTCATTATTATGCTTTTATATGTGTATAATC
Organism: Sparus aurata; assembly: GCF_900880675.1. NCBI lineage: Eukaryota > Metazoa > Chordata > Actinopteri > Spariformes > Sparidae > Sparus > Sparus aurata. The sequence continues at coordinate 11,777,924 of NC_044189.1, read as the reverse complement.
CCCTGAAACTAAGAATCATTGTGTTTTGGTAACCTTAGAATCTTCTTCTACAGAGTCTGCCATGTTTCTACAGTTGCCCAGAACAGACTAACCGAACACTGGCTCTAGAGAGGGAAGTTTTTTATGTTCATAGTGGCCACGAGGGGTGTTCAGTTGGTCGTAATCTTCAGCCACACCACTAGATGTCATTAAATCCCTAACACAGGAGGTTTTTAAAATGTAGCAATTTCTACCCATGACCAAGTTTGTATATGTGTACAAGTTGCAAACAGATGTTAGATGTTGTGATGTTTTGTTTGATATATTTGAAAAGGTTACAGAGGGGGAAAAAAATATCAAGCTTTTCATAAGAAAAAGCTGAAAAACTTAGTTTAGCATACATGATTACCTTCGCCAGGGAGGTTATGTTTGTTGGTTGGTTTGTCAGGAGGATTACACAAAAACTACTGAACGTATTTTTTGAAACCTTGTCCAGAATAGATCCGTTAGCTTCTTTTGGTGTAGATCACTTTCATTAACCTTGCAAGACAGGGCAGTTTTCACCATTTTTGTAATTTCTCAGGGAATAATGCATGGCTCTGGATGTTAAAATCAGATTTATTTAGATGGCTGCTATCTACAATGAGCACTATTTGATGTGGATCCTACATCTGGTGATCTTAAATTATGGTGAAGCAGTTATGGGTTCAACATTTTGATTGATACGGGGCTATCTAGGTTGGTATTGGATTATGCTTTGATTGAATTAAAGGGGACTGTTGCTCCTCCTCAGAGGTATGTGCTTTACTGAGTTCCATTCAAGTTTCTAATTTAAAAAACACATTTTTTATGCTTTAATGCTTAACATTTGACGCTTCTAGCTTCTCAAGTGTGATAATTTGCTGTTTTTCTCTCCTTTGTATGATTGTAAATTGAATTTGAATATAAATTGAATATGAATATAATATATCAATATGAATACATTCAGGTTTTGGACCGTTAGCCAGACAAGGAGGCGATATGAAGATTCTCTTAAGCTGTGTGAATTGCAATAGTGATAACTCATCATTTTCTAATGTTTTATAGATGGAAAGATGCATTTATTACAACCCTGATTCCAAAAACGTTAAGGACGCCGTCTTAAACACAGATTAAACTGAATAATTTCCTCATCATTTTTTATGAATACTCAATGATACATTTACAATGTCTTTAATGTTTTGCGTCATCAACTTCAGTTATTTCTGTAAATACATACTTGAATTTGATGCCAGCAGCACGTTGCAAACAAGTTGGGACAGGAGCAACAAGAGACTTGGACGTTCGTGGACGTTTAGAACGTTCCACAGGTGAACCGGTTCACTGGTAGGAGGTGATAGTATGACTGGGTATGAAAGGGGAGTCCATGAAAGGCTCAGATGTTCATAAGCAAGGATGGGATGTCCAAGCCTTTTGTAGTAAAAGCTTAGATGTAAAATAAGATAAAGGTCCTGAATCAAACATTCAGACACAAGCGGTACTTTGTATTATGATCTTATGATCTGTTTTTTGTCGTTTAGCCACCCGTTCAGGCTGGAGTCGTGACCTGTCTCTGCATCATCTCCTCGGCCGGCTTGCACTATGAAATCCAGGGGTGCTGCCAGATATAATTCTTAATACGCGACACACTGCATGCCCTTCTTATAGATGTATTTTCCTCAGTTAAGTTGGCTAATATGATACATTTTTGGAAAGGGTCCCTCGAGCCCCCACCCACTTTACTAAAGTCACGCCCGGAGCGAGGCTGGGGGAGATGGAGGCAGCGAGCAGCTGAACTGCAGGCTGGAGTAGTGAGCAGAGAGAGCGGCGTTTAACTGAAAGATCCATTTCTCAGCCCCTGTGTCGGCAAGAACGGGCCCCACAAGCTGCTGCTCTTTAGCTGAGGCTGCACTGTGACGTCCCTCCGAGAGAGGCGAGCAGGGAGGTTTTGTTTAAAGGAGATCAATAAAATATCACTTAAAAGCTGAAATCTATAACTTTCTGCGTGTAATTGAGCGTCTGATGTTGCACTTACGAAGTTGTTCCACGTCATCGTTGTTGGCATGCTGTGTAAATGTCATGACAAGGCAACGTCAGCACAGATGTATTAATTACTGAGGTGATTAATTCTGTAGAAAGCTCCGGCGTTTTGGCACTTCTCTGCCGCAGAGTCTCCCGGCAGAGGAGTACATGTGGATATAATCTCCGGTTTACATTAAAGTGAAGCTGCTGGACGGAGCAGGAAACATGCCAACTGGGGTCAGTATGGGGACGGAAAGGTTGCAATGTGATTGGTTCAAATTGATAAACAGCTCCTAAGGTGATCGGCTTGAAAAAGTAATTGCTCTCAAGGTGTCCTTGAGCAAGAATTGTAATTTCTTCTGCAGAACGACTGCAGGCGATGACGCACACTCCCGCTTTACAGGATGTCTCCGAGCTGTGGATGTCTGTAAATGTTAAGAAACGTTATTGCGAAAGCTTCCCTGAATTAAATAAAGGCCAGGAAATAAATGTGGCAGAGCTTTTTCGAATGAAGGAAGCCAAGGTGGAAGCCGTGGGGAGGTTTATACAGGAACGGGTAAATATGAAAAGGTAATTTTCCTCAATTTCTCTGAGGCAGAAGTGGACAGAGGCTGTAGAGGAAACTGGTGGATGACTCCCTGTGGCCCAATAGCCATAGAAGAGAGTTGCAGCGTTTGCCTCTTCCCACAGACTGGCTCAGCACTTGTTCCACCCTCAATCCTCCATTTTGGATCGAAACATTGTAAACCGGGCCGTTAATTGTGCCGTTAACTCAATCAGTGACGACTCACAGGAGATATTGTGCCTTCTTCGTGTGTGTGTGTGTGTTTGTGTGTGTGTGTCTGATGGTTGTCTGCGTCTTTTTGTGCATGTGTGCGTGCACCAGTAATGAGTTTTGGTGCTGAGGTACAGAGAAAAACAGCAGAGCCTAGCTCAACTCTACCAGGGGACTCGATCGGAAGAGTCTTCTCGGTGGTAAACACACGATTTGTGAGTGGCGTTCAAGCCACGCCATTTCGCGCATCGCTGGTTTATCCTCCTGATGAGGCTGATGTTGATTACCCCAGAGAGTGTGTCTTTAAGGTCATCAATGATGATGCAAAGCTGACCTCAGCTTTGCTGAGAGAAGCTTCTCCGGCGGTGCTGCAGAGGTACACAAGAAGCACAAGCTTTTACATAATTAGATTATAAAAAGTTTAATGAACTAGTTTTTCATGGCAGGCATCCTGGAAGGCAATAGTGACAAATGATGCAGCCTCCAAAAAACAACTTGTTAATTACTGTCGTGGAGGGTGTGATAGTCTGTGCAGTGACAAGAACATTTATGCAAAAGTCGATTCTTTAAATTGAATCATACTCATGGCCCTATTTTTGACTGTGCTCATTATTGCTTTGTAGATGTACTGTATTATGTGCAGCAAAAGTGGTGAGGACTCAAAAGACACTCAGGCAGGCAGAATAAAGAACAAAAGGTGAGCTTTAATAACAAAGCTGAGGTCTATAACAAATCCATAAAAGCAAGTACAAATGGAAGTCGACAAAAAGCACAAAATCTAAAAAGGGTACAAACCACCCCAAACTAGGAACACAGGCAGGAACACTAGGAACACAGGCGGGAACGCAGGAGACACAGGACCGGAATTTGGTAACAGCACCAACAAACTGACCATGAGTAAGAGAAAAACACAGGCTTAAGTAGGGACTAATTTACAAATGGAACACAGGTGACCAAGAAAGAAGGCGAGAAAAGGAAAAATAGAGGAAGTGAAACGTAAAACAAAACACAACACATGGGGAAAGAACTACAAAATAAAACAGGATATCATTAAACCAAAAGCCCAAACCCTGACATGTACAAGGACATGAAGCCAGATGGAGAAAAATAAAATCTCTGGCTATTTTTGCAAGAAAAAATAACCAAGAAGCAAAATCTGGCCACATAAAGCAGGGGTTGGAAGCTTGTAGGCCTGGGAAGAAAAAAACACAGTTACATGATTGTGTTCATTTGCATACGATAACACTGTTGTAATTGTACTGTTACTGCACCTTTCAAATGACAAGGGGTTGAAACCCACGAGTGTGTTTTTCTTCCTCACAGTCGAGCTGTTACCGTCTTTTCTACTGCAAGGTTGGACTACGTTTGTCAAAAAAGCTACAACTTGTCTCTTCCAGCTGTTTTAATGGATTTTTGAAAACAGTTGGAGCCTCTGGCAGTCATGTAGGGCGAACCTGCAGCAGAACAAACAGCACTAACTTCAGACTGTGAAGAATACCTTGGTGGATTCAGACTTTTCATATCCATTCTTGTCAGAGGAGGGGGGGGAAAAAAACAACAACAAATGCAATTGCGCCGGTATTATTTTTTTCCTTGAAAGCCAGCTGTGAGCACTCGTGTTCCCGCTTTCACTTTGATGCAATCGAGCAAAATTATTATACGGTGGGGGAAGTGACGGGGGAGGTGGATTTGTTTTTAGTTATAAATTCGGCGAACCAAAACCAGGAAATGATTGGCATCGCTCATGTGGAAAGTGAGGGAATAGACCCTGATATTGTTTCGTGTGTTTGTTTGTTTTTTTCTCATTTTTCTGTTACAAATGACTCTCCGCAGGCATGAGGGCTTCTCTGCGTCCGCTTCTGTCCGCTGCGTGTTCCTGAGTGTCTTTAAGCTGCAGCGCTACCTCACCATTGTTATTTATTGATACCCGCAATATCCTCCAAAGACTCTTTTTAGCGCAGATGTGAAAAGGTGCAGCGGTGCTATCTTTGTCTCATCTTCCTCGCCGCACCACCCTCCTCCTCCTCCTCCTCCTCCTCACCCCCCTCCCCTCTCTCTCTCTCTCCCTCCCCTGGCAGTCTCCGCCAGCTTGTGCGGCCTTTTACTAACTAGCTGCGCACTCCCACTCACAGGAAAATGATGATGAGACAGCAAAACCACTGCAGAGACAATGCACAGCGGAAAGAGAGAGAGAGAGAGAGAGAGAGAGAGAGAGAGAGAGAGAGCGGGAGAGGAAGAGAGCCGGAGAGGGCTGCGGGAAAGGAGAGACAACGAGAGAATGAGAGCCATCAGTCTTTTTTATGCACTTTTACCACATATATGTTGGTCCCCGGGGAGCACTATGTCTCTGTCGAGGCCTCTGCCTCCCTTATTCGGCGCCTCCTCTCTTCTGTTGTCATCATTCAGTGCATTTCCCCCCCCCACCCACCTCCCACAACCGTAAGTTATTAAATCTCCTCTCACCCTCTTCTTCTGTTTCTCTCTCCTCCCCGTCTCCTCCCTCCATGCCTCTCTGCCCTGCAACCTTTCTGTCTTGTGCCACTAAGTGGACTGCTTATATAACAGCGCGCACCTAGAGGGACTCCTCTCGCCCAAGCCAGCCTGTTCCTCTCGCTCCACCCTTTTAGTCTCCTCTCCTCTCTTTCCCTCCTGCACCACCTTACCTTCTACTTCGTCTCTCCCTCCTCCTCCTCCTCCCCCTCTTCTTTTTTGCTGCTGTATCTACATTTGGAACAAACGGTCCTCCCGCTGTGTAGTTACGTCTAGTGAGGCTGAGTGAGAACCAAAACAGTAAAACATAACAGGGTGGCATTTATTCATCACGAGCTGGAAGGATCAGTTAACCAGCAGAAAGATGAATCGGTGACAGTTTTGATAGTAATTAAAGAAAATATGCTGGATGTCCCAAACTGTGCTGCTGAGATGTGATGCTTTTTGGAGTTTTGTATGACTGTAAATGAAATATTTGGGGATTTTGAAGTGCAGATTGGACGAAAAAGAGCAGTTTCAAGACGTCACCGCTGGCTTTTCGCACTCTTCAACTCTTCACGTTCTACGATCTGACTGTTCTGTGATGCTGAGTACGGTAGTTGGTTTGATTCACTTTCTGACGTGGTCAGGTGAGGAAAATGTAGATGTCTGATGAACGTGATTCGCGAGCGCCACTCAGCGCTCATTCGAAGCGACTTGGAAGTGCTGCTCGAACGTTCTCACTGAGGAATGCTGTGTTCAGTTTGAGTGGTCCACTCAGCGCCAGCCAACCCAGTTTAATATGTGTTCTGTACAATTGCACATTTTGCGCCTGCCTGCTCTCATGGTTATGACTCGGGTACTGATATTCTACCCCCAAATTTTTTTTTTAGCCTCGGGTACGATCGCTCAAAGCTGCTGTAAGTGTCGTTGCCTTAACTTCCTGTTAGCGTCACTCTTTCCCTCTGGACCGCCTCTGTATGCAGTTCTCTGTCCTGATTGGATAAAGGGAGCGGGGATGACAGAACATTTAATTCTCTCTTTCACTGCTCGAGCAGGTGGAGGAGAGACATGGGTTACTGACCAAACAGCGTACCACTGTGATTACTGTTGGAGTACCCAGCTACTTAACACCTATTTTAATCAGATAATTACACTTACAGCAGCTTTAACATTTACCATCTGGCAACTATGGAAATTTCAAACGCTCACTTTTTCACTACTTCCTGACATTTAAAAGACTAATGCTAACCTTCAGACAGCAATGCATCACTGGCTGTCTGCGTTTGCAGGTACTGATCTGTGGACTGAGATAAACAAAGACACGGAGGAAATTGATGGAGTGGGCGGATTCAAATTATCTGATATACTGCTGAGATGTGCCGTGGCAAGTTCCACTCATTTTATTAATCATCTAATGTAATATACGTCCCTTACTTTGTGGAATTCATGGTCACTTGTTGGCGACTGTCTTCATATCCCCACAGTGAGACTAAGCACGCTAGCTTTAAGTCTTTGTGTCTTTCTTCTTTGTTTATCCAGTTGGATCCACGTTAGCAGCTGCTAGGGTTGCAGCGACTCTTTCTGGGGTCCACACACACACAAAAAACATATAACATATAGAACAAGATACATAACAAGTCTTGATAAGAAGTCAAATCAAATAAAAACTGAACAGCACCACTGGCCAAATTGAAAAATTGTGCTTGTTTAGGTCATTTAATTGGCATGAAAATTGTGCAATGAGCCTAAATCCTGTATTTACGCTGGATATACTTTCTATTTTCAGTCTCAGTGCTGCCCATCAACGCAGACGCGCACTCTTCTTCCTGCTCTTGCCTCCTCCGCCGTTGTCCTCTCACCTACTTCTCAGCGACTGCATCGCTCTCCGACTTCTTTTTTGCCCGCACGCCGCTCGCATCCAGGATTCTCCTCTCCTCTCTCCTGTTTTCATATTCAACGCACCCTCTTCCTCCCACTTTCATCTTAGGTCTATCTACTTACAATTCTCCCTACCCCACACCCCATTGTACCTCTTTATCTCTCCCTCTACCCCCGTCTGCCCCCTCCCTCCCAATCTCAATACCCCACCACCTCCACCACCCCCGCAACCCCCCCCCTTCTCTAAATATAGTCCCTTTGAAGCGTAGCTGTGTTGTCTCCTCCCGCAACACTGCAAGACAAAAGTCTGTCATCTCACATCTGAGCGCGGGGGATAGAAGGCGCAGATAAGATTGATGGCCCAAAAAGAAACACTGGTTAAGAGAATTGATATTCATCTGCCTCGGTGTGTGTGTGTGTGTGTGTGTGTGTGTGTGTGTGTGTGATGGAAGAGAAGGGGTGGAGATGAAAAGGAGGATGGAGAGGATCCAGAAAAAAAATATGGCGAGACGGAGAGAGAGAGCGAGCGAAGGTAGAGAGAGGTGCTATGACATTTCTGATCCACATTTTGTAATTGAATAATAATCTCCCAGGAGGCCTGACCCAGTAACGTGTGCACGTGCGCGCATGTTTGTGTGTCCACAGGTTTGTGTGTGTGTGTGTGTGTGTGTGTGTGTGTGTAGGCACAATGTATACACAGCAAGGGGATGGCTCTGAGTGTACGTGTGTGTCCCTTTGTGTGCGCGCGTGTGTGAGAGAGAAAAATGTCTGAAAAGAGGAGACAACCAGGAGGAAAGAAAAGAAATGAGCGTAGAGGCGACAGAGGAGGATGTCTGCTCTGCAAACACACTGCAGCACCATACCTCCACCTAGTGGTGCGGGCGGGTCGTTACAGCGGCGCCCGCTGTAGGTTACACATCACTGCAGCCAGCTCATCAGCTCACCTGCAGGAGCCCTTCTAATGACTTCTACTTTGTCTAATTACAGATTGTGTAATTTACATAATAGGTATACTTAGTATTATAAACAGCCGAGATCACAGCGTGGCGGCTGAATGTGAAAATCACATCATTGTCTCGGTTGTTTCAGCGTGGAGCCTTGAATCAACTGGAGGGTTACTGTACCATCACACACACACACACACACACACACACACACACACTCACTCACCTCAGAGTGGCCTTCCTTCCCTGCTAACAGCCTGCTCGTCCATCAGTGGCGGCTGCGGAGGGAGCTCGGCCCATCATACGTACCGCGTGCAGGCCGGTTCCCCTGCGGCCAGAGCATACATCGCCCCTGACAGGATCTCCTTCCGCCTCAATGACCCGGCCTGTAGCCGGCTCAGGGGAGACGACGAGGAGTGCAGATTATCATTCTCAGCGTTCGCCCGCGAGGCATTTAGTGTGAAAAAGTGTATTTTTATACGAAGAGGAGGGAGAAAGGTGTAATAGTTTGTGAGGACAGTGGAGGGAAAGTGCTGCCGGGGTCTTTATGGTGATCACATACAGGTTTACGTACTGTGTATAATTAAGGGCTAATTGCATGTGTGGAAAGGAAGTCTTGATTAGATATAAAAGCAATCCAAGGCACACTGCAGGGCTTGATTTAAACGTCAGTATGTTTTTTAAATGACCAACACGGATGAGCCCTTTAAAGCTTCAACGTGGCCTTCGACAACACAAACGAACATTCAAAAATGTAATCGCCCCAACTTAAATCAGTCTGAGGAAACTCCAGGAAAAGGAGAAACGTTTGACTCAGACAAAATCACATTATCAGACTCCTGGAGAGAAGAGGTGGTCCCAAGAGGATTACCCAGTAAGAAACTCCCATCATTAGGCTCGGAAAATCTCTAATTCACATTTGTCATTTGAATCACATCTTGCCTTGCCTTGGATTCTGATGTTGCACAAAGCCTGGAATGTTTTTTCAAGAAAACCTGCATTTTGTACCTCTTATCAACACCATATTCCACCCATGCAGCGAGCCCTTCACAAGAAGAGTAAGTTGGTTCATCTCATGAAAACGAGGGTGTTATTGTACGCTGAGGGAAAAATCTGAATATCTCTGGGGTCTATGTTGCTATTTATTTTGCAATTAATTATAGAGTTGCTCAGTTTATTAGCTGGTCAAAAAGCAGAAACATATCTGACAACGACTTTGATATTTGAATTCTCTCTCAAATGTGAGTTTTTATTTTTTTTTCTGTGAATTAAACATCTTTTGGGGCATTTTTCACTATTTACTGATCTTTTATAGACTTAAGAAACAAGCAATGAATTGATCAATTGCCTAATCCTAACCCAAAAAATTCAGAGTCTGATGTGCATGTTGAAGCTACTACAAGGAGTTTTTAACTGGTTATGAAACAGTTTCAGTTCAATACCGATGCCTCTATATGACCTACATACTCAACCAAGACTGAATGTTTCGTTTTTACAATCAGATTTGGAGCGTAAACACTGGAAACTAGGGGAAACGGCTTGCCTGGCTCCGTCCAAATGTACATAAATCCACCTACGAGCGCACCTAAAGCTCTCTGATTAACATGCTGTATCTTGTTTGCTTGTAAAAATGTTTTTTTTTTTAATGACAAGGTGCAGTTTTATGAGGATTATGCATGCGAGTGTTTTTTCTTTTTCTTTTTTTTTTCTGGCTGTGAGAGGTGATTTTCTGAGGCTGGTTTCCTGGCAACCCTAACGCTGATGACTGGATCTAAATGTCAGATTTCTATTCCTCTTATTCCCTTATTGAAAACAGTTAATTATTTGCAGCCCTGGTTGCTGATTGCACTTCTGCTTTCTCCCTCTTCCTCGCTCCTTGTCTTATTCAGGTTAAGAAAAGAGGGATACACGGTGCAGGTCAGCGTCAACGACTACCTGGACATCTACTGCCCGCACTACAACACCACCCAGCGGGGGACGCTGGAGCGCACCGTGGCCGAGCAGTACATCCTCTACATGGTCAGCTACCGTGGCTACCGCAGCTGCGACCCCCAGCTGGGCTTCAAGCGCTGGGAGTGCAACCGGCCCCATGCGCCCAACTCTCCCATCAAGTTCTCGGAGAAGTTCCAGCGCTACAGCGCCTTCTCGCTGGGCTACGAGTTCAACGTGGGCCAGCAGTACTACTATATCTGTGAGTCAGGACACAAAGCACCAGCCACTGGTTTTTATTGTGATGGGAGCCTGAGGATGTTGCGCAGCCAAAATATTTCAGTATCTCCTCCTCAGCTGCTGTAACCCACATGAGCTCGCCTGCGTGTGGGTGCTGCTAATAGATTGTGGAAGTTCAGCCGAGGACAGGCGGCTGCGGCAGCGTGCGCAGCTGATTGTTGAGGGCGTTGCGGCCTGCAGAGGGCACAAGGTTGACGCGCTGTTGTTTGTGTGTTTGCTCTCTGTTTTCAGCCACACCCACCCACCACCACGGCCACAGCTGCCTGAGACTGAGGGTCTACGTCTGCTGCTCCACCGGTGAGACCCGGCAAACTCTCGTTTTCCTGTGTCACTTCATCCCCACTCTCCTCTCTTTCCATCTCACGAACGTGCAGAGAACCCAGAGACAAAGATAGGGAACAGACGGAGACAGAGAGAGGGAGGGAGAGAGAGAGAGAAAAACTAAGATCTGACAGCCTTGTCTCCGAGAGAGGCTTCTCTGCCGCGCGCTGTCTTGGCGAGGTTTTGATTATGGCGTCTCCCCCCTCCTCCTCCCCGAAGCAGCGCTTTGAGAGTGATGGCTTAATGTTATTCTCTGTCTCAGTGCTATTACAGTAATGCTCTATCTATCTCTCTCTCTCTCTCTCTCTCTCTCTCTCTCTCTCTCTCTCTCTCTGTGAATGACATGCTCTCGTGAAGCCGCACAAAAGATGCGAAAAGGAAAAAAACTGTTTTTCGGCTGCACCCAGCTCGCTCTGCCCTCCCTGTCGCTCTCCATCCCTCTCTCCCCTCCAGCTCTCTTGACCAGCCCTCTCCCTCCTCCCCCTCCTCCTCCTCCTCCTCCTCCTCATCCTCACCGTCTATCTCTTCTTCTTCTCTCTCTTCTGGCTCTCTGATGCCTGCTGCTCTGTGTAGCGTGTGTGTTATTTTTACCCTGGTAGCCTGCTCTCTCCCCTGCAGGCCTTTGATCAGGGAGCCCAGCGCTGAAAGCCTCCCCCTCTCCTCTAACCTTGTCAGCACTAATACATCCCACACTCAGGCCAGTGTCAGCCCCTGTGTACACATCACCTAAACACCCCCCACCCCTCCATCGCAGTGTCACGGCTAATCTATTGATGTGTCTACCACGCCTCCGTTTGCCTCTACGTGTGTGTGTTTGTGTGTGCACATGGCACTGTGTCAGCCATAAATTTTCTTCTTTTTTTTTTCACGTGTGTATGCATGTGTTGCATGAATGGCCGTGTGTGTGTGTGTGTGTGTGTGCGCGCGCACCGGTGCATTTTGTCGGTTTACAATCCGCAACCTTTACTCAGCAAGGTCGTTTTAACAGCTTGCTATCAAAAAAGCTGTTGATTTCAGCTGCCTCCACGCCGCTTTTTTTCATTCCCTCTCCACCTGAGCCCAACTTCAAGATAAGAAAAGGGGACGTGAATATTCATGGCATATTGCTTTGCGCTCGTTGAAGGGCTGCGAATTGATTGCCACCGGCTTCCAGGCGAACTTCTCGCTCGCTGTGCATCAGAATCACAGGCTCGCGCAGACGTTTAATTGACAAAAATGCACAAAGACGCGCGTGCGCGAACAAACCCACACATCATTCATTCGTGGATGATTTGGCAACGGCGGCTGAATGTAATTCCGTGTCTAGACGAACAGTTAATGTAGAAAATGATTTCTGTCCGCCGGTTCCAAATGCTTGTAATCATCAGATGGAAGTCGTCTGGAGAGTCGGGTCCAAGATTTCTTCGTGCGTTTCTCAGCGACACCAACTGTTCTGTTCTGTTTTTCCGATAATGTACATTTTACTCAGTCTTGTCGTTTTAATGTAGTATTTCTTCCCTCCTGTCTCTCTTTGATTCTCTCCTCTGCTTCTTTTTCTCTCTGTCTTTGTGTCTCTCAGTTTCCCAGGCGGATGATGACTCTAGTCAGACTCCTCCTGACTACACAGTCAGGCCAAACATACACAACATCGGTGAGTGACTCCCGGGTCGAAAACAAACGGCAGCTACTTGCCAGTTGCCGGTCAATATTCGGCTGCAAAGGCTTGATTTGTGTTCCGATCACTGTGGAAAAGGAACCCACCAGTAGTCAGTTTACTTTATGGCTGGGAAAAGAAAATCAACAGGTCATCGCTGGTCGATGAGTAAAGCTTTGTTTGGGGCTGTTGACAGACGCAGTATGGGTAAGACAATGAACCAGTGCAACATGAATCAGCGGTAATGACAGTGTTCACCGACATCTGTGTGAGAAGGCAAACATGAGCGTCCGCAAATGAACCCAGCATCCCCATGACGGTTCCAGTTAATAACAACTTGTGTTTTTTCATAACGGTAACATGATACTACTAAAAAATCAAGCCAAAACCCCCAAAACGGTATTTTCCAGCTCATTTGTCAGAGTTATTATGAAATTCAGTGTCTCCTCGGTTACATAAATTCGGACATAACAGATGATTACCCTTTTTTTTTTGTGCCAAAGTGTTCACTGACCTCGTGTTTCCTTATGTACAAATTATTTTCTTGAACTGCACACAGCACACTGATGTACTCAAAATTTACAAAACTCTTAAAAAGAAGAGCATGACCTGTCACATCGATGTTGCTGAAGTCTGAGAACACAGCAGTCAGAAACCACTTCAAGGGGAACTACTGTATTTAGTTTCGGACAGGAAGTTCAAACTCTGCATTTTGAAATTTACAATAACAAAGAGGTAATAATACAAAATCAGAAATATTTATTGTTCTCCATTTCTGAATAAATAAGGTGTTCTCAGGGAAATTTGTTTTCAAAAATCCTTATTTAACAGCAAAACTGCGCACAGCTATGATAAGATTATAAGTCAAAATTGAATCAAAGTGTTGGTCTGTAAACTATGGTGACTGTGAACTACAGACTGTTGAGGGAAATAATTTTTCCCGGAAAATTTCCAAACGAAAAAAGTTCCAAAAGTTCAGGCAGGCTTTCTGACATCACTTGCCGCTGTTGTTCCTGTTATTCCTGATTAATGTTGCTTAGGACAAATGAAACCGACCGATCACGTTTTTGTCATATAGCATATAGAGGTAATCCTTTCAAACACATGCTTTACACATTTTAACCCAAACCATGTTTTCCTAAACCTAACCCAACAGTAAATAATAAGTGAACAGCAGTGCATCAGAGTCGTACGCTCAACCCCAACAGACCAGTATCACATATTGTTTGAATGTAGGAATGTAAGCGCAAAGAATTAAAGAGCAAGGTATTGTTTTCATCTGTGTTCAAATGAGTTTTGTTATTGCAGTTGTACAAGCTCGCTAGCTAACAAGCTGCCTTTTTGAAGAACGTCCTGTCTTTATTCAAATTTGCAAAATGTAATTTCCTGAGCTTTTCAACCCAGATCATCAAATACCGACGCGTCCATACCGAGCTACCTGTCAAAGCGTCTGATGATCCAGGGATAAAACAATTGGCTGTCTTTTTTCTAGGAAGTTACATTTGGTTGCTTTAAGTAACGTTCGTTGTGCTTTAACCACGCCGTGTGTTATCTTCATCTTACTATCATGTTATGCTTGTGCTCCATACCTCGGGGTCAGGGGTTTTAAATAGCATCTGATTGTAATTAAATGAAAGTCCGGCTAACCTGGGCGTTCGTTAATCCCTGACCATGTTATTAATACCAATCAGAACGATGGCCGAAACTATGAAAACAAGTAACCCAAGTGGTATTACACCAGAGTAATGTTTTTTAAACCCTGATATATGAATAAAGGAAAACTTAACCTCCTACAGTTTGCCACACACACACACACACACACACACACACAGGTAAAATCTTCCCTTTTTTTTCTCTCTGGAGCAAGATCCACAAGGTCAGTAGAGGTCTTGTAAAGAATGAAAGGTCCGTGTTTACCTAAGGAGAGAGCATGTCAGCGAACGAGTCAATTGTGCAGCCGAGTGGTTACATAAACCCTCTGTTTCTCCCTCCCTCGCTCCCTCGCTCCCTCTCTCTCTCTCTCTCTCTCTCTCTCCTCTCTCTCTCTTTCTCCACCTCATCTCAAACACAAAGCCTCTCGCCGGGAATCATTTAGTGTGCTTGTTCTCCGGGAGCTGTGGGCAGCCTGCGACGAGGGCTAAGAGAGTGTGACCTGCATGAGATGGAAACTGAGACCGGCCCGAGACGCGGTGAAAAAAAAAAACCAGAGCTCTTGAGCCATCTGCGACGAGAGCACCTTCAGAGAGAGAGAGAGAGACGGAGGGGGGAGACAAAGTGAGAGATGAAAAGCGAGGAAGGAGGCAGTGGAAGAGAAACGCAGCCTGACAGACACAGGGACGGATGAAGGCAGAAAGAGAAAGAGAGAGAGAGAGAAAGAGAGAGCGAGAACAGGCCGAAAAAGGAGAGATAAAACCGGAGCAGGGGTGCGGAGAGAAGGGGCCGAGGAAGAAAGAGAAGCTCGGTGGTGGGCGAATTGCTCAGCAGTAACTCGGGCTCCGGCTTACGTCGAATTTAATATAAAAAAACACTCGCTGCCAGAGAATCATGAAAAACCATAGCCTCGGGCGCTGTGATGCATTTCGCTGAATACATTTGGTGGAGTAACAAAATCAGGACGCGCGGAATTAATGCGCGCACGCACGCGCGCGCACACACACACACACACACACACACACACACACACACACTTACAGGCGAGCCCGGCCCCTGATGGCCCCGCTGACCGCTGGACACCCACTCTCTGACTCACCCTCAGGACCAGACCAGCCCACAGACTGTCTTAGCATCAACAAATCTCTCCATCTCTCTCCACATATGTTTGGACTCGCTGTCGTCCTCCTTTGCTTTATTATTAGCCTTCGCCTTGTACGTCACATTTTCCTTATTTAACATGTTTTTTGGAGGAGGATTCCAGTCTTTTGGGTCTCGTTTTGCTAAATAACAAGTTTTGGTCTCGCCAAGGTGATTAGTGAGATCCGGGAACACAGTGACGGGGCATGAAACATAAGCAGGAAGATGATCGCACAGGTTTTTAGCAAATCCCTGCATCAAACAGACTTACTTGGAGGTTAAAATGAAGGCCAGCAATAGAACAGTTACACAACCCCGTCATCACACTTTGTCATTTGTGAAACAAGGCGCTGCCATTTTCAATCTGTGAAGTAGTTTGAAGCTTGGAAGCTTCATTAACAACAGTGACATTACAATTTGACTGTGCGTTGCTGTCACGCTGCAGCAGCATGTCGTTTCTGGAGTCGCTGATTGTCGACTTATTCAGTCGTTTAGGTGTGAGGAGGTATTGATTGTTTCCGGCTTGTCTGATCCATACAATTCCAATAACTCCAATTCCAGGAGAGTCCAAAAGCAAAAAATGGATTGAAAAAAGACTTGCTTCAAGCCATATTTGTTGACATCTTGCCCCTCAACATCCACATTTGTTTGTCTGCTCTCCTGCTTGTTGCAAATGCACGCAAATGGAGACTATTTTGTGTATCTGCATTCACTCGATGCTCCATTTAATCCAGTGAATCTCTAATATTCAGATTGAGGATTTTAACATTTCTTTTATGTGTGATTACACAGACAATTGAAGTTCATTCAAAAACCTTAAGAGAAGTTTGGGATTTAAAAAATGGCACAATCCTGTAGTAATATTGATTGACCTGGTAGCAAAATTGGGCCAGACACGCTCATCCGGCCAACATACCGCGTGGAATGACGCCACTTGGGCGGTCCGCCCCTGTTTGCGAGATCTGAGCCTCAAACCGAATGAACCAGGACTGTCCTCCATCTGGGCCACACATCATTTCTGTTCTGGTTTGCCTGGATCTGGCCCAGACTTGGACCAGTTCTGGTTCATTGGGTTTGCTCTTGGCTGACATGTGACCATGGTATGACCTTTTTGTGGCTCTGGGCCACAACAGTTTTTCTATGTTGGTGCAAATCTCTTTCCAACCTGCCAGATTATCCGACTGGCTCTCTTGCCCCATTAAAAATTGTAACATCGTAACATTCCTAACATGAACTACAAAACGATGTTGCTGTAAAGCAGCGTGACTTGATTCGCCTTCTCTGTGACTTTTGTTTTCTAAACTCCAAGAAGCTATAGGCTTATGGCCACACACATGCTACAAAGCAGTCTTGTGGCTTGTGCCTTGAATAAATCATAACCTTGTAGTTTTTCTCGCAGCGTTCTTCCATCTGCGACACACTTGCCCTCAAACACTTCCCTCCTATATTGAGTGTGTGCAGCAGCAGTGGCAGAGGGCTGAAGGCTGAGACATAAATTGTGGTGTGGACCAAAAAAAAACGCAGCCGTAGACAGATCATTTTTAAGGTGGATCAATAAGCACTGGCACCCA